>NC_136065.1:1162607901-1163227418 GCF_964261635.1 Lissotriton helveticus
ACTCCAGATCACCCGGGGCAAGCCATACCGGGAAAAATACTCCTTGATCAACATCTTAGCTGTTGAGATAGCCGTACAATCCTTAGTTGGGAAAGCCTCCACCCACCTGCTAAAGGAGCATACCACCACTAGGACGCATTTGAGGTTCCTGACCCTCTCCATTTCAATATGATCCATCTGAATCACTTCAAAAGGGAAAGAAGGAGGGGCAAAGTTACCAACTGGAACAGGTGTTCTCTTTCCCGGATTATGTCTTAAACAAACCATGCACTGTTGCACCAAATGGGTTGCTACCTTGGAAATGTTCTTATTGCTCCACACTGGATCTAACAATTTACATATCCCTCTTGCACTAATGTGTGCTGGCCCATGAACCATTGTCACCACTGGGAGGACATACGCATCAGGGAGTAACCATCATCTTTTGTCTGTCACATCCGTCCAACACTCATCCGAGTCCAACCGACCCCCACCATTCTTCCATATCCTCAACTCGTCGTCAGTTGCTTTTTCCTGTATGTTCCGCACACTTTGTACAGTATTCGCAAACATATTAACATCCGGTATCCATCTAGCTTGTCCTGCCACAAACATTCGTAGGAGTTTCATCCTAGCCATCTCCTTAGCTGTCTGATCTGCAAATGCATTTCCCCGTCCTACATCATCCACCACCACTTTGTGTGCACTACATTTGATCACTGCCAGTCATCTGGGAAGCGTCAATGCTGTCAATAGTCGTAGTATCAATGGACCATTCTGAATCCTTTGTCCGTGTGATGTCAAAAATCCCCTCTCCACCCACAGTCGTCCGTAACTATGAGCCACGCCGAAGGCGTATTGGCTGTCAGTGTAAATATTCACGTCCAGTCCTTCACTCGATTCACACGCACGCATCAATGCTATTATTTCTGCAGCTTGGGCTGAGTGGTACGGGATCCTAGAAGTCTCCACCACTGTTTTCAATGTCGTGACTGCATATGCTGCAGTTGAGGTACCATCCGCAAGTTTAAAACAGGAACCATCAACATACAGCTCCCCGTCGGGATCATCTAGGGGGGTGTCTGTCAAATCTATCCATCCCTTTGTCTCCTCCTCTGTCCGACACAAACAATCATGGACTTCATCGTCCTTTTCATTTGAAGGGATAGGTATCAACGTGGCCGGGTTCAGAGTGGCACATCTTTTAATCGTCACATGGGGTGCAAATAACGTCATCTCATAACCAGTACGACGAGCACTTGTTAAATGCTGCGTCTGCGTTCTGTTCAGTAGAATATCCACAGCGTGCGGTACCATCACTGTGAGTTCTGAACCCAACACAAGCCCTGCCGATTGTCTTATTGAGACCGCAGCAGCCGCTGTAGCCCTTAGACAGCTCGGCAACGCTCTCGCCACATTGTCAAGCATAGCAGAAAAGTAAGCACACGGTCTCTGTTTCCCTCCGAAACATTGAGTTAGGACAGACAACGCGCAACCTTCCGCCTCATGTACATAAAGCACAAAAGGCTTCTGGTAATCAGGAGTTCCCAAAACAGGCGCAGAACACAAAGCAGTTTTTAGTAACTCAAATGCTTCTTGACATGCTGGAGTCCAGGGTAGGGGTTTGCGCACTTCTTTAGTAGTCAAATACAAAAGGGGTTTGGTTAGTAAGGCATAATTAGGTATCCACTGGCGACCATACGATGTTATGCCTAAGCATGGGCGTAAAATCCGCTCCGATCGCGTATTTTTCGGATTTTCGGCAAATTCGCAATCCGCGAACTCTCGCGAATTTGTCGAAAATCCGTGAATCCGCTCGCGGCGGATTTTTTGCTTGGTTGCGACGCGCGGCGTGGTGCACGCCGTTCACTTTCCGTCATTTAGCGTTTGCCGAGTTGTTTTTCTTTGCGAGTGCCGCTCAAGTTTGGATCTTGCTGCGTGATCCCGCGGGAGTTTGGCGCCCGCGAATACGTAATCGCGGCTTGCCACCTTGCACAGCACACCTCGCGAGAGTTCGCAATTGCGAACACGTAGTTGCGGCGGAAAGGAACAATCTCGCACTCGCGAAATAGAGATTTTGCAATTCTGCACAAGAAAATCACCAGCAAACAGGATAAACCTTCAGAAAATTATGATTTTTATCAGAATCACTGCTCAGGTTGACATTTGCATGGCCTTTTTTTTTGCAAGGAGTCCATTTGGGGGGGGGGGAAGGAAGTGCCCCACAGTCTCCAACTTCCTGTTCCTGTCCAGCAGGCTCCTCCCAGTGCTTTGTCCATCTCCTGGTCACTTTCATTTGGATCTGGAGCTGGAAGGATTACTTTTTGTGGGTGCTGCTGGATATTTGGATTTGAGGCCTTTTTGACTGTCTTTGGATCACTTTTGGATTAGAAATCAACTTTCACAAGTAAGTTTGTTTGGGGCATTACAGTTGCTGCAAGTACAATTTTGGAACTTTTTCAGAACATTAAATAAATTATATTGTGGGTAGCCACAGTATCCAGTAGGACCAGGGTTGGTTAGGGGTGCATGATACAACTGTTTTGTTGAATTTAAACACCATTGAGGCCATGGATGGGCTGGGATTGTGCTGATTTTATTGTTTTTTGGCGTTTTTTGGGGGCTGCTGGTGTGGCCTTTTGCCCAGGGGTGGTGGTGCATGGACTGAGTGTGCCTGTGGTGTGGTCTCACTCTCTTTAATGTAAACATCATGGATGGCATTGGATTGTGGTGATTTCTGGCTGATTTTCTGTTTTTTGGGGGTGTACTGTTGATGTGGACTGGCCATGTGGGTGGTGGCCATCTTGAGTGCTGCTGGCTGGTACAGGCAACATGTGCTTGGTGTGTAAGGGGCCATTTTGAGGAGAGGCAGTGTCTGAGGCCTGCACTTATTTTGCCTACTTTTCATCCATTATGCCCAGGGGTAGTGAGTGTTGCATGGGCCTAGTGTTTCTGAGGGGTGTCTTCTTGAATTTAAACACCATTGAGGCCATGGATGGGCTGGGATTGTGCTCATTTTATTGTTTTTTGTCTTTTTTTGGGGCTGCTGGTGGGGCCCTTTGCCCAGGGGTAGTGGTGCATGGACTGAGTGTGCCTGTAGTGTGGTCTCACTCTCTTTAATGTAAACATCCTGGATGGCATTGGATTGTGGTGATTTTTGGCTGTTTTTCTGTGTTTTTTGGGGTGTACTGTTGATGTGGACTGGCCATGTGGGTGGTGGTGGGGGCCATCTTGAGTGCTGGCTGGTACAGGCAACATGTGCTTGGGGTGTAAGGGGCCATTTTGAGGAGAGGCAGTGTCTGAGGCCTGCACTTATTTTGCCTACTTTTCATCCATTATGCCCAGGGGTAGTGAGTGTTGCATGGGCCTAGTGTTTCTGAGGGGTGTCTTCTTGAATTTAAACACCATTGAGGCCATGGATGGGCTGGGATTGTGCTGATTTTATTGTTTTTTTGTCGTTTTTTTGGGGCTGCTGGTGGGGCCTTTTGCCAAGGGGTAGTAGTGGTGCATGGACTGAGTGTGCCTGTAGTGTGGTCTCACTCTCTTTAATGTAAACATCATGGATGGCATTGGATTGTGGTGATTTCTGGCTGTTTTTCTGTGTTTTTTGGGGTGTACTGTTGATGTGGACTGGCCATGTGGGTGGTGGTGGGTGGCCATCTTGAGTGCTGCTGGCTGGTACAGGCAACATGTGCTTGGGGTGTAAGGGGCCATTTTGAGGAGAGGCAGTGTCTGAGGCCTGCACTTATTTTGCCTACTTTTCATCCATTATGCCCAGGGTTAGTGAGTGTTGCATGGGCCTAGTGTTTCTGAGGGGTGTCTTCTTGATTTTAAACACCATTGAGGCCATGGATGGGCTGGGATTGTGCTGATTTTATTGTTTTTTGTCGTTTTTTTGGGGCTGCTGGTGGGGCCTTTTGCCAAGGGGTAGTAGTGGTGCATGGACTGAGTGTGCCTGTAGTGTGGTCTCACTCTCTTTAATGTAAACATCATGGATGGCATTGGATTGTGGTGATTTCTGGCTGTTTTTCTGTGTTTTTTGGGGTGTACTGTTGATGTGGACTGGCCATGTGGGTGGTGGTGGGTGGCCATCTTGAGTGCTGCTGGCTGGTACAGGCAACATGTGCTTGGGGTGTAAGGGGCCATTTTGAGGAGAGGCAGTGTCTGAGGCCTGCACTTATTTTGCCTACTTTTCATCCATTATGCCCAGGGGTAGTGAGTGTTGCATGGGCCTAGTGTTTCTGAGGGGTGTCTTCTTGAATTTAAACACCATTGAGGCCATGGATGGGCTGGGATTGTGCTCATTTTATTGTTTTTTGTCGTTTTTTTGGGGCTGCTGGTGGGGCCCTTTGCCCAGGGGTAGTGGTGCATGGACTGAGTGTGCCTGTAGTGTGGTCTCACGCTCTTTAATGTAAACATCATGGATGGCATTGGATTGTGGTGATTTCTGGCTGTTTTTCTGTGTTTTTTGGGGTGTACTGTTGATGTGGACTGGCCATGTGGGTGGTGGTGGTGGCCATCTTGAGTGCTGGCTGGTACAGGCAACATGTGCTTGGGGTGTAAGGGGCCATTTTGAGGAGAGGCAGTGTCTGAGGCCTGCACTTATTTTGCCTACTTTTCATCCATTATGCCCAGGGGTAGTGAGTGTTGCATGGGCCTAGTGTTTCTGAGGGGTGTCTTCTTGAATTTAAACACCATTGAGGCCATGGATGGGCTGGGATTGTGCTGATTTTATTGTTTTTTGTCGTTTTTTTGGGGCTGCTGGTGGGGCCTTTTGCCAAGGGGTAGTAGTGGTGCATGGACTGAGTGTGCCTGTAGTGTGGTCTCACTCTCTTTAATGTAAACATCATGGATGGCATTGGATTGTGGTGATTTCTGGCTGTTTTTCTGTGTTTTTTGGGGTGTACTGTTGATGTGGACTGGCCATGTGGGTGGTGGTGGGTGGCCATCTTGAGTGCTGCTGGCTGGTACAGGCAACATGTGCTTGGGGTGTAAGGGGCCATTTTGAGGAGAGGCAGTGTCTGAGGCCTGCACTTATTTTGCCTACTTTTCATCCATTATGCCCAGGGTTAGTGAGTGTTGCATGGGCCTAGTGTTTCTGAGGGGTGTCTTCTTGAATTTAAACACCATTGAGGCCATGGATGGGCTGGGATTGTGCTCATTTTATTGTTTTTTGTCGTTTTTTTGGGGCTGCTGGTGGGGCCCTTTGCCCAGGGGTAGTGGTGCATGGACTGAGTGTGCCTGTAGTGTGGTCTCACTCTCTTTAATGTAAACATCCTGGATGGCATTGGATTGTGGTGATTTTTGGCTGTTTTTCTGTGTTTTTTGGGGTGTACTGTTGATGTGGACTGGCCATGTGGGTGGTGGTGGTGGCCATCTTGAGTGCTGGCTGGTACAGGCAACATGTGCTTGGGGTGTAAGGGGCCATTTTGAGGAGAGGCAGTGTCTGAGGCCTGCACTTATTTTGCCTACTTTTCATCCATTATGCCCAGGGGTAGTGAGTGTTGCATGGGCCTAGTGTTTCTGAGGGGTGTCTTCTTGAATTTAAACACCATTGAGGCCATGGATGGGCTGGGATTGTGCTGATTTTATTGTTTTTTTGTCGTTTTTTTGGGGCTGCTGGTGGGGCCTTTTGCCAAGGGGTAGTAGTGGTGCATGGACTGAGTGTGCCTGTAGTGTGGTCTCACGCTCTTTAATGTAAACATCATGGATGGCATTGGATTGTGGTGATTTCTGGCTGTTTTTCTGTGTTTTTTGGGGTGTACTGTTGATGTGGACTGGCCATGTGGGTGGTGGTGGGTGGCCATCTTGAGTGCTGCTGGCTGGTACAGGCAACATGTGCTTGGGGTGTAAGGGGCCATTTTGAGGAGAGGCAGTGTCTGAGGCCTGCACTTATTTTGCCTACTTTTCATCCATTATGCCCAGGGTTAGTGAGTGTTGCATGGGCCTAGTGTTTCTGAGGGGTGTCTTCTTGAATTTAAACACCATTGAGGCCATGGATGGGCTGGGATTGTGCTGATTTTATTGTTTTTTGTCGTTTTTTTGGGGCTGCTGGTGGGGCCTTTTGCCAAGGGGTAGTAGTGGTGCATGGACTGAGTGTGCCTGTAGTGTGGTCTCACTCTCTTTAATGTAAACATCATGGATGGCATTGGATTGTGGTGATTTCTGGCTGTTTTTCTGTGTTTTTTGGGGTGTACTGTTGATGTGGACTGGCCATGTGGGTGGTGGTGGGTGGCCATCTTGAGTGCTGCTGGCTGGTACAGGCAACATGTGCTTGGGGTGTAAGGGGCCATTTTGAGGAGAGGCAGTGTCTGAGGCCTGCACTTATTTTGCCTACTTTTCATCCATTATGCCCAGGGGTAGTGAGTGTTGCATGGGCCTAGTGTTTCTGAGGGGTGTCTTCTTGAATTTAAACACCATTGAGGCCATGGATGGGCTGGGATTGTGCTCATTTTATTGTTTTTTGTCGTTTTTTTGGGGCTGCTGGTGGGGCCCTTTGCCCAGGGGTAGTGGTGCATGGACTGAGTGTGCCTGTAGTGTGGTCTCACGCTCTTTAATGTAAACATCATGGATGGCATTGGATTGTGGTGATTTCTGGCTGTTTTTCTGTGTTTTTTGGGGTGTACTGTTGATGTGGACTGGCCATGTGGGTGGTGGTGGTGGCCATCTTGAGTGCTGGCTGGTACAGGCAACATGTGCTTAGGGTGTAAGGGGCCATTTTGAGGAGAGGCAGTGTCTGAGGCCTGCACTTATTTTGCCTACTTTTCATCCATTATGCCCAGGGGTAGTGAGTGTTGCATGGGCCTAGTGTTTCTGAGGGGTGTCTTCTTGAATTTAAACACCATTGAGGCCATGGATGGGCTGGGATTGTGCTGATTTTATTGTTTTTTGTCGTTTTTTTGGGGCTGCTGGTGGGGCCTTTTGCCAAGGGGTAGTAGTGGTGCATGGACTGAGTGTGCCTGTAGTGTGGTCTCACTCTCTTTAATGTAAACATCATGGATGGCATTGGATTGTGGTGATTTCTGGCTGTTTTTCTGTGTTTTTTGGGGTGTACTGTTGATGTGGACTGGCCATGTGGGTGGTGGTGGGTGGCCATCTTGAGTGCTGCTGGCTGGTACAGGCAACATGTGCTTGGGGTGTAAGGGGCCATTTTGAGGAGAGGCAGTGTCTGAGGCCTGCACTTATTTTGCCTACTTTTCATCCATTATGCCCAGGGGTAGTGAGTGTTGCATGGGCCTAGTGTTTCTGAGGGGTGTGTGGTAAATAAATAAATAATACCTCTCTTTTTGACTAGACATATATCATAACAGATAGCTCAATAAATAAGAGTCAAGATTCGAGGTAGTAGGAGTTTTGCAGGTTTAATACAGCATAAGGACAGGAACAGGACAACCTGCATAGGAATAGGATGGCAGGGCCCAGCAGCTGCTGGGGCTGGATCTGGGATGAGCGCGCTGACTTTTAATAACAATACATGAGCATATATACATAACGCAAACACATAGCATTACATTACAGTAGGCGTAGCAGTGGGTGGAGCAGAAGGCGTGACGCGTAGCAGTCGCGAAAGATAAGGGGGAAAAGAGGTGTAACGGGGCGTATACATAGACATGTGATGCAAACGTAACAGAATATGTCATGAATGGGGCGGAAACCATGGAGGGGGCTACCTAAGGAGCCGGGACCTCTAACCTGATGGTGCGCGCAAACTAGCAATGACGTATCACTAGGAGAAGCTGGGGGCTATGAACTCTGTGCTAGGAGCAGAGACTGAAGTCTGGAGAGTCAGGGCGACATGTACCTAAACAGTATCTAGTATCTGATGTTTAGAGAACATGTTGATATAAACTATAAGTCAGGAGGGGAAAGGCTGACTTGATTCTAAGACTGGACCATCCATTATTCTACATGTAGTACGTGATGAAGAATATTAAATGACCATTAAATGCAGTATTTCTCTAACGTGGAGACGTGAAGGCTAGACAATGACGGAAACTATTGATGCAGTTCAGTAGCTTAGGAATGCAGAGAAGGAGGACTGAACTGATAACTGGAACTATAACATACTTTTGGCAGACTCAGAGGCAGAGCCAGCTGAACCGGGCACTGCGAGGCAGGAAGTAAGTGAAGGGTCGAGGATACAGGTGGGGGCTGTATCGCTCCTCAGCGAGGCTTCAGGAGACAGGAGCTGAATCTGGTGTCCAGGCCCTTTTGAGGCCTAGAAACGGGGACTTTATAATGGAATAACGTGCACACTGAGAAACGTGGCAACGTAGTTTTACATAGGCCTGATATTCGTAGTATTCACGAGGGCTGGAAACTGGCATACTAGAGGTGGACACAACTGTAATTGCGTCATTAATCGGACATGGGGAATACATATGCATATTTAATCATGCACACATAACATATGATGGATGACACGTAGGGACACAGAACATGGCAAAATTTACTTTTCCACATTCCCTCCTTGTCACTACGTTTCCATCAGGAAACATCAATTTTCATGATACCGTCTATCATTTCATACAGTATCATTTGCTCGTCTCGAATTATCCTGGAACGGGATTTAGAACGGGGCTTGGGACTAGGAATACAAGAGGTAGCACAAATGCCGCAAATCGCAGGGCCACATTGTATATAGAGACAGCAGCTAAATATGATCGCTACTGCAATACCTAG
The DNA here is from genome assembly GCF_964261635.1 of Lissotriton helveticus. Classification (NCBI taxonomy): domain Eukaryota; kingdom Metazoa; phylum Chordata; class Amphibia; order Caudata; family Salamandridae; genus Lissotriton; species Lissotriton helveticus. The sequence goes on from NC_136065.1 coordinate 1,162,616,563, forward strand.
AAAAGACAATATTTTCCATCCCCATGCGGAAATTATATTCCAGAACCAACCGGACCATGTCCAGGTGCCTGGATCTTGGTGTATCAGATGGGCAATTTTATGGAGTCTGGTTATAGCTGAATAAACAGACGGCGCGTTATTTGGAATGAAAATGCAGCAACTAGATCCGATGACTCTACAGGCCCCGCCCCTATCGGCCAGTATGACGTCAAGGACGAGACGATTCTGTAAAACGACAAATCTCATAGCAGATTGCTCTTCGGTTAAGTTACCTAGAGCAGAGGCAGTCTCATTTACTACAGCTTCGAGGGTTCTGGTTAACCTACGGATTAGCTTACTATTCTGGATAGGTCCTATAAAGAAGAAGAAACCTCTATTGAAATCTGTATACTGTTCTAGAGCAGTTTCAGTATAATCAACAATTGGGGACTCCCTTCTATGTCTAATGTGTACTAGACGTGTGTTTCTGTGATAATCAGATGGGGCTAGAAAAACTGGTGGCAGTAGGAAGGCAATGTAACAGGTTCCCTCCCAATCGAGGGGCAAACGAACATATGCGGTTTGACCACAAATAAAATAAGAATGACGTGAAGCTTTGAAAATAGATTTCCCACTGTCACTATACTTGACAATAGTAGTACAATCACTGTGTCCTACATGTACAGAACCATAATTACGGACACATAATTCGCCTTTGACTGGTAGTACTGAAATAGCAGGTAAGTCTGGAGTAGTATCAGACTGAACATTCAGGACCATAAAATTCGAAGAATAATTTCCTAAATTATACACTTCATTTTCTAGATCTAACCCGGTTCTGTGGGGAAGACCTTGCTTGTCTGGGAAACATGTATTGTTAAGAAAAGACATATCTGTGGAGGATGACGTTAACGTGAACCATGCTCCACACGAACCATTATGTGAAAACGGATAAGGAAAAAGTGGCAGAACTCCCTTCGGTGTCTGGAAAGGGGGGAGTCGACCACACACCCAACAATTTGTGGTATTGCTGGTCTGGTGTGAGTAATGTAACATGCGGATGAATGAGTTATTTCGCATAGCGAGGCGGTAAGAGAGTTCATGAGGAGGTAGATCACTAAACGTGTGCTCTACTGTAGCATTAGCAGACTTATTTACATGAAGAACTGGGAAATACAAGTAGAATGCATAACTCGTGCAGGAAATCATAATGCTGAGAAACAATATGAAACATAGAAAAACGATACATCGGATTGAGTTTTGACTAACTCTCTCACTATGGGGGTCTATTTTATACATGTCAGAAACAGTCTAACCGTTTCACCTAGGGGAGGACTTAGACAATCAAACTGACTGACTTATTTTACTAGACCGGAGTTTTAGCTTGTACTCCTGTTGCGGAGTTTTCTCTAACAGGGGAGGGGTTGTAGCAATGTCATTTGCGGGACAGTCCTTGAGAACAATATTTTGGCAATCCTTCAAATCCTGGGAAATGTTCTTTAAGACGGGTTTCAGTCCATTAAAAAGTTTAATATGAGAAAGGTGCACCCAGCCTTTGCGTCCTTCCAACTTCACGGCTGTACGGGTGGTGAGGAGGACCTGTCGGGGCTCTTTCCAACGAGGCTCCAGCGGACTTGATCTGTCAAAGTTGCGGACCATCACCATGGATCCTGGAACGATTTCATGCGGTGCCACCTCGGTATTGTCTGGAAATGCGGCGGCAACCTGTGAACGACATGAGTTGAGGGCAGACATCAAGGAAGCTAGGTAATCTGTCAGCATATTACTTGAAACATCGGTAATACTTCGGGGTCTAGGAGTACCCCACATGTTAGGGGGGCGGCCGAATACGACCTCATACGGGGACAGACCTGATCTGGAATGTGCGACCATGCGCATATAAAATAAAGCGACTGGCAGAGCTACTAGCCAGTCCACACCTTTTTCTTTACACACTTTTGCAATACGGATTTTCAGAGTCTGGTTATGTCTCTCTACGAGACCGGCTGCTTCAGGATGGCGTACACAATGAAACTTCCACTGGTACCCTAACAACAGGGAAACATGCTTCATGAGTTCAGATGAGAATGGCTGGCCGTTGTCAGAATATACGACTCTAGGGAGTCCATAACGAGGGAAAAACTCACGAACCAACTGCTTGGCAGTGGTCGCGGCTGTGTAATCTGGGACTGGATATGCTTCTGTCCACCTGGACAAAGCGCATACAACTACAAGGACATACTTGAAACCTCGACATCGCTCCATCTGAATATAATCCATCTGGAGGACTTCAAAAGGGTGGTCAGGAGGCTGGAATCCACCTTGTTCCACCGGGACACTTTTACCTGGATTAAACTGGCAACATATCATACAGGTACGGACTTTCTGCTTGGCTGCAGCTCGTAAATGCTTGTTGAACCAAATGTTCTGGATACTGTCTAACATGGCTTTTTCTCCTAAATGTGCTGGACTATGTGCGGTATTGATAATGACTTGAACCATAGAGTCGGGGAGAAACCATGTGGCTCTACCCTTCGTTAACCATCCTTGATCTGTCTGGACCCCTCCTTGTTCGGACCATTTCTTGATTTCATCGGGAGTAGCATGTAACTGGATATCTATGACATCTTGTGTAGGGTCCTTAACTGTCATGCATGTAGTCGGATCTGGAGTATGTGTCTGTGTCGGATTAACTTGAATGTCTGGAGTCTGTGCTGTAAGCTTGGCTGTGCGATCTGCTAGATCATTACCTTGGGAAATAATGTCAGTAACTTTCGTATGTGCTTTGCACTTCATGATAGCAATAGATGTCGGCAAGTGTATGGCATCTAACAGAGCTTGAATAAGGAGACCATGCTGAATCTTGGTTCCATGAGAAGTCATGAAACCTCTCTCCTGCCAGAGCACTCCGAAGTCGTGTACGACTCCAAATGCGTAACGTGAATCTGTGTAAACATTAACTTTCAAGTTCTTGGCGTGTATGCAGGCTTGTGTCAGAGCAACTAGCTCTGCTGCTTGAGCGGACAGGGTGTCAATACGGTGTGTTTCAATAACTTCGGTGTCAGTAGTCACTGCATACGCGGCGACTAGTTCTCCTGTACTTGTTCTCATACATGAACCATCCACATAAAGTGTCAGGTCGGGATCTGGTAACGGAATATCTGTCAGATCTTGTCTTGGCTTTGTCGTAATGTTAACTACTTCCACACAGTCATGTGTGGCTGGATTTGAATTAACTGATGGTAACAATGTAGCAGGATTTAAAATGTTGCAGCGTCTGATTTCTATGTGTGGCTGGAACAGTGTCAATTCATAACCTGTTAAACGTGCAATTGTCAAGTGCTGAGTTTGTGTTCGGTTTAAAAGAACTTCCACGGAATGTGGAACCTGTACTGTCAAGGAGTGTCCTAAGACTATGGAATCACTTTGTCTGATAGCTAGTGCTGTGGCTGCAACTGACTTGAGGCACGCAGGCAGAGCCTGGGCTACAGGATCTAATGTGCTCGAAAAATAAGCACAGGGCTTGTATTGTCCTGCTTGATCTTGTGTGAGAACAGATAATGCTGTACCTTCGCGTTCAGTAACGAAAAGTGTAAAAGGCTTACTGTAGTTCGGTGTCGCTAGAACTGGAGCTTGGCATAGGGCTTTCTTTAACTCATTGAAACTAAGTGTATGTTCAGATGTCCAAGGGAGGACAGTCGATACGGCTGCCTCCTGTGTTGTTAACTGTATCAGTGGCTTTGCTAGAAATGCATACTGAGGAATCCATTGTCTGCAATAAGAAGTGAGGCCGATAAAAGCACGTACCTCCTTCTGGGTCTTGGGCTGAGGAAGACTCGCTATTAACTGGATACGGTCTGGTGTCAACTGCCTACCCCTCTTGGACAGTAAGTGTCCTAAGTAGACCACTTGCTGGACACAGAATTGAAGCTTAGAAGGGGACACCTTGTGCCCCATCTCGGCTAGGAAATACAAGACTGTAAGTGATGCTCGCTCGCAAGCACGTTCAGAACGGGCTGTGATCAGTAGATCATCGACATACTGGAGCAGGGCAGTGTCAGTTGGCATGTGAATGTTGTCTAGTTGTCTCTTGAGTGCTTGACTGTAAATACTAGGACTTTCTGTGAAACCTTGAGGAGCTCGTGTAAACATATAGCTCCTTCCATTTAAACAAAATCCGAAAAGGAACTGGCTGTCTGGATGAATAGGAACACTGAAAAATGCGTTCTTGAGGTCTATGACAGTGAAGAACGTGGCTTCGGAATCAATGGCTGTTAATAGGGAAGAGATGTCTGGGACAACTGGGTACTGAGGAATAATACACATATTAAGCTCTCGTAGGTCAATCACTAATCGATATACTGGGGGTGCATTTGGATCAGTACGTTTCATGACTGGAATGATCGGAGAATTACATACATTGGAGTCAGTTTCTACAACCACTCCTTGAGCCATGAGCTCGTCAATAATTTTGGATAAGGCTGCTACAGCCTCAGGTGGCAATCTGTACTGTCTGATTCGTGGTAACACTACACCTGGCTTGAGAGTCACACGATAGGGTGTGATTTGCATGTAACCTACATCAGTCGGACCTTGCGCCCATAAGTGCTGCGGAACATTAGACAGTCTTGAATCAAAATCTCGTAATACATAGTGACCCTTAAAGTCACGTAGGAACAATCGTATTCCCTCTGGGGAACAGCATATAACTGCACCTAACTCTTTCAGTGTTTTAATGCCTAATAGATTTTCTGGACATGACTTAGTAAGTAACAGATCAGTAGTACGGGACAATGGACCTACTTCTAGAGTAACTGGCTTTGAAATCTCATTTACGATAGGTTTTCCTGAAAATCCAAGGGAAACATTTCTTGAGCCTGAGAGCGGAGCCCCTGGAACTTCGGCGTGACTAATTGTGGTCCTACTTGCCCCTGTATCAATCAAAAACTTTCTGTCTTTCCCTAATACTTGACTGTGAACATAGGGACCTTCTTGATCTACAGGTATCTCGATGAGAGGCAAGCCTACCTCCCTCTCTAGGCTGTTTCATGAATACTGCTGGTACTCTGGATACTCAGACTGTGCATACTGGTACATCTGCGATGTAACATGCTGTGTTGCAGCAATAGGCTGCGGTGCTGTAACTGTCTGTGGTGCATTCTGTGGCTGAGGAATCTGTGAAACTTGTTCTTGTCTAGGCGGACGTGGTCTTTCTTTAGTCTTACCGGTAGCTATGTTGTGTTTCAGAACTGCACACTCATTTATAAAATGACCTGGCTGTTTACAATAATTGCAATTCCCTTTAACGGGAGCTGCAGGATGACTGGCTTGATTCGGACCCCTCTTCTGACTGTCTTGAGGAACAGATTGTGCAACTAGTACTTTCATTTTCGTGTCTTTCATACGTTTTCTCTCGTGTTCTTGCTCTTCTCTGATTCTATTCTGGTGGTATTGGAGCATCTGCAACATCTGGGACGGGGTATTAGCTTGCCAGGTACTTTCGACTTTCAAAACTCGATTTTTAATTTGTGGGCTTGAATTCTCGACTAATTTAGTAACAAAAAGGTGAGGGTATGACTCACTACTCGTCTTGAGGCCACTGTTGATACTGAAACATTTTTCAAATCTAGAATAAAAATCACTAATATCTTCGTCTTGCTTCTGTTTACAGGCTGAGATTGCATCCCAGTCTTCTTTTCTAGTTGTCAATAATCTAGGTAAAACTTGTATTAATAATTCCGGTAATTCTTTACATTTGTCTCCAAGACCGGTACCTGGTACTCGTGCCTTATCTTCAGCTTCTAGAACTGCCCAATCGATCTTTTTCTCTCCCACCTCCCATTCTTTTTCCTTGAGCTTTTCATACACCCCTGCGGGCAGCAGAACCTTTAACATTTTAATTATATCTGGGTACGTGTATTCTCCCATACGGAGCATGTCTTTTAATTCTCTATGGAACCCTGCTGGATCTTTGTCATGACAGGGAATTAATTTCTTCATCTCGAGGAGTTCCATCTTTGTAATTGGAGTGTATACAAACACTCGTTCTAGTTCGCCACCCGTTCCTTTAACTGGGTGGACTTCTCGTAACGGATTCTGTCTCTCCATGTAAAATGGTTTACTTTCTGGGGGTGAGACATGAACAAAATGCGGGTTCAGAAACGTTCTATATTTGTGACGCTGTTCTAGAATGACACTAATTAAGTCGGTACCTAGACCTTTCCATCTATACTGGAGTAACTCGTTCAGGATATCATGTAACGGGCCTGGATCAGAGTGTTGACCCTCATACAATGTAATGAGGTGCTGAATCATATACATACCCACCAGTCGTTGTTCGGCTGGGGGCATTTTCAGAAACATTTGTGCCACTATTTCGTCTGGAAAAGTGGTAGAATCAGTAATCCATCGGACTGCTGATCGGGCTAGTTCTTGTTCATGCATGGTACTTAACTCACTGTAACCGATTCGTGATTTCAGAATGTGATCGGTAGCTTGAAACACTTGTTCTAGTGAACCTTGTTCTGGTGCTGGATGATGGAAAATAGACTTGTGTTCTAGGCGTAAATGGCGATCTGGAAATCTAGATTTTCCTACATACGCTATTCTGGCGGGATTCTCGTCCTCTACCTCTTCAGTATCAGAGTTACTTTCTTTCTCGCTTACTTGTGCTGCTTTACGTTGTTTGTGTATCTTTATTATTTCTCTACGGATTTTCTTGTACATACTCTCCATAGCACCGACGGTCTTGTGCTTACCCTCGGCTATATTATCACTCCACCTTGTCAGGGTTCTCATTTCGGCCGGATCTTTAGACGGGTAATCTTGTTCTCTTATTAGACAATTGATCAGAAACTTTAATATCATGAGCTGGATCTCGGCTTTCCTTTGAGACATGGCCTCGCTAATACTTTCTGGATCATCCCCTGTACGGATGAAACGATATATTCTGTCTAGATCTTCTTTCATATTCGGTAAGGTGACTAGATACTCGGCCACCTTTCTTACGCGGAATGAATATAAAACCATATTATCCTCGCCTGGGACTGGATCATAGCCGCATTCGGCAAGGGATTTCTTATTTCTGCTATAGTCTGATGTCTAGGCGTACGCTGTGACGCTTGTGCATGTAATTCGGCTGTCGTTAAACGCTTGTGTGGCGGCGGGGTTTGAGGAGTACCTCCCCCTGCGGCCCCTAAACTGGAGTCGTCTACTGAGGCTCTTCGTCCTGGCAGAGTGGGAAATGGAAATGCAGGCTGGACTTGTATGGCGGGCTGGACCGGGGGTACCGTAACAGGTACTCCGGTGTCTGGAGGAGCGGGAAGTGCCTGATTTACAGGGACTGGCGGAGCGCGAACAGGATTTGCATATTCTGGGACTGTGTCGTCCAAATAGGACGAAATAAAAATATCAGCTGCGGTCTGTTTGTGACGTAGCTTAGTCGGAACTAAGGGTGGCGGGAAATTACTGGATGCCTCTGGGGTCGCTTTTGGCAAGCCCTCGGCAAGGAGAGGATACATACCCCTAATAAGGGCATGCCTCTGTCTGTCTGACTGTTCGGCTTTGACTTGTTCACCTATCTCGATTAGTTCTTTTTCTTGTGCTCGTTCTAAGGATTCTCTACTTAATTCTGACTTTCTGATTTCTTTTTCGGTTCTTTTATGAGATTCTTTACGCCATAACTCAATGGCATCTTTCTGTGATTGTCTGGCTTTCTTTTTCCATAATGCTTCTTCTACTCGCATGATGCACTCGGCATCCCATGTACCCGATACGGGCCATCTATATTTTTCTTCTAACTGTTTGGTATACTCTACCCATAAATCTAGATACAATATGGCGCTTATGCCATGCTTCTGATACATAAAATGACCTGGACTGTCCCTCGGCGGAACAGGAACTGCTTCTTCTAACAAACCCTTTCTAGTTTTTAGCTGACGTAATCTCGAAAAGAGAGACATTGTAAACTTGAATCGGAACACAATACAATACACGAGGAACAATAACAATTGGGAGAACAATTCAGGCATACCACGACATTGGAAATACATTGAACAACATCATAACATAACAGTTCGGACAGAATATTACCTGGAATACTGAGAACAGAAACACAAGAATTTCCCGAGAACGGAACAGACTAGAGTTACTGGATGCACTGCTGAAACAGTACGGAACATACCGGTCCCATAAAGGGACGCATCAAGACCCGTATCCACCTAGGTGAACACTTCGTTTGTGAGTCTGTGTACCACCAACCCACGGACCAGAGTCAATTTAGATTGACCCTGTCTAGATACTACCCCAGTAATGGTACTCACCGGGCAGCAAGAACGGAAGGCCTCGGATCGGACTGGACTGCTACGACGACGGACGACGAACTTCGGACTTCAGTTACGGGTGGGCCTCCGGATACCTCGGACCTTGGACTCTTGGCTTGGGCTCTGGTCGGGACTCGCCGCGTTCCTCCACCGTCTCGTTTGGATGCTGGACCGCCTCCTCCGTCTCCTCCGTGGGCCTGAGGGATACTTGAAGCAGAAATATCTGCCGGTGCACAGAAGAGTTCCGTCACGACTGCAGAGGGTCAGGGGGTCGGCGTGGCTTCACCGACGCGTGGGGAAAGGGCAAGTCCCTGTTCGGGCGCCATTATGTGGTAAATAAATAAATAATACCTCTCTTTTTGACTAGACATATATCATAACAGATAGCTCAATAAATAAGAGTCAAGATTCGAGGTAGTAGGAGTTTTGCAGGTTTAATACAGCATAAGGACAGGAACAGGACAACCTGCATAGGAATAGGATGGCAGGGCCCAGCAGCTGCTGGGGCTGGATCTGGGATGAGCGCGCTGACTTTTAATAACAATACATGAGCATATATACATAACGCAAACACATAGCATTACATTACAGTAGGCGTAGCAGTGGGTGGAGCAGAAGGCGTGACGCGTAGCAGTCGCGAAAGATAAGGGGGAAAAGAGGTGTAACGGGGCGTATACATAGACATGTGATGCAAACGTAACAGAATATGTCATGAATGGGGCGGAAACCATGGAGGGGGCTACCTAAGGAGCCGGGACCTCTAACCTGATGGTGCGCGCAAACTAGCAATGACGTATCACTAGGAGAAGCTGGGGGCTATGAACTCTGTGCTAGGAGCAGAGACTGAAGTCTGGAGAGTCAGGGCGACATGTACCTAAACAGTATCTAGTATCTGATGTTTAGAGAACATGTTGATATAAACTATAAGTCAGGAGGGGAAAGGCTGACTTGATTCTAAGACTGGACCATGCATTATTCTACATGTAGTACGTGATGAAGAATATTAAATGACCATTAAATGCAGTATTTCTCTAAGGTGGAGACGTGAAGGCTAGACAATGACGGAAACTATTGATGCAGTTCAGTAGCTTAGGAATGCAGAGAAGGAGGACTGAACTGATAACTGGAACTATAACATACTTTTGGCAGACTCAGAGGCAGAGCCAGCTGAACCGGGCACTGCGAGGCAGGAAGTAAGTGAAGGGTCGAGGATACAGGTGGGGGCTGTATCGCTCCTCAGCGAGGCTTCAGGAGACAGGAGCTGAATCTGGTGTCCAGGCCCTTTTGAGGCCTAGAAACGGGGACTTTATAATGGAATAACGTGCACACTGAGAAACGTGGCAACGTAGTTTTACATAGGCCTGATATTCGTAGTATTCACGAGGGCTGGAAACTGGCATACTAGAGGTGGACACAACTGTAATTGCGTCATTAATCGGACATGGGGAATACATATGCATATTTAATCATGCACACATAACATATGATGGATGACACGTAGGGACACAGAACATGGCAAAATTTACTTTTCCACAGGTGTCTTCTTGAATTTAAACACCATTGAGGCCATGGATGGGCTGGGATTGTGCTGATTTTATTGTTTTTTGTCGTTTTTTGGGGGCTGCTGGTGGGGCCTTTTGCCAAGGGGTAGTAGTGGTGCATGGACTGAGTGTGCCTGTAGTGTGGTCTCACTCTCTTTAATGTAAACATCATGGATGGCATTGGATTGTGGTGATTTCTGGCTGTTTTTCTGTGTTTTTTGGGGTGTACTGTTGATGTGGACTGGCCATGTGGGTGGTGGTAGGTGGCCATCTTGAGTGCTGCTGGCTGGTACAGGCAACATGTGCTTGGGGTGTAAGGTGCCATTTTGAGGAGAGGCAGTGTCTGAGGCCTGCACTTATTTTGCCTACTTTTCATCCATTATGCCCAGGGGTAGTGAGTGTTGCATGGGCCTAGTGTTTCTGAGGGGTGTCTTCTTGAATTTAAACACCATTGAGGCCATGGATGGGCTGGGATTGTGCTCATTTTATTGTTTTTTGTCGTTTTTTTGGGGCTGCTGGTGGGGCCCTTTGCCCATGGGTAGTGGTGCATGGACTGAGTGTGCCTGTAGTGTGGTCTCACTCTCTTTAATGTAAACATCCTGGATGGCATTGGATTGTGGTGATTTTTGGCTGTTTTTCTGTGTTTTTTGGGGTGTACTGTTGATGTGGACTGGCCATGTGGGTGGTGGTGGTGGCCATCTTGAGTGCTGGCTGGTACAGGCAACATGTGCTTGGGGTGTAAGGGGCCATTTTGAGGAGAGGCAGTGTCTGAGGCCTGCACTTATTTTGCCTACTTTTCATCCATTATGCCCAGGGGTAGTGAGTGTTGCATGGGCCTAGTGTTTCTGAGGGGTGTCTTCTTGAATTTAAACACCATTGAGGCCATGGATGGGCTGGGATTGTGCTGATTTTATTGTTTTTTTGTCGTTTTTTTGGGGCTGCTGGTAGGGCCTTTTGCCAAGGGGTAGTAGTGGTGCATGGACTGAGTGTGCCTGTAGTGTGGTCTCACTCTCTTTAATGTAAACATCATGGATGGCATTGGATTGTGGTGATTTCTGGCTGTTTTTCTGTGTTTTATGGGGTGTACTGTTGATGTGGACTGGCCATGTGGGTGGTGGTGGGTGGCCATCTTGAGTGCTGCTGGCTGGTACAGGCAACATGTGCTTGGGGTGTAAGGGACCATTTTGAGGAGAGGCAGTGTCTGAGGCCTGCACTTATTTTGCCTACTTTTCATCCATTATGCCCAGGGGTAGTGAGTGTTGCATGGGCCTAGTGTTTCTGAGGGGTGTCTTCTTGAATTTAAACACCATTGAGGCCATGGATGGGCTGGGATTGTGCTGATTTTATTGTTTTTTGTCGTTTTTTGGGGGCTGCTGGTGGGGCCTTTTGCCAAGGGGTAGTAGTGGTGCATGGACTGAGTGTGCCTGTAGTGTGGTCTCACTCTCTTTAATGTAAACATCATGGATGGCATTGGATTGTGGTGATTTCTGGCTGTTTTTCTGTGTTTTTTGGGGTGTACTGTTGATGTGGACTGGCCATGTGGGTGGTGGTGGGTGGCCATCTTGAGTGCTGCTGGCTGGTACAGGCAACATGTGCTTGGGGTGTAAGGGGCCATTTTGAGGAGAGGCAGTGTCTGAGGCCTGCACTTATTTTGCCTACTTTTCATCCATTATGCCCAGGGGTAGTGAGTGTTGCATGGGCCTAGTGTTTCTGAGGGGTGTCTTCTTGAATTTAAACACCATTGAGGCCATGGATGGGCTGGGATTGTGCTCATTTTATTGTTTTTTGTCGTTTTTTTGGGGCTGCTGGTGGGGCCCTTTGCCCAGGGGTAGTGGTGCATGGACTGAGTGTGCCTGTAGTGTGGTCTCACGCTCTTTAATGTAAACATCATGGATGGCATTGGATTGTGGTGATTTCTGGCTGTTTTTCTGTGTTTTTTGGGGTGTACTGTTGATGTGGACTGGCCATGTGGGTGGTGGTGGTGGCCATCTTGAGTGCTGGCTGGTACAGGCAACATGTGCTTGGGGTGTAAGGGGCCATTTTGAGGAGAGGCAGTGTCTGAGGCCTGCACTTATTTTGCCTACTTTTCATCCATTATGCCCAGGGGTAGTGAGTGTTGCATGGGCCTAGTGTTTCTGAGGGGTGTCTTCTTGAATTTAAACACCATTGAGGCCATGGATGGGCTGGGATTGTGCTGATTTTATTGTTTTTTTGTCGTTTTTTTGGGGCTGCTGGTGGGGCCTTTTGCCAAGGGGTAGTAGTGGTGCATGGACTGAGTGTGCCTGTAGTGTGGTCTCACTCTCTTTAATGTAAACATCATGGATGGCATTGGATTGTGGTGATTTCTGGCTGTTTTTCTGTGTTTTTTGGGGTGTACTGTTGATGTGGACTGGCCATGTGGGTGGTGGTGGGTGGCCATCTTGAGTGCTGCTGGCTGGTACAGGCAACATGTGCTTGGGGTGTACGGGGCCATTTTGAGGAGAGGCAGTGTCTGAGGCCTGCACTTATTTTGCCTACTTTTCATCCATTATGCCCAGGGGTAGTGAGTGTTGCATGGGCCTAGTGTTTCTGAGGGGTGTCTTCTTGAATTTAAACACCATTGAGGCCATGGATGGGCTGGGATTGTGCTGATTTTATTGTTTTTTGTCGTTTTTTTGGGGCTGCTGGTGGGGCCTTTTGCCAAGGGGTAGTAGTGGTGCATGGACTGAGTGTGCCTGTAGTGTGGTCTCACTCTCTTTAATGTAAACATCATGGATGGCATTGGATTGTGGTGATTTCTGGCTGTTTTTCTGTGTTTTTTGGGGTGTACTGTTGATGTGGACTGGCCATGTGGGTGGTGGTGGGTGGCCATCTTGAGTGCTGCTGGCTGGTACAGGCAACATGTGCTTGGGGTGTAAGGGGCCATTTTGAGGAGAGGCAGTGTCTGAGGCCTGCACTTATTTTGCCTACTTTTCATCCATTATGCCCAGGGTTAGTGAGTGTTGCATGGGCCTAGTGTTTCTGAGGGGTGTCTTCTTGAATTTAAACACCATTGAGGCCATGGATGGGCTGGGATTGTGCTGATTTTATTGTTTTTTGTCGTTTTTTTGGGGCTGCTGGTGGGGCCTTTTGCCAAGGGGTAGTAGTGGTGCATGGACTGAGTGTGCCTGTAGTGTGGTCTCACTCTCTTTAATGTAAACATCATGGATGGCATTGGATTGTGGTGATTTCTGGCTGTTTTTCTGTGTTTTTTGGGGTGTACTGTTGATGTGGACTGGCCATGTGGGTGGTGGTGGGTGGCCATCTTGAGTGCTGCTGGCTGGTACAGGCAACATGTGCTTGGGGTGTAAGGGGCCATTTTGAGGAGAGGCAGTGTCTGAGGCCTGCACTTATTTTGCCTACTTTTCATCCATTATGCCCAGGGGTAGTGAGTGTTGCATGGGCCTAGTGTTTCTGAGGGGTGTCTTCTTGAATTTAAACACCATTGAGGCCATGGATGGGCTGGGATTGTGCTGATTTTATTGTTTTTTGTCGTTTTTTTGGGGCTGCTGGTGGGGCCTTTTGCCAAGGGGTAGTAGTGGTGCATGGACTGAGTGTGCCTGTAGTGTGGTCTCACTCTCTTTAATGTAAACATCATGGATGGCATTGGATTGTGGTGATTTCTGGCTGTTTTTCTGTGTTGTTTTTTGGGGTGTACTGTTGATGTGGACTGGCCATGTGGGTGGTGGTGGGTGGCCATCTTGAGTGCTGCTGGCTGGTACAGGCAACATGTGCTTGGGGTGTAAGGGGCCATTTTGAGGAGAGGCAGTGTCTGAGGCCTGCACTTATTTTGCCTACTTTTCATCCATTATGCCCAGGGGTAGTGAGTGTTGCATGGGCCTAGTGTTTCTGAGGGGTGTCTTCTTGAATTTAAACACCATTGAGGCCATGGATGGGCTGGGATTGTGCTGATTTTATTGTTTTTTTGTCGTTTTTTTGGGGCTGCTGGTGGGGCCTTTTGCCAAGGGGTAGTAGTGGTGCATGGACTGAGTGTGCCTGTAGTGTGGTCTCACTCTCTTTAATGTAAACATCATGGATGGCATTGGATTGTGGTGATTTCTGGCTGTTTTTCTGTGTTTTTTGGGGTGTACTGTTGATGTGGACTGGCCATGTGGGTGGTGGTGGGTGGCCATCTTGAGTGCTGCTGGCTGGTACAGGCAACATGTGCTTGGGGTGTAAGGGGCCATTTTGAGGAGAGGCAGTGTCTGAGGCCTGCACTTATTTTGCCTACTTTTCATCCATTATGCCCAGGGGTAGTGAGTGTTGCATGGGCCTAGTGTTTCTGAGGGGGTGTCTTCTTGAATTTAAACACCATTGAGGCCATGGATGGGCTGGGATTGTGCTCATTTTATTGTTTTTTGTCGTTTTTTTGGGGCTGCTGGTGGGGCCCTTTGCCCAGGGGTAGTGGTGCATGGACTGAGTGTGCCTGTAGTGTGGTCTCACTCTCTTTAATGTAAACATCATGGATGGCATTGGATTGTGGTGATTTCTGGCTGTTTTTCTGTGTTTTTTGGGGTGTACTGTTGATGTGGACTGGCCATGTGGGTGGTGGTGGTGGTGGCCATCTTGAGTGCTGCTGGCTGGTACAGGCAACATGTGCTTGGGGTGTAAGGGGCCATTTTGAGGAGAGGCAGTGTCTGAGGCCTGCACTTATTTTGCCTACTTTTCATCCATTATGCCCAGGGGTAGTGAGTGTTGCATGGGCCTAGTGTTTCTGAGGGGTGTCTTCTTGAATTTAAACACCATTGAGGCCATGGATGGGCTGGGATTGTGCTCATTTTATTGTTTTTTGTCGTTTTCTTTGGGGCTGCTGGTGGGGCCCTTTGCCCAGGGGTAGTGGTGCATGGACTGAGTGTGCCTGTAGTGTGGTCTCACTCTCTTTAATGTAAACATCATGGATGGCATTGGATTGTGGTGATTTCTGGCTGTTTTTCTGTGTTTTTTGGGGTGTACTGTTGATGTGGACTGGCCATGTGGGTGGTGGTGGTGGTGGCCATCTTGAGTGCTGCTGGCTGGTACAGGCAACATGTGCTTGGGGTGTAAGGGGCCATTTGGAGGAGAGGCAGTGTCTGAGGCCTGCACTTATTTTGCCTACTTTTCATCCATTATGCCCAGGGGTAGTGAGTGTTGCATGGGCCTAGTGTTTCTGAGGGGTGTCTTCTTGAATTTAAACACCATTGAGGCCATGGATGGGCTGGGATTGTGCTGATTTTATTGTTTTTTGTCGTTTTTTTGGGGCTGCTGGTGGGGCCTTTTGCCAAGGGGTAGTAGTGGTGCATGGACTGAGTGTGCCTGTAGTGTGGTCTCACTCTCTTTAATGTAAACATCATGGATGGCATTGGATTGTGGTGATTTCTGGCTGTTTTTCTGTGTTTTATGGGGTGTACTGTTGATGTGGACTGGCCATGTGGGTGGTGGTGGGTGGCCATCTTGAGTGCTGCTGGCTGGTACAGGCAACATGTGCTTGGGGTGTAAGGGGCCATTTTGAGGAGAGGCAGTGTCTGAGGCCTGCACTTATTTTGCCTACTTTTCATCCATTATGCCCAGGGGTAGTGAGTGTTGCATGGGCCTAGTGTTTCTGAGGGGTGTCTTCTTGAATTTAAACACCATTGAGGCCATGGATGGGCTGGGATTGTGCTGATTTTATTGTTTTTTGTCGTTTTTGGGGCTGCTGGTGGGGCCTTTTGCCAAGGGGTAGTAGTGGTGCATGGACTGAGTGTGCCTGTAGTGTGGTCTCACTCTCTTTAATGTAAACATCATGGATGGCATTGGATTGTGGTGATTTCTGGCTGTTTTTCTGTGTTTTTTGGGGTGTACTGTTGATGTGGACTGGCCATGTGGGTGGTGGTGGGTGGCCATCTTGAGTGCTGCTGGCTGGTACAGGCAACATGTGCTTGGGGTGTAAGGGGCCATTTTGAGGAGAGGCAGTGTCTGAGGCCTGCACTTATTTTGCCTACTTTTCATCCATTATGCCCAGGGGTAGTGAGTGTTGCATGGGCCTAGTGTTTCTGAGGGGTGTCTTCTTGAATTTAAACACCATTGAGGCCATGGATGGGCTGGGATTGTGCTCATTTTATTGTTTTTTGTCGTTTTTTTGGGGCTGCTGGTGGGGCCCTTTGCCCAGGGGTAGTGGTGCATGGACTGAGTGTGCCTGTAGTGTGGTCTCACGCTCTTTAATGTAAACATCATGGATGGCATTGGATTGTGGTGATTTCTGGCTGTTTTTCTGTGTTTTTTGGGGTGTACTGTTGATGTGGACTGGCCATGTGGGTGGTGGTGGTGGCCATCTTGAGTGCTGGCTGGTACAGGCAACATGTGCTTGGGGTGTAAGGGGCCATTTTGAGGAGAGGCAGTGTCTGAGGCCTGCACTTATTTTGCCTACTTTTCATCCATTATGCCCAGGGGTAGTGAGTGTTGCATGGGCCTAGTGTTTCTGAGGGGTGTCTTCTTGAATTTAAACACCATTGAGGCCATGGATGGGCTGGGATTGTGCTGATTTTATTGTTTTTTTGTCGTTTTTTTGGGGCTGCTGGTGGGGCCTTTTGCCAAGGGGTAGTAGTGGTGCATGGACTGAGTGTGCCTGTAGTGTGGTCTCACTCTCTTTAATGTAAACATCATGGATGGCATTGGATTGTGGTGATTTCTGGCTGTTTTTCTGTGTTTTTTGGGGTGTACTGTTGATGTGGACTGGCCATGTGGGTGGTGGTGGGTGGCCATCTTGAGTGCTGCTGGCTGGTACAGGCAACATGTGCTTGGGGTGTAAGGGGCCATTTTGAGGAGAGGCAGTGTCTGAGGCCTGCACTTATTTTGCCTACTTTTCATCCATTATGCCCAGGGGTAGTGAGTGTTGCATGGGCCTAGTGTTTCTGAGGGGTGTCTTCTTGAATTTAAACACCATTGAGGCCATGGATGGGCTGGGATTGTGCTGATTTTATTGTTTTTTGTCGTTTTTTTGGGGCTGCTGGTGGGGCCTTTTGCCAAGGGGTAGTAGTGGTGCATGGACTGAGTGTGCCTGTAGTGTGGTCTCACTCTCTTTAATGTAAACATCATGGATGGCATTGGATTGTGGTGATTTCTGGCTGTTTTTCTGTGTTTTTTGGGGTGTACTGTTGATGTGGACTGGCCATGTGGGTGGTGGTGGGTGGCCATCTTGAGTGCTGCTGGCTGGTACAGGCAACATGTGCTTGGGGTGTAAGGGGCCATTTTGAGGAGAGGCAGTGTCTGAGGCCTGCACTTATTTTGCCTACTTTTCATCCATTATGCCCAGGGGTAGTGAGTGTTGCATGGGCCTAGTGTTTCTGAGGGGTGTCTTCTTGAATTTAAACACCATTGAGGCCATGGATGGGCTGGGATTGTGCTCATTTTATTGTTTTTGTCGTTTTTTTGGGGCTGCTGGTGGGGCCCTTTGCCCAGGGGTAGTGGTGCATGGACTGATTGTGCCTGTAGTGTGGTCTCACTCTCTTTAATGTAAACATCATGGATGGCATTGGATTGTGGTGATTTCTGGCTGTTTTTCTGTGTTTTTTGGGGTGTACTGTTGATGTGGACTGGCCATGTGGGTGGTGGTGGGTGGCCATCTTGAGTGCTGCTGGCTGGTACAGGCAACATGTGCTTGGGGTGTAAGGGGCCATTTTGAGGAGAGGCAGTGTCTGAGGCCTGCACTTATTTTGCCTACTTTTCATCCATTATGCCCAGGGGTAGTGAGTGTTGCATGGGCCTAGTGTTTCTGAGGGGTGTCTTCTTGAATTTAAACACCATTGAGGCCATGGATGGGCTGGGATTGTGCTGATTTTATTGTTTTTTTGTCGTTTTTTTGGGGCTGCTGGTGGGGCCTTTTGCCAAGGGGTAGTAGTGGTGCATGGACTGAGTGTGCCTGTAGTGTGGTCTCACTCTCTTTAATGTAAACATCATGGATGGCATTGGATTGTGGTGATTTCTGGCTGTTTTTCTGTGTTTTTTGGGGTGTACTGTTGATGTGGATTGGCCATGTGGGTGGTGGTGGGTGGCCATCTTGAGTGCTGCTGGCTGGTACAGGCAACATGTGCTTGGGGTGTAAGGGGCCATTTTGAGGAGAGGCAGTGTCTGAGGCCTGCACTTATTTTGCCTACTTTTCATCCATTATGCCCAGGGGTAGTGAGTGTTGCATGGGCCTAGTGTTTCTGAGGGGGTGTCTTCTTGAATTTAAACACCATTGAGGCCATGGATGGGCTGGGATTGTGCTCATTTTATTGTTTTTTGTCGTTTTTTTGGGGCTGCTGGTGGGGCCCTTTGCCCAGGGGTAGTGGTGCATGGACTGAGTGTGCCTGTAGTGTGGTCTCACTCTCTTTAATGTAAACATCATGGATGGCATTGGATTGTGGTGATTTCTGGCTGTTTTTCTGTGTTTTTTGGGGTGTACTGTTGATGTGGACTGGCCATGTGGGTGGTGGTGGTGGTGGCCATCTTGAGTGCTGCTGGCTGGTACAGGCAACATGTGCTTGGGGTGTAAGGGGCCATTTTGAGGAGAGGCAGTGTCTGAGGCCTGCACTTATTTTGCCTACTTTTCATCCATTATGCCCAGGGGTAGTGAGTGTTGCATGGGCCTAGTGTTTCTGAGGGGTGTCTTCTTGAATTTAAACACCATTGAGGCCATGGATGGGCTGGGATTGTGCTCATTTTATTGTTTTTTTTTTTTTTTTTTTGGGGCTGCTGGTGGGGCCCTTTGCCCAGGGGTAGTGGTGCATGGACTGAGTGTGCCTGTAGTGTGGTCTCACTCTCTTTAATGTAAACATCATGGATGGCATTGGATTGTGGTGATTTCTGGCTGTTTTTCTGTGTTTTTTGGGGTGTACTGTTGATGTGGACTGGCCATGTGGGTGGTGGTGGTGGTGGCCATCTTGGGTGCTGCTGGCTGGTACAGGCAACATGTGCTTGGGGTGTAAGGGGCCATTTTGAGGAGAGGCAGTGTCTGAGGCCTGCACTTATTTTGCCTACTTTTCATCCATTATGCCCAGGGGTAGTGAGTGTTGCATACTTGCATGTCCCTAGTCTTTCTGTGGGGTGTCTTCAATGTAAACATCATGGATGGCATGGGATTGTGCTCATTTTTCTGTGTTTTGTCGATTTTTTGGGGTGTATGTGAGAAGTTGGCCTGATGTGCAGTGTTCACTATTCTAGTGATCACTATATATCAGTCCAAACAACCCTTATTGATGATTGGTTGTAAGTCAACCTTATAGACCAGCTATCCTAGTAGCATGGATACGAGCAGTCTAAGGCTAAGACTCTAGAGGGCGTGTTAAGCCAGCTGTTTTACCATCACATTACCCCTTGAACACCCAGTGAAAGGACACCACACAAGTGTTATGAAAATAAACAATGTATTTATTAGAATCACAACAACCCTGTACTCTTTATGAGGACAGGGTGCTAAGCACACAACAAAACTCTTAGGAAAATACTTAAGTTAGCACGTTATACACAAATGCCCGAGGGGCACGAAAAACCATATACTCTAAAAGTGGAATGCAAAATTACTAGCAGGTAAGTACAGTACTAATAGGCTTTGGAATCGCTAGGACTTGACTAGGGAATCGTTAGATTACTTCTAGGAGACCTAGGGGACTCGGGTGCAGAGTGTGCACTCTCACGCGGGATGCGGGACAAAGTCTATGGAGGCTAGTAAAGGCAAAGTTAGTGTTCACGGGCGAACCCGACCTGGTAGGGAGAAAACGACAGTGGATCCTGACCCTTGGATAGTGAGGCTATGCTGGGACACCGAAGTGCCGAAGTTACCTAGCCCAGGGGCTGCAGCTGCATAGGTCTGAAAAGACGTCGGGAATCTCGTTGCCGGACCAGGAGCCTGGAAGAAGGAAGTTGCTGGCAGGCGACCAGTGAAGAAAAGTTCGATGGATCCAAGCCTGGATCAAGGAAGAAGGAAACCTGAAAGCAGAGGGGACCAAGTTCTTGAATCACTAGCCAGTGATTAAGTGGGCACCAGGATGGCACCGGGCGAAGTCACCGCAGTCAGGTGAGTGGGCGCTGCTGGGCTCTGCAGTCTCTCGGACCAGGAGGCGTTGTCGGCGACCAGGATGGAGGTGCGAGCTGTCCCACGAAGGTTCTTGCTGTCGACGTCGCTGGACCCAGGATTGGGCAACAAGTCTTGGCAAATGCAAGGCCCACACGGTGGGCCTAAAATGGCGTCTTAGCCGGACCAGGAGGGTCCAGGGTACTTCTCCGATGGAGGGAAGCAAGGGCCAGTCTGGAGCAACCAGACCAGCAGCAGTGTTGTCGTCGGGCGTCGTTCGGAAGGCCACAAGCCAGCGGGCTAGTAGCCAAACAACGCGGTGAGCAGCAGAAAGCAGAAGGGCCCCACGCCGATCGTGGAGATGCTGGGGGGCTGCTCTTCGGTGCTGGAGCTGCTCAGGGTGGGGGCTTCTCGGACCCCAAAGCACTCACCAGGAAATTACTCGGTGGGCTTGCTGTGCAGAAGTCGTGCAGTCTTGGCGATGGCCGGTCCCTCGAGGTCTCGTCGCACCCACGGTTCTCAGCAAGCTGTAGAGGTGGGTAGAGGTCAGAGGGGCCAGGGAAGCCGGGTCTCGTCGAGCTGGGCAGTCGGATTCCGGAGGAAGGACGTGCAGCAGACCGCAGTGTTCTTAGATGGTGCCTGCGGATGCAGGGTGACTACTCCTTAGCCACAAGGGAGAATCTTGAGGAAGAAATCGTGAAGTCCTTTTGTGGAAAGTGGTATCTTGATTCCAAAGATGATCTGGTTTGGAAGGGGGCCAGTCTCTACCTTTATCTGGGAAAAGGGGGCTGGCACGCGACTAAGTCCTGCCCTAGGGGTGGGACCAGGAGGGGGGTGGTTACACCCACTTCCTTGGTGGGCTTTTCCCCAGCACAGGGTCTGGAGTGTCCCTGGAACTGGTTCAAGCCAGCCTATGCACAGTGAGCACCGGGGTGCCACTTGCAGTCACCTTCCTCTGAAGCCCTGCCTACCTACAATACACAAAATCCTGTCTGGGACGGTGCTGGCACCGCCCCTGGCAGGAAACCCTTTGTCCTTATCTCCTGCTCTGGGAGGACTCCCAGCAGCAGGAGGGCAGACTTGTGTCTCGGTGGCAGCATCCATTTTGTGGATGCTAAGGCTCTGTCTGACTTTAACCGGGGTTAGGGGTTACATACATGTCGTGTCCCTCTAGAAAGGTGGAATGCTAACCCCGTCGCCAGAATTGGCGAGGGGTTAGTATTCCAATTCGTATGACACCTTACTCGACATGTTTTGGTAAAGCGATACCAGAGTTGGCATATAACCGCGAGGATTATAATGCACTTAAGAGTATATGGTATGCGATATCATGGAAACGGCTAAGGGATGGATCCCGAAAGCCGCAGACAGGCTCAGCTCATGCCAGAGCACCATCTCACACGATTCCAAGCACTCTGCCTTCAGGATTGTTAAGGCCTGCCATAGGAGTGACTGATAGGAGATCTGTGTGTCCATTTTAGGGTTAGATATAGGAATACTATATCTAAAGCAAAGGGTGATTGCACCACCTTGCCCCAGCTGTCGTGCAGCCAGTGGTGTCAGATTTGGATGGCCAGCCAGGGGTGGCATAATACATGCTGCAGCCCCTGGTAGGCCCTGGGTACACCTATGCCCTGGGTACCTAAGGTACACTGTACAGGGACTGATAAGGTGACTCAGTATCCAATTTAGATATGTACCTAAGGTGCATGGAATCCATTTTACAGAGAGAGCAGTAGGCCTGGGGTCCTGAATAGCAGGGCCCCAGGTCAACTAAGTCAGAAAACCAGCAAAACACCAGGCGAAAAGTTGGGGGCAACCATAGTCAGGGATCTACCTTCCTACATAACCCCCCCCCCCCAAACGAAAGGAGATAAGGCTAGCCTTGCCAGGTAAGCCTATATTGCCTGAGTGGCCATATAAGGAAGTACCAGCACTGGCATGGTTACCCCCTATCTCATGGTCCACTAAGCAATCCCTCACCCTAAGGGTGTCTGAGGGTCTCCACCATAGGGAATCTCTACCTGTGGTGTGTTTTGGCAAAGTAAAAGGCTGGTGCTGAAATGGAGTACTGAAGTGAGGCTCCACTAATTTTGGGCTCAGCTTCCTCCAATCATTTTCCACCATATAGGCCTTTCTTTCCAAGACTGAGTTGTTTTGGGCTCTCAGGGTCAACCTCTGGCTACCTACAGCTGGAGGTTGGGTCCCTCTGTTTGGCTTACTGGAGGGACAGGTCAGGTTTGGGGCCCTCAGGCCCCAGGTTTGGCTGTGCCCAACAGTGTCCATCTGTGGGAGGTCCCTAACTAAATTTAAGGGGGATCCCTCAGGAGTCTGTTTTATTTTCACTTGGCTAGGATTACTAGCTTCAGTGCCCTTAATCTGCTGATTGGGGAATTCTTTTGGACAGGGGGCCCTTTGGGGTCCACCACTGGCCTCCCTGACCTCTACAGCCCTGGGCTGACTGAGGCAGGGTAGAGAGGGGCAGGTTACCTGCTCCAGACTGGGTCCCATCTTGGAAGGGTCCACTGACATCAGGGGTTCTGCCAGGCTAGGCCTGACTACCTCTGTGGCAGTTTCTTCACAAGGGGTCAGATCAGTTCCCTGAGGAGGCTGATCTTTTCCTAAAGTCTGGTGGGAGGGAGATTTCTCTTCCTCCTCAATGCTCTCTGTCTGAGTGGAGTGATCCATAGTTTCAGGCTTCACAACACTATCATCTGTCTGAGTTTGAGCTGTGGCCATCACAACTCTCCCAACCTTTTCAGGAGGGGGCTCAGTTTGGGTGTGGGCTGTTACCATGACAGCCTTGACAACCTGTTCTGGGAAGGAAGTTGTCTGAGATTGGGTTGTGACTGGCACAACCCTCCTGACCTGTTCAGGGAGGACATCTTGGACTGGGGCTGTGGCTACCACTGCCCCACTAACCTTACCATGGATGTTTACCATTTTAGAATGGGTTTCTTGCTCTACTTCAGCCCAGGCCGAGAGCTCTAAATCATTCCCCAGTAGGCAATCTACAGGCAAGTTTGGTGACACTGCCACTCTCTTGTGGCCAGTGACACCTCCCCAGCTGAGATTGACCACTGCCATGGGATGATCTCTCCGTACTCCATCAATATTGGTCACCTGGTATGTGGCACCAGGTAAAAGTTGCCTTGAGGGGACTAGACTCTCAGTCACCATAGTGATGCTAGCCCCTGTATCTCTATAGGCCTCAACTTTTATACCATTGATGAGGGGCTCTTGTCTGTACTTGCCCAAAGTGTTGGGACAAGTTGTGAAGTTGGCAAACCCCATGCCAGTCTCACAGACAAGAGTATCTAAGTCAGGGGACCTGGTTAGGCCAGAGTCCCCAGGAACTCCCAAAGTAAATGCACCCAAATTCTTGGGGGCACTCCCACCACCTGGGGAATTACTACTAGTAGTAACAGGAGGTTTGGGAATGTTACTTGGGGGTATGTTTTCCTTATTGTTATTCTTTGGGCAACTGCTGTCAGTTTTTAAATGACCCACCTGTTTACAGGGATAACAATAAGGTTTCTTCTGGTTATTGGAAGGATTCTGGGACCCACCCCCCTCAGAGGATTTTTGGGGCCCTGATGTGGTTTGATCTGTAGATTTATTCCCACCCTTCTCTTGAGGCTTGGTTGATTCCTTTTTCTGGTCACCACCTTGGTTCTTGGGCCTAATCCTGGTTCTGACCCATTTGTCTGCCCTCTTACCCAATTCTTGTGGAGAGGTCAGATCAGAGTCTACCAGGTGCTGGTGTAATAACTGGTTCTGACAATTATTTAAGACTTGCTCTCTCATAATTAGATTATACAATCCCTTGAAATCAGTAACCTTAGTACCCAGTAGCCAGCCTTCCAAAGCCTTAGTGGCACAATCAACAAAGTCAGACCAGTCCTGAGACTGAGTTTTCTGGGTATCCCTGAACAGCAACCTGTACTGCTCAGTGGTTAAGCCAAACCCATCAACCAGTGCATTTTCCAGGACCTGGTAATCATTAGCATCCTCCACTCTTGTAGTGAGGAGCTTATCTCTACCTTTACCATCAAAGGAGAGCCACAGTATAGCTGCCCACTGACTCTGGGGAATGCACTGCACAGTGCAGGCCCTCTCCAGAGCAGCCATCCATTTCTGGATGTCATCCCCTTGCTTAAAGGGGGGCACTATCTTAGTCAGGTGTTTAGTATCTAAACCCTTCTCTCTATCTCTTGGGAGATTGCTGCCACCAGTGGGAGCTAACCCACTCATCTGCTGCTCTCTTGCCAGGGCAAGCTTCTCTTTGGCCAGGGCAATTTCTTCCCTTTCAATCCTCAGTTCAGCTTGTCTCATCCTAGCTTCATGCTCCCTTCTCTGAGGGGAAGTAAATCTCCTCTGTGGAGGATTCCTTCTCCCCTGAGAAGAGGCATTAGAGTGCAGAGATCTGTTGGAGCCCCTAGAAAGAGATCTATCTCTCCTAACTCCAAGGTTAGGCCCACTTCGGGTTAGTACTGGGGGTCCCCCAGATCCTAGCCCAAGTAAGTCTAAGTTGGCCCTGGTTAGCCTTCTGACTACCTCAAGACCTTTGTCTACCTCATCCCCAGAGAGTTCCTCCTGATCCTCCTCCTCCTCAACTGCAGTAGCAGTGTTGGGGAGGTCTGGATCCCCAGAGGTTCCCTCTAAAGCTGGCATGTTCTCATGTAACTGAGAAAGCTTTCTGGCATCATATGTCTCTATGAGACCTATCAGAAAGGGAATGGTGGGGTTAGACCCCTGCTTCAGTTTCCTGGAGACACAGATCTGTCTCATCTCCTGGAAACTGAGAGCTGCATATCTTGAAGTAACCTGTGGAGGGTCAACACTGACCAGGGGAGTCTCAGTAGAACCTCCCTGGGTAGACATGCTTTTCTAGTGAGGTGTAAGTGGTGCACTTACCTACACTATATGTTTGCCTACTGATCCCTTGCTAGAGTTGTAGTTTAGGGTGTGCTAGGCCCTAGGAGCTACAACAGCTGGTTCAGTAGAACTCAGAGTATTCTAAGCTAAGTTATATGTACCTTTAGTACTTATGTGATCTTTCACAAGATATTCTTAGGGCATGTGTGGTAAAACAACAGCAAGCTCAAATCCCAACCGCTGCTCACCAATGTGAGAAGTTGGCCTGATGTGCAGTGTTCACTATTCTAGTGATCACTATATATCAGTCCAAACAACCCTTATTGATGATTGGTTGTAAGTCAACCTTATAGACCAGCTATCCTAGTAGCATGGATACGAGCAGTCTAAGGCTAAGACTCTAGAGGGCGTGTTAAGCCAGCTGTTTTACCATCACATTACCCCTTGAACACCCAGTGAAAGGACACCACACAAGTGTTATGAAAATAAACAATGTATTTATTAGAATCACAACAACCCTGTACTCTTTATGAGGACAGGGTGCTCAGCACACAACAAAACTCTTAGGAAAATACTTAAGTTAGCACGTTATACACAAATGCCCGAGGGGCACGAATAACCATATACTCTAAAAGTGGAATGCGAAATTACTAGCAGGTAAGTACAGTACTAATAGGCTTTGGAATCGCTAGGACTTGACTAGGGAATCGTTAGATTACTTCTAGGAGACCTAGGGGACTCGGGTGCAGAGTGTGCACTCTCACGCGGGATGCGGGACAAAGTCTATGGAGGCTAGTAAAGGCAAAGTTAGTGTTCACGGGCGAACCCGACCTGGTAGGGAGAAAACGACAGTGGATCCTGACCCTTGGATAGTGAGGCTATGCTGGGACACCGAAGTGCCGAAGTTACCTAGCCCAGGGGCTGCAGCTGCATAGGTCTGAAAAGACGTCGGAAATCTCGTTGCCGGACCAGGAGCCTGGAAGAAGGAAGTTGCTGGCAGGCGACCAGTGAAGAAAAGTTCGATGGATCCAAGCCTGGATCAAGGAAGAAGGAAACCTGAAAGCAGAGGGGACCAAGTTCTTGAATCACTAGCCAGTGATTAAGTGGGCACCAGGATGGCACCGGGCGAAGTCACCGCAGTCAGGTGAGTGGGCGCTGCTGGGCTCTGCAGTCTCTCGGACCAGGAGGCGTTGTCGGCGACCAGGATGGAGGTGCGAGCTGTCCCACGAAGGTTCTTGCTGTCGACGTCGCTGGACCCAGGATTGGGCAACAAGTCTTGGCAAATGCAAGGCCCACGCGGTGGGCCTAAAATGGCGTCTTAGCCGGACCAGGAGGGTCCAGGGTACTTCTCCGATGGAGGGAAGCAAGGGCCAGTCTGGAGCAACCAGACCAGCAGCAGTGTTGTCGTCGGGCGTCGTTCGGAAGGCCACAAGCCAGCGGGCTAGTAGCCAAACAACGCGGTGAGCAGCAGAAAGCAGAAGGGCCCCACGCCGATCGTGGAGATGCTGGGGGGCTGCTCTTCGGTGCTGGAGCTGCTCAGGGTGGGGGCTTCTCGGACCCCAAAGCACTCACCAGGAAATTACTCGGTGGGCTTGCTGTGCAGAAGTCGTGCAGTCTTGGCGATGGCCGGTCCCTCGAGGTCTCGTCGCACCCACGGTTCTCAGCAAGCTGTAGAGGTGGGTAGAGGTCAGAGGGGCCAGGGAAGCCGGGTCTCGTCGAGCTGGGCAGTCGGATTCCGGAGGAAGGACGTGCAGCAGACCGCAGTGTTCTTAGATGGTGCCTGCGGATGCAGGGTGACTACTCCTTAGCCACAAGGGAGAATCTTGAGGAAGAAATCGTGAAGTCCTTTCGTGGAAAGTGGTATCTTGATTCCAAAGATGATCTGGTTTGGAAGGGGGCCAGTCTCTACCTTTATCTGGGAAAAGGGGGCTGGCACGCGACTAAGTCCTGCCCTAGGGGTGGGACCAGGAGGGGGGTGGTTACACCCACTTCCTTGGCGGGCTTTTCCCCAGCACAGGGTCTGGAGTGTCCCTGGAACTGGTTCAAGCCAGCCTATGCACAGTGAGCACCGGGGTGCCACTTGCAGTCACCTTCCTCTGAAGCCCTGCCTACCTACAATACACAAAATCCTGTCTGGGACGGTGCTGGCACCGCCCCTGGCAGGAAACCCTTTGTCCTTATCTCCTGCTCTGGGAGGACTCCCAGCAGCAGGAGGGCAGACTTGTGTCTCGGTGGCAGCATCCATTTTGTGGATGCTAAGGCTCTGTCTGACTTTAACCGGGGTTAGGGGTTACATACATGTCGTGTCCCTCTAGAAGGGTGGAATGCTAACCCCGTCGCCAGAATTGGCGAGGGGTTAGTATTCCAATTCGTATGACACCTTATTCGACATGTTTTGATAAAGCGATACCAGAGTTGGCATATAACCGCGAGGATTATAATGCACTTAAGAGTATATGGTATGCGATATCATGGAAACGGCTAAGGGATGGATCCCGAAAGCCGCAGACAGGCTCAGCTCATGCCAGAGCACCATCTCACACGATTCCAAGCACTCTGCCTTCAGGATTGTTAAGGCCTGCCATAGGAGTGACTGATAGGAGATCTGTGTGTCCATTTTAGGGTTAGATATAGGAATACTATATCTAAAGCAAAGGGTGATTGCACCACCTTGCCCCAGCTGTCGTGCAGCCAGTGGTGTCAGATTTGGATGGCCAGCCAGGGGTGGCATAATACATGCTGCAGCCCCTGGTAGGCCCTGGGTACACCTATGCCCTGGGTACCTAAGGTACACTGTACAGGGACTGATAAGGTGACTCAGTATCCAATTAGATATGTACCTAAGGAACATGGAATCCATTTTACAGAGAGAGCAGTAGGCCTGGGGTCCTGAATAGCAGGGCCCCAGGTCAACTAAGTCAGAAAACCAGCAAAACACCAGGCAAAAAGTTGGGGGCAACCATAGTCAGGGATCTACCTTCCTACAGTGTATAACTGAACTGATGTTCCTCTGTCTTCCATTGCTTTTAGGTGCACAAGACTCAAGAGAACCACCAGTGCCAGGAAGAAGTCCTGCAGCGGTGTGTGTGTGCAGCATAACGTCACGCGACGTCACGTCTGGACACAGACAACTCTGCAACTCGTGCAACTGCTGCCTGCTGTTCTGACCTGCTCTGAAGAAGATGGCCCCAAAAAAAGTAACCCGTAGCTCCTCTAGCAAGAAAGGTGCCAGTAAGGAGCAGAAGAAGCAAGTTACCAAGGAGACTGGTGTGCCGCCCGCCCCTTTTTTTGGAGCTCCATTGGGCTCAGTGCCACCACCACCACCACGCCAACTTAAGTCCAAGCCCTTGAGTGCTGCAGAGGCAGCCAGTATAGTTGTTCAATCACCATCGACCAGTGATGTTGGCTCATCGCAAGAAAGCAGCAGCAATGTCCCTCAATCAACACAGGTTGTTGTAGCTCATCTGACGAGTGTTGAACAACCACAGCCGCAACAACAATCACATGTGCAAGTACAAGCCCAAGTACATGTGGAAGGAGAGGCAGCGCAAGGAGATGTGCAAGCAGAGGTGCATGGAGGGTCACAAGTGCCCACAATAGTTGTCCCTCCCGAAGTAGGGGCACATCAGGAAATCGACAATCAAGGCGAGGTATCATTTGAGGAAGCCACTCCTCTTGATGATCCTTCATTGTCTTCCACACCCCTAGCAAGGAAGAGATCAAGGGTGGTGTCTACATCTTCTTCAAGCACACCTCCTTCTGATGATACGGATCAAACTTGGGAACCAGCACCACTGCCGTCTGGGAGTGAGGCACACCATGATCCGACAAAGGTAGTTAAGCGTAAAAGGAAGCTCGTCCAAAGTCTCAGAGTTATGGAGTGTGATGAGGCTCAACAAGAAGTGGCGGATACTGCTGCTGATGAAGACTCTGCCAACGACGACCCAGTCATCATAAAGGTCACTGCAGCCCCAGCGGGCATGCAGCAAACAGACATTTTGACCCTAGCCCGAAGAGCTGCTGAGCGTGATGATGATGATGTTGTCGATGAGGAGGCAGTGGAAACACCACAATCATTGGAGTTAAGTAGTACACCAACTCGTCCCGCTTCCATATTTCTTTCTGGCAAGAAGAGACCTCCATCCACCTCGACCTTAATTAGTGGCGGTGAAAGTGCACAACGTACAAAAGTTGGGCAATCCAGATCCTCCACTTCATCTGGCATTAGCTTCATGACCACCACCACCAGTATCGCCGCCTCCTCCAGGTCCCACAGACACTTCAAGTCCCCAGTTTGGGACTTCTTTACTGTTTGTCAAAAAAATCCAAAGTTTGCCATTTGTACCCTTTGTAAGGTTGCAGTTAGTCGTGGTAAGGCAGGTACCAACTATGGTACCGGAGGCCAGAGAGGTCATCTTAGGAGACAGCACACTGTCCAATGGTTTGCGCACCTAGATGCGATCAAGAAAGGCCGAATTCAAGGAAACGTTGATGTTGCATCTGATGAGGACGAGGAGGAAGAAGACGTGTCAAACACTTCCCTTACACCCAGTACCCCTGTCAGCAGCACACCCAATGTGAGGCACACTAAGAGTGTTGGAGCGAGTGAGACACCAACGCACAAAAGTTCGCCAGCGAGCAAAATTGGGTCAACAAAGTCATTATCAGCCCGTAAATGCTTGGTCCAGGGCAACATTAGAACAATGCTTACTTCAGACATGCCATATGAACGCAACCACCCACTGACGCGTCTGTATAACACTAAGCTGGCTAAAATGCTAGCTGTGGACCTTCTCCCTTTTTCTTTTGTAGAAGCGGTAGGTTTTCTAGAATTAGTGGCAACGCTCTGCCCTAAATGGAAGGTTCCTAGCCGGTTCTATTTTGCCAGAGTTGCGGTTCCAGCACTACATGAAGATGTGCTGGAGGCGATTGGGGCAGCTTTGCAGAAGAGTGCTGTTCACGCAATACATCTGACAACAGACATGTGGACCAGTGGCGCAGGCGCTGATTACATGTGCATCACTGCACACTGGGTCTCTTTTTCAGGTGTTAAAGCAAAGCTAAACGCAGGTGTTGACCCGGACAAAGTTTTCAAAGCTGCTCGGAAACATGCAACACTAGCCATGTTTGGCTTGGAGAAAAGTCACACATCCCAAAACATTTTGGACGAGTTTGACAAAAAGGTCTTGAAAATGCTATCCCCAAAAAAACGCCAGATTGGTTATGTTTCCACGGATAATGGCGCCAATGTAGTTAAGGCCATGGCGCTGGGTCGCTATTTTAGAGTGCCGTGTTTGGCGCACTGTATCAACCTGGTAGTTCAAAAATTCTTGAGTGATAGAGACAGTGCAGCGTTCGCGGTAATGGCCACCTGCCGCAAAATGTGCAACCATTTCAGCCATTCTTTTAAGGCCCGGAAGCATCTGAGGAGGCTGCTACTTCAAAATCGAATACCAGTGAAAGCACTCATCCAGGAGGTGGCAACACGTTGGAACTCAACCTTCTACATGCTTGAGCGTCTGTATGAGCAGTATACGGTACTCGATCACTATTTCTTCACAGAGGGTACATCTCAGAAGGAGGACATGCGGATGGGTGCGGCGCAATGGGACATAGTTAAAAGCCTGACAGACATGCTTCGTCCTTTTGAGTTCTTCACGCGTGCAGTCAGCCAGGAGGACTGTAATTTGGGAAAAGCTATCCCATTGTTGTGCATGCTGGAGCACCAACTGATGGCGGTGTCTTCTGAGTTTGAAAAAGATGAAAAAAAAAAAGACCATTTTATTTTGTCTGAGAAATTATTAGAGCGCCTACGTGGTGATGAACGTCTTCAAAAGATCAAGTCAGAACAGCATTACATTTGTGCTACTATTCTGGATCCACGCTACAAAAAGGCGCTGGCAGGCGAAGCATTCTTTCCTTTTGCTGATGCAGATGTTCAAAAGTACAAACATTGGTTAGCCTGGTCAGCCAAGAGGTTTGAAAAAGAACGGCAGGTTATTGAAGGAGAAGACAGTACATCAGCATCAGCAGGCCATCCCCAGTCACAAGAATCCACTTCTGCACCTGTGGCTGGGGCACAAGTGACCTCTCAGCCGTTAAAGACACCGGCAAGTGGATCATCTGCACCACACACAATGACAACACTAACAGTGGCTGCGGAGGAGGATTGGCTAAGTTTGATGGGGTATGGTTCTCGAAAAAATGTCACAGGCATAGCAAAAAGTAAGCAAAGTGGAGGAACAGTTGATGACCTTGAGTCGATGGTGCAGGACTATCTGAATGACTCAACAGAGGTCTTTCTTAATGATGAGCCATTGCAGTATTGGCATGGGAAAAAACAATTGTGGCCAGAGCTCTCCAACCTGGCTATAAACTATTTGTCTTGCCCACTCGCAAGTGTGTCTTCTGAACGTGTTTTCAGTGCTGCTGGTGGCATTGTAACTCCCAAACGGAGCCGCCTCTCGCCCCAAAATGTGGAGCGGCTGACAATGATCAAGATGAATCAGCACCTCATACCACCAGATTACAAAGTACGAGAAAGCACGCCGCATGAAGACGAGGAGGACGGCAACGTAGATGAGGGGATTTGTTCTCTGTTCGGTGGCACTGACCTCATCCTGCCTGAATTCGCAGAGTATGATGACGAAATCTTCTTCTTATTCCCTGACACCGAGCCCTGAAAATGAGACAATGAATAAAGAACTTTCTTTTTCGTCCTTATTCACTTTTATTCCTGTGTGTCTCTCTTTCTTTGTTTTGCACAGTTAATTTAATTCAAACTTTAATCACCTAATCCCAAAAACAAGACCATCAGCAGAACTGTCTTCACTTGTTTGCTTATTGATTTGAAGGGCCGCAGTCTACATTACTCAGGTTCACAAGTTCTGAAGAACATGCTCCTCTATCCTCCTCCTCCAGACTGCGATTTCCCTCAAAGCAGAGTGCTGGATTACGCCCAATGAAGAAAGACTCAGCACTTGTGGGGGTGTTGTACTTCTTTGCGGGTGAGTTGAAGGATTTGGGCCCATTGCTGTGAAGCTCTAATAATGGACAAAAGTGTTTTGGACCAAATATGAGGTGGAAATTTCTTGCCGTTTTTGCTGACTTGCTTGCCTTTGAGGTGCTGTTTGGTGGGGTTCCGGGTGTTTGTGGGTGATTTTTGGTGTCTGGGAGCACTGCTGCGACAGTCTAATCTTGATTGCATTTGCTTTTCAGGAAATCCGTGGTGGAAAACAGGAGTTATGATGATTGATGATGACCTAGCTGCACAGCGCCGCGTTTGGACCGAAGGCCGAGAGATATTGTAAGTATGAGATTTAGCTTTTTCGCTGTTTGGGGGTGTTGTCGGGTGGTTTTTTGCAGGTGGGTTGGCGGGTCTTGCCTGGGGCATTCCTGGGAAGGCCTAATACCGGATAGAAGTGTTTTGGGCAAAATCCTTAAGGAACAGCCTTTTTTTTGCTATTTCTTCTGACATCTTGTTCAATGTAGCGTTTTGGGGGGCTTCCTGCTGTTCGTGGGTGGGTTGCGGCCGGGGTCTCTGTCGAAGCACTGCTGCGACAGTCTAATCTTGATTGCATTTGCTTTTCAGGAAATCCGTGGTGGAAAACAGGAGTTATGATGATTGATGATGACCTAGCTGCACAGCGCCGCGTTTGGACCGAAGGCCGAGAGATATTGTAAGTATGAGATTTAGCTTTTTCGCTGTTTGGGGGTGTTGTTGGGTGGTTTTTTGCAGGTGGGTTGGCGGGTCTTGCCTGGGGCATTCCTGGGAAGGCCTAATACCGGATAGAAGTGTTTTGGACAAAATCCTTAAGGAACAGCCTTTTTTTTGCTATTTCTTCTGACATCTTGTTCAATGTAGCGTTTTGGGGGCTTCCTGCTGTTCGTGGGTGGGTTGCGGCCGGGGTCTCTGTCGAAGCACTGCTGCGACAGTCTAATCTTGAATGCATTTGCTTTTCAGGAAATCCGTGGTGGAAAACAGGAGTTATGATGATTGATGATGACCTAGCTGCACAGCGCCGCGTTTGGACCGAAGGCCGAGAGATATTGTAAGTATGAGATTTAGCTTTTTCGCTGTTTGGGGGTGTTGTCGGGTGGTTTTTTGCAGGTGGGTTGGCGGGTCTTGCCTGGGCCATTCCTGGGAAGGCCTAATACCGGATAGAAGTGTTTTGGACAAAATCCTTAAGGAACAGCCTTTTTTTTGCTATTTCTTCTGACATCTTGTTCAATGTAGCGTTTTGGGGGGCTTCCTGCTGTTCGTGGGTGGGTTGCGGCCGGGGTCTCTGTGGAAGCACTGCTGCGACAGTCTAATCTTGATTGCATTTGCTTTTCAGGAAATCCGTGGTGGAAAACAGGAGTTATGATGATTGATGATGACCTAGCTGCACAGCGCCGCGTTTGGACCGAAGGCCGAGAGATATTGTAAGTATGAGATTTAGCTTTTTCGCTGTTTGGGGGTGTTGTCGGGTGGTTTTTTGCAGGTGGGTTGGCGGGTCTTGCCTGGGGCATTCCTGGGAAGGCCTAATACAGGATAGAAGTGTTTTGGACAAAATCCATAAGGGAACACCAGTTTTGGCACTTTTTGTAAGTTAGGGTTCGTTAGGGTTCGCCCTAGCAGCAGGATTGCATGTGTTTCGGGGGGTTCTATTGCAACGCAGTTCTGGGGTTTTAGAGCACTGTTGGAGCGATGCTGGCTATGGATACTTTTGCTTGCTTGCAAGTGGTTTGAATACAATCCACGGTCTGTATTTGGGCCTACTGTTACTTTCAAAGTACGTTTTGTCACCATTTTTCTGCTAGGCATCGTTTTTGGAGATCTGATTGGGGTCTTCTACATTTTTGCGACTGGCTTTAGTAAGGGTCTTGGTGGGAGCATTGCTGGGAAGGTCAAATTTTGTTCTAAAACACAGTTTACAGTACACCTACCTTGAGGGGAAAGATCCGCTATAATATTTTGGCCATACTTATTTATCCTTAAAAAGGTGACTCAGACAGAGCACGCAATTTCAAAAATATTGTACTGTCTATTAGGGAAATGAAAGTGTCACTTTTTGCACCACACAGCGTACATACCTTTCATTTATTTATCAGTGGTATTGTAAGAGCACTTCCTGTTTTCCGTTCAATAATTACAGGCCGGGTTTCAGTTAACATCCGCCAGGCAGGCAGTGGACAGGGTGTCTTCTGTCAGTGGTCACCAACATTGATGGACGAAGCGTCAGCTGGAATGGAGGAGTGCCGCCAATAAGAGGAATTGTTTGCTGCATGCAACTTACTTACCAAATTCAACAGGACAACTCCAACAACATACGCAATACAGATACAGTATCCATTGTTTTATTCTATGAGTGTGACTGCATGTGCTTAGCTTTAGTTTGTACCCAAAGATTCTCTTTATCTTCAATTATTGTTTGTCCATGCTGTGCTTTTTTTTTCTTCTCTCAACAAAACCTACCCAAAAAGAAACCCCCATTCCCATCCATTTTCCAAACCCTAACCCTCTTCCCCCGGGCTGTGTTGTTTTGCTTGATGTCTGACTAAAATGACATCAATAATTCCACACACTTGCTGGGGAGGATAAGGTCATAGCAACAGGCTGGTGAAGGAATACGAGGATATCTTCTAGACTTACTCAGCTTCAGTACTATATCTTCTAGTAGTAGGAGCCAATGTCAAATAAATTCAACGCAAGTACTAGTTATACTTGCAAGCAAATACTTTACCATTTGTTAGGCTACATTATGGCACTGTTCTAGTGTACTGTCACCTGCTATATTCTCGATGGTACCGTAACCGTTGTAATGCTACAGTAAGGACAAACCAGGTTTCGTTTTCTTTTTTTCCATAGGCATGCCACTGCCACTGTGTCACACCACTAGTACCACCGCAATGAGGAAATTTCACCCGCCCAGGATTGCCAACGTTAATCCCCATTTCCCATGGAGCCAGCCCTGGGCCTAGCCCTAATTTCTAACACAAATTACAGGTAAGATAAGCGTTTGGTGGGAGGTAGTATAATGGAGTATTATTTAGGACTAGACGAGAGATTGACGGTAGTACTACTAAAGTCCTACGACTGTTCAGGAAAACAAACTTACTGTTACACCCCCGTCCCCCACCCACCAGACTGAAAAGCAGTAAAAAACAGGTATGGTCAGATAAAGTTTAAAAATGTATATTTATGTAGCCCTAACAAAATAATCTCCCTCAAGACCCACCCTAACCCCAACGATTGTCTTTGAAAAGTCCCAAAACGATCCCAACTCCCAAATCCCACCCCCCAAAAGTCTATAAAAAAAGGGCAAGGGACACTCCACTACTGGAGGGTGCTGGACCTGGTGCATTTTGCGGCATGGGCATCATACTCCTTGCGGAGGGTGGCAAGCTCGAAGCGGAGGCCCTCTACCAAGTTCCTATAGTTCTGGACCTCCTGCTCCAGGTAGGACATTCGGACTCCTAGGCGGTGTTGGCGTGCCTTGCAGCTCCTGTGGGGGGCAGCTGGTCTTTCTGTTGCTTGGCGGTGGCGGTTGTCTTTGTTAGCCCAGCTCGGTCCCGCTGGAGCACTGCGCATGCTGGCGTCCCGTGGGGTCACGGAGGAGGATGCAGCGGTCCCAGTCGAGGATGTTGTTGTTGCACCGGTCGACTGCGTGTCCTCCTCCTCCTCCAGGGCCACCAGCCGCCGATATTCGGCGACAGTGGCATCCAGCCTCCGTTGCCGGGCTATTCGCGCCTGCTCCCTCCGTGATGTTGATTTGGAAGGAGCAACTATATGAAGAAAGAAAGACATAGTCTGTAACCAATGCTCCTTAGCATTAATAACACAAAGTGATTGAGCCGAAAGTTGGGTCACAGTACAAGTAGCAAATTGAAAGCACAGTACATAACTATTGAGGACAGTATCTATGTAACCTCCCACTTCTGCATCCTTGCTCTAACATTAGTGGTAGTTTAATGAACAAATTCTACGACCACTATGGACTTCCATTACAGTCGACTATGACAGTACACCAGTCTTATTCTTCTTCTTCTCTCTTGTTTAGGAAAATTGGTACGTTATCTTATGCAAGCCGGCAGAATGGCAGCACAGTGAACTTGCACCCGAGAAAAACAGTTGCACACCATGATGAGTGAGACAGACTTGCGTTACTGTACCCGTCCAGTACATGCGGGTGGTGAAGCTATTACTTTTCTATTACGGGTGGCACTGAGAATACTCTGTTACAAGGGCTACTGCTTAATTAATTTACCTTTCACCCTACAGTGCAAATGAGTACTAGAAAAGGAAAATGAAGAAGCTAAATAATTTGATTATCTATCACTTCACATGGGACGTATTTGATGACATATGGGATGACTTTAGGTGCTTTGCTTAATATTGAGTGAACAGTGATACACCCACACATGAATGACACACTACAACTAAACTAAAGTTATTAAGAGAGGTACGGAGTGTCCACCGTAATAACCAGATATATGCTGTGCTTGCAGTTGCAATACAAAGTACTGCTACTATTCATGGTAGTATTGGACACATTTACAATTTCTTTTCCTTGCCTTCCCTACACTGGAACGGACGTGCGGGTGCGGTGGTACATGCTCTTCAAGGTAACACTTAGTTCATCCAGCGACCATCTACTCTCTATAGATACACATGTGCTATCTAAGAGTCAGAGAATACCATGCTCCAGGCATCCATTCATTCAAAGTATACGCACACATACAGTTTCTGTTTCACCCACCCAGGCTGATGTCCTTCCACCCATCCTTGCATCATCATTGACCCAGCCATGCACCATACCATATTCTTTCCTTCCCAGCCACCTCGGGGGCCAAGCAAACACATATCGTTCTTCTTTGCCAGCCATCATACAATTTCGCGTCCCACTTACTTACACCCTTCTTTCGCTTTTCGTTCATCCCATCCATCACGTTCGTCTAAGAACTTATTGGGATTCTTCTCACCAAAAACTTCACAGCTAAGTCGAAGTACATTTCGAGGAGGCTACTACCTGGTTGATTTGTAATACACCCGTGCAGAAAGCACACTATGCAGTCTTCAATCTCAATAAGTAAGGAATATATAGCTTACCTGTTCCCGCCACCACCGTGCGAACCCCCACAGGACCGTCCGCCGGCTCTTGCACCGCCTCCTCCCCAGAGTCCTCCGAGTCCTCGCCCAACACCGCCACCTCCGCGCTGGCCCCGTCACCAGATGTTACACCTACAAAGTACATTTAAGAATGTTAGAATACAACACTCACTACTATATAATATTTGGTCTAGGAGAAATGTTAAAAAAACAGAATACAATGTAATAATTTGTGACTGTCTACTCTAAAGTAAAAATGTCCCTTTTTCCAGGGAAGGCTGTTGTCTTGCTGCACTTTTATGCACAACTGATGAATGCTTGCTTTTTATTTTTAACACGCACCACTTTTTCTCCTAACAGACAGAAGCTTGACTCCTAAGAACACGACCAGTATCAAGTTCAAACCAGGTGAGAGCTCGGCTCGACCACAAGAAATGTGTCCAATTAATCGTCAGCACTAAGCACTTTTCCGTTTTCAGTTAAATAGTTTTATGACAAAGTAGATTTTAATAAATGTGTTTACTTTTAATAAAGCTTTTAAACTTAAATAGACTCTGTGGTTTTTGGTCCTCCAGACTAGAGTGGATGAGCTAAAGGTTTTGGAATTTTTGCAAGCATGAGTGCCTCTGACACTTCTTGACTGTGCTGTGACTCCGTACTCTCTTGTCCTGCGTACGATAATCTAGAGATCATTGGGGATCAATCATCGGTGACTTCGGGAGCTGAATGACTCTGCCACACTATCTAGTCAGTAAGGAGACAGTGCATAGAGCTATTGCTGAATAGAATGGGAGTCCAATGGAATTGCCAAATGTCCAATCTTAGTTAGCTACACAGACAGACTAATAAGAATAATCTACTAATACCACAGGGAGTCATATTCGAGCCAGGATAAGAATTTATATCCAGTCTACAAGAAGATCAAAGACGATTTAGAAAAAATCGAATGAGGAACGCTAGGAAAAAATAGGTACTCTTTATTACAATTAAAACTTACTGGGGCCAGCAAAGGAGCCCTCGCCTGCCCGATCCTGGCCTGCATCCTGAACAGCACCCTCCTCCTCCTGTGTCCTCTTGCCCTTGGGGGGAGCTGATGTACAACATGAAAGAAAGAAAGACCAAAAAACATGGATGAGATTTGTCAACCAAATCAACCATTTCAAAAGAACAATAACAACATTTTTTGGAGAAATAGCAAATAGATAGACAACTATTCCACGGGATCTATCTCATGTGGTATACTACGTTATTCGTATTGCCTGATTTGCGGACCGTTGACTTAGAAAGTTCCTATGTAACTCAATAAACAGACTACTAAAGAGGTTTGCCTAGGCCTGGCACTGCAGGCAGCAGTCCGCAGCACGTGAAGTGACAGACAAAGTCCATCCTGCTTGCAGATCAGTGAATACTCAAACTATCAATCCACCCACCACCACCACTATTTCTTCTTATAGCCATGTGTCTAAAGGAAGGACTGGACTTCAGTCTGTTGGGGCTGATTTAGAAGTCCCTTGCGGCTCATTTTCCTCCATTGTTGCGTGACTTTTGTGACGCAGCGGCAGAACAAAAGACTCGCCATGGTGTTGGTGCGGCGTATATATAAAAAAAAAAATATGGGCGATGCATCACGTTGTAAAGCCCTGTGCCATCAGGGGGCGTTCCGGCGCAAGGGAGGGCGTACCTGCGCAGGGACGAATCCTAAAAGTGGCTGAGGGAAATCTACAAGATGTCAATCAGTCACTTTTAAGACAATGATGCATGAGTCAAACCCTGCGCGCTTGAAGCCGACGTACGGCTTGATGCAGCATTGGGGAGATAGGGTACCCCAGAGCATTGCTGGAGCTGCGCCATCGTTGGCACGCAACTCCAGCAATGCGCCGCCTTTACGGCACAGATGCGTAAGGCTTCTGTGACGTTTTGGGCCAATGGGTGGTGGTGGCATGGCACACAATTACTGCCGCATCCCTGCTACTTTGCAGGGATGCGCCGGAAATTGAAAATATGACCCTTAGTGTCTAGCATTACGCAGTTCTTATCTTTACACTACACTCATACATAATTTCTCAGGCCAATGAAATGAACACAATTTACAAAACAAATAAGCATAGTAGCAAGCAAGGCTACTGAGAAGGAGAGCAGTGCACCTGAAATGCATAGAAGATTTTGAAATATAATTTACCTACAATGTAATCGGCAGCATTATTGCTCTTGGTAAAGAACAAAGATTTGCAAATAACAGAGCCGGATAAAACAGAGTAGTGATGAATAGCTACTACTACTCACCAAGCCCGGGGACCTCTACGCCGAGCGCGTCCAGCAAGCCCCGTTCCCGGTCCATGACATCGGTCCAGCGGTGGGTGGCCTGGTTATATGTGCGCCGGACCCCAGAGAGCTTATACATGGCCCGGCACACCTTCTCCCACCGCTTCCGGCGCTCCCGGATGCCATAGCCAGTTGCGATCTTGCCGCCTCCCAGGATCGTCTTGGGGAGGCGGCGCTGGACGTGGAAGATGAGCGCGGCCACCTCCTCCGCGCTGAAGATCTCCCGTGGCACCACTTGCTCCCCCCTCAAACGCCCGCACGGGAGCCGGGCACGGGGTGCGGGACCCTTCCCCTTCTCAGGGTGCTTCCCGGCTCCCTTTACCATGGTCTGGGCAGAAATAAACTTAAATGATAAAGAAGAAATAGAATAGTGAAGAAGAAAAGAAAAGAGTTTAAAAAAGTAGTTTAAAAGTAACTAAAAGTAGCAGAAAGCACAAAAATATACAGCTAGAAAAATAGAGGGATAGATAATAAATAAAATAGATTAAATAAACTTCAAACAAGCAAAGGATGGCAGAGATTCAGAGAGGATACAGAAAGCATGCCCAGAACCATAGCAATGAATGTGAAACAAGATGGCCGCGCCCGTTCACGACCGCGTGGGTAAGTTCGCGCGAGATTTTCCTTGCGAGCACGCGCGAAATTGTACTAGCGAGCAGCACAGTTTGCGAGATTACACATAGCGGCCGGAAACGGAATTACGTCACGCAAACAAGATGGCCGCGCCCGTGTACGACCGCTAGGGTAACTTGGCAAATGTATAGCTACAAGCGCCTCGCGAACATGCGCAAAAGCACGCGAACATACACGTCGCAAAAAAAAATTTGTGTATTCGCAAGCATTCGCGGCTTCCGAAATCGATCTCGCACGGATTCGCGCCCCAAAAAACGCGCGAAATTGCAGAAAAAACGATTTTTGCTAAACTGAAAGCAATGAGCAGGTGCAAAAGTTCAAACTTAACATTTGTAACATTCACTGTAGTGCTTCCTGAGGGGCCCCTCCAGAGTTTGCAACTATTCTATGACCCTGCTATGACCCAAACAGCAGGCTCATAGAATAGCTACAAGTAGACCATAAAGGTCCTGTGAAAAAAAATTTCACTGCAACAGAAAGCAATTTAGAGATAAGGAAGGAAGCAGGTGCCAGCCAGACTGGAACTTTCTAAATAACTGACACATTAATCAACCCCAAATTAATTCATGGCAGTTGAAGTAGGGGAGGTGTGCTTGCTTTTTTCACCCCCCATAAACTACAGTGATAAACAAACCTAATGGGTGGCAGTGAGGATGTACCCCAGGGTGGCATGGGTGTCCCAGAGGGTGGCAGTGGTGAAACAGAGGGTGCTGTGAACCTGTGAGATAAACCAGACGTAGAAACAACATAGTCGCGGCCGTTGCGTGCCGAAAAGTAAGTTCGCAATTGCGAAATTGTCCCAAAATCGGCGCGAACGCTCGCCAACACAAAAAACGGGAAAATCCGCAAATCCGCTAGAGTTCGCGTATCTTCGCGGATTGCGAATCCGTAAATCCGCAATTTCGCGTACGCGAGATCCGCTAGATCCGCCCATGCTTAGTTATGCCCAGAAATGCACGCACCTCCCGCTGTGTGTTAGGTACAGCCATGTTAGTTATCGCCTTGATGCACTCCGGTGTCAACCTCCTCCCCTCCTTCAATTGGAGATGACCTAAGTAGGTAACCTCCTGTCGACAGTATTGGAATTTAGGAAGGGACACTTCATGTCCCTTGCGAGCCAAATGATGCAGTAGTTTAACCGTGGCTTCTCGACACCCTTCCTCGGTGTCAGATGCGATAAGAAGATCATCTACATATTGCAAAAGAACATTACCTTTGGGGAGCCCTAGGTCGTCCAATTGAGCCTTCAAAGCCTGTCTATAAATGCTGGGACTCTCGGTATAGCCTTGGGGAATTCTACAAAATCTCAAACTTTGGCCAGCCAATGAGAATCCGAAAAGAAATCGGCTATCAGGATGCACAGGAATGCTAAAGAAAGCGTTTTTTAAGTCCAAAACAGAAAAATATTTGGCCGTGGGGGTTATCATGGTCAGAATCGTGGTAATGTCAGAGACCACCGGATATTGGGGCTCAACCACCTTATTAATGTGGCGCAAATCAATCACAAATCGATAGACATCAGGTGTACCATCGCCAGCATCGGCTGAGTGTCTTTTAAGGATCGGGAGAATAGGACTATTACAACTGTTAGAGTCTGTCTCCTGCACTACACCTGATCGTATCAAATCCTGTATTATCTGTAGCAAAGCCTTCTCTCCATCCCTAGATATCGTGTACTGGGGTATCCGTGGCAGCCGGGCTCCCACCTTAACCTTGATGGACACAGGAGCTATATACATTTTTCCCATATCAGTATCACTACTGGCCCATGGAGTCTCTGGGACTCCCACAAACTCAGCCAGGAGAGGCTCGTCTTTCGAAAAACACTGCTGCGCATGCGCGACAGTAGGACCTAACGTGAGATACACACCGTCTGGGGAACAGTAAATCGTAGCATTTAATCTCTTAAGTAAATCCAAACCCAACAAATTTTCGCCACAATTTGAAGTCAGAAGGAAGGGAGAGTCAAAAGTAAAAGGACCAATCGTAAGGGCAAGAGGCTTAGAAATGGGGCTAATCACCGGAGTACCTGAGAACCCTACGGAGATATTATTCTTGCCAGACAGAGCCGCCCCTGGGACCTGAGAGCCACAGAACTCTTCATAGCACCTGTGTCCACCAAAAATTTCTGAGAAGACCCCAACAAATCCGCAGTCACATAGGGTCCTTGTTGATCAATATCCACAGAAACCGGTCCCATGCTCTGTCCTACGCTGTCCTAGTTATGAGAGAACCCAGTCAAGTCGTCCATAGCATATGCGTCATTGTAGTATTGTCTGTCTCTACTGGCGTCACCCTCCGTTTGAAAGTGTTATTGATCCCTCTCTCCGTCAAAATAATTTCTTCCTGGTCTCCCACCTTCATCAAACTGTCTGTCATCCCGACGAAATTCACCCCGACCTCTACCTCTGCCTGACCCAACATTGGACTGGAGCTCCGAACAATCTCTCCACCAATGCCCCTCCTTTTTGCAGTTCGCACCTTGATTCTGCCCTAAACGCTCTCTCTTCTCTCCCCTATCGTAACTACTTCCACCTCGACCCGCTACCACGGGTGGGGCGGAAACAGAGGAGGAGGTGGGGGTGCCAGACAAGGGAGGGGCACCCGTTTGCGGAACTGAAACCACTGCAGAGGAAGCAGAACCCGTAAACACGGGGTACAACGGTTGCGGGGCATATGGGGGAGGGGAGCGAGCATTCAAAATGTCCTCCATCTCATCTTGTTCTTCCTCTCTTACTACATAACTTTTATTGTCTTGCAACCTATAAAGTCTATCTGCGCGCTCAATCCGCTGCTCATTCTCTTTCTTAGTATGTTCTCTCGCCTTCTGCGCCATCGTCTGCGCCGCTCTCTTCTGAGCTACCTTCTCCTCTCTTAGCTGTCGCTCCTTTACTTCCTTCTGCCACATCCTCAGGGAGTCAAACATACTCTGGCGACTGCACCTAGCGAATAATCTGTCTTGCAAATAATCTAGTTTTGCCACATCGAAAGAACCAGTCAAGAGCCACTGCAAATCCACGTTTCCTTTAGTATATCTGTGCCACAAAGTTTTAAACAAAATCGGAGTCAGCCCATGCTTAACATACATCTCGAAATTAGGGGAGCCCTCCACTGGGGCGGGTTGGCTCTCGACCAATCTAGTGTCTGAGGTGCCGCAGCAGCACCCGAGACACCGCAACTTACTGAAACACGGCATCTCCACTCACTCAATCTCACACCAACACAAAATTTACACTCACCCTCTCACCGACTCCCAGATCGCACAATCACAACGAAACACACACACGCACATATTCGCACTTCTTATACGTCAAATCCCTACCAAACACGTGTTACCAAAATGGGACAAGGCCCGTCGACCAAGTCCTGGGAAACCTGGACCCTACCGCAGACCGAACAGTACACACACCGTTCCGAAATTGGGGAACACATCCGACTCCCGGGCGGCACTACAGATCGCTGCGCACTACACCACGTGAGACCCGGGACCCGTTCCCAGCAAACCACATACCCTAGGGGTTTGGGTAAGTCCCAGAATCCATCCGCAGTGAGCCGTGCCTCGACCGCAGTACCATCCGGTCGGATGACAAAAACAAACGTCCACCCAATCTCCACCAAGTCTGTTAGGGCTCCACTTGCACCCTGAGTTCCCCGGAGCACAGTAGCCCCAGAAGCACACCGGCTCCTTCAATCACCAGAGACACACCGGTCTCAGAGACACACCGGTCTCATGGAGCATCCCAGCTCCCTCAATCAACAGTCGGACCACTCACCTTCTATACGCGGTACCGACCTCTACTGTTCTCCACCGCCGGCTGCTGGGACCAACACGGCAGCTCCAAAGTTCCGCCTTCCGGACCCCGGCGCAGGATCACGAACCGGGACCTCTACCGATCAGCAGGGTGGGGCAGCGCTGCGAGAACCAAGCTCGGCATCAAAAATGGGCACCCAGACCCACCGTGCCGACCAGAGGGTCCCCGGTCTTCTGGTACCCACTTACGGGTGAGAAAGATCCTTATCGCGGGGTCCCTGTTCGGGCGCCATCTGATAAGCGTGGCTCAAATCCACCCGAGTGACTTACCACACTCACCTATAGTTACCGAGTAATAAACCAGCCGGACAGTGGAGAAGAATAAACAGGATATTTTATTAGGCCACAAACCCCCATATGAGAGGGCCCTGTCCGACCTCACCCCTAAGAGTGCGCCGAGTGGACTGCCTCATCTCATCACAGCAATACATTATAACAGGATACAGTAGAATAAAACACGCCCATACTGGAAAAGTACTGGACCCCTGAAAGAGCGAAAAATGGCCTCACACAAGAAGCATCTATCTGCACCTGCCATGGCAACATTGCTTATCTCGGCCCAAGGCCGTGGAGCCAGGTCTCAGCGTCTCCAGCACATGGGAACATCCCAGATTAGGAATTTGCTATAGTTTCGATCACAGTTAGTCAAGAATCGAAAACTGCTGC
Source organism: Lissotriton helveticus (assembly GCF_964261635.1). NCBI lineage: Eukaryota > Metazoa > Chordata > Amphibia > Caudata > Salamandridae > Lissotriton > Lissotriton helveticus. Next base: position 1,162,660,829 of record NC_136065.1, read on the forward strand.
GTTCAGGGTTTTTTCTATTCCTACGGGAGGGGTGAGCGAGTGCGACTCGCACACAGAGAGAAACACTCCAAAATGGTGGCACACAGGCTAAGCTAAGAAAACTGAATAGTGTCACACGCATAATGAATAATTGAAATGGAGAATATAAACATAAATGCATAAATGAATATATCATTGTTTAGACACATTATGCTAACTCATAAGCGTAAGTGTAAGTGGGCGGGGCATCGGAAAATGAAACCTATCACTTTAAAGCAACCAAACCCCCATTCCTATCTTTTCAGAGAAATGATAATGACAGTGTGCTCAAGTGCCCCAATTAAATTCTAAGGAACGAACATGGATCAGAATTAAAAATACAGAGTATAATGGTTTTTTTTCATTTTTTTTAAACACTTTCAAATTTGTATTCTGAAAAGGCCATATAGATTCTATCTCATACTTGAGGAGCAGCCGCATAAAAAATTAAGCAAAAAGAACTTCCAGCATTCTCTCAAGCTCCTTCCAAGTTAAAGAGTGGACAGAGAAATTAAGTACAGCTCTACCTAGATGGAAGAAGTAGAGAAGGGCTGAGTCGTCACACACTTTGCCTAATGCAGTTAGACCAAAGTCGAGATGCACAAGCTCACCAGTAAGAACAATACAGAGATATACATATTGAGCAGATAATAAGGGAAAGAATTTGCTTGGTACAGTGACTTGCAATCCTTTGGCTGGAGTAAGATGTACATTAACCTAAGGAGAATGCTGCACGACTACATCTAATTTTAGATTCTGTGAGTAAAACAAGGATGTTACACAAACAAAAGTAAAACTATTCGAAAGCATTTACTAGTGTATATTACCATGGTCAAAAGTTCATCATTTGGACGACCACGAAATGATGGCACATCTCTTAAGTGTTAAAGGATAAAGTTTACTTAAACAAAATAACAGCATTCTTTGTATTATAACAGGGTAGTGTAGGTAGCAGAATAACAGTACAATCATAGGCATAACAATAAATTAGAATAGCAAAATAAGATTATTAAAAATGAAGGATGAAAAAGGAAATTAGGAAAGATGATAGGGAGAAAGTAGAAAGAAAAAGGTGAGAAAAGTATGATAAAACAGTGTATTATCGAATTGCAAAATAATACTTCACCTCTTATAAGAAAGAATGATATAAGTTAACTGTATCATAAAAACAAGAATAGTATTAAGATATTACAAATAGCTCTGACATCAGTAAGAAGTTAGAGAGTTTAAGGCAACTCTTCAGTCAATGGTTGGTGTAAATACACAGTCTTTGCTGAGGAGTCTAGAAAATGTGTTACTGGAGTCGAAAGAATGTCTCACTTGATAACAAGGAAGGTGGATTAACATTTGCTCTGTCCAGTCTATAGGTATAACAGACACCATACCAGCAGGACTGAAATGAAATGGTTGATGATTTCTACCAAGATTTAGTTATTTGCTGAAAGGCAACTGCAAGTAGTAAAATGTGAAAATGTAAAGAATAACAAGACCAATCATTTGACAGAGTTCCTAAAAATATATATTTTTAATTAAATGGTGTGTGACAGTGAAATATTATATTTACTTGCCTACAAACCTTCACCCAAAACTGATAACTGGAAGGACATTTAAACAAAATGTGGTTTAAGTAGAAACAAACAATATTAAAAAAGAACAAAAGGGGGTAGTATTTGAGTGATTAATTGTATGCAGAGTAGACGGGTGACCATGATTCTATTATAAAAAATAAATAAAGCCCAGTTGTACTAGCTGCAGTGGAAGATTTACGTACTTTAAACTAAATGTTATTCCACAAAGGAATTGAAAAAGAAGTTTTAAAATCTTATTCCCATTGTAGTTCAACATATGTCTTATCTCAGTAGTCAGTGGGGATGTTGAGTGTGTTATAAATATGAGATGCTGAAGGGATAAAGAAAGTAATGTTGTTAACTGAGGGAGAGTATTATGAGGTTTATGTTTAGGTTGATATTGGTAGCATTATTTGGAAATCACTGAGGTTAATTAATCATATTTAGTATTGTAGGGGGGGGTAGGAAAGTGGATGTGCTTGGGAAAAAGGAAGGAAGGAGTGTGTATCGATAAATTGGTGAGCCCTCTTGCCAAGTGTTCCACAAAACAGTACTATTATGTATCTTGATATATTTGTTGAATCAGATTGAGGATTGAAGACATTGTTCTCTATCCGGTAGGTGAGTTATTTATATAGGAGGTTTTATGCATTCTTAAGAATAGGTAGAGACATAGGGTTATATGCACAAGAAAGTGTGCTAAACTTCACCAAAAAATGCTAATGCATGTAAATTGATACTTGTATAGCGCACTACTCACCCGCAAGGGTCTCAAGGCGCTTGTACGAATACCGCTGTGGAACCCATCCTGGCTTTCCCTGTGAGGTGTCCACTCCTGGGCACCCCCAAGGTGGAGGCCAGGCATCCTTAGCGTTGTGGGGGCCGTTGTGGAGATTAAGCAAGCTTTGCCCAGAGTTGCAGAGTGGGACTCCATGATTGGAATAGGCACCGAGGCGAGAATTATCAGGTCCGTGGAACTTTGAGTCCAAGACCCGCCGAGGCGGGGAATTGAACCCTGGTCCCGGGCTAGACCTCTGCATCAGGGTCTGCCGCTCTAACCATTGAGCCACACTTCTCCACCAATGCATCTTTACACATCGCAGCCCATCACGGGAAAATAACCCTGTGTTAACGTGGAATTCACAACAAGGCGGTAGCATGAGATAGTCTGCCTAAACTACGGCCAATGTCAGCGATACAACCACCTTGACGGAGATTAAAACAAAAACCACAACACAAAAAAAGTGCGAAGAGCCCATTCGCGATGAGGAAAGCAGGGATAAGCACCGCCAGGCTGGCGTCTCATATGGCAGGCAGGAATGAGCACAACAAAAGCCTGAAAAAAAGAGACAATCCAAACAGAAAACAACAGCCGAGCACAATGGAGGCAACCCGATCCAGCATACAACCCCACAAGCGCTATTGGCAACAAAACATTGTACATGTCAGGCCATCTTGGACAAGGGGAATGCAGCCTGAGAGTGGAGGTGAACAATGGAAGAAAACCAGACATCCAGAATGATGCGAAACGCACAAACAATCAGTAACACACCGACAACAAGAAGGCAGCAATGCACACCGGAGGTGGGAGGCCAGCGCCACACCAGGAGCTGGATGACATGGTGGAAATGGTGTCCACCACATCAGTCTGGAGACGGTGGCAGGACTCGGGTACCAGAAACTGCCCAAAACAGACACAACAGCAACAGGGAGAGGAATCAGCAGGGACCAGGGGGACGGGGGGAGATGGGCACAAGGGCACACATGCACAATTAAGCACAGCACAACTGCAGACAAACCATGCCCAAGAGTAACACCACAAACCAAGAGAACAAGTCACACAACCCGCAACATCACACCACTGAACAAGCACAGACGTGAAAACCATACTGCCTGAAAGGGAGAAGGGTGAGCCAAATCAGAGCTGAAGGGACATCTCACACACAATGCAGCACACACCCATAGGAAGCAGAGCACCCCAACCTCGAACACAATGTGGCACAAACACCAACATTTGCACAACTGACCACAGGACACAAGCGCACCCGCCTGGTGCTGGTAAACGGCCATACGCAACAGGCTAAGCACGAAACAGGCACATGACAATGCACAAGTACAAACCCACAGTCCTGATGGGGTAGCAATGCACATATGGCAGGGAGCCAGAGAGTCCGTGACACACACATTGGCATACAAATCAAGACACAACACAGTCAGAGACAAGTGAAAGAGCGAAAACTTTATCAACAAGTGCATGTTAGTACGGCTGAGAGAAGTGCCACGATATGCAGACCAATGCAGCAGCATCTCTGAATGAGGAACGTAGCAAAGCACCCATTGCCACCTCGGGGAAGTCCATCACCAACACAAGTCCGTGCCAACCCGCGTCGGTTGTCCACACATGGATCATGAGTCCAGGCCAATGCAGCCATGTCAACTGTCGTCTTGGGACATGTGACCAGATTCACAACATGCAACCAGGTGCCGGGACACATGCAATGGGTCACATCCAGTTGTGGCTGCAGGTACCTTGTCACTTGTCCATGAACCCAAGTGCAGCTACGTAGGCCAACATCTCCAATGAGCGATCGCCGTCCACCACAGGACACAAGTGTACCCGCCTGGTGCTGGTAAACGGCCATACGCAACAGGCTAAGCACGAAACAGGGACATGACAATGCACAAGTACAAACCCACTGTCCTGATGGGGTAGCAATGCACATATGGCAGGGAGCCAGAGAGTCCGCGACACACACATTGGCATACAAATCAAGACACAACACAGCCAGAGACAAGTGAAAGAGCGGAAACTTTATCAACAAGTGCGTGATAGTACGGCCCAGAGAAGTGCCATGATATGCAGACCAATGCAGCAGCATCTCTGATAGAGGAACATAGGAAAGCACCCATTGCCACCTCGAGGGAGTCCATCCCCAGCACAAGTCTGTGCCAACCCGCGTCGGTTGTCCACACATGGATCATGAGTCCAGGCCAATGCAGCCATGTCAACTGTCGTCTTGGGACATGTGACCAGATTCACAACATGCAACCAGGCGCCTGGACACGTGCAATGGGTCACATCCAGTTGTGGCTGCAGGTACCTTGTCACTCGTCCATGAACCCAAGTGCAACTGCGTAGGCCAACATCTCCAATGAGTGATCGTCGTCCACTACATCTGACATGTCGTCAACGTAATCCATCAGCTGACCCAGACAGATGTGCTGACTCCAACCACTGGCCCCAATGTGCACCAAAGCCCAATTGGGTTGTGGCCCAATGTGCTCACTGGTCCAGTGTCCAGCCTGAATGTCAAACATCCATGCATGCCATAAACGGGCATCACGGTGACAGTCCTGGTCGTGGACCAACAGGGGGCACACACACACACGCCGTGATCCATGTCAGCTACCATCACATTGGAGAGGCAGACATCCATGGACCCCTCGAATATGCACGAGCGTCAATGCAACAGGCTGATCGCAGGTGACATCCGCAAGGTGGAAGCTCAGCCGGTAACTGATCCACAAGACGGCCAACAGCAGTGCCCCAGTACATGCAGCAGCACTAAACGGTACAGGTCCATGTGACCGGATCCGAGCATGTGTCCGGGATGGTCTGCCATTGCATCAATGGCTCTGCTAAAAGCATCTCTGGCTCGCCCTGCGCCCATCCTGTGGATGAAATGACACAGCTCGGTGCAATGAGCAGTGTCTGTGTACAACCGGTGCAGGCCTGGGCTGGGGTGGGAGTATGTGTGAAGGCCATTTCACGCACGCCATCTACAACCAAGGACTACTGCATGTGGGATGTGTACACGTTGCTCTCACTTCAGGCAATGCGTAGTGTCGGATTCCCAAGCAAACGCTATTGTATCTGTCAGGGGGTGCTGGCCACATGCCAGTTCCTGCTCGGAGCTGAAGATGTGCTAGCACCTGATAGTTCACACAAAGGACGTGTCATCTTTACAGTAACTTCACCATCTGCATGCATACAGCAGATGCACAGGGCCTGGCGTGGGTGTGGTGGGATGTCTGCAACCTTGGGAACACCGTGAAGCTGGCCTTTGAAGGTGTGCGCCCACGTGAGTGTAGGCCAATCGAAAGAGCAAGTTTTAAATTACTCAGAGAGACCGTACATGAATGGTCATACCATCCTCTCGGCACTTTTGGTTTCTTAGAGGGGGCCACAGAGAATAAATTGGAAATACGCTCATTAATCTTAATAAAATTATCCAGGATCACTGTTGGTTCAGTCCTGACCATTAAACTATCCAATATTTCCTTGCTACAGGCCTGTACAATTTTTTTAGTAAGTTCCGCTGAATTAGCTCCAACCCATTTAATTCTAAAACCATTCGGACGAATCGGGACAATATTGTTTACAACAGTGCAAACTTCAACAATCTTATCCCCCCCAGAGATGCAATCCTATTACAACTGGATTGTGATCACTCAAAGACAATTCCACAATCTGTGGGGTTGAACAGGCCTTCACAATATTAGCGGAGACGATCACAAGGTCAATACTACTCTCTGCTGACCTTCTTGTAAAAGTCGGGATCTCCTTCACACACACACCTTTAGCACATTGCACAATTTCCAGGTCAAATTCAATAAGGACCGCATTTAAGGTGTTACCATAAGTTGTATGGGGGAAATGTAAATAGTCATTACCTACGTCTGTTTGGAGCCCACAAACTTTTGTCAGTGATAAAGGGCAAATGGGCACATTAAAGTCCCCCAACCAAACAATATGCATATTAGGTAAATCCAATTCCACCAATTTTTCTAATTCATATCTTACTTCAACAACTATACTGTGGCGCGTTGAATTGAATATGTTATTATAGAAGTTAATCAAGAGAAGGTCCCGTCCTACTTTACTATGCAACCACAATAACTGTGCGAGATGCCCTACGTTAACCCTTTTCTTGACTTTCACTGGGGTGTTCATTTTCAATAGGATCAGCAGGCCCCCCTTGGCTCTGCCTGAGGGAGACGGTATTGCTGGCAAATTATAGGCAGAAAACCCCTCCAAATGGACATCTACAGTGCTCCATGTTTCTTGTAGGCAGACTATATCATGTGAGTCAATAAATTCCTTACATCCTAGCTCATTTATCTTATTCGCTAGGCCGGCGATGTTCCAGGTAACAATAGAGTAGCCTCCGTCTTGATGGCATACTGGGTAATCTATCCCTAAACCGTGCAGGATACTTGTACCACCATTACCAACTACCACCCCACTATCCTCTGATGGGGTACTAGAGGGGTGAATTAATAATCACTCTCTACCTCCATTACTCTCTACCTCCTTGGCCCCCCTACCATCTAGGGAAAACACTCCATCATTACCCGACATTATATTAGTGTGCGAAGGCCTTTTAGATAGTATTGGGGCATCAAGAACTTTGACATTCCGGGACCTAGTAGTTGGAGTCATAGACTGTGGCCTAACATCTACCCCCCTCCCCACTAGACATAATGGGTCCAGTTAGTCGTTGCAATCTAATGAACTTAGGGCCTGGTATCTATTCCTTACTAGGACAGCAGGATGAATTTCAGAAATAGCTATCGGGTTAGATCTATTTACTTGAGGGTACCTGCCCACTACAAAGGGGTTACCAAGATGTCTATAAAAATAACCAAAGGGGTAGAGTGAAGCTGAGCGTTCTGTATGAGAACTTAACGCAGCTCTCTCCAGGGACATTTGTGCCCAGGACGGCTCCTTGAAATTAATGATAATGCAGTCCCCTTGCACCGTTTTACTGGAAGGGCCTATCCACTTCACCCTTTTGTCAATAGGATTTGGTCTGCCCGACCCACGGGAAAAATACAGTGTTGATGCAACCAATGTATCACCTTATTCTTCAGGGCACTATGGCTTTCTGTTTGCTCCTCCCTGAGTGATGGTACATTGACCATGACTGCCACATATGGACTACAGTCAGGTGGCAAATTAATCACTTCCTGCTCTCTCGGGCCCTTGGGTATATACAGGTCTTGGGATAGATTCTTTTGAGTACCCGGGTCCCCACTCATCAATGGTATGGAGCTGCTCTGTGGATCTATAGTGATAGGGGTGGCACTAGCCCTAGGGGCAGAGGATATATGATTGCTATGCCCAACTGCCCCAACATCCCTATACTGGGGATTTTGTTTGGCCGTGGCACTGGAACGATCATGAGCTACCTCCATCCTTTGTCGGTTGGTTAAATTACCCATCCCTTGGGGGTCAATTCCAACGTTCCGTGTTGGTCCACTAGCGTCCTTTAAGATAGTGCCCAATTTCTCCACCTCTGCAGTTAAAGAGTCTATCTTATCGACCAGGGGCTTAAGCATAGATTCCATTATTTGTGTCATTATTGAAATAATGGAATTAACTAGGTCTTCGGGAATCACATTGGGAGTACAGGTTTTCTCGGGGGCCTTAATCTGTTTATGTATTGGGTGCCCTTTTTTTGTTTCCCTGGATTTCCTAATTTGGGCAGATCTTTCCTACAAATTCTTCTTCGCTTTGGAGTTGGTGGTCCGCTTTGGATAGGTGACTGTAGTTGTTCATTTATCAAAGGGTCATCCTGGCAATGGGTGGAAGACTCATGATTGGAAATAGGGATAGATTGTTGTGTGTTTACCAAAATAATATCTGTCTCTATGGTCGGGTATTCTCTGTCCCAAGGCCTGCCCCAAGGGAGAGGCGGCGTTCTGCCCTCGTGATTTCCACATTAATTGCGCTCACTGCCTTGACCAGATAGTCATCAATGGTAGAGCCCTTGCTAGCATTGCCATTGGGTGTTTTCTGTAGTTTGCAATTAGACATGATGTTTCCAGTAGGGCCTGGTTAAAGCTCCCTAACTCAAGAACTAATATATAGGCGTACCTACTACTCTGGGATGAAATGTCAATAGTATTTACAGAACCACAGATCTCGACTGTAAACGTCTCCACTAGGGGTACAGTGGAGCCACAATAATGCTTAGAAAAGGTGTCTAAATATTTAGAATTAGTTACATAAAGAGGCGGTATTAATACCAGGAGTAAACCACTAAGCAAAAATCCCAAACAATAGAGTCGTCCTCAGTTTCAGTTTCAGTTGGGACCCCACAATCTGTATACAGTGTCACCTGAGGGTTCTGTATGACGAAGAATCAATAGGGTGGCCCAGCCCTGCCACGTTCTGGCGCAGACGGGCCCGCCCTTTGCCCAGGATTTGCCCGCGCGTGTCCCGAGTTGTTTTAAGCGCCTGGGACTCTTTCAGGATAATTATCTGGAGACCAGACACTAAGGATTAGAGAGATGAAGAAGGAAGCCCATCTGATTGCAAAATCAGATCAGAAATCCAAGAGCACAGCCACTTCCTGGGCCTCCAGGTACATGGCCTGACACTCTCTGGTCCTCTTTTGCCTTCTTGGCACACGGCAGACTGTGGGAAGCGACTTGGGACCACCACTGGCTGTATTCCACGCATAAACTTAGTGTGGCACCCTCTGCTTACATTGGGCCCATTCCCAACATAGGCAGAGTAAAGCTAGAGGGCAAACGTCGACCTTCAGTCAATCACTCTAAAAGCCTGTTGTGTTCTTATTCTGTAGCTATTTAATTGTGTAGAATTTGGAATGGTATGTATTCCGTTCTATGTTCTGCCCTGCTTCAGTCAGTTCTGTTACTGCTTCTGGAGAGGATAGATCTGTTTCCTGTGCTCCGAATAAAGAAGTTATTCTACATATCTTTTCCTGGATTGTTTATACAACACAGCCCTCACCAGTAAAATGCTCTTCACCCAACTTTAGTTCTTCCATCCACCTCAGGAGTCTTTGAGCACCCCTCTCTAAAGAAGAGCAGAGAAGAGGGGATCAGACCCTGCCTTACCTCCCTTCCCCCTGCATCAATAGTTCCAACCGTCAAGATGTTTGGTGGTGGCATCAGTGGGTCAAAATGAGGCACCTTCTCACCTACTCCTCCTGCTCTCGCCAGCACCCCATCATCAGCTGGGCTTTTCCTGAGTCTTCCCCTCCTTCAGATTCTCCCTGCTCGCTGCGTGCTGTGCCACCACAGCTTGGTGCACTTTTGAGACGGTGGTCGGGTCCAACACTTTTGTCACCCCTGACCGGTAGAATCACTGGAGATCTCCAAGAGCTATGCCATCCCAAATTGCAAAACCGGTCACCACGTCACCCCGACAGCCCGGAGACCCCACTTCATATGGGTCCACAGGAGTGTAGAGGATCACTTGGGGCCGGGCAGAAGCTCCAGAACAACGTGGCATGCGATGCCCCCTAAATATTATGCTGTCTCAGACCCTTCAGGGTGTACCTCAGGGGCGCCCTCCACTACGTTCCACCTCCCAACCCAGAGTCGTCCACAGTTTTCCCTCCTGCAGGTAGACTTTCACTAACCCATGGTCCATAATCCGCCGTGTGTCGGAAAAGCAGAATTCCCCCGTGTGGACAGAAAATTTACCCTTGCCTGGGCATAGGGAGTGAGGTGTCTGTCTTATTCTGTGGGTGCACAAGCAGACATACCTTGTCGCCTTGTGCACAGCTGGTTGCGCACTCCTTTTAACACAATCTAAGATTTCAAAAGATTTGTGAAAAGTTTTTCGAAAAATGTCTAGTTCTCAAGAATTAAAGCCTTCGACCTGGATTGCTTTATCGTCTGGTTTTGTTTATTAATAGCCACTGTCTGACCCTTTCATATATGACAAATTAAATTAAGCGTTGGGTGTTTATTCCAAGATCGTATGCAGTATATTTTTTTGAGACAAATGCAGTGAATCAACGAGCCACGCTACATACAGACAGGACAGAGCAGCTACTGCAAAGAATAAGAAAAACAACCATTTGGAAAGCAGGATTAAATGATGCTGTTGATTCATTGTGAATAATCCGCAAGCCTTTGAAGAAAAAGCTAAAACTGGAAAGAGCCTTTACAAGGAATACAAAAAAGGAGGAGAGGTGAAAGGGCTCCCTGATAAAAGAGGGGCTCCGCACAGTGCTCCGGGCGGCAGCGCGCGGAGCGGCAGCGCCGGCATCAGAAGCGGGCGCGCGCAGCGGGAGGCAGCATGCCTGCGTCCGGGCTGTAAGCGGCGGGACGCTGGCGGAATGTAAAACAATACAGGCAGTGGCAGCGAGTGATCAACATAACAAGGGCTGTATGTATCACAGAAACTTTGCATTAGTAGATACAGAGCGCAGGGTCGGCCTTTAGCATGGGCGAGCTGGGCCCAGGCCTAGAGTGCCAATTTTCTGAGCTGGGCATGGAGATGTGTGCATTAAGGTCAAGCCAACAGCAGTGCCCTTCCCATCTTGCTCCAGCCTTGTCCCTGCCTGTTTGTTTTTGTCTAAATTGCTAGTTTAAAGTGGCTATGTCCTTCATTGTCATACACCAGGCGATGTCAACACCCCTTTAGCCCCCTTCCTTGCCCTCCCTTCACCCTCTGTCCGCTGCTAGCACATGTCAACAAAACCAGCATCCGGGCGAGGCCGCTAAACTATCGGGGGCAGATTTACAAGCCCCATGCACCACTTTTGCGTCACTTTCCCCATGTTAAAAACAGCCGCGGTCAGTAGTGGGTGTACCTGCAGGGTGCTGACGTGGGGAGGGGTAGGGGTAGGGTGGGGGGTAGTAATCTATGGATTACGGAGCTTTACAGGTAAGTAAACATATAAATAAATAAAACAAATTTTGTTGCGAGCACTGCATCCCCAAATGCGATGCAGTGCGTGCAACGAAATTTGTTTTATTTATTTGTTTACTTACCTGTTTAGCTCCGTAATCCATAGATTACTACCCCCTCACCCTGCCCCTACCCCTCCCCATGTCACCGCCCTGCAGGTACACCCATTCCTGACCGCGGCTGTTTAAAAATGACGCAAAAGTGGCGAGAGGGCCTTGTAAATAAGCCCCTCTGTGCTCTAGGAGAGCTGGGTGAAGTCGTCGGATGTTTGTCTTCAGGGGCCAGTCACTGCTCAGCCAGGGACTGACCAGTGAACACAAAAGGACCCCTTGCTGCCTTATTTAATTCACTACCATCAGCAAGGGAGCAAAATGTCTCTCCGCCCATACGCAGGGCGGTATCTTCGCAAAGGGCAAGTCCACCAGCACCATTTTTGCTGCTTGTGTGACACACGGAATAGTAGAGCAAGTTGAATTTGTTCCATGCACAGATCATGTGTCACCGCAAAGGATGGAGCAGACTGATATCAATCTATGTTACTGCATTTATGTACTAAGAAATTGATTAAATAAACGACGGGGAAAAGTTTGATGCAAAAATCAGTTTGTTGCACTTTTTTTAGGTATGACTGTTCAGCGCAGCTGGTCGGAAGACATGGCGTTGCCAATTCTTTAATATATACACAGAGTGGGCTTAGGCTCTGTAGGAAGGTAGATCCCTGACTATGGTTGCCCCCAACTTTTTGCCTGGTGTTTTGCTGGTTTTCTGACTTAGTTGACCTGGGGACCTGCTATTCAGGACCCCAGGCCTACTGCTCTCTCTGTAAAATGGATTCCATGTACCTTAGGTACATATCTAAATTGGATACTGAGTCACCTTATCAGTCCCTGTACAGTGTACCTTAGGTACCCAGGGCATAGGTGTACCCAGGGCCTACCAGGGGCTGCAGCATGTATTATGCCACCCCTGGCTGGCCATCCAAATCTGACACAACTGGCTGCTTGACAGCTGGGGCAAGGTGGTGTAATCACCCTTTGCTTTAGATATAGTATACCTATATCTAACCCTAAAATGGACACACAGATCTCCTATCAGTCACTCCTATGGCAGGCCTTAACAATCCTGAAGGCAGAGTGCTTGGAATCGTGTGAGATGGTGCTCTGGCATGAGCTGAGCCTGTCTGCGGCTTTCGGGATCTATCCCTTAGCCGTTTCCATGATATCGCATACCATATACTCTTAAGTGCATTATAATCCTCGCGGTTATATGCCAACTCTGGTATCGCTTTATCAAAACATGTCGAGTAAGGTGTCATACGAATTGGAATACTAACCCCTCGCCAATTCTGGCGACGGGGTTAGCATTCCACCCTTCTAGAGGGACACGACATGTATGTAACCCCTAACCCCGGTTAAAGTCAAACAGAGCCTCAGCTCCACAAAATGGATGCTGCCACCGAGACACAAGTCTGCCCTCCTGCTGCTGGGAGTCCTCCCAGAGCAGGAGATAAGGACAAAGGGTTTCCTGCCAGGGGCGGTGCCAGCACCGTCCCAGACAGGGTTTTGTGTATTGTAGGTAGGCAGGGCTTTAGAGGAAGGTGACTGCCCGTGGCACCCCGGTGCTCACTGTGCATAGGCTGGCTGGAACCAGTTCCAGGGTCACTCCAGACCCTGTGCTGGGGAAAAGCCCGCCAAGGAAGTGGGTGTAACCACCCCCCTCCTAGTCCCACCCCTAGGGCAGGACTTAGTCGCGTGCCAGCCCCTTTTTACAGGATAAAGGTAGAGACTGGCCCCCTTCCAAATCAGATCATCTTTGAATCCTGAAACTACTTTCTGCGAAAGGAACTCAAGACTTCTTCCTAAGATTTCTCCCTTGTGGCTAAGGAGTAGTCACCCTGCACCCGCAGGCACCATCTAAGAACACTGCGGTCTGCTGCAAGTCCTTCCTCCGGAATCCGACTGCCCAGCTCGACGAGAACCGGCTTCCCTGGCACCTCTGACCTCTACCTGCATCATCAGTCACGCTGAGATTCGTGGGTGTGACGAGACCTCGAGGGACCGGCCATCTTCAAGACTGCACGACTTCTTTCCAGCAAGCCCGCCGAGTGAATTCCTGGTGAGTGCTTTGGGGTCCGAGAAGCCCCCACCCTGAGCAGCTCCAGCACCGAAGAGCAGCCCCCCAGCATCTCCACGATCTGCGTGGGGCCCTTCTGCTTTTTGCTGCTCACCGCGTTGTTTGGCTACTAGCCCGCTGGCTTGTGGCCTTCCTGACGACGCCCGACGACATTTCTGCTGCTGGTCTGGTTGCTCCAGACTGGCCCTTGCTTCCCTCCATCGGAGAAGTACCCTGGACCCTCCTGGTCCACTCAAGACGCCATTTTAGGTCCACCGCGTGGGCCTTGCATTTGCCAAGACTTGTTGCCCAATCCTGGGTCCAGCGACGTCGACAGCAAGAACCTTCGTGGGACAGCTCGCACCTCCATCCTGGTCGCCGACAACGCCTCCTGGTCCGAGAGACTGCAGAGCCCAGCAGCGCCCACTCACCTGACTGCGGTGACTTCGCCCGGTGCCATCCTGGTGCCCACTTAATCACTGGCTAGTGATTCAAGAACTTGGTCCCCTCTGCTTTCAGGTTTTCTTCTTCCTTGATCCAGGCTTGGATCCATCAAACTTTTCTTCACTGGTCGCCTGCCAGCAACTTCTTCCTTCCAGGCTCCTGGTCCGGCAACGAGATCCCCGACGTCTTTTCAGACCTATGCAGCTGCAGCCCCTGGGCTAGGTAACTTCGGCACTTCGGTGTCCCAGCATAGCCTCACTATCCTAGGGTCAGGATCCACTGTCGTTTTCTTCCTACCAGGTCGGGTTCGCCCGTGAACACTAACTTTGCCTTTACTAGCCTCCATAGACTTTGTCCCGCATCCCGCGTGAGAGTGCACACTCTGCACCCGAGTCCCCTGGGTCTCCTAGTAGTAATCTAACGATTCCCTAGTCCAGTCCTAGCGATTCCAAAGCCTATTAGAACTGTTACTTACCTGCTAGTAATTCGCATTCCACTTTTAAAGTATATGGTTTTTCGTGCCCCTCGGGCATTTGTGTATAACGTGCTAACTTAAGTATTTTCGTAAGAGTTTTGTTGTGTGCCTAGCACCCTGTCCTCATAAAGAATACAGGGTTGTTGTGATTCTAATAAATACACTGTTTATTTTCATAACACTTGTGTGGTGTCCTTTCACTGGGTGTTCAAGGGGTAATGTGATGGTAAAACAGCTGGCTTAACACGCCCTCTAGAGTCTTAGCCTTAGACTGCTCGTATCCATGCTACTAGGATAGCTGGTCTATAAGGTTGACTTACAACCAATCATCAATAAGGGTTGTTTGGACTGATATATAGTGATCACTAGAATAGTGAGCACTGCACATCAGGCCAACTTCTCACATTGGTGAGCAGCGGTTGGGATTTGAGCTTGCTGTTGTTTTACCACACATGCCCTAAGAATATCTTGTGAAAGATCACATAAGTACTAAAGGTACATATAACTTAGCTTAGAATACTCTGAGTTCTACTGAACCAGCTGTTGTAGCTCCTAGGGCCTAGCACACCCTAAACTACAACTCTAGCAAGGGATCAGTAGGCAAACATATAGTGTAGGTAAGTGCACCACTTACACCTCACTAGAAAAGCATGTCTACCCAGGGAGAATCTACTGAGACTCCCCTGGTCAGTGTTGACCCTCCACAGGTCACTTCAAGATATGCAGCTCTCAGTTTCCAGGAGATGAGACAAATCTGTGTCTCCAGAAAACTGAAGCAGGGGTCTAACCCCACCACTCCCTTTCTGATAGGTCTCTTAGAGACATATGATGCCAGAAAGCTTTCTCAGTTACATGAGAACATGCCAGCCTTAGAGGGAACCTCTGGGGATCCAGATCTCCCCAACACTGATTCAGCAGTTGAGGAGGAGGATCAGGAGGTACTCTCTGGGGATGAGGTAGACAAGGGTCTTGAGGTAGTCAGAAGGCTAACTAGGACCAACTTAGACTTACTTGGGCTAGGATCTGGGGGACCCCCAGTACTAACCCGAAGTGGGCCTAACCTTGGAGTTAGGAGAGATAGATCTCTTTCTAGGGACTCCAATAGATCTCTGCACTCTAATGCCTCTTCTCAGGGGAGAAGGAATCCTCCACAGAGGAGATTTACTTCCCCTCAGAGAAGGGAGCATGAGGCTAGGATGAGACAAGCTGAACTGAGGATTGAAAGGGAAGAAATTGCCCTGGCCAAAGAGAAGCTTGCCCTGGCAAGAGAGCAGCAGATGAGTGGGCTAGCTCCCACTGGTGGCAGCAATCTCCCAAGAGATAGAGAGAAGGGTTTAGATACTAAACACCTGACTAAAATAGTGCCCCCCTTTAAGCAAGGGGATGACATCCAGAAATGGATGGCTGCTTTGGAGAGGGCCTGCACTGTGCAGGGCATTCCCCAGAGTCAGTGGGCAGCTATACTGTGGCTCTCCTTTGATGGTAAAGGTAGAGATAAGCTCCTCACTACTAGAGTTGAGGATGCTAACAATTACCAGGTCCTGAAAAATGCACTGGTTGATGGGTTTGGTTTAACCACTGAGCAGTACAGGTTGCTGTTCAGAGACACCCAGAAAACTCAGTCTCAGGACTGGTCTGACTTTGTTGATTGTGCCACTAAGGCTTTGGAAGGCTGGCTACTGGGTAGCAAGGTTCCTGACTTCACAGGATTGTATAATCTTATTATGAGAGAGCAAGTCTTTAATAATTGTCAGAACCAGTTATTACACCAGCACCTGGTAGACTCTGAGCTGACCTCTCCACAAGAATTGGGTAAGAGGGCAGACAAATGGGTCAGAACCAGGATTAGGCCCAAGAACCAAGGTGGTGACCAGAAAAAGGAATCAACCAAGCCTCAAGAGAAGGGTGGGAATAAATCTACAGATCAAACCACATCAGGGCCCCAAAAATCCTCTGAGGGGGGTGGGTCCCAGAATCCTTCCAACAACCAGAAGAAACCTTATTGTTATCCCTGTAAACAGGTGGGTCATTTAAAAACTGACAGCAGTTGCCCAAAGAATAACAATAAGGAAAACATACCCCCAAGTAACATTCCCAAACCTCCTGTTACTACTAGTAGTAATCCCCCAGGCGGTGGGAGTGCCCCCAAGAATTTGGGTGCATTTACTTTGGGAGTTCCTGGGGACTCTGGCCTAACCAGGTCCCCAAACTTAGATACTCTTG
Source organism: Lissotriton helveticus (assembly GCF_964261635.1). NCBI lineage: Eukaryota > Metazoa > Chordata > Amphibia > Caudata > Salamandridae > Lissotriton > Lissotriton helveticus. Next base: position 1,162,677,345 of record NC_136065.1, read on the forward strand.
TCTGTGAGACTGGCATGGGGTTTGCCAACTTCACAACTTGTCCCAACACTTTGGGCAAGTACAGACAGGAGCCCCTCATCAATGGTATAAAAGTTGAGGCCTATAGAGATACAGGGGCTAGCATCACTATGGTGACTGAGAGTCTAGTCCCCTCAAGGCAACTTTTACCTGGTGCCACATACCAGGTGACCAATATTGATGGAGTACAGAGAGATCATCCCATGGCAGTGGTCAATCTCAGCTGGGGAGGTGTCACTGGCCACAAGAGAGTGGCAGTGTCACCAAACTTGCCTGTAGATTGCCTACTGGGGAATGATTTGGAGCTCTCAGCCTGGGCTGAAGTAGAGCAAGAAACCCATTCTAAAATGGTAAACATCCATGGTAAGGTTAGTGGGGCAGTGGTAGCCACAGCCCCAGTCCAAGATGTCCTCCCTGAACAGGTCAGGAGGGTTGTGCCAGTCACAACCCAATCTCAGACAACTTCCTTCCCAGAACAGGTTGTCAAGGCTGTCATGGTAACAGCCCACACCCAAACTGAGCCCCCTCCTGAAAAGGTTGGGAGAGTTGTGATGGCCACAGCTCAAACTCAGACAGATGATAGTGTTGTGAAGCCTGAAACTATGGATCACTCCACTCAGACAGAGAGTATTGAGGAGGAAGAGAAATCTCCCTCCCACCAGACTTTAGGCAAGGATCAGCCTCCTCAGGGAACTGATCTGACCCCTTGTGAAGAAACTGCCACAGAGGTAGTCAGGCCTAGCCTGGCAGAACCCCTGATGTCAGTGGACCCTTCCAAGGTGGGACCCAGTCTGGAGCAGGTAACCTGCCCCTCTCTACCCTGCCTCAGTCAGCCCAGGGCTGTAGAGGTCAGGGAGGCCAGTGTTGGACCCCAAGGGGCCCCCTGTCCAAAAGAATTTCCCAATCAGCAGATTAAGGGCACTGAAGCTAGTAGTCCTAGCCAAGTGAAAATAAAACATACTCCTGAGGGATCCCCCTTAAAAATAGTTAGGGACCTCCCACCGATGGACACTGTTGGGCACAGCCAAACTTGGGACCTGAGGGCCCCAGACCTGACCTGTCCCTCCAGTAAGCCAAACAGAGGGACCCAACCTCCAGCTGTAGGTAGCCAGAGGTTGACCCTGAGAGCCCAAAACAACTCAGTCTTGGAAAGAAAGGCCTCTATGGTGGAAAATGATTGGAGGAAGCTGAGCCCAAAATTAGTGGAGCCTCACTTCAGTACTCCATTTCAACACCAGCCTTTTACTTTGCCAAAACACACCACAGGTAGAGATTCCCTATGGTGGAGACCCTCAGACACCCTTAGGGTGAGGGATTGCTTAGTGGACCATGAGATAGGGGGTAACCATGCCAGTGCTGGTACTTCCTTATATGACCACTCAGGCAATATAGGCTTACCTGGCAAGGCTAGCCTTATCTCCTTTCGTTTGGGGGGGGGTTATGTAGGAAGGTAGATCCCTGACTATGGTTGCCCCCAACTTTTTGCCTGGCGTTTTGCTGGTTTTCTGACTTAGTTGACCTGGGGCCCTGCTATTCAGGACCCCAGGCCTACTGCTCTCTCTGTAAAATGGATTCCATGTACCTTAGGTACATATCTAAATTGGATACTGAGTCACCTTATCAGTCCCTGTACAGTGTACCTTAGGTACCCAGGGCATAGGTGTACCCAGGGCCTACCAGGGGCTGCAGCATGTATTATGCCACCCCTGGCTGGCCATCCAAATCTGACACAACTGGCTGCTTGACAGCTGGGGCAAGGTGGTGTAATCACCCTTTGCTTTAGATATAGTATACCTATATCTAACCCTAAAATGGACACACAGATCTCCTATCAGTCACTCCTATGGCAGGCCTTAACAATCCTGAAGGCAGAGTGCTTGGAATCGTGTGAGATGGTGCACTGGCATGAGCTGAGCCTGTCTGCGGCTTTCGGGATCTATCCCTTAGCCGTTTCCATGATATCGCATACCATATACTCTTAAGTGCATTATAATCCTCGCGGTTATATGCCAACTCTGGTATCGCTTTATCAAAACATGTCGAGTAAGGTGTCATACGAATTGGAATACTAACCCCTCGCCAATTCTGGCGACGGGGTTAGCATTCCACCCTTCTAGAGGGACACGACATGTATGTAACCCCTAACCCCGGTTAAAGTCAAACAGAGCCTCAGCTCCACAAAATGGATGCTGCCACCGAGACACAAGTCTGCCCTCCTGCTGCTGGGAGTCCTCCCAGAGCAGGAGATAAGGACAAAGGGTTTCCTGCCAGGGGCGGTGCCAGCACCGTCCCAGACAGGGTTTTGTGTATTGTAGGTAGGCAGGGCTTTAGAGGAAGGTGACTGCCCGTGGCACCCCGGTGCTCACTGTGCATAGGCTGGCTGGAACCAGTTCCAGGGTCACTCCAGACCCTGTGCTGGGGAAAAGCCCGCCAAGGAAGTGGGTGTAACCACCCCCCTCCTAGTCCCACCCCTAGGGCAGGACTTAGTCGCGTGCCAGCCCCTTTTTACAGGATAAAGGTAGAGACTGGCCCCCTTCCAAATCAGATCATCTTTGAATCCTGAAACTACTTTCTGCGAAAGGAACTCAAGACTTCTTCCTAAGATTTCTCCCTTGTGGCTAAGGAGTAGTCACCCTGCACCCGCAGGCACCATCTAAGAACACTGCGGTCTGCTGCAAGTCCTTCCTCCGGAATCCGACTGCCCAGCTCGACGAGAACCGGCTTCCCTGGCACCTCTGACCTCTACCTGCATCATCAGTCACGCTGAGATTCGTGGGTGTGACGAGACCTCGAGGGACCGGCCATCTTCAAGACTGCACGACTTCTTTCCAGCAAGCCCGCCGAGTGAATTCCTGGTGAGTGCTTTGGGGTCCGAGAAGCCCCCACCCTGAGCAGCTCCAGCACCGAAGAGCAGCCCCCCAGCATCTCCACGATCTGCGTGGGGCCCTTCTGCTTTTTGCTGCTCACCGCGTTGTTTGGCTACTAGCCCGCTGGCTTGTGGCCTTCCTGACGACGCCCGACGACATTTCTGCTGCTGGTCTGGTTGCTCCAGACTGGCCCTTGCTTCCCTCCATCGGAGAAGTACCCTGGACCCTCCTGGTCCACTCAAGACGCCATTTTAGGTCCACCGCGTGGGCCTTGCATTTGCCAAGACTTGTTGCCCAATCCTGGGTCCAGCGACGTCGACAGCAAGAACCTTCGTGGGACAGCTCGCACCTCCATCCTGGTCGCCGACAACGCCTCCTGGTCCGAGAGACTGCAGAGCCCAGCAGCGCCCACTCACCTGACTGCGGTGACTTCGCCCGGTGCCATCCTGGTGCCCACTTAATCACTGGCTAGTGATTCAAGAACTTGGTCCCCTCTGCTTTCAGGTTTTCTTCTTCCTTGATCCAGGCTTGGATCCATCGAACTTTTCTTCACTGGTCGCCTGCCAGCAACTTCTTCCTTCCAGGCTCCTGGTCCGGCAACGAGATCCCCGACGTCTTTTCAGACCTATGCAGCTGCAGCCCCTGGGCTAGGTAACTTCGGCACTTCGGTGTCCCAGCATAGCCTCACTATCCTAGGGTCAGGATCCACTGTCGTTTTCTTCCTACCAGGTCGGGTTCGCCCGTGAACACTAACTTTGCCTTTACTAGCCTCCATAGACTTTGTCCCGCATCCCGCGTGAGAGTGCACACTCTGCACCCGAGTCCCCTGGGTCTCCTAGTAGTAATCTAACGATTCCCTAGTCCAGTCCTAGCGATTCCAAAGCCTATTAGAACTGTTACTTACCTGCTAGTAATTCGCATTCCACTTTTAAAGTATATGGTTTTTCGTGCCCCTCGGGCATTTGTGTATAACGTGCTAACTTAAGTATTTTCGTAAGAGTTTTGTTGTGTGCCTAGCACCCTGTCCTCATAAAGAATACAGGGTTGTTGTGATTCTAATAAATACACTGTTTATTTTCATAACACTTGTGTGGTGTCCTTTCACTGGGTGTTCAAGGGGTAATGTGATGGTAAAACAGCTGGCTTAACACGCCCTCTAGAGTCTTAGCCTTAGACTGCTCGTATCCATGCTACTAGGATAGCTGGTCTATAAGGTTGACTTACAACCAATCATCAATAAGGGTTGTTTGGACTGATATATAGTGATCACTAGAATAGTGAGCACTGCACATCAGGCCAACTTCTCACAGGCTCCAACTAGGGAAATTATTACTCACTCACCTCATGCTTTTGACTGTTGGGTGTATCATTCCTCCTCTGATGGAATGCCTGCATTGCACAGCATGAGGAACAATTTTATATCATCTGAAAGATACACTGAACCATCACCCATACTGAGTGGATGTAGTATTACTGCAAAAAATGAAGGCACACTCAGAATTGTACTTTCGTGTACAGGTGAAACCAATGGAGCAGTGAAATCAAGCAGCGGAGCAAACACCTACATTAAACTGATGCTCTTGATAATGCAGCAGTCATATAGATGGCAGAGGAAGAGAGGGGATTCTGGAGGAGGAAGCAAAAGAGGGCGACTAGGCTTTTACAACCTACTCTACTTTGTAATGAATGTTGCTCTACAACTGAACAAGGTCACGCTTGAATGCACAGCGTAACGACCTATAGCAATTTATATTCTCACTACATTTAAAATAGTGCATAGTGCTTTGTATTTTCACTACGGGAACCCTGCATTTCTTCCCTTATGTACTTTTTGCAGGTGTTACACAAAGGATCATAAAACAAAACACAGTACCTGTCATGGAGCAGCGCTACTAAAAATGCAACAGTTTACCAGGTAACTGATGTTGGTGCATATAGGACTTAAAAAAAGAATCACAATTCCAGAACACCAATGGCCAGGTGTGGATGGTGTGAGAGAGACAATGGCACTTGCAGGCAGACATGTGAGGGGGAATCTGCACCCAATTATGAATATCATTTTCTGCCCAACAATTGTTAGAGGAGCCATTTTCCATGCTTGTATTAGGGCCCTTGACATTTGTATTACTAGAGAGCCATGGGCGTGTAACAAGATCGCACTATAGTGCTTCGGTGGTGTGGGTAGGTTTATGTCTTGTGTTTTCAATTAAGACAACCACTCACATACAGGAAGTCTTTAACATTATACTAAATGGAATAGGAGCAAAATATATGGCAATCTTCCTTCTCATGGACACAGTTGGCTAATGCATTCCAGAATGTGCAGTCTTACGCCACAGGTTTTCACAAATACTGTGCAGCTAAGTGTGGTAGCAAGCCAGTAGCTGTTTGGTGAGTGTTCCATATGGAATGGAATATGTCAGGTGGCATGTGAGGGGTTGGGTATTTCTGTGGGCGGAGGTTGGTGTTGGGTGATGAAGAGCTGCAGCTGGGTTTCCTTCATGGATATACCTATCTTATCGTTTGTTCTACCCAGTACCTGTAGTGCAGTGGAATGCATTTATGTTTCTCGGCTGTCCATATAATTGGAATACAATGGCTACAGAAATGACACTATGCACACAACGTAAAGACCCCACCACTGATAGAAACTGTTGGCTGGTATATAACAAGTCTCACCGCCAACTGAAACTGTGTTTATGAGGTGCAATGGGTTGGCCATATTTATTTTTCTTTTCATGGTGTTGGGGTTTCAAGCAACTAAACTACTGAGAGGAAGCAGGTGTTATCTGTAAAAGGAGAATTTTACACCAACTTATCCTCAATATAAAAAATATTACTTGGATGGTGCAAGTGAGTGTTACAATTCTAATTAAGCCTGCTGCATGGTGAGAGGCAGACCTTTCGATTTTCACTCTAGTATTTTCGGATGACACTACTCCCTCACCTGGCTTGTTTTTCCACTGCAATAATAAAAATAATCAGTTGTTGCTACCTCTTACAGGAAAAATATTGTTAACTATAAAATTAAGTCCATCACATTGTACCAGAGAAGGTGGTGCGAACATCTGAATAATGAAAAGGATGCTTCGAATCTGGCAGAAACTCTTCGCAGACAGCAGTGTCTAATTTTATTGTTTTAATTTATTATTTATACAACATACAGCAATTTCTTTGCTTTGGAATGTCTTCTGTTGCACCACCTCCATTTTGTCTGCAGAATGTAGGGGAACTATTAATGTCCTGGGAGGATTGGTGTGATCCATTCATTGCCTACGTGGAAGTCCTAGAGGGAGAAGACTGTGATGCCCCTGCTAAAGTAGTGCAGGGCTACGGACCTACGTCTTCTGGACCCTCCAACATGTCGGGTTCTAGATGTTTTTGACTATGCCACAAAACAGCTTTGGTTTCAGTATGCCAGGAGCATAAATGAAGTGCTATAAATTTGATTTTGGGAGCCAGCAAGGGAATACACATATAAAGGAGCGTTTCGCTGTACTAAGAACTCTAGCCGCCTCAGATGACGTTGGGAACATTAACTACAAGCACATTTTAGGGGCTCAGGAGGTAAAAGAGTAAGAAAGTACAAGGACAGTTATTGGCATGCTCTCAATTAACCTTGAGTGTTGTAGGACAAGGCCGTAGAGAATTCGGAGATATCTGTCCAGGAAATTAGGAGCAAAGCTATTGATGTACATATTATTGAAAAAAATAATGGAGAGACTGTGAGGAGAAGGAAAGAGATTTAAAGTAGTGACAGGAAGCTCAATACATTCTGCAGAGAATTTTAAGTGAAGCAGATAAAGTTGGTGCTAAATGTAAACAAGCATTTACAATGCAACGGTTTCGCCTTTGGAAAAGTTAGAGCTATTGGCATTGTAAATGACAAAATTTGTATTTATGTGTGGGTTTTGAAAACAGATAAATAAATGGCATTGTCATTTACATTGCCAATAGCTTAATCTCTCGCAAATGTGTGACCTATTGTACCCTACGGACGAGCTCAGCAGACAGCAATTACTACCACACACACACACCCAGAGCCAGCCACACACACCCAGAGCCAGCCACACACACCCAGAGCCAGCCACTCACACCCAGAGCCAGCCACACACACCCAGAGCCAGCCACACACACCCAGAGCCACACACACACACCCCAGAGCCACACACACACACACCCCCAGAGCCACACACACACCCCCCCAGAGCCACACACACACACACACCCAGAGCCACACACACACATACCCAGAGCCACACACACCCAGAGCCTGAAGAGCACCCCCATACCAACTAAAGGCGCTGCAGACCAGCCCCACCGACACCTATCCAACTCGTGAGAGCAGACTGAACTTGAACTGACGCCGGAGCAGTAAATGCAGATAGATTCCTTAGTTCAGCCCAAGGACTACTCATGAATTTCAGCCCAAATGCAACTCTCACCCCAACCCCCATCTAAACTACTGCTTGAAGAGATTTAAAACAAAATAAGTCACACACGCCAGAATCAATAATGAGTACAAATCTAAATATGTTGCATAGAAACACCCCTCAATCATAAGCCGTAGCCCCTTCACGTAAAACACACCCATGAAACGCCGCCCTCCCAGACTGTGTACTACCAATTTTGAAATACACTTATGGACAGAATGCGCGCGTCCACCCATTAAAGACTATCACGTGCGACCACCTCAGTTAATTAATTTAAACTCCCCACTGCATCTCACGCGATCCACTGCAGGTCACAAGAACTTCTCAGCATCACACTGGCTCCCGCCGGGCGCCCTCGCTCCCCTTCATGACATCCGAGCTGCCGAGTCCCAACAAAGGGAATGCAGGCAGAAATCACATGCACCCACCTTCACTGAGCCACAGAGCAGCAGCTGGGGTACGAGCCCCCTTTGTATCCTTCCAGAACTTTCCTGCATGCCCTGGGTCAGGGGGGCTCCAAAGGCACGGGCGCTCCTTTCACTGGGGGCAGAGTTCATTCCCGCCCATGCTCCATTAATCCCTGCGCTCCGGCGTCCCTGCTGCTGGATGGCGGTCACCGGAGCTCTGCTTTCGGTGCAGCGAGCCCAGGGCATCCACTCCTTAAACTGTACAAGCTCGGAAAGGCCTCTGACGTGATCCACCAGACTCCGGTGGGTCTCCAGGCACACAGGACCCGTCTCTCTCTGGATCACCGGCAGGACACTGATTCCTGGCTGCAGTCCAGCCCTCTGCTGATGGCGCACTTGGCTCAGCTGCACACACAACTAAACTGCAGTAAAAAGAAGGCCACGGACAGTGGGCGGGCGGGAGAGAGGAGGCACGGACAGTGGGCGGGCGGGAGGGAGAAGGCACGGACAACGGGATGGCAAAAGGGAGAGTGTGGGGGGCGGGACTTAAAAAAAGACGCGGAAACGCCCCCGAATCGCGTCGTGAAGGGGGAAAGAGTAATTAACAACTATCTCTTCCAATGGCTAGCCTCCATTTATGGAGCTAGCCAATGGAAGAGAGAGGTGGGACAAAGCCCCTTACTGTACATCAAAAGATTTCGCCTGTGCATTGGTGGCACAGGTAGGGACACCGAGAGTCTCAGCCCAGGTGAGCAATGAGAAACAGCAGGCCAGGTCCAGGCCAGGTCCTTTCTTGACCGGAAACAAGTATCCTAGGACTGGGGGTGAGTGTCGGGAGAGTTTCAGCACTCCGTCCATCATCTCCTTGTGTTTGCTTTGTTCGCCCCAAGTTGGCAAGGTATGCCCAGGATGCTTGTTTCCTGTCCACAGGGTCACCCAGCAGGAGCTGATAACACAGGGTGAACACTGACGTCCATTAAAGAGTGTACAGACCCCCCAAGACATTGGTACCAGCCTCAATATCCATTATTTGTTTGGGGAAGGGGTGCTGGAGGCAAAATAGCAGTCTGTTTGTGTGATGTACAGTCCTAGCACCAAGGTGCCTGGCTGTCAGTATGCTGTGATATATATATATATATATATATATATATATATATATATATATATATATATATATATACGGCTCCTGTATACAGCTCCCTACAACACCAAATATATATATATATATATATATATATATATATATCTCACCCGGGTCGTTATAGCAGTACATTTCCATCAGGCAGCGCGGGCCTGTCAAAGGGTGTTTTGTGCTTCCCAGATGTTCGTTTTGACAGCCCCCGAGCCTGCAGCTGTGCGGGCCAATGCTTCGCCCCTCCCCCGTGTGTTCACCCCTGCCCTCTGCACCTAAAATCTCCGTTGTAAACTTGTGTTCTGCAGGGTTGTCTAGCATTGTGGGGGGCTCGTAAGGGAGGCGGGCGGTTGCTTCTGTCAGAAAGGCCTCTCTACCAGGGCACGTCGAAGGGGCACCTTTCAGTGTCACCGTTTGGCTTTGTAGACCTGTCCGTGCAGGTTACACCGACTGCTCAGCTGTGCAGCACATGTGCAGGACCGCCGGACCGAAGGAGGGAGGGGGGCAAAGGTCAGAGATGAAAGGCTTCGTGTCCCCTCTGCCCATAAGTCACCTTGGAGCCAGGAGCCGGCTGAGAACATCCAGCACGGCAGGAGTCGGAAAGTGGGCTGTGTTGCGCACACTTGAAATGCTCTGACTGGAATATCTCCAAAATGTGGCTTCACGTCATGTGAGCCCCTTCCCCGATTCTTTCAGCCATCAACACGTTACATTGTAGCCTAGGACATGTACTTTCGTTTCTTTAGCATCGCAAACCTGAGCTCAAGAGGATGTGGCGTCATGGCCAGAGCTGCCGACTTCGGTCTAGGGTACCAAGTTCGAGTCTAGGCGTCGGTTCAACATCCTGTGATTCTGGGCAAATCACAATATCTCCGTGCCTACCAAAATAAAAAAAATGAATGTGTCATTTTGTAACTTAACTGGTGCTCATGTAAAGCGCTTCTTGTCGAGTTCGCGCTATATAAAACTGCAAATAATAAACAAGGAGCTGCCTGGTGATGAAGCATGATAACCCTTGGGGTGTGTGAGGGCTCTTGCTCCTGATGGATTAGATCCCCTAAATTGATTAATCAGGTACTTCAGACCCTTCTTCCTCTTGACCCTCCCTTTCCAAAGGAACTGCATATCTCTGTTGGCCTGTGTGCTGGACCTTTATTTGACCCTTCTCCCTCCCTTTCTATATTGAGTTACCAAATAAAAACATTCTCAAGTGGCAATGGTTGAGTGTTTTCACTAACCTCTTCTTGTCTCCTCTTCAGATTTTGCTGCTTTTTGCTTCTCTGCTGAAGTTCCTTGACGAGATCAGCACACTCAGTAAGCAGCATAACCTCCTCTGGGTTTCGTGCACCTAGTGGCTTCTTTAGGATCTGGGAGACCTGCAGAATTATAAGAGGCAATGGGGTATGAGTTAGGACATTGTAAACTGAAATGAATATCTGATTGCACCAGGCGAAGAACATCAGACAACATGGAACAGAAAGGCTAAAGTCATCAGTATATTAATGATGCTGGGTAAACACCTGTTTTGCAAAGAGCGGGGAAGTCTCAACAAACTCAAGCACTGACAAACTCAAAAATCTAGGATTATTTTTATAGTGTAAAGATTTGAGTTTACATGTGCGAGTGGGGAAGCAGCAAAGAACACATTGAAGAGAAAAGGGTTGAGGAAGAATCTACTCTCCATTAAGAGGAAAGCAGCATTCACCTTGGGAAATCCGCAAGGTGAAGAAAGCCGGCTGCCCTACATATACCATTTAGCACCCATTTACACAGACCATTTGTGAGTGATATAATAGATCACACGTATGTTTGTAGTCATACACGAAAAACAAATAAGAATAGAAGGAATGCTTGCAAATAGCCCAAACTACTGTCAATCACTCTAGATACCATTCCAACTAATCAATTTTCGCCCGATGTGTTACTCTATACAGAGGCCCACCGTCTGCAAATCAATACTGACCATACTAATCATTGAATTTGTCCATACCATACTGCCCAGACCTGTATCGGCCTCATTAGACCTAGTCAGTGAAGTACAGCTTGGACCCTGTGGCATAGGAATCAAGGGATAAACTTCTGGGCATATCCATTGCTACTTTAGGGCGCTATATCACTACACAAAATACGATAAGGAATACGTGCACATAACCTAAACCACTGGAAATTGGTATGGGTAGCATTCCAACCTATCATTTTTCACCGATTGTGCCACTCTAGACAGAAGCCCACTTATACAAATCAGTACTGAACCTACTCCTCATGGAACAGTCCATCCTGAAACGCCAAGGGAGGTGCCTTCTAGAAGAGAACAGAAGCAACCCAAGTCCGGTTTTAGTTTTTTTTAGACCAAGTCAGTGATGTATAGCTTAGATTCTATGGCTAACTATGGACCCACACCTGGGCATACACTTGGCCACTTCACACTATACATCAAGCACAAATGTTTGCAGCAGCCGGACCGCTCCTCACCCTACCAATGACATTTCAGATCACACCTGGCTTTTCTCCCTAAAAACTGTCTCCAGCAGTTAAACTGACACCCTTCAAAGCACTTTATGCACCCAGTCAAGCAAGCCATGGGAACCACCTACTCTTCAAATAACTAAAACTACACTTATATTTCCAAAGTATCTCTCCACTTAAAGCTGCCCCCCATAATGACTTGTCCTGCATTCATAAAAACTCAAAGGGAAGAACATCTTTCTCTGTACAGACAACCAAACTCCGGAATTGAATACTTCCCCAGAATTAGGAGCATAGACAATCACATCCAATTCAGAAAGCACCAAATTCTTGGCTCTTTAATTCCCAATGAATACAAGTCAGAAACTGTGATTCATAAAAAAATATGGTGAGTGGTTATGCGAGTATGTATTTCTGCTCTCACACTCTCTGCAGCACTTCCCAATCAAGCACTGCAATGTATACTGCACCAGATTTGTAGTAGGTCTTTGAACCTCCGAATCCTCAATGAAAATTTTCCATTAGGTCATTCTACTTCCAGCACTCTTCCAAACTCTGAGAATAGTGCACGCACAATGAAGAATGTAAGGTGGAACAACCGATTGCATGAAAAACAAGTGTGTACAGGTGGGCCAAGATCGCTGAGTGGAGCAGGTAGCAAGACACCGATCACGTTTTCTAGAGTGAAATGTACTTTAAGCAATCTCAACTACTTAGGTATTCCATTCCCTTAAGTAGGGCCAGCGGGCAGGAGTGGACCTTCCCTGACTCAAGTAAACCTGCTCACTTGCAGCTCACTCGTCTCCCAACAACCCATAAAAGGGGAATTTGCAGTGCTACGTTGTTTGGGAACAAAAACTGTTTTGCTACTAAAGCGAACTGCACCTTTTATCAGGACAGGTGGGCAACGCTACTGCGGCTAAGCAATACAATGTCACTGAACTGTGCCATTGGCTTCAATTCTGCAGAGAGGAGAAAGTGTATCACTTTGGAGGAAGCGGACTCGGGGGTATGGAGCTATCCAGCTTAAGCCTGAATAGGACATCCAAGCTCTTACACTACAAGATTTGTTCTAGCCAGTGTGCAAAACTGGGTCAGTTGGTGACAGACTGTAAAAAACAAAAACAAATGAGAGTTGTCACCTTTTTATGGGACCAAGTGCAAACCACACTCTGAGCAATGCCTGGTTGCCTGCAAATCCTTACCCCCACCTGTTTACTTCTAAATTTCTGAAATCCGCACAATACCATTTGGATTAATGCACCATGTTTTCCTGGCTTTATCTGCTTAGAACGATATTCTTAGTGTTTATTACTGGTTTCCTGCATCTGGCCTCTTTTTTGTCCAACAGGCACAAAACAGAGAATGTAGGAGGAGCTATATGCCTGAACACCTACCAAGTGCACTGCTCCAAACTCCATTACACCACCAATTATGATTGAGGAGGGGGGCGCAGAAGGCAGCTACATATAGCTAGTACATAAATGATGGGCCTTGGTGAGCTCACTGATGGAAGTCCAAAGAGATGTTAAGTTTTTTATGAAATACTCAATTCCTACTGGCACAAGTGCATTTGCCAATAGTAAGCGCTGGTCACTTGGTGTTAACTTTCAGTATGTGCTCAACTCTGCCACGGTAAGTAGTGTGCCATCGCTCCAGCTCAGATAAAACGTGGACTGTATGTTCTCACTCCAGACAGCTGAAATTCTTAATCTTAAAGCTTCAATTTCAATACCAAAAATAATTTTTCAAAAAAATCTGTCCAGCTCACCATCAATCAAACATACACTTAAACATCTTTATTCCAATGTCTGCTCAGACCTTTATGGTCAGAAAATGTATGATATAATTTCTGAGCAGCTACCAGGTTGCATGTTGATTACTACAACTTCACAGTACTATAGGAAGGGCTTACCATTAACTCATTAAAACCGGATAATATCCTAACATAAGGCACGCTGCTTAGCAAGAGGAGGGTTGATCACAAGCTTGACAAATAAATATTCCTTGTAACAATGTACCCGTTTCTCCTGAATTTCTTCCTTCCATACAACAGTTCCTTTAAATTCTCATAAAAGCAGAAAGACACAGCCCTTGCACTCAAACAAATTAATAAGGAAATCCGACATGAACTAATTAGTCCCCAACTGTACATTACAGATCAAAGCAATAATTCAGAAACAACAAACAGCCAACCTCTCCATTCCAGCTCAGAATAACTCCAAATAATTTTGTTTCTGCGAGTTCGTTTTCTTTTACTCAGAAAACAATATTAGGGCAGATTTTGACTTCTGGTCCTCCGTAGACAACACACCTTCACAACTCCCAAACAAGTAAAGGCATGGTCTAATTTCAGTCTCACTAATCTGGAGATAACAACTGCCATCTTTTCGGATACAAACGTTCAGCACATTCCACAGACATGCTTGTCTCTTAAATGAATACCCAAAAGCAAACCGTGATCCATCTCCTACTAAAAACTACCATTGTAGATCTAGTCTGTCTTGTTTGGCCAAGATCATTGCAAAATGTCACAAATCAAATGTACAGCTACAGAAAGCAAAATTATATTATTATCCTATTCATTACGGATTTAGAACAGGGAAAAGCACTGCAACTCCCACGAGGGGGGGGGAGGGCGGGAACGGGGCACAGGACAGCGAGGGGGGGGAGGGCGGGAACGGGGCACAGGACAGCGAGGGGGGGAGGGCGGGAACGGGGCACAGGACAGCGAGGGGGGGGGAACAGCACACGGTCAGCGGGAGGGGGGGCGGGAAGGTGGCGTCTTTGAAAAGCAAGGCGCCCCCGTGCCTACCTTCCGTCCGGGCGTGCAGCAGCAGAGCGACGAGCAGCAGGCAGGCAGCAAACATGGTGCACGGAGATCCCTCGCCGTCCGCGTGGACCCGGATCCAGCCTCCCCCTCCTCCCGGTTGGCTGGCACCGAGATACTTTGTGCAGAAGAGAGCTCTGGAGCAGGGTCAGGCTGCGCCCCTGAGCTCTGCGGCAAGGGAAAGGACGCCTCCATCTTCGGCCGGTGCCGCCATCAGGAAACAAGCGGGAGGGGGAGGAGAGACGCAGCGCCATTGCGAGGCCAGCATCAGGAAAACAAGCGGGAGGGGGCGGGAGAGAACACGGACGACGGGAGGGGGGCGGGAGAGAACACGGACGACGGGAGGGGTGCGGGAGAGAACACGGACGGCGGGAGGGGGGCGGGAGAGGACACGGACGGCGGGAAAGGGGAGGGAACGGGAAAAAACGTAACTCCGCCCAGGGAAAAAATCTCGGGAACGCCCCCGAATCTGGTCCGGCCTTGACGGACAGATCCGGCACCCAATGGCTAGCCTCCATTTATGGAGCTAGCCAATGAGAGCCGGGGGACGTTCCCGAAGTCCTTATTGTCAACATAGGATTTCACCTGCGCTGAAAAGCTGCGCAGAGCGCAGCCTTCGGCAGGCGAAACCCAAAAAGGGATAATTTCTCTCGGGTGTGTAAAGCTGGGCATTTTGGGAAGCTGATATAGTCATGAGAGAGGAGGAGGGGTGAGAAATTAAATACTCAACTTGAACTTAGTGTAGGTGATCAAAGGATACAAAGCAAATGACCGTCTACTAATATCACTGTAAATGGAATGAATGTATACATTAAGACGGACTCTTGTGCTTAGTACTCTATTCTAAGCCAAGATGTATTTATTGTCTTATGGCCTAATGTGGAATTGCCACCTACTGATGTGAGTCCTGGTTGGTACACAGGATACACAATCAACATGGTATAGTCTTTGGAATGATTTGAAATTCAAAGAGAGAAGTTCATGAGGGAAAAGCCTTGTTGCTGACCTAGGGGAGTTGTTTTTAACTTGACCCCACTAAAATTAGAAATAATGTTGAATCCCTGAGCTACACCGCCTGTGTATTCTGTGTCAGAGAACAGGGAAGGAAGGATACCATTTATTTAGTGCAGACCATACAGGAAGAATTTCCGAATGTTTTGGAGATAAACTAGGAGAGTAAAGAGGTTTAAAAACTAAGGGGCAGATTTACAAGCTCCTTGCGACTCTTTTGCGCCGCCGTTGCGTCACTTTAGTGACACAGCGGCGGCGCAAAGCCAGCGCCATGCTGTGGGGTATTTACAATGTGACGCATCTGGGAGATGCGTCACGTTGTAAAGCCCTGCGCTACATGTAGGTGTTCCGGCGCAGGGTGGGGGGGGGCGTTCCGGCACAGGAACGCCTCCAAAAAGTGGCTGAGTGAAATCTACAAGATTTCACTCAGCCACTGCTAAGGCCATCCTGCGTCCAATCCCTGCGCCTACTTGAAGCAGGCATAAGGATTGATGCAGCATTTTAAGGATAGGGCACCCCCGAGCCTTGCTGGAACTGAGTCACGCTTGCGACGCAACTCCAGCAATGTGCCGCCTTTATGGCAGCAGATGCGTCACACATCTGTCCATTTTTGCCCGTGGTGCGCTGCATTGTAAATGCAGCACATCCATGGTGGCGGAGACGTGACACACAATAACTGGCGCATCCCTGCTGATATGCAGGGGTGCACCAGTTATTGTAAATCTGCCCCCAAATTATTTTCGAAGAAGGTGTGATACCTGTGCACCATAAGGTCAGGATATTTTAAATTAACTATGGAAGGAAACTTAAAAATAAGTTGTAGGACTGGTGTGACAAAGGCATTATAGAGCATATTTAATCTCCACCGTGGGTTTCCCCAGTTGTTATATCACTGAAGTCACAATGGGTTTCAGACATGCACTGTCACAAGTGCCAGACAACAACGTTACAGTAATTTAAGAATCCAGGCTGACAACGCAGTCCTGTCGGCAGCAGGGTCCCGCTGTTGGCAGGTGGTTTTTCAGGATAGAAAAACTGTTGAAAATCGTATGGGAAACCACAATGGGTTTCAAACAAGCTCTGTTGCACATGTGAGTACCAGGCGGCCACATCACAATGATTACCATATCCGGTCATCAACAGTAAACAATTGATAAGGCACTGGAAGGAAACCACTCCAAAGTAGAAGTGGTTACAGCAGAGATCCGGTTCAGATAGAGATTCAAGCCTGAGGTAAAATGGAGAACATTCCGGTGTATGAGACCATGAAATGGCCTCAGCATGACCACTGAGTGTTGTGAAAACACTAGACCGCATGAGTATCTTCTGGCGAGTGATCTACTGGTGCTACAATGGTAAATATCTGTCCAGCTTCATAGAATCAGGGCCTTTGCTATAGTCAGCATGTATGCACCATATGTGTAGTGCTGGTGTGTGGTAGCGTGAAGTCGGAATGTATGGGTCTTATTTAATTGTGGATATTGTGGAATCCATCTTGGATTGACCCTAGAGACATGCTGTACAAAATGGAGGTGGAGGTAGGCTTCCAGGCGAGCATAGCATATTGCTTGCATTCCTATAGACTCCTTGTGGTGGGGATGGAGACAACTGGCTCTTTAGAAAGGCAGGGATTGATCCTAATCATGTCCTACCCTTTGTCCTTCCTTAAGGACACACCTATTCGGTGTTAATAGAGGGTGTGGGGAGCCAGAGAATGTGGTCTTTTTAGAAATTCAAAGCAAGCCCCTTATCAGGGTTTCTCTTTGTCGTTTCACTCTGAAAAGTTTGATAAGTACAAGGTGTGTAGACTGTCCTCTGATTTTCACCAGTGTTTTGACAACCTGTCCAACCTACCATCAATTGAAGACATTGCTTAACCAGGGATAGATACAAAAAATTCTGATCTGGCCTGATCCAGTAAAAAAGCAGAGCCGAGGGGCACGATTCACAAAGGTAAAGTTAGACGAAAGTCTACTTTCGGTATTCACAAAGGGCATTTACTAGTGTGTGGTGAAGTATATACAAAGTAGATTCAGGAGACAAATATACTTCAAGATCTGTGTTTATTAACCACAGCCTCAGAAGTCCAACAGGTAACTGACACAGATAGAATCTGCTCATTACAAAGCACATTACGACATTCTACATTCCAGTGGTATAATGCTGGAATGTAGTATACACAAGATCAGAGCAATATCTCCCTTTCTTTACTGTAAACAAAAACAAAGTAAAACAAATAACAAAAATAATAGTAAAGGATAGAGCACACTCCAATACTCAAACATACTTTAATATGAAACATAAAGAAAATTCAATCACTAAACCTTACTGGTTTAACAATATTGCGACCATTGGCCCTCCGTTCAGACATAGGGTGAAAAGAATGACTCGATTCAGAATCATTAACGGAAGAATGAGAAGAAGGAGAAGGAAAGCACGAGGTTGTGAAGACGAATTAAATGGAACAGAAAGATCACGAGGATGAACATCATGAGGATGTACTCTCACAACTCTTCCTTTATTTCACGATCATTCCTGCTTGTTCTCACTGCATTCCTAGTCACAACTTCAATTTTGACCGGAGGTTTAAACTTAGACATCCCTTTGGGAACATGATTAGAGTCTTTAACAAGGACCCAATCACCCACACATAGATCTCTTTCAGTAGGTTTTACTCTATGTAAATTGTCATATTAATTTTTCATTTTAACTTGAAATTCTACAACTTTAGGTCTGACAACCGTGTCTATTTTTGACATGTGATCTCTCTTAATATGACACTCCCGCAACCAAGCAGGACACAATCTGGAAGCAGGAGGATGACCCCTTAGAATTTCAAACGGTGAAGGACCAGAAACAGCATTTGAGAATGACCTATGTGACCACAACATTTCTTCAACAGCCTTATACAAATGTATCTTGTTTTGAACAGCCCACTGTATACACTCCACCAATGTGCGGTTCATTTTTTCAACCATGTTGTTGGCTTGAGGATGATATAAAGCAACACATTTGTGTTTAATAGCATTGGAATCAAGAACACGTTTAATTTTTTAGAAATAAATTGAACACAATTGTCAGAAACGATTTCTTTTGTAAAACCTTCACTCAAGAATAAGCTTTTCAGAAATTTGATAACACCAATCGTGTTTGCTTCTTCTACAAACGTAACTTCCCACCATTTACTATAATAATCAACCACCTCAATGGCAAATTTAAATTTACGTGGTAAAACACCAAAAGGCCAATGAAATCAAGTTTTGACCATACAGATTTGGGTGATTTTACAGGCTGGAGTGGTACAGCTTGAGTCTTGAGGCTTTCATCACTGGTGGCACAAATAACACATGAACAAACACTAGCAATTATTTCCAAATCCATCCCAGGCCACCAATAGCTTTTTATTTTGGTTATGGTCTGGCCTAAATGTCCTTCATGTCCATACAAAATAATCTTATTTCTCAAAAAAGTAGGTGGACTAAATCCTCCCTTACCAACATACCATTTTCTTCAATCGACAATTCGTCAGCCACTTTAAAATACGCTTGAAGATCTTTAGGAAGAGCTTTTTCTTTTGGTCATCCATTCATTATATATTTCCTTACATTTTCTAGTTCAACATCTTTTAAAGATTCAGAATTCCATTCCTGTTCAGTGAAAGTGGTGTCATGACAAACATCAACACATGCAATTAAACACTCTTTATCATTTTCATCGTTATTGTCAGGGTAATGAGTGAAACTTAAAGGTGAGTGAGACAAATAATCTGCACGGATGTTCTTGCCACCTGGAATGTGTTCAACATTGAAATTATATTGTAAAAGTTTTGAACTTAATCTTGCTATTCTTGACATGTGACCATTAATGGTAGGACCACTTAAGATACTTACCAAAGGTTTATGATCAGTCTTGAGAACAAATTTTCTCCCCAAATAAAACATTTAAATCGTTCAACTGCCCAACAACAACTCAAAAGCTCTTTCTCAATGACAGAGAAAACTTTTTCATTTGATCTAAGCGACCTAGAAGCAAAACCAATAGTCACTTAATTTCCTCCCTTCCTCTGAGCGATGGTGGTTCCTAAACCTTCATTGCTTGCCTCAACTGTAATGATGCACTCCTTAGCAGAATCAAAAGGTGCAAGGACACCTGCAGAAACAATTTCATTTTTCAACCCCTCAATTTTTTCTTGACAAGTTTTTGCTGAAACAATTTTTTTCTCTTTCTTCAACAGTTCTCTAAACATAGTAGTTTTAGCAGAACATTTTTGGATGAACTTAGAATAGAATTCACAATGACCTAGAAATGAAGCAACATTTTGTTTGCTTTTGGGAATGGGAGCTTTAACAATTGCATCTACTAATCCAGGCCTGGGTTCAACTCCCTTCTCAGAAATAACATGACCCAGATATTCAATAGTTTTTTTTGCAAACTCGCATTTTAGACGATTCGCAACCACTCAGAATTTTTTAAGTCTCTCCAACACTGCATGTATACTTTTATCATGAATGTACACATTTTCTCCTGCTATTAAAATGTCGTCTTGGAATGTTACTACACCTTCGATTCCTTCTAAAACATTTTCTAAAACTCGTTAAAAAATAGCTGCCGCCAATGCAAGACCAAAAGTCATCCTTCTAAACTGAAATGTACCCATTGTCGACACAAAAGCTGTAAAATTACATGATGACTCATCAAGTACTATCCGATGATAAGCAGATGCTAAATCAATCTTAGATAAAAACTTAGCACCTGAAAATGTTCTGATGATGTCATCTATTCTGGGTAGGGGGTGAGAGTCAATCCAAATAGCTTTATTAAGGCTTCTGAGGTTGTCACAGACTCTCAGCTGCCCATTCTTCTTCCTGGCAATAACCACTGGAGATAACCATAGAGCAGACTCGATGGGTTCTATCACACCTTCATTGCACTTTTTTTGAGGATCTTTTCTAAATCATCACACACACTGAAAGGTACATTTCTCAACTTGTGTTTCACAGGTGTGACGTCATTCTGTACTTTAATTCTGTGCTTGAACCCTTTAATCCTACCCAGTTTGTCATGAAAAAACGTGGGAAATTTGTCAAACCACTTTGTACCGTTTTCAACCTTATCAACTGAACTCGTGTTCCCTTCACAGTCAGTTACCAAGGAAACCTGTCTGAACTGGGATGGTGGAGTGAGCTAAAGAATGATGATGGTTTAAACCCAGATCAGTTGACTGGGGTGAGTATTTGATTTGCTCAAACACTCCGTCCATCTTTCCCTTTGGTATTGCTTTGTTCGCCCTGAGTTGGCAGGGTATGCAAAGACGTGGGTCCCTTGCTCACTCTGCCACTGGATTCAAGATAGCCTGGACGATGAGGGTTATGAACATGAAACCGGTCCCAGGATGCTTGTTTCTGGTCTAGGGAAGCCATGTCTTGGCAGTTCGGGCTGGACTGTTCCCATGAGGCACAGGGTCAGACTGATTTGCATATGACCATGTCTGAACTGGGGTGGTGGAGTGAACTAACGAATGATGATGGATTAAACCCAGATCTGTTGACTGGGGGTGAGTGTTTGATTTGCTCAAACACTCCCTCCATCATCCCCTTTGGTATTGCTTTGTTTTCCCTCAGTTGACAGGGTATGCTCAGACGTGGGTCACTTGTTCACTCTGCCACTGGATTCAAGATAGCCTGGCTGATGAGGATTATGAATCCGAAACCGGTCCCAGGATGCTTGTTTCCGGTCCAGGGAAGCCGTGGCTTGGCAGTTTGGGCTGGCCTGTTCCCATGAGGCACAGGGTCAGACTGATTTGCATATGGCCATGTCTGAACTGGGGTGGTGGAGTGAGCTAAAGAATGATGCTGGATTGAACCCGGATCAGTTGACTAGGGGTGAGTGTTTGATCTGCTCAAACACTCTGTCCATCATCCCATTTGGTATTACCAAGGAAACCTGAACATCTTTACGAGGTCTGAGGTCATACCAAAAAAGCCTTGGTGGTACCAGCCAAGAATGTTAAGGCCTTTTTAGCTACATACACTTTTCCAAAAATGGTTCGAGTTTTAAATTTGAGTTGACCTTCAAAATATCCAGACAATTCAATCGTTCTCCCATCATAGGTGCCAGGATTCCTGTCTGGTGGAAATAACTCTTGTTTGACCCAGAGCTCTCCAAACAATGAATCAGTCACCATAGTCATACAGGCACCAGAATCAATAATAAGTCTCAACATTTTACCATGGACTTCAATATCTTCATAGGGGTCTACACAATTAGACTCATCATCTTGTACAACAACAATCATATCTCTCACACCTTTCACATAATTTTGTTCATCATCTGAACAATCAGACACTTCTCCATCCAGGATTTTTTTTTTTTGTTCTTTGGGTGTCTGGCAAACCTTTGCGAAATGCCTAATTTTCCCACACAGCTTACATTTTACATGTTTTGCTGGACACGGCTGACCATTTGGTCCATGATTAGCGTGACCACACCTGAAACAGATGTTTTTCTGAGAAAAATATCCACCTTTGTATTCTTTTTTCTTAGCATTTTTCTTAAAATTAGTGTTATGTTTTGCTACTGAATTATCATTCACCACAGACACACCACTATTTTCTTTATGAGTAAGTTCCTTTAAGGCCTTACGAGAGACTTCAATAAAATGTACTACTATCTGATCACGTATAAGTTGATCACTGATATTTTTGAATTCACATTCTGCAGCTTACATGCATAATAAAGCGACATAGGTATCAATAGATTCATCTTGTTGCTTCTCTCTAGTAAAAAACGTATGCCTGTTTACAATAAGACTTGGTTGCACATCAAACTGTTTCTCAAAATTTTTAACAACCAATTCATATTCATCTAGTTCTTCTTGATCTTGCTGAATGGGATAAGGCGGAAGATGTTCGTAAATAGATTGCCCTTCAAAACCTAAATTGTGTTCTAATAAAAATCTCTTACGATCTGGACGATACCTATTACCTCCAATTGCTCCTAAATACTTTGTAAAAGCCCCGTACCAATTTCTCCAAAGAACAGGAAAATCTCCAGGAGTTTGAAGAAAAGGAGGAGGGGTATTCACGTTTTGCATATTAGCATGGTGTTATTTTCCTTTTAAAACAACCCAAAAAAATAGCATAAAATAAATGAACAAACACAAAATGCAGATGTGAATAAGGGCTAGATGTATCAACATACCCCTTTCTGATTTCTAAATAGCGATTTTTAAGAAATCGCTATTAAGAAATCGCAAAATGGTATGTAGGAAAAAAATCGCTATTTTTTAGCGATTTCTTAATCTTCCTTATTTGCGAATTCGCAATTTGCGAATTCGCAAATAAGGAATAATTTCCCATTGATTCTGATTGTGAAATTAATCTCAATTTGCGATTCGCAATTTGCTAATCGCAAATTGAGAATAATTTGGAGGGTGCAGGGGTGTCTCAAGGACACCCTGCTGCACCCCTGAAATGTACATGTGTGTGCATATGGCGCACATACATGCCCTATGCAATTTGCATATAGCCAAGTTCTGAGCTGGGATGGTGCAGTGAGCTAAAAAACGGTGATGGATCAAGCCCTGATCTTTGGACTGGGTAAGAGTGGTCTGCTTAATTCAGGCACTCTGTTCATCACCACCCCCTTTTCTGAATCATTTTGTCCACCATAAGCGTGGAAGGGTATACTCAGATGTGAGTCCCTTGCTCATTGCACCATCAGGATTCAAGCAAGCCGGGCCGAAGACGCCTGAAATGGCAGAAACCGGTCCCCGGAAGCTTGTTTCCTTCCCAGTACAAGAATTGGCTTGGTAGTTTGGTTTGCCCTGTTCCCATCATGCACTGGGACAGGAACAGACTAATTTGCATATAGCCAAGTTCTGAGCTGGGATGGTGCAGTGAGCTAAAAAACGGTGATGGATCAAGCCCTGATCTTTGGACTGGGTAAGAGTGGTCTGCTTAATTCAGGCACTCTGTTCATCACCACCCCCTTTTCTGAATCATTTTGTCCACCATAAGCGTGGAAGGGTATACTCAGATGTGAGTCCCTTGCTCATTGCACCATCAGGATTCAAGCAAGCCGGGCCGAAGACGCCTGAAATGGCAGAAACCGGTCCCCGGAAGCTTGTTTCCTTCCCAGTACAAGAATTGGCTTGGTAGTTTGGTTTGCCCTGTTCCCATCATGCACTGGGACAGGAACAGACTAATTTGCATATAGCCAAGTTCTGAGCTGGGATGGTGCAGTGAGCTAAAAAACGGTGATGGATCAAGCCCTGATCTTTGGACTGGGTAAGAGTGGTCTGCTTAATTCAGGCACTCTGTTCATCACCACCCCCTTTTCTGAATCATTTTGTCCACCATAAGCGTGGAAGGGTATACTCAGATGTGAGTCCCTTGCTCATTGCACCATCAGGATTCAAGCAAGCCGGGCCGAAGACGCCTGAAATGGCAGAAACCGGTCCCCGGAAGCTTGTTTCCTTCCCAGTACAAGAATTGGCTTGGTAGTTTGGTTTGCCCTGTTCCCATCATGCACTGGGACAGGAACAGACTAATTTGCATATAGCCAAGTTCTGAGCTGGGATGGTGCAGTGAGCTAAAAAACGGTGATGGATCAAGCCCTGATCTTTGGACTGGGTAAGAGTGGTCTGCTTAATTCAGGCACTCTGTTCATCACCACCCCCTTTTCTGAATCATTTTGTCCACCATAAGCGTGGAAGGGTATACTCAGATGTGAGTCCCTTGCTCATTGCACCATCAGGATTCAAGCAAGCCGGGCCGAAGACGCCTGAAATGGCAGAAACCGGTCCCCGGAAGCTTGTTTCCTTCCCAGTACAAGAATTGGCTTGGTAGTTTGGTTTGCCCTGTTCCCATCATGCACTGGGACAGGAACAGACTAATTTGCATATAGCCAAGTTCTGAGCTGGGATGGTGCAGTGAGCTAAAAAACGGTGATGGATCAAGCCCTGATCTTTGGACTGGGTAAGAGTGGTCTGCTTAATTCAGGCACTCTGTTCATCACCACCCCCTTTTCTGAATCATTTTGTCCACCATAAGCGTGGAAGGGTATACTCAGATGTGAGTCCCTTGCTCATTGCACCATCAGGATTCAAGCAAGCCGGGCCGAAGACGCCTGAAATGGCAGAAACCGGTCCCCGGAAGCTTGTTTCCTTCCCAGTACAAGAATTGGCTTGGTAGTTTGGTTTGCCCTGTTCCCATCATGCACTGGGACAGGAACAGACTAATTTGCATATAGCCAAGTTCTGAGCTGGGATGGTGCAGTGAGCTAAAAAACGGTGATGGATCAAGCCCTGATCTTTGGACTGGGTAAGAGTGGTCTGCTTAATTCAGGCACTCTGTTCATCACCACCCCCTTTTCTGAATCATTTTGTCCACCATAAGCGTGGAAGGGTATACTCAGATGTGAGTCCCTTGCTCATTGCACCATCAGGATTCAAGCAAGCCGGGCCGAAGACGCCTGAAATGGCAGAAACCGGTCCCCGGAAGCTTGTTTCCTTCCCAGTACAAGAATTGGCTTGGTAGTTTGGTTTGCCCTGTTCCCATCATGCACTGGGACAGGAACAGACTAATTTGCATATAGCCAAGTTCTGAGATGGGATGGTGCAGTGAGCTAAAAAACGGTGATGGATCAAGCCCTGATCTTTGGACTGGGTAAGAGTGGTCTGCTTAATTCAGGCACTCTGTTCATCACCACCCCCTTTTCTGAATCATTTTGTCCACCATAAGCGTGGAAGGGTATACTCAGATGTGAGTCCCTTGCTCATTGCACCATCAGGATTCAAGCAAGCCGGGCCGAAGACGCCTGAAATGGCAGAAACCGGTCCCCGGAAGCTTGTTTCCTTCCCAGTACAAGAATTGGCTTGGTAGTTTGGTTTGCCCTGTTCCCATCATGCACTGGGACAGGAACAGACTAATTTGCATATAGCCAAGTTCTGAGCTGGGATGGTGCAGTGAGCTAAAAAACGGTGATGGATCAAGCCCTGATCTTTGGACTGGGTAAGAGTGGTCTGCTTAATTCAGGCACTCTGTTCATCACCACCCCCTTTTCTGAATCATTTTGTCCACCATAAGCGTGGAAGGGTATACTCAGATGTGAGTCCCTTGCTCATTGCACCATCAGGATTCAAGCAAGCTGGGCCGAAGACGCCTGAAATGGCAGAAACCGGTCCCCGGAAGCTTGTTTCCTTCCCAGTACAAGAATTGGCTTGGTAGTTTGGTTTGCCCTGTTCCCATCATGCACTGGGACAGGAACAGACTAATTTGCATATAGCCAAGTTCTGAGCTGGGATGGTGCAGTGAGCTAAAAAACGGTGATGGATCAAGCCCTGATCTTTGGACTGGGTAAGAGTGGTCTGCTTAATTCAGGCACTCTGTTCATCACCACCCCCTTTTCTGAATCATTTTGTCCACCATAAGCGTGGAAGGGTATACTCAGATGTGAGTCCCTTGCTCATTGCACCATCAGGATTCAAGCAAGCCGGGCCGAAGACGCCTGAAATGGCAGAAACCGGTCCCCGGAAGCTTGTTTCCTTCCCAGTACAAGAATTGGCTTGGTAGTTTGGTTTGCCCTGTTCCCATCATGCACTGGGACAGGAACAGACTAATTTGCATATAGCCAAGTTCTGAGCTGGGATGGTGCAGTGAGCTAAAAAACGGTGATGGATCAAGCCCTGATCTTTGGACTGGGTAAGAGTGGTCTGCTTAATTCAGGCACTCTGTTCATCACCACCCCCTTTTCTGAATCATTTTGTCCACCATAAGCGTGGAAGGGTATACTCAGATGTGAGTCCCTTGCTCATTGCACCATCAGGATTCAAGCAAGCTGGGCCGAAGACGCCTGAAATGGCAGAAACCGGTCCCCGGAAGCTTGTTTCCTTCCCAGTACAAGAATTGGCTTGGTAGTTTGGTTTGCCCTGTTCCCATCATGCACTGGGACAGGAACAGACTAATTTGCATATAGCCAAGTTCTGAGCTGGGATGGTGCAGTGAGCTAAAAAACGGTGATGGATCAAGCCCTGATCTTTGGACTGGGTAAGAGTGGTCTGCTTAATTCAGGCACTCTGTTCATCACCACCCCCTTTTCTGAATCATTTTGTCCACCATAAGCGTGGAAGGGTATACTCAGATGTGAGTCCCTTGCTCATTGCACCATCAGGATTCAAGCAAGCCGGGCCGAAGACGCCTGAAATGGCAGAAACCGGTCCCCGGAAGCTTGTTTCCTTCCCAGTACAAGAATTGGCTTGGTAGTTTGGTTTGCCCTGTTCCCATCATGCACTGGGACAGGAACAGACTAATTTGCATATAGCCAAGTTCTGAGCTGGGATGGTGCAGTGAGCTAAAAAACGGTGATGGATCAAGCCCTGATCTTTGGACTGGGTAAGAGTGGTCTGCTTAATTCAGGCACTCTGTTCATCACCACCCCCTTTTCTGAATCTATGGGCATGTGTGTGCGTCACTTGCCACCTTCAAAAATGCCAAATTGTGCATTTTTAAAAGAATTCGCAAATTAACATCAACTACAAGTTGGTGGTAATTTGCGATTTCTTAACCAAAATTCACAATTGAAAAATGTTACATACGTAGCATTTAAGGAATCGCAAAATTGCGATTCCTTAAATGCTATGGCACAATAAGGAATCGCAAATTTTTGCAATTCCTTAATTTGCGAATTTTTGATGCATGCCAAAACATGCAACTAGACCGTTTGTGATTCGCAAATGGCTTGATACATCTAGGCCTTAAACTTTAGTCTTGTAATGCAATAATACTTAAAAAATAGTTCATTTTGACAACATGTGCACATCACGGACGTGCAAATACTTCTGTAATATTCCGTAACTTGGGACTGTGTGTTTAGTATTCCTCTTTGATGAGTTGTTACCTTGGACTGTGTGTGCACATCACTGGTGCGTGCCAAAACAAACTTGTGTAATTTAATTTTCCTTTTTCCTTTAACTTCTTTAACTACTTCAGTCTTGTTTAGTTTTAAACACATTTTATTTTTTCCTTGTGCTTTGCGCTGTGTTTATGTAAACTCTATTTTCCTTGTATAGCTCCGCAATGCACTAGTTGAGTGTTGTTGACGTAGAAAATCACTTCCAGGAAACTTCTATGAATGAGAAGGTTGACGTTCTAGTTGACTCGAACTTGAACTTCCTTTGTCAAAACTTGAAATCAGCTTAACACAATTGACGCTTCGAGCAGAAGAGATTTTAAGAGGTAAGGATAATCGGCTATGAAAACGTGCAAAAATTAGTAAAGGTGAAGTGCTGGGAGACAGAATTTCAAAACGCGCTTACTTGAACCAAGTTTAATACGCTCTCGAGAAGGATCACGCGCTGTGTGAGAGGAAGCCCGCGCAGTTTGCTCTTGTCAGAAAGAGATTTCTAACGAGCAGGACCACGTGCAGTACCACACACAATGCTCTCGAGGAGTAACCTTTAGTTGTTTTATTGTTTTAAATATCACCTCCAAAATTATTATCCTTTAAGCATACACGTGCTCACATAACGTGATGCCTAATTATACAATTTCAAAAACAGTCAAACTTCGGCATAGCTTCCAGATATTTCTTCCAACAGGCACAGTTTAAAAAAATAAATAAAGTGCGATAGCTTAATTCTCTCCTCCAGAGTCGATAGTAACAATTAGATGGGAGCTATGCATATCGCAGCGCTTCAATAATTGTCTTTAAAAAATATACAGGCCTGCTTTTCTTCTCAAGTGTGACCTTGTTTTCCCAAGCTGTATTTAAATTCCTTCTCTCTTTGTGTGGCAGAGCTTCCTTCGCGTAGATTCTTGGCTGTGGCAAAATCGTCGCCAAATTGTGGTGAAGTACATACAAAGTAGAATGGGGGTTGGGAGCACACTGCCTCACAGTCCCAGCACAGTTCGCCCCTTTGCATCCTGGTAAATGCAGTATACAGTTCAAACTTACTTCAAAATTAGCTGGAGTTTTTCACCAAAGTTGGTGCAGACATTGATGTATATCTCTAGACACGTGTTTCTGGGTTGAGCCCGTCTTCAGTAGAGAGCAGCAGTATTAGAGAGCAAAGAAAAATCATCTGGGGTTGCTGGGAATGCTGCCAAGTTTCTCTCAGGTCACAGTACCACTCACAGGCACACAGGTGCATCTCCAAAGCTCGTCAGCTTGCTGGCTCAAGGGAGCCTTTGAAACAGAATGGGGGTTGGGAGCACACTGCCTCACAGTCCCAGCACAGTTCGCCCCTTTGCATCCTGGTAAATGCAGTACAAAGTTCAACCTTACTTCAAAATTAGCTGGAGTTTTTCACCAAAGTTGGTGCAGACATTGCTGCATATCTCTAGACACGTGTTTCTGGGTTGAGCCCATCTTCAGTAGAGAGCAGCAGTATTAGAGAGCAAAGAAAAATCATCTGAGGTTGCTGGAAATGCTGCCAAGTTTCTCTCAGGTCACAGTACCACTCACAGGCACACAGGTGCATCTCCAAAGCTTGTCAGCCTGCTGGCTCAAGGGAGCCTTTGAAACAGAATGGGGGTTGGGAGCACACTGCCTCACAGTCCCAGCACAGTTCGCCCCTTTGCATCCTGGTAAATGCAGTACACGGTTCAAACTTACTTCGAAATTAGCTGGAGTTTTTCACCAAAGTTGGTGCAGACATTGCTGCATATCTCTAGACATGTGTTTCTGGGTTGAGCCCGTCTTCAGTAGAGAGCAGCAGTATTAGAGAGCAAAGAAATGTCATCTGGGGTTGATGGAAATGCTGTCAAGTTTCTCTCAGGTCACAGTACCACTCACAGGCACACAGGTGCATCTCCAAAGCTCGTCAGCTTGCTGGCTCAAGAGAGCCTTTGAAACAGAATGGGGGTTGGGAGCTGACTGCCTCATAGTCCCAGCACAGTTCGCCCCTTTGCATCCTGGTAAATGCAGTACACAGTTCAAACTTACTTCGAAATTAGCTGGAGTTTTTCACCAAAGTTGGTGAAGACATTGCTGTATATCTCTAGACAAGTGTTTCTGGGGTGAGCCCGTATTCAGTAGAGAGCAGCAGTATTAGAGAGCAAAGGAATATCATCTGGGGTTGCTGGAAATGCAGCCAAGTTTCTCTCAGGTCACAGTACCACTCACAGGCACACATGTGCATCTCCAAAGCTCGTCAGCTTGCTGGCTCAAGGGAGCCTTTGAAACAGAATGGGGGTATATACAAAGTAGATTCAGGAGACAAATATACTTCAAGATCTGTGTTTATTTACCACAGCCTCAGCAGTCAAACAGGTAGCTGACACAGATAGAATCTGCTCATTACGAAGTACATTACGACATTCTACATTTCAGTGGTGTAATGCTGGAATGCAGTATACGTAAGATCACAACATAGTGGTAAATGTCCTTTGTGAATAAAGAAAGTTGAACTTTACGGTTTTCAGCGTTAACAAAGGGCATTTAAAAGTAGTAAATGCACTTTGTGAATACCGAAAGTCGTAAAGTTAGACTTTTGTCTCACTCTACCTTTGTGAATCAGGCCAGGGAAATATAAAATTGCCACCTGGAACATGAGTATAATAGAGGGACTAAAACATGTCCTCAATGTTTTATTACACCTCCTTGACTGTTGAAAGCACTACCATGCAAGGTAGTGGGGAAATCTCTGAGGAGCAGTTCAGTTGTCTCTGATAGCCAGTACGCCAGATGGGTGAGGAAACCACATCTGACAAGTCTGCAACCCCATTCCAGAGAAACTGAGGTCCTGTCTATTCCTGGGCGAAATTTCCATTATGCTGGCATAATCTTGTGTAATTCCAGTTATTTCACATTGTGCTTGTTATGCGATATTCCCAAAATTATGGTATTTCACCATGTTGTGTCATTATGTGTCATTCATGGCAAATATTTAGGGCAAGCACAAAGGAACAAAGCGAATGACCAGAACGTGACAGGCTGCTGTTTGACCTGTACTATTTTTTAATGAGAAATGGTTCCATGCATCCCAAATGACAGCGAGAACTAATTTTGGACTAAATATAGCGTTAAATGCTGATTTTGCATATTTGTTTCTGATGTTTTGCGTAATTACTCAACCACAAATTATGCACACCCCTACTCTTGTCATGCATAAGGAGTTTCCCAACTGACTGAGAGAATGGCTCTGGCGGTTAGCGTGCTGGTGAAATCAGTCTATATATCCTAGCTCGAGAAATGATAGAGGAGCTGCCAAGAAGGAAGCAGAGTGAGCAAGCCCATCAGGGTCAAACGCATTGTGGTCTCTTGGGGAGAAGTGGAACTGTTGCAGGCTGACAACCCTACACCCTGTCCTCACGGGTGGGTTCACATTCAACCCCACTGGGACTTGAGGTGAACCTCGGCCCCTTCTTGGCTTGGGAGTGATCGGCAAGGATGCTGGTGTGAACTGTGACGGGTCTTGAGTGCACAATCCCTGTTATCCACCTGTGCCCAGTGAGACACTGCACCAAAGTAAGACTAAACAACATTCTGCGGTTGTATTCCAAGCCGGAACTGCTCCTGTTGCATGCTGTGATCTGTTTCCCCTAGTGTTGTGCATGCTGGGATCCTTAAGCTTAGGTACTCAGACAAACTGTAATTCCAATGGACTCCTGTCACAACTTTAAGAACCTGTGGATGGGCTGGACTCTTTGGTGGGAAGTTTTCTGACCTTTAAAAGCTGCAATCTGTGAGCACTGCTGACATGACTGCAACAAACTGCTCTCCCATACTCTTGTAGGAGGTGGAGTTGAGCGGCAGGGCCCGGGATCTCTCTTGACTGCAGCTGCTGCACAAATTTAAGGTACCATAGCTACTGAATAAACAGGGATTGAGGACTGAACATTGCCAAAGATTGCTTTTAAAGGGTCATTACAATTTGAGAGTCAGAATGAATCAATGAAATACAGATACTCTGTTCACTGCACAACAAGTGAGCTGAGCCTGAGTGGTGTTGCTCCCACAGAACTGAGTAGCATTGTGTGATGTTACAGACATTTTGCCTGTATTCAATATTACCTAATTGTGTAGTACTAAGTAGTTGTGTGCTAAATTCACCTGATTTAGCTTTTGTTTAATTATGCAAATTAACATCAATATTACGTGAAATTATCCATAATTACTTGAAATGCAAATCTGTAACTATGCACTATATTTAAGCCCAAAATTCACCCTCGTGTCCATTTTTGGTGCTATGGTGCATTTAGGAGCACATTGTACAACAGCTGCTTACAATTTATTGTTCCCATGCGTTATTGGTAACTTTGTATCATGAATTAGGACATTTGTAATAATTGCTTCATTGAGGACATTTGTAATAATTGCTTAATTGAACTGGTGCGTAATTATGCAAATTGGTGTAATGGCATCATTTGTGGAACTTCGCATAACTTGCGTAATGTGAAATTCCCAAAATTACACATATTATCCCAGATTAATTTACATTTTGCCCAGGCCTAGTATTAAGTAGTAGTGCATTATATTACTTTTTCTTCATAAGCAAAACTATTCAATGGACAACCCATTATTGAAAGTTAGTGTTCCCACTGTGGAATTATGAGTCTATAAAACCATGCCATCCCCCTGAATAAGTCTTGAACTGCTTGCCTCGCTACCCTGAGAGTCAAGTGCTTTTGTGTAGTTCCTAATAATACATAGGATCTGTTGGTTTAGACAACATAAATTAAAGGATTGATGTCCAGACTGATTCCATGCACCCTCAAAGGATATGTTAGCTTCTTGACCAGCTAGCTCACAGTGCCACTATAAGCCCCATAACCTTACCAAGGAGCTAATAGTTTCTGGCAACTATCGAACTTGACAACATTTGATCCTTCAGGGATCATGGAAACAGTACAGCAATTTCTTCTCAAAGTGACATACAGAATAAATGATGGGGACATTTCCAATAAGCATTTATTGAACCAGCGTCATTCTAGCATAAAATAAGTGTGCTGCGACAACCATTGGACAGAAACATATAAATATAATTGCAAGCACTGACAGAGTAAATAAAAGGTAGAATTCTGCAATGGTGCTAAAACAGTGAATATATACAGGCATATGGATGGATAGCAATAATCAAGTGCACTCCTAAGATGCAAACCATAGCTAAGTGTACCTAAGTGTACCAGCATTTATGTCCCTGTGAAGCCAAGAATCCCCCTAGGAAAGAGCCAACCCCATTACCTGATGGGAAAGTAAGAAGGACTCCGTTCTGGTCTCGGGTTGGACACCCCTTAAGAAATGTCAGACCACTGCATGCTGGAGCTTCTGCGTGAAGAGACTCCAGTGTCTAGTGTCAGCATGGAAGCTTCTCCTCTGGATTGCCCAGCGAAGATGTGGTGCTTATATACCCAAAAGGTACCTTCAGGGGGTCTACCTAGATGTGTGATGATACTGTGAGCCTGCTGTTCAAGGATGACGATAGCGGTGACCTTTGTACAGAGTTATTATACAAAAGATGGTAATCCTGCTGTGTGATATTAAGAATCCTCATGCATAATAAATGAGGCTACTTTTCGAAGAAAACCACACAACATTTATTAGGGAAAAAGGTCAGCGCCAGAGCCGTTATTTAGAGTAAGGAAGGACAGATGTAGATAAAATGTTGTGCAGCTACCTAGGACTATATTGGGATACATTGGGGATCATAACACCCACTCCTCATCCAAAGGACAATAAGATAAACTAATTATAAAATATACCTGTCTAAGAAGTATAAAACATTGTTTAAAGTGAATGTAAAAAACATCTAAAAAACATAGTATATGTAGAAGCGATGTAAAGACTCTATAAGTCCTCTAAATAGCCAATATACTGTTTAGACTAACTGAGCACATCGAAAGCCATGGAGCTCAGTTACAGCAAGGAGAGAAAAGTAAAACAAGAAGATGTTTCTGAATTCCAATTTGGCTTGTTTATGAAAAAGGCCGAATTGTTTCCATCACACGGAGAGCAAACTGTTTATGTGTCCTGTTGTGTGTGACACCACTTCACTGTTGCTTGCCTTTGCAGATGACGGTCCCTGCAACACCTCTTGGATTAGGTCAATAGAGCAATGGTGATCTTCTCATGTTCCCAAAGCAGTCACTGAGGAAGCACTCAGCACCTGTGAGCCTGTTGCAGAGCTGCTGTCCATTCTGCAGGAGCTGAAGCATCCAGTGTTGGGTCTAAGAATGCCGACATCAACATGGGAGGATACTGTAATACGTGGGCTTTTAAGGGGTCCTGTAGTATGTCAACATCTGGTGGCGCAACTGATGGAAGTGTTCCAAAACGCATTCGTATCCTCAGAACAGGCAGCGGAGCACAGGCAAGACGCAGTCAA
This sequence comes from Lissotriton helveticus, assembly GCF_964261635.1. Lineage (NCBI taxonomy): Eukaryota > Metazoa > Chordata > Amphibia > Caudata > Salamandridae > Lissotriton > Lissotriton helveticus. The sequence goes on from NC_136065.1 coordinate 1,162,710,834, forward strand.
CACAGACTGATCTGAACGATAGGAACCAATGCTCGTTTAGATCCTGAAGCCGAGGTGCCCCCAGATGGAGTACCATGCATTCACGGCAACGTCGCACCTGGGGTGCTTTTTCCATGTCTTTGGAAGCTGGGGCATCCATTGCGTAGGAGGAAAATTAAAACAAGGATACCCCCTACAAGTAGTAGGACCAGTGGAAGCCCTCCAAAAACGCTTCCCAATAAAGAGTGTATAAATGTTGGAATGACTCAGAAGATCGTCTGAAAGGTGCTCAATAGGCCAGAACCTGTGCTCTCAAATAGGTGCACTATCCCACTCATATCAGACATGTTAAAGATATGATGTATCATTTCGCCGAAATGGAGCAGGAAGTTCATTCGGACTAATGCCTGTATCTCAGCTGAAGACCTTGCAACCTGGAGATCAAAAGTCTCTTGGGCTGAGGTTAAAGCCACATCCTTCTGTAAAAGAAAGGCTTTCAGTCGGCTCAGAGAATCAAACCGTATAAGGGAAATATTCAATGAAGGCCATAGCGGTGCCTCCATGACTGTGTGGGTTGGTGGACACAATACTTTAATACAACAAATTGCCCTGGAACTTACTGTGACCAGATATGCGATTGCTGGCAGCATTCCACAACAACCTTGACCATTCAACATGAAATAACTCCCATTTGAGAGCACTTTGAACACCTCATGAATCACGGGAGCTGGGGACCCTTTTAAGTGACAAGATAAGTTTGCAACATAAGCATTACATGCTCCATGAAGCATAATATCCTGACAAAGTAGAGATCCACTTAAAGAACTCTCACAGTCTGTACCGCTAAGAAAAACTTCAGTGTCCCCATTCCTGCATCTAAATCTGCATGGAAATCCCCAAGATTTGTGTATGTACCCCTTTCCCAACACTTCATACGTGCCTACCTGGTGATACTGTAAACAGTATTGAATTTGTAATGTTGTGACTGGCAGTGTAATATGGCCATGGATTAACAATTTTGTGGAGGGTGAATCAGCCACGGTTAAAGGTAATTGTTTCAATTTTTCAATGTGCAGCATTGTATAGTTTGCCTCTCTTTGTACCATTTATGTCTGTCTTTCTGTTAGGTTGTATGCAGAAAACAGAGATGTACTGTTAATAGACCGCCAGGGCACATGACCTGAACACAGTGATTGCAAGGTCCAGCTCAGTAATAGAATGGATCGCAATTGCGATTGCCCATGTTGAAGAATAGACAAATCTTCTTCTATTATATCTTTTGCAGAAGACATAATGTTGCCTAGTGAATAAATCCGGGAAGTCAGTGTGGTCATACCATTGTCGCCCACTGCCAGAGCCTTTTCTAGGTTAACCGTATCAAGTTCATGCAATCTCTCAGCAGCCTCCTGCTGGGAGATTCTTCAAACCTCATTGTAAATAGCATAAAGGAACCGCTTCTGACCTGGCTTCAGGGGACCTAGCAAGAAATCCGAAGATCCATGTCATCAGGGAGTAAAGACAAGTGATGTTGCACTATGGACAGTGTTGAGGTTTCTAGCCACTCTAGGCATAACTTACCAACATTGTAAGATGTCACCACCCCGAGTGTTCTGTTTGTGTGTAGCGTTGGTCAGGCCTATGGGGGAAACATTGTTTACAACACAGGGATTACATTGCAATGCCATTACATCACGTTTTTTTACAGCGCAAGTCATTACAACGACTTGCGCTTGATGGCGCTCTAGGAACAATGAATAGTATAATTAACTAACCAACACCTTTCCTACTGACTGGAGTTGGAATAGTAAATTATACTACTCCTAAGTCCAGCGCCCTCCAACGCAAGTCGTTGTAAAGACTTGTGTTGTAAAAACCGCAATGTAATATACCGTGATGTAAATGTATGCGTTGTAACGTCATACATCTGGCCTATGGATATTAAACCCTTCAGTGGTACCCTTGAATCTAGACTGACACATATTTGTGTTGATAGGCCAAACAAGCCATCCCTTCCAATTGGGGTCTGATGAATTGTATGAACCATCATGTAGAATGTCATCTAGTGTATCCTCACTATGTTGAGTATACTTTTACCACACCTCGAAGTGTGTGATTAAGGGAATCCAATGTGTGTTCAAATCCTTAATGTTGGCTAACCCAACACAGAAAGTCTGTTGCACTGTGTTTTTCAGGAAGATAATATGCTGTGATATGAGGCATGCTCTAAATAATGCCTTAGTTCCCTGAACTTGCCAATCTTTAGTTTCCCAGACATATTTTGTGTCTATGATGTACCTCCAAAAGTTGAAACCCTGTAAAGACAGCATTGGAAATTACGGAAGCAGAAAACATCTATTCCGCGTTAGTTAGCATATTATGCTTTGCAGGTGTAGGTGCAAGATTATAATAATATGATCTTGAGTCTGAAGTATTCAACCCAGAAAAAAAGCAAACTTTTGTGCAAACGTTTGTGAAGTACCTTTAGGTGTTGTCTGACAATGTTCCCATTGATGGTAAAAGAAAATATTACGCAGGATACTTGCTTTGTGCAGGAAATGATGACCATAGTGGTGGTAACAATACATGGCGTCAAAATCAGATATATCATCATGCAACTCATTAATTGAAAAATGCAGCAGATTGCTCTAAATCTGACAGCATAGTTGTTGAACTTGGCCCTTTTTGCAAGGTACATCCCTAAACGTTTTGCCTTCCTCCTAGCCTTTTTTCTGACATGGTGTTGGTGGTTTTAGGACTCTGGGCACTTTAAACTGGACAGCACTTTAGCACTGTTGTCCAGTGTAAAGTGCGTGTGCTCTTTGCAATAAACATGGTAAGATTGGCCTACACCTGTTTGGCCAATTTAATTTACCTGTCAGTCCCTTGTAAAGTGGCATCTCATATACCCAGGGCTGGTAAATTAAATGCTACAGGTGGGCTTGCAGCGCTGATTGCTCCACCAACCAAAGTAGCCTTTCAAACCTGTCTCAGGTCTCTGCCATTGCAGGGCCTGTGCACGCAGAGTAACTGCTGCTGTGACGTGGCACTTAAAGTGTGTGCCATGTCTGTGACCCCCCTTTTACTACATGTCAGTCACCCCTAAGGTAGGCTCTAAATAGCCCTATGGGCAGGGTGTATTGTAGGTAAAAGGTAGGACATGTACCTTAAGTGTGTGACATATCCTGGTAGTGACAAACAACCATTTTTGGTTTCTCACTACTGTGGGGCTGCCCTCCCATAGGAATGCATTGTGGATTCCCTGATAAGTGTTTCAGTGGTAATTCCTGATATGAGAGGAGCAGTGTGATCAAGTTTGGTATGGTTGAAATAGGAATAATAAATGCTGCGCAATGGTGTGCACAGATTTTTTATAACTATTTTAGAAATGCCACTTTTAGAAGTTACCATTTCTGTGTGCTATGTGTCTGCCTGCCTAATGTGGATTGCATGTCTGGCTTTGGAGTGGCAGGGGCTGGTGAGGTGTGTGTGGCTATAGGAGGGGCAGGGTGAGTTAGTGCTTGGCTTGATAGGGCATCTGCATTTGGAGTAGTGGGAGCAGTAGTCCCGTGACCCTGAATAGGTCTTTGCCTGCCTATGTGAATGCTGGCTCTGCCCCCCCCGTGGTGTGTCTGATGTCGAGCCCCCACCTGACAAAGGGGAAGAGGAGCCTTGTCAACAAAGTGGTCCAAAGCTCCCCAGATTAGGCTGGTCCCCCCAAGCCCTGTGCCAGGGCAGACAAAGCAAATGTGTATATAAAATTTGGGGCTTTGACCCCATGACAGTGTTGTGCTTTGTGTTTCCAGGCAGAACCGCCACGAGGGACTGCCTCCCTCCTATAGGGCCCTGTGTGCTGGCCTTCCATGGACCCGGCTGTGTTCCCTGGGCCTTGAGGACTTTAGCGTCTGGAGAGCGCTTACTCTTTATTTTCAGGAGAAGAGGAGCGCCTGGCCTCTGCAGCGCTGGGCTGCAGAGGCGTCTCGAGGGAATCCCGGCGTGGGGATTCCCCTGCACGACACAGGGATCGAGCGGGAGCCCACCCTGCTCTTTTATGCCTCATTAGACGGGAGCACACCCCGCACTGGTGCCCAGTGGTGGCAGGAGCCTACCCTGCTTTTTGTACCTTTATTGCAGCGGGTGCCCACCGGCCTCGCTGCCGATTTAAATAGCGGGTGCCTACCCTGCATGTATGCTCCTGTTGGCAGATCCCCACCCGCACTTGTAAAGAGAAAGGGAGCTGCTACCGCTGTTGAGAGCGGCGAAACTGGAAGTCAGGCACCTCCGCCTGACTGTGGGAGTGACAGAATGCTGGGAGAGTGAGGGTGCCCCGCAGGCTCCCCAGATACTGAGAAGTCAAGGAGAGGCCACGTAAGTGAGTGCATGCCTGTGCAGGGCTCCCGTGAGGAGAAGGAGAGCCCCCCACCTTTGCTGAAGACCAGCCAGTGAGTGAGCAGAGAGGAGAAGAGAAGAGCCGACTGGAGTCTCGAAAACTCCCAGGGCCCAGCGTGAAGTAGCGGAGACCCGGCAGGAGTCCCGGTGAGTGGGGCTCACATGTTGCACAGTGGGTGCAGAGTGAAGCGCACCAGACGGAGCCTGTAGACAGAGCTCCCTGAGGCACCGTGAGTGTCAGTGTCATTTTTTTCCTTCACTCAGCTGCACCGCAGTAATGGGCTGCTGCACCAAGGGGTCCAATTGTTTGTAGAAGTCCCAGTGGGTTGACTCAAGAGGCACAGTGGTGCCAGGGCAAATTTTCACAGCTGCCCCGCCGGACAGTTGGCAGCTGCAACGTTGGGGGCCAATTTTATTGTTGAGTCCCAGTGGGGACCCAGGAGGCACAGTGGTGCCTGTCCTTCTTTGTGCCAATCCCAGCTGCCCTGCGAGAGCGCACGCTTCTGCAACGAGGGGGCCATTTCTTTTTAGATGAAGAATGGGTGAGTTGCACCCCACACCCCAGCGCATTTTCATGCTTTGGTTTCGCTGCCAAAGCCAACCAGAAACCCATTTCTAACAATAGTATTTATAGTTTCAAAGTCCCAATCATCAGAGAAAGTCCTGGAGGTGATGATATCACTTAAAGAAATTTTAAACAAGTGTAGTATTCTCAAAAGTTCTGTTGGGCCATATACATCAAATGCAACCCTATCCCAAACTATTACCTCAAGAACTGGAACTGCTGTAATTTTCTCTAAGGATAGGTCTCTCTGTTAACAGTGTAAAAAAACATGTGGTTTCAGGACCAAGTTCACATGTTGTACTGTGGAGCTTTCTGGGGGATAATCTCCATTCAGGAGCAGAAAAAAGCAGTTACAATACCTATCCAAAAGACTAGGAAAAGTAGACCAATTGCAATCCAGAGCTGTAGCCAGAGAGTAACAAAGTAAGTCTGTTTCAACCAAAGGCAGAAATCACTTATTTTTTTGTTGAGGGAAACAGGGGCTTACGGTAACTCAGGTTCACTTGGATCCAATGAGAAAGTATAAAAATCGATGAAGTAGCCATTCACAGTTTGATCTATCTTTGGTAGCTTAGCAGGTTTTGTAGAACTGGCAGATTCCTCATTTCGAGACATATACAAATAAATGTCAGTATTAGGCCGAATTGAGATATGTGTTTCATCTCTATTATGTTGCTGTTCAATTTCAATAGGCACGAGTTCCACTCCATTGTTGGTAACTCTGTGACTTCGTAGAATAGGATCCTCGAAGTTTATTAATCTTCCTGTCCAAACTTCCTTATTGTAGCAAGAGGAGATCGGTGGCTACCCAGGAGTCTATGTCGTCTACTATTCAGTATTGGCCACATAGTGTGGTTTTATCAGATCAATAGAGACAAATCTCTTTTATTTTTTGACGGCAAGGGGCAGAAGAAGTACTGTTCTTGTTCCTTCGAAAGCCAGGACAGGTACAGGCTATGTAAGATGGCCCAAATTCTTTCTTGGCCACAATCTTTTCTTTGACCAGGTCCCCAATCTTTGGGACCCAGGCAGGTCTTGCCAGAACAGCTTTCACTTCCCCAGTGGTGGTGCGTTTTACTTGGACGGTGCTTTGCAATGCCCAGAATTCACTGAGTTCACGTAAAACAGCCTAGCGATCATTGATGTTAAATGGTTTTCTTTCTGCCACTGTGCTGCCCCAATCAGGACTTCATATTGAATACGGCCCCTCCAGAGAACTTCTTGGCACGTTATTAAGTTCCCTATGGACCCTATCTAGGTGATTGACCCAACTGCCACCCGAGTCTAATACCCTCGCTGTTAAAGATTGCTTTAAGTCCCGGTTTTTCCTCTCCACAATCGAATTTCCCTCAGGATGACACAGAGAGGAGTATCACAAGACCACACCCAAACTTTCCATAGCTTATTTGTAAGCCAGAGAGCTAAACGCAGGGCCACAGTCAGAATGTAATGTGCCAATTGCGTATGTCCCTATAAAGACTCTTTTATAACAGTTCGAGCGTCCGTCAAGCACTGTGGCCAAACCCACAGGAATCTAGAGCATGATTCCACTGCCACCTGGATGTACCTATAAGCCCCGTCAGATTGTAAGGGGCCACAGTGGTCCAAATAGACACATGCAAGAGGTCTGTCTGATATTCGCAGTGGTGTTTGTAATGGACGTGCTACAATGGAAGCCTTCATCTGCTGACAGAGGTTGCACTTAAGGACAAAACCCTTGGTCTGTTTGGTAAGACCTGACAACCAATACCGTTGTTTCAGTAGTAACACCGTTGCAGTAATACCTGCGTCTGCTGAACCCATACCCTCATCTGAAGCTAGAAATAAACCTTATCTGCGATCCATGTTTGGTGTTACTCTAACCCCCGCTCCAGGAATTTGAGCATACGGAATGTTTTAAGTAACCCTGGGTGGAGTTGCATTACGCGAAGTTACGCAAAGTACTGAAAAACTCTACCGCACTACGCGGAGCTCTGCGAGCGGCAGAGCACGGTAGAAAATGCAGTTCGGGGTGATTGCACAGTGCCGGATGCATGTCCGCACTGTGCAGTCATTGCGAACAGCACCATGCACAGCGCAAGCTTACCTTTTCTGCCGCTCGAGTAGATTTTTACTAGAGCGGCAACTTTCTCAACGCGCACGGGCAGTTTCTCAATGTGAGCGGTTGCGAGCATATGCGGTCACTCGCAATGAGAAACCTGACCCCCCACTTTGAGAAATGTCACCGGGAGGTTTATTTACCATGCTCGCACTCGCAAACTTGATGTTGGCGAACGTGAACGAGGAAAAATCTCGCTGGGAGGTGGATTTTCCTCGCTCGCACTCGCCAACTTGACGTTGGTGAACGCGAGCGAGGAAAAAAACTCTGCTCCGCTGCGCGAAGTGGAGTTTTTCAGAACTCTGCGAGCTCCATGTAACACGGAGTGCGGCAAACTCCGTGAGCGGAGCAGAGTTCACCCCCAGGGTTAGTTTTAAGCATCTAACTTGTAGGAGTACTTGAGTGGAAAACCTTTTGGCAAGGCTGAGCTGCTGTTACGTGTAGCGTTCACAGCTATAATTATCTGTCTGTCTATCCTCATACTAGAATGAGTGATTGCAGCAAATTGAAGCAGTTCTCATTGTTGCCTTGCCTGATTCATCCACCAATCAATTCCCTTCAACGTGCACGCCAACACCCTGATGACTCAGTGTATGAGTCCATGGCAAGCCTTTTTGCATCACAGCTACTTGTTCACAAAGCGACTTATGCTTTATTGTGCAACCTCTGGAATCTCTGGCCCCAATAGTGGAGATATTCATTGAATGACTGGACACAGTAAAACAAATTGCACACAATAAGTGTGGAGAATTCCCGATCCGTATTTTTTAGTGCCAGTATCAGGGCTTTTAGTTATGCCAGTTGTGCTGTGAAATCTCCTTGAGACTGTGTCTGCGTATTGCTAGGACGGAACTTACCATCTCACATACGTCCCTTTACAATCGCACATGCTGTGCTGTATTACTGTTTTCTTCCCATGGCAGGCTGGGCTGATCCATCAGTGTAAATGATATTTTCAGACTGATCTAGAGGCATTATTTAATGCGGGAGAGGATATTCTTGTTCGTACTGCAGAAATGCTTGTGTTTTTAATGTAGAATCAAACATGCAGTCTACATATGTTGCATTGAGAGAATTAGTCCATTGTATACATTGAGGATGCAGTGCTTTTGCGTTTGGAATGCTTGCTTTTGTAACAGCCTCTAAGGTCGGTACTGTAGTCATGAGAAATATTAGTTTCCCCTGAGCTAGTAATCTTTCTCTCACTACAGCAGTCTGTACTGCTGTCAGAATTTTCTCTGTGGCTGCAAAACGCATCTCAGCATTTGTGTAAAAATCAGATTTGTATGCAATGAGTACTGGTTTGCCTGCATTGAAGGTGAGGTAGGTGTAACCAGATTGTAGTATTTACACATGAATGCAAGTGTTTGGAAACTATCATGTCAGCTTGTAAGGAACATAGAGGTTTTGTGTGCTCCTGTGTCCAATGTTGAACGGCAAAAATAAGGTCCAATTAAGTCATAGAAAGGTTTTAGTTTTTCTGCGTAATCCAAAATGTATGTTCTGCCAAAATTCCGGAATCCTAAAATGGATTGTACATTTTTCAGAGTCTCTGGAGGTTGGAGCAGTGCACATTTATCAAAAATAATTAGCTGCTAGGCATTTTCCTCCACTTGAGAGCTCATATCCTAAAAATAGGACATTGAGGTGGGCAATTTCTGAAGGTTTTAAAGTTACATTTGTAGCCCTCGAGGTGAACCCCAGAATAATGTTGCTCACCCTGTGCAAGTGATCCTATAATTCATCATCCATCAGATAAATATCATCTACAAAGGACAATGCTTCCTCATCACAAGTTTGAAGTAGCTCAGCCACTCTTGCTGAGAACAATCCCGGGCTATTCTTATACCCTTGGTGCAGTCTACAAAATTGATGCTGAGAGCTGAAAATGCTGTCAAATATCTGCTTTCAGGCACTACATTTTGGCAAAAGAATCCATTTGAGATATCCAGTGTTGTTTTGAATTTCTTCAGCACAATGTTATTCATTAATGCAGCACTGTGTGCATTCTGTACTGCAAATGTTTTTGTGCATTTGTTCAAATGCCTCTAGTCTAAAACTAGACAGTACCAATTGTCGGGTTTCATTAGGGAAACAAAGGATCATTCATGCAGGATGTGCAATTCTCGATTATACCTTGGTACTCAAGTTGATATAAGAATTCCCTCACCTATTTCTTTGCATCATGTTTTATTGGGTACTGCCTTTGTGTAGGAGTAGTTTTAACTGGGATTTCATGGTGAGGTGATTCGGCATCCCACCCTACAAAATTGCGGTATAATGCTGCAGCTAGTGCTACTGCCCACTCCTGCGCGTATGTGTATTCTAGTGATTCTGGAACGAGGTCGGAAAAAAACTGTAAAATTACCACTTCCCCCTTTGGCAATACATGATGAACTCAGGCATCCAATATATTTCAGCCAAAAGAATGTTGTATCTAAAAGTCAGGTTCACCCAAAATAGACCTTTCACTTTTCTGGGTATGCCCCCCTCCATTTGGAGCTTTATTTCCAGCAACTGATGTGGAACACTTACCCTTGCACCAGGTGTTTCCACCGTGATTGGTTCATTCATCGCTGCAGTCACCAGAAATTCCATCATGTTCTGGAGAGCTATTGTTACTTCTGCTGCACTGTCTAGCATTGTCAGAGCCCATTTCTGTTCAGTAGTTGAGCCTCAGTAGGCTGGGCACATCTTATTTTAAGGCCAGCTACCTTCTTCTATAAAAATTAAGGTTTAATTTTGGGTTCATCTTCTTTTTTGATAATGTAGTCTTAAGTGCGATGTGTGTCTCTTGGCTTTGTTCGCTCTTCTGATCTGTGTTCTGACCTTCTTTCCCTCTTGGAGTTATTTGATGAACCCTGAAAGGAACGAGCCACCGCTGCTGCCTCCCTTTTTATGTTGGCTAACATAATTGTTGATACCTAGGCAAAATTGCCTATCAATTTCATCCCTAAGTGCAGGGCAGGTTCTGCCCCGGACTCATTCTGTATTTGTTTCAATACTTCTGGTATGACTGCTATTGAGGAGGTCACAAAGTAAAAGAGAGGGGTCCAATTCAGCCAAATGGATTGATGCCAATAGTAAACCCTATAAAGAATGATCCCTTTGGGTTCTATTTCTTTAAGCACACACCCCACGTATACTTCCTTCAATCACACCTCACTTGAACAGCACCAATTGGAAACTCAGAACTTAACATAAGAAAATCATGAATTTTTATTAAATCAATGTTGTCTTTTAAAAAAAAAAGCTCATATTTTACGCAAGTTTTCCTCTTAAGAGATGCTTTCTCAAAGTACAATATATAAAAACTTTAAAAACATGGAATTTCACAAATACGGGAGAACTTGATAGTGTATTTTCTAAACATCAAAATAACAACCTGGTGCTAGTTAGGAATGTTTTCAAAAAACACAACACACTTTAGAAACTCTAGTATTAAAATCACTGAATACAAGGGGATTCATCTCTTATCTCCCCATTAGATGTTGTTTCCAATGTTACTGTTAAATCATCTATGCTATTGAGGTACCATGCGTTCTGCTATAAAGGGCAGTGAAAACTGTACCCCACGAGGTACAATCCTCTATCGGGGGCTATCCCCATTGGCAAGCAATTGTCAGTATTCTGTGTTTTTCTTGCGGGCCATAGTGTGGTAAAACTGTCTCAAGCTGAGCTAGTTTCTGTGCTATCCAGAATGGCATTTGCTCATGTTTAGTCTGCATTGTTCCCATAATCACGTTCAGCGTTTGTGGGGTGATTTTTGTTCCAGTCCCTTGTAGTTGACCAGTCAGAGTGACCCTTGTAGGTTGAAGTGTGAGTGTCTGCATTACGAATTGTTTAAGATTTCTGTAAAGTTTTATTATTTCTTTGTGAAGTGGATGTAAGTCTGCTGCTGGCAATATATCTATCTCTGGATGTGGTGTGTAAGCAGCTAGGATCAGCCAAGTCGCTCCATCTCTGCTGAGCAGACCAAGTCTCACTTTATCTGTGGTATGTGGAGGGCACCTTTAAACCAATTAATATGGTCTTGGTAAGTTAACAGGATTTCTATGTCCTTGTATGGACAATATTCATCTGGTATTTCATCTGGAGTGTAGGAATGAAACATATGTGTACGTGCATCTGCAGGAGGGAATTTAACCCAAGTATAGAACACCTCTGTTCTGAATGCCTCGTGTGCCTCAATCATGAAGGTAACGGTCTCGCCTAATGCTGAGAAACCCACATTTTCTATTTTTATAGCAAGTGCATTTATGCAATTTTCCAAAATGCTTATAGCGCCTTCCTACTCAGCCTCCTCCCTACCAGCACTACTAGTACCATTGGTACCATTAGCATCAGCGTCTGCGCTTTGAGACATTATGGGTGGAGGTTTATAGAAAAAGAGATAACGTTTTGCACAATGTGGGAACTATAATCCTTCAAGCTTGAATACACCTACAGCCAATACATAGGATATACCTACTCAGCTGTGGTGGATTTTCCCTCACAACTCCAGATGTCTCTGGGTAAATGTGAGTAGGGGTCTCTGAGAAAGCACAACCAAACTTCTCAGATTTGACGATTAACAAGAACCAAACCAGCGTTGGCGGCACCATGTCATGTACTTCCTAATAATACAAAGGATCTGTGCATTTAGAGAATATAAACTAAAGGATTGGTGTCCAGACTGATTCCAGACACCCCCAAAGGATACGTTAGCCTTTAGACAAGCTAGCTCACAATGCCACTATAACCACCCTAACTTTACCAAGGAGCGAATAGTTTCTGGCAATTATCAAACATGACAACCCTTGATCCTTCAGGGATAGTGGAAACAGTATAGTACTTTTCAATCAGTCACTCTTGCCCACTTCTTATCAGAGAGATATACAGAATAACCGAGGGGACGTTTTCAATAAGCATTTATTGAACCAGCGTCATTCTAGTATAAAATACGTGTGCTGCGACAACCATTTGACAGAAACATATATATAACTGCAAGCACCAACTGAGTATATAAAAGGTAGAATTCTACCTTGGTGCTAAAAAAGTGAATATATACAGGCATATGGATACATAGCAATAATCAAGCGTACTCCTAAGATGTGAACCCTATCTAAATGTATCTAAGTGTACCTAGCATGTATGTAGGAGTGAAGCCAAGAATCCCACTAGGAAGGAGCCAACCCCATTACCTGATGGGAAAGAATGAAGGACCCCATCCTGGTCTCGGGTTGGACACCCCGTAAAGGATGTCAGACCACTGCATGCTGGAGTTTTTGCGTGAAGGGACTCCTGCGTCTTGTGTCAGCATGGAAGCTTCTCCTCTGGTTTGCCCAGCGAAGATGTGGTGCTTATATTCACAAAAGGTACCCACAAGGGTCTACCTAGGTGTGTGATGATACTGTGGGCCTGCCGTTCAAGGATGATGATAGCGGTGAGTTTTGTACAGGGTTATTATACAGAAGATGGTAATCCTGATGTGTGATAATAAGAATGCTCATGCGTAATGAATGAGGCTAGTTTTCAAAAAAAGTCACACAACATTTATTCAGCACATAACTAGGTAAAAGGTCAGTGCCAGAGCCGTTATGTAGAGCAAAGTAGGACAAAGGTAGGTAAAAGGTTGTGCAGCTATCTAGGCCTATATTGGGCTACATTGGGGCTCATGACAGTGCTAAACGGGCATGGTTTGTTATCAGCATTCGGGACACCAGTTGACCAGCAGCAGGATACCTGATGTAAATGTGCTCAATCACCTTGATTGAGGGATAGTAACCTGTGGTTTCTAAACTGGTTCTAGCAGACACAGACTTATAGTAATGCCACAAGAATGTTGTGTATTGTGTATTTTCTGTTTCTTTACTTACAGTGCTAGCATCTCATCATGAATTGCGGGACAATGAAAAGTAGATAACAAAGTGAGGCCCATATTTATAAATATTTCACAGAACTTAGCAAGCCACCTTGCTGCGCTGTTCTGTATGAAAAGCAGAGGGCAAAAATGCAATACATTTAACATTATAAATGGCACATTCCTGCTCTCTGCTTGTGCTGGTGCACAAGCTGCTACCTAGCGCCAATGCAGGCACCCTTGCACCATGGTGTAAGAGAGCTTGCATTGTAGTCAGGATTGTTTTTATGCGGGAAGTGACATCTTTCTGCACAAAAACAGTCTTTAGAAGCATTTTCCTCTCTCTACATGTTCTAGCCAATGATGCACACCTTGAAAGAGGAAGCAACGTGGTCAAATAAAGATATTTTTCCTTGTTGGACCTCTGGTGGGGAGGCGTACAACTCTCATTTAGGTTTTGCATTATCCGTGCATCTCCATGTGCGGATCAAGGGAAATTCAAAACCTTTACTAATATGGGCCTGACGATTATGTAAAATTCACTGAGGAAGGAGTAGTGGCGAAAGCCATTTTCAGTTACATCCCTTAAAAGTATCAAATTAACACACTTAGGTCATGTGGTTCTGCCGTTGATGGTGATGGTCAGTTCAGCATAATGAAGAAGGTTTATTTATGTATTCGTCATTTTTTACAAAATGGGGGAACAAAACAAAATATGGATCACTGTGTGCTACACAACAAAGTTACAAAGGACAAATAATGCAATTCAAAAGCCGTGTCTACAATCAGTTAATAAAACTGATATGGTCAATTCAGTGGCAAACACAACTCTAGGGACTTGCCATGACATGACATGAATCATAAAACAAAAAGAAAACAGACCGACACAAGTTACCCACCAGCAACGGTAAACTAAATATGTGCCCAATTGTCATTTTTTTGTTAAGATTGACCGACCAGTGGAGGGATTTTTCCATTCTCTGAAGCCCTTTATTAAACATGATAGATGAAATTTGACTATTTGAAGAAATGAACCTGCAGGTTCTGTCTTGAAGGATCAAGAGAAAGATACCATAGCAGTAGGCTTCTGAGTATATTCTATAATATGAACAGAGGAATTGTTCACTATCCTGAGTAGCAAAATAAAAGCCTGCTAACCCTCCCGCTCGATAGACCACCATGTTCAAGAAAGGCATAAAAGATGCTGGTTGCAAGAGGTATGTTGAAATTCCGACTTCCCACTTAAAATCTGATGGCATGAAAGGTATCCAGGGGACTATACATGATTCAGCACATAATAAATGCCTACAGAGATGCAGCGTATCAGATAGTTAAGGCATTTATTGACTAAGAATGTGTGATGTATTATGATTGGAGCCTATCTCACCTTTGCCCTTTTGTACATATTATTCGCGGAGTTGAGCATAATCTTTACAATCATTCTGACTCATATCATATGTAGAAGAATTATGTATACAAAATAATGATATACTGTAAGATACCAATGCTAGTGTGTGTGTTCTAATTTTAGGTTTTAGGACAGGGCTCCAGGATAGCACCTTAACATTAAATATTCGGTGGCAGATTTTTTTCTGACTTCAAACACTTCAACCAATATGAGCATAACTCAATGGATATCAGAGACACTTGCCTATTGTCTTTTTTTCCGAAAAGGCTGCAGTTTTCTTTCGGGGCTTTAGAAATCTACTGAGTGAGACAATAATAATTTAAAGGAATCAGGATGCACCCTTTGGTGATGTTGATATCACAAGCTTTACCTCTTGTCCTGTTCTTTACCTACTAGCAATCTCTCATTGCCTGACGAGGCACTATGGGATGAGCAATAAGTGTAAACTACAAAAAGTAGGCAGGTCCCTGTGACTACCTTCAGGACCACCGAAGGAAAGAGTAGCAAGGGCATTGCCATTGACCCCAAAGTGACAGCCAGAATTTACTTGATTTCCATGAACTCAGAATATGAACCATTGGCCAGCACAAAACATGGGAGCTAAGTATAGGGCTCTTTTGAAGGCTTTACTTTATAAGCAAAATTACCCAGCTTGAAGTGAATATTCAAATTACGGCACAACCAGTGGATTGATTGCAAAGTTGGGGTTGTACAATGACATATTTACTCAAGTGCTGATGAATGGAAATACTGTTAAGAAGTGGATGTGTACATTTAGGAAGCCCATTCAGAAATCAATTGTACCCAATCATGCTATTACAATGTCCTACAAGACAGGGCCTAGACATTCTGTGAATCAAAGCTCTTAAGAGAGAAGTCTGGCTAGTTTCTTCATGAATGGAGTCTGCGGCGAGTTATGGAAACACATATCATGAACCACCCAGGGGGTTTCACTCACCTAATAAATTGGCTCTGAGACAGCAGGTTTGCAGTCGAAAATACTGGCATCTGTGCAAACTGAGCATCTTGTGGCAGGGGTGACAAAACTTGGAGAGACCTAGGAGAAACAAGTGCATCCACATCTGGAGCAAGAAAGGGTGAAGCAGGGATATGTGCTTCTCGTCTAGCAGTAGCAGTTGGAGGGCTGCTACTCTCCTATTACTTTAGCACTATTTGTGTCCCTGCACCTTAGCTTATTCCTTCAACCTCAGTACCCTGAAAATCTCTTGTTCTCCTGATAGGACTCAGTCTACCATCCTCGAGTCATTACCTCGCTCTCCTTCTTGCTGACATGAAGGAGTTACTATACATTTGGCACCTTGGTGGTCACTGTGGGGTAGTAATAGCTAGCTACTTTAGCAACAAAAGTCACTGTATATACGTTCTCCTGCTACTATGTGCTTGTATATCTTTAAACGGTGTGAAGCATAATGATTTTCTTCGTATAAGGCAGGACTTGCTCTAATAGATCTGACAATCCTATTATGTCTGAGGGAAATTACTCCAGAAGAAAGACTTTGATTTGAACTCTTTTCTCACCTACCCCTCCACTTCCAATTTACCCAGTACAATGAACTTGAGCACTTAGCTTTATTTAGGTTGTCTAACTGTTTCGTGGAGGGAGAAGAGCTTTTGTTTGTGATTGACCTCCTTCTACCCTTGTTTGGTGGGATCATGACAAAAAGATTTACAGTAAATTAAAAAAGAAAGTGCTGCAAAAGAGCACTCACTTTTGATGGAATTGTACCAGGAATCACTATAGAGAAGTGTCCAATTACTGCCTGGTGCAGTGGTTATAAAATGGCACATCACCACCACTTCCTGAGAACATCTCGAAGAACATCTAACAGAAGGAACAATCATTCTAATTGACTGCTGGGGGGATCCTGATCTCCATTGGTACCTGGGGATTAGAACTGCTCCTCCAAAAGTCATCTGGAATCGTGTTCACTGCTACAGGAACACAAAGAGCAAGCTGACTAGTTGTGAGTGGGGTCCATTGGATCTTGTGAGAACCCTAGTTAGAGAGAGACCTAAAGGACAGAGGCCTATCCTGCTGACTTGGTGGCTGCAATGGAGCCCAAGAGGGCAAAAGATTGAGACTGTTGATTGTAGTGGGAAGCAGTGGCGGAGAAACCTGTCTCACCCTTGGAATTCTGACGGGAGTCCCTCGGAAGATTGAAAGCATTAGAGTTTACCAGTATGTAAGATTGCTAACTCTGCCCATGACCTCTGGCAACTTGGAAGTGGGACATTTTGCTGGTACCTTTTCCTTGTTTTAGCTTCGGGTGCAAGTGTTTGGCTAATGCCTGACAGTGACTTTTACAACTCTATTGTTCTAATACGCATTTTCTGACAATCTTTGCCTTAAACCTTCAAAAATCCTCATCTCTGATCCCCAGATCCATTTTGTAATATGGTTTGTGTACTTATGTCCATTAATTGTTTCTTGACTTTTCTAAACTGTCATACACCTTTTATTTTGCTTTGTTCTTAACTTTAAGATTCTTTGATACTTCTTGATTTAACATTCTTGTATGTGGGGGAATTGCCTGCAACTGAGGGATTAAGCAGACTTTCAAACTGTAATGTGTTGTGACCTAACCAGATTGTGTTTATTAGGTTGGTAGGTGCGCCCTCTCAAAAAGACCAAGACTCTTTCTGACAGTCTCCTTATGTTTCTGATTCTTCTCTAATTGACTCTCATTCTCCAATACATCTTTATTTTATTTCTCATTAATATCTCTCTGTCTTGGTGCCTCTCTTTCCTGTCATCCACGCCACTCCGTCTCTGCAATTCACCATACATTATTTGACTGGTCACCATGTCAGTTCTACATTTAATCCATGGCCAAAAGTTTGCATCGAGAATGGCAGTCACTGAAACCATATAAGTCAATGTCTATCATTGAGCATACCAGTTGTGCTGCTGTGTCCTGCACACACTTCGCTGGTTCCTCGCACTTGAACCATACAGTGTTCTTGCACTGTTTGTGCACCCAAAGTGCCAATCACTGAATGAGCTTGTGCCTCTGATGTCCATCTGGTACATGTTTTCTGTGTCGAACAGAAACTTCAGAAAATCGTTTTGGTATTCAGAGAAGGGGGGCGACGGGGCGCTCAGGGGGTAATTCACAGATACATTTGGAAACCTGCACAGGAAGTTCATTACCTACAGATTTACACATTTCAGAAGTTCACAAAAGATTCCCACAGTGCTCGTGGAAAATTGACGGTGACAGGTTTCCAGGAGTATGTAGTGCACAATCTCAAGTCTGTGGATGTTGTCAATGAACTCCACGGCATTCATAGGCTGGAATTTTTACTCCTCACTTTTGGTCGGAGATTTGCCTATGGGCAGGCACTCCGACACCGTACTGGGGTAAAACCCTGCCGGGTTATCTTATCACAAGACAGCAAAGCACAGGACGGGTTCAAGAAGGACACCGAGGAAAGATAAAAAAAAATGAAGATGGAAACAATGGGCTTGAAGGGAGAGTTTGGGTAATCTGATGAACGAAAAGCAGAGCAAGGGTGAGAGGGGGAGGATAGTGAATGTGACCTAGGGAGGCAAAAACTGACAAAGGAAGTCAGTGATAGAGAGAGAGAGAGAGAGAAGGGGAAGGAGAGCATAGAGGCAGAGAGAATGTGACCGAGAGCAAGAGAGGGTGACACACAGAACCACAGAGAGAGAAAGAGAGGATTAGAGAAAGAGAGAGAAAGAGAGAGAGAGAGAGAGAGAGAGAGGTTTGAGAAAGACAGAAAAGAGCGAGAGAAAGAGAGAGAGAGAGATGGAGTGTGTTTACCTTCAAGAACTGGGAGCAGATGAGTAATAATTTATGGTCACACTTGCCCCATGATTTATTGCGCAGTAAAGGATAACAGACACTTTGGAACATTTGAGATTTTTTAAGATTCCGTTTCGATTGGCACGGTATGTAATTTAGCCCCAGGCCTTTAGAATTGACTTGGTGTTCTTTGGCAGGGAGATGAAAACACCCACGCCGCGCGTTTCTCTCCCACCGTGGGCGCAGCAGCCGCTACTGGGCTGCCCACCACGGGCACTTCCCGCCTCATCCCGCGCACAGCCGCGGTACAAGCTCACAGCCTAGCGGAGCCATCAAAGTTGGGAATGTAGGCTGCCGTTTACCTTATAAAACCGTAGGTATAAACCTGTTTTGCTTTGTTCAAAAGCAAATAATTCTTCTTTAAAATCATTTCGTCTCCTTAAAATCTCGGTTAGTCCAAATAGCATGCGTTCAACAGACCCTGTGCCTATCTCTCACAGACTTTGCTTGCACTGTCTGACCAGAAATTCAAAGAAGGAAGTACCCTTTCTGATTCGCCCCTGCCTCCCCAAAAAGCCCTCTACCTTGTCAGAGTTTAAAGAGTTCTGGCGTTTATCCGTGAGTAGTTCATCCTGTCCAAGATTTCCATGGTGCATTCTGCCACATGTTGTCCTGATTACCCAATGGCAATATCCTGGCTACAAACCCCAAGATGCAAAGCGAAGAAGCTGGCATGGACAAGTGCTCACACATGGACGTGGGAAGCTCGAGTTGTTAAATAGTGAGGCTGGCCCTTATCGGATGACAGACAGCTTGCTTAGAAAAAATAGGCAATGAATACCCCCAAATTATTTATTTTTTTGTATCACTCCCCACCTCAAACCCTACCAGGAGGAATCACAACAGAGGTGACTCGCCCAAGTTCCTTCTGGGCTTCCTGTTGCCAGAGGTGGGCAGTCAAGATGGCGCTTGTCTGCTCGGATGCCATCTCAGGAGTAGTTTGGGTCATGGGCTTGCTGGATCCATCCATCTCAATTTAGTGTTAGACTCGTGTAGAAGATTTATTCAGACGGTACCAACCGTCTGGTGCTTTATCTTCTGCATCACATCTGTATATTGACCATGCAGACATGTACAGAAACAGAAGACTATACCATTCTGAGATACTGGTCGAACTTTTAAACCCATTGAGGAGCTTGAGCCAGATTTCTCCGATAACTTGAAAGTGCTCAATGGTGACTACATAAGAAGAGGGATGGGACCCTCTCTGACCCAATGAACAAGTGTCGAAATCTGGTTTGAAATAGTGCATTTGCATGCCAGTTTCTACCCACTCCTCTGCGGCTTTTGGGCTCTGATTAATGCTCTCAATGAGGGGGCAATCCAAGGGATGGTTCTGGAAATTATGGAAAAGCCACTCCTGCTGGCATCTGATATCTCCTATGATGCTGTTAAAACATTTGCTCTCAAGGTAGTCTTGATCTCCATTGCAGAGGAAGGCTCAAAAGAGGTGGCAGTTGTCAACAATATCTCCAGTAACCCAATAACCATAAAGTCATATTTGCACATCTGGGGGTTGTTCTACTCCTAGAACCCTTGCCTATTTGTCAAGCGACCATATAAAAATGCAGGTTTTCCTCGGAGATGATTCTTTGTTGGCCTATCCGTCTCTACTTTAAGGACACCGGTGGTAGCCAATAGAGTGTTCACAGAATCCTAGGCATCCACTTCCAAAATGGATCTTTAATCTTCTGGTATACAAGGGGATTTGAGATCTGCAAACCCTGGGTCGGTTCTGTGGTTCCACCCTAGATTAAGCTATATTAGGTTAAATGTCTATCTATATTTAATTGACAGCTCCTCAGCCAGATACCAAGGTAAGTTGGTGCCATCATCTGCAAGGATCCTTACCCGTTCTTCCTCCAAGAAGGGGTAGTCATTGTTCTACTCTGATCATTTAGGCTGAAGTTCGCGTCTTATTTCCCTTCACCAAGTCATTGTTCTTCCCTATGTTGGTGGCATTAACAAAGTGGACGGTGACGGGATCCCCCCATCCCCAGATGTATGTAGGATCATTCAGCTGTATATAAAAAGGATGGCACCTTCCAGGTGTTCTGTGCTCCTTTTGTTCAGGCCATTAGGGCAACTAGCAACTTCGACGGTATAAAACTTTAAACTTTATTTTCTTGCTTTTAAGGCTTGTTCTGCCACCTGAGGTGGAAAGACATTCTTCTACGAAAAGAGGATTATTCTGGAACATGGCTATTTAGGATAGGCAGCACAGTTTGCACTCAATCCTCGCAGTGATTGGAAGTTAGGGGTGATTGCGCAATAAGGAGATAATGTGATTAGATTTGCTTGAATTGGAGATGGGCTTGGCTATTGGTTGTTGCACTGCTTTGAGGTGTGCAGGGGTTCCCTGGTGAACCCCTACCAGCATAACATTGCAAATCGTCATATACAGCAGTCTTTAGCTGGTATGGGGGAGTTAGGTGTCACGTTTTTTCAGTGCATTATGGTGTAAATTGGCAGGGTTCGCAACCATTTTGCCGGCAATCCTAAGGTGAGGACGAGTTCAAAAGTGAAACCAAGTGCTTTTAGAGAAGTTGAGTCCATCTAGTTTCAATGTGCCCATGATTGAGGGTGTAAGGTACCTCTGTGAGAGAACGTGAAAAAGAGGAATCCAGTTTTATGGACATTTATCAGGAAGCGGTTATCTGACAGCCAGTACATGATTCCAGGTAAGCAGGTTCTCAGAGTTATGATATCTATATGTTTGGGTAAAATTAAGGGGCATATTTACAATGAAGTGACAGTGTGGCGTTAGCCTTCCTGGTTTAACGCTGTACTCTACCACTTCAGAAACGCAGGGCTGCACCATATTTACAACAATATGGTGCAGCCCTGCTTTTCCCCCTGCGCTAGCGCTGAACTTAGCAGACTAGCACCAATGCAGGCTCCCTTGCACCGTAGTGCAAGGGTGTCTGCGTTGAGGGGGAGATTATTTATGTGCAGGAAGGTGTCACTTACTGCACATCAACAATCTTTAAATTACACTTTGTAACTTTTATGTGTGCTGCCTTATGCAGCACACCTAGAAATTACAAAATGTAATTTGTTTTTTTTTTATTGTTTATGTGCAGAAGGGACACCTACCCGGCCACAGTGAAGGACACAACCCCACTTCTTTTATAAGCATAAACAATCAATGGCATTTGCTTTTCTATGTGTGCTACACAGCGCAGCACACATGGAAACTGAAAAAAATGAGAAGAAATAAAGCATTTCCCCTCGTTTCGCCTGTTGAAGACCAGGTTTTCCCTGGTCTTTATTTTGGCGCTACCTCCTATTTATGCCACACTTGTAAATAGGGGGCCGCGTCAAAATCAATGGGTGTTGCGGTGGAACGCCCACTGCAACACCTATTGCCCTCCCCTTTCATGCTAAGTACAGGACGAAAGGGTGCCTTATTTACAAGGCAGCGTTAAGCCACGTTAAGTGGCTCAACACAGCCTTATAAATAAGGCAAAGCCCCTATCGCTATCACAACGTTACTGAAAGTGACGTTATGGTGGCTATAGGGGCTTGTAAATATGCCCCTAAGTGTTGTAAGCATAATGGGGCGCAGCAGCTCCGATGTTCTTGAGAACCAGACTTATGGGCTCCACATACAGATTAAAGGGACAGGACCAAAGTAGAATCATATAGTTCTCAGTCCTCACCATTTGTCATGTGCTGATGAGAAAGGACCTCACCGCGAAAGCCGACCGGCTGCTCTACTGTTCAAATGAATCTGCTTGAAAAGCCCTATCTAAGTTTGGTTTTCAGTCTACAGATACAAGGAGGCAGGCGTCTCCTTTTCAATTATATGCTGTAGGTCAAAGATTATCTTTAGGCTGGCAGTTTTGTTACTGAATATGGTGTGACTGCTAGGGTGCCCGGAGGTGTTCCTAGGCAAAGGCAGTGTTTCATTGTTTGTCAATAGTTTTTTCTATGGCTTTCTTTAATCAAGAAAGGCTTGACCCAGGAAGGAAGTTTTGTTTGAGACAAGTTAGGGTTTTAGAGTATTTCTTTTGGCTAATATATGAGAGTTTGGGAGAGAAACAGCATTTACCAGGCAGTCTTTACCATAAAGTGACTTTTTAACACAGGGCTCGATTCACAAAGGTAAACCTAGACGTTTGGTCTAAACTTAAACCAAACGTTTAAGTTTACGACTTTGGAATTTCATAAAGGGCATTTACAAGTACTATCTTTAAGTGCGCCATCGGGGCGGAGATCAGGCCCAAGTGTGCACATAAAGATAGTACTCATAAATGCCCTTTGTGAATTCCCAAAGTCATAAGCTTGGACATTTGGTCTAAGTTTAGAGCAAACATTTAAGTTTACCTTTGGGAATTGGGCCCACAGTTTTTACCATGTATAGGTCTTTACCTTGCATGCCCTTACTTTGCATGCCTTTACCACACATGTCTTTACCATGCATAATGGTAATTATAGGCAAGCATATGCAATTGTGTTGTGTTAATATTAATTGAAGAGTTACGCGTAAATTAATATTTACAAAAATTAACAAACATTGGCAATAGAAGGGTTAATGGTTTTGGCAATGTGGTTTTGCCATGTTGTACACCAGTGTGGCTGCTGTTCAGCATGGCTAAATGCTAGTGGTTGGAGTGGGGGGAGTAAAGTGTTGTAGACCGGATTTGTTAGAGTAGAGTGTCGTAGAGTGGAGTAGGGAAAGTAGGGTGTCGTACAGTTGAGTAGTGGGCGTACAGTTAAGTGGTTCACTGGCAAAGAGTGTTGTAGAGTGCAGTGTCATAGTCTGGTAAATAAATTATTTACACTATCATAATTTCTATAAATGCAAAAAAGGGTCAAATATAAATGAGGAGCAGAGTCCGTGGTGTTAGAGTCAATGGGCTTTATTGCATTAACTCGAGTTAAGGGAGAGCTCCAGCACCAAGCGGGCACAGGAGTGGTCTGAGCTTTATTCACAGAGTACAATATTTATACATTCTTTGCATACATAGGGAGGAGCCCTCCAAGCAGAAGGAAAGAAAAAGATATGAGCATGTAGGCGTTCACTGTAATGAGTCATAGGTGGGTGGGTGCATAGAGGGGGTAGCAAGGTCAGCTAAAACTCGCACTGCCTGTTTGCGTAACTTTATCAGACTTTTCCACGAGGGCTGTTTCCTTTCTGTTGGTCAGGGAGGGCCCTGGGTGTCAGAGTGACTAGCATGTCTGGTCTTATCTCTAGCTCGGGGCAGCATGCAGATTGCTCTCATCTGTAGAAGTGTTGCTGCTTCATACTAGCAAGTTGGTTTGGCCCTTCCTGTCCACCCCTTGTGTAACTGTCTTGGAGGTTTCCCTTGACATGGGCCCCACTTATCTCTGAGAGCCGACAGCAAAACTAGGCCTTATCTCTGCAGAGGGGCTTCTGCTCGCCTCCTGCTCGGGGCCGGAATGCAGCTTTATCAAGTCGACCCTTGTTTGACACTGTTAAGACACCCCGGGCTGGGCCTCTTCTCCGTGACTGCTCAGCAAAAATATCTAATGTGCTGCAGAGAAATGCAACGTGTGCCTTTTTCAGGGTCTGGCATGGAGGGGCCTGGTGACAGAGAAATACGGCCTCTGAATGTGAAGTAATGCAGGGGTTTTTATTCAACATGGCAGATGGTGAGAGGGTAGCGCGTGGGGGCACAAATACATATAAATATGTAATTTTCTTCATTCCCTCCTTGTCCCCAAGCGCACCCCTCTAATACACCTCTATTTTCATCAGGCCGTTAATGTGTTCTTGCAACATGATCTTTTCATTTTCTCCGGTCGATATGTGTGGGCGGGGTATACAGGCGGTGGCGCACAGACCGCAGATGGCCGGGCCGCATTGGACGCAAAGGCAACAACTGAAGATGATAAGCAGTATTGATCCTACTACAGTCAACACTTTCCATCTCCATGTTGATATTAATCTCCACAACCAGCTGCTTAAGGACCACTCTCCTACGTCCATGTCCAGCTGATTTGATATCTTGTGTAGCTTGGCAATTGGCTTGATATACCGTGGGTGCGTTATCTGGAATAAACACACAACAACTTGTGGAGATCAATTTGCATACACCACCCCGGTCAGCCAGAACGATGTCTAAAACAATGCGATTTTGTAGGGTCATGAGTCTATCCGCGACCACCTCGGCTGTGAGATTAGAGAGGGCACCTGCCGTTGCATCTATTGTGTTTTGCACCACTCGTGCGAGGTGGCGGATGTTCCTGCTGTTTACCATTGGACCCCAAAATGGAATGACTCCGGCAAAG
Organism: Lissotriton helveticus; assembly: GCF_964261635.1. Lineage (NCBI taxonomy): Eukaryota > Metazoa > Chordata > Amphibia > Caudata > Salamandridae > Lissotriton > Lissotriton helveticus. The sequence goes on from NC_136065.1 coordinate 1,162,735,218, forward strand.
AAGTCTCCCGCCTCCTGCCCTGCTGTATCTTCTGTATCTATGACCCCCCTTCGCCGTCTGTTATAGACAGTCAGAGGCTCAATTTCATGATAGTCCGCAGGGGCAGTGTAGGTGGGGGGGAGGAGAAAAGCAATGTAACAAGTGCCGGACCAGCCCTGTGGGAGCCATGTATAACCTTTATCCCCACATATGAAGTAGGTGCCCTGTGCGGCTATAAGCCATGTATTGTTTGTTCCATTCAAATTGACTGTGTGATTGCAGATGCTATCACCCATACGTATCTTTCCTTTACTTTGGACACAAAAAGGGGCTTTCGTTGATGCCACAAAAACAGGTGAAACTGATCTTTTTCTCCTGTCCATATACTGATAATATAACTTATTAGATCTGTTACCGCGGTCAGCATAGGCTTCCTGCTCTAGTGGGGTGCCATATGCCCTGTTCTTTTCACCTGCCCAACATAAAATGTGTAGGTGATTTCGGAGCTGAGACTGCTTTTTTGTGTCAGTATTGGCCATATAGGAAGCTTTGTTTGTTTCCCACCAACCGGTACAAGAGCCTTCATAAGAAAAAGGGCGAGTGATGAAAGGCATGCCTTTGGCAACTGTATGGGGAAGAAGACCGCACACCCAGCAGTTGGATGTGTTTATGGCCAGTTGATGTTGTTGTAAAAGGGTGATGAAAGTATTGTTCTTAAATTTATTTCTTCTGTTCTCTAAGTGTACTGGGAGCTCAACATGTGAGTGTACTATGGTGGCGTTCTGTGAGACAGCAGGTGGATAGAGAACATGTAAGAACCAGCCAATACTTATTACCACAATGCTCATAAAAAGTACAATAATCAGAGACACTATACATCTGCTGTGTAATAGCTTGCAGTATTTCTCTCTCATATTAGTCCTTTTTTCTTTACTGTTCACTAGTTTATTCAAGTCAGACATCATGTTCAACCGCTTCACCACCGAGTGGACTTAGACAATCAAACGTCGACTGACCTTCTAGATCTCAGTTTGGAAGTGTACTCTTGCTGGGGAGTCTTTTCCAAAAAGGGGGGCTCAAAGTCTGTACTGTCTTTGTTTTTAGCAAATGTTCCGGTAGTCCCAAAGTATTTTTTACAGTGACTGGCATGCAGCCACCCCTTTCTTCCCTCGACTTTGATGGCCGTCCTCGTCGTCAGCAGGACTAATTTTGGTGCCTTCCACCTGGGGTCCAGAGGGCTCGTCCGGTCGAAGTTCCTCACTAGCACCCAGTCCCCTGGGGCTATGGCATGGTCCTCGACCTAGGTGTTGTCAGGGAAGGCAGCGGCAACCTGCGAACGGCAAGAGAGTAGTGCAGACATCAAGGAAGCCAGGTAATCTGTGAGCATAGTACTGTCAACATCAGTTATTCTTTTAGGTATTGGTGTACCCCACATATTCGGCGGTCTTCCAAAGACCACCTCATATGGGGATAGGCCGGTTCTAGAATGAGCTACCATGCCCATGTAAAAGAGGGAAACCGGTAAGGCTACCATCCAATCCACGCCCTTTTCTGCACAGACTTTAGCTAATTTTGTTTTGAGGGTCTGGTTATGTCTCTCTACTAGACCTGCTGCTTGTGGATGCCTTACACAATGGAACTTTCAGGTATATCCCAACAGAAGGGACACCTGTTTCATGAGCTCAGAGGAGAAGGGCTGGCCATTGTCTGAGTAAATGACACGTGGCAACCCGTATCTCGGGAAGAACTCCCTCACTAACTGTTTGGCTGTTGTAACTGCAGTATAATCTGGGACTGGGTAAGCTTCTGTCCATCTGGTTAGGGCACACACCACTACCAGGACGTACTTTTGACCTCTACATCTGTCCATTTGGATATAATCCATTTGGAGAACCTCAAAATAGATGCCTTTTCCAGGGTTGAATTGGCAACAAATCATGCAAGTCTTCACTTTCTGTTTTGCTGCCGCTCGCAAGTGTTTGTTAAACCAGATATTCTGCAGGCCATCCAACATTCCCTTCTCTCCCAAGTGTGCCAGGCTATGAGCTATCTCTATTATCACCTGTACCATAGAATCTGGGAGGAACCATGTCTTTTTGTTTTTAGTCATCCAACCCTGGTCAGTCTGGACCCCTCCTTGTTCAGTCCATTTCTTTATTTCATCTGGAGTGGCATGGGTCTGTATATCTTGTACATCTTTGGAGGGATCCCTGACTGTCATAGTCCTTGTCAGTGGTAATACCTGTGAGTTTGTTATGTCAATTGGAGTCTGAGCTGTCTGTTTAGCAGTTCGGTCTGCCAGGTCATTACCTTGGGAAATGACATCTGTGGCCTTGGTGTGTGCTTTGCATTTCAGGATCGCTATGGCTGTAGGTAGGTGTATTGCTTCTAACAAGGCCTGTATGAGAGGGCCATGCTGTATCTTGGCCCCGTGTGAGGTCAGAAAACCTCTCTCCCTCCATAGTACCCCAAAGTCATGAACTACCCCAAACGCATATTGTGAATCAGTGTAGATGTTAACCCTTAACTGTTTTGCTCGTTTACAGGCTTGCGTCAAAGCAATGAGCTCTGCTGCTTGTGCTGACAGGATATCTATTCTTTGTGTCTCTATGATCTCATGGTCAGTAGTTACGGCGTATGCTGCCACTAATTCTCCTGCCCCTGTTCTCATGCATGATCCATCTACATAAAACGTTATGTCAGGGTCTGGGAGTGCAACATCTGTCAAGTCTTGTCTTGGCTTCGTCACTACATTTATTACTTCCACACAGTCATGGGGTGTGGTGTCATCTGTGCTTGAGGGTAAAAGAGTGGCAGGGTTGAGTATGTTACATCTTCTAATCTCTATGTGGGGTTGAAATAGTGTCAGCTCGTATCCTGTCAACCTTGCTACAGTCAGGTGTTGCGTCTGTGTCCTATTCAGGAGAACTTCCACTGCGTGTGGTACTTGTACTGTAAGGGAGTGTCCCAGCACTATCGAGTCACTTTGTCTCATGGCCAAAGCTGTGGCCGCAACAGATTTCAAGCATGCTGGCAGAGCCTGTGCTACAGGGTCCAGTGTACTAGAAAAAAAAGCACATGGCTTGTGTTTCCCTGCTTGGTCTTGTGTGAGAACAGATAGTGCTGTTCCATCCCGCTCTGTCACGAACAGGGTGAAGTGTTTCTTGTAATCAGGAGTGGCTAAAACTGGCGCTTGACATAACGCCCGTTTTAGTTCCTCAAATGCTAGGGTGTGCTCTGATGTCCAAGGGAGGACGTTAGAGGTGGCCGCCTCCAATGTAGTCAATTGTATGAATGGCTTGACTATGTGGGCATACTGGGGAATCCATTGTCTGCAATAGGAAGTAAGGCCAATGAATGCACGTACTTCTTTCTGTGTTTTGGGTTGTGAAATGTTGGAAATCAATTTAATTTGTTCTTGTGTCAGCTGCCTACCCTCCTTGGACAGCAAGTGCCCTAAGTAAGCCACTTGCTGTTCACAGAACTGTAACTTCGAAGGGGACACCTTGAGCCCCTTGTCCGCCAGAAAGTGAAGGACCGTGAGGGAAGCCTTTTCACAGTCAGGTTCTGATCTTGCTGTGATGAGAATGTCATCCACGTTCTGTATTAATGCTGTGTTGGTAGGCATACTTATACTGTCAAGTTGTCTCTTTAATGCCTGACTGTAAACACTGGGGCTTTCTGTAAAACCTTGGGGAGCTCTTGTAAATTTGAAGCTGCGTCCTTTTAAACTGAATCCGAAAAGATATTGACTGTCAGGATGTATTGGAATGCTGAAGAATGCATTCTTCAGGTCAATGACCGTGAAAAATGTTGCCTCAGAATCAATGGCAGTAAATAATGAGGAAATGTCTGGGACCACTGGGTATTGTGGGACCACGCATTTGTTCAGTTCTCGAAGGTCAACTACTAGTCTGTAAACTGGGGGTGCTTGAGGGTCTGTGCGTTTAAGAACAGGGAGGACGGGGGAGTTACACACATTCGAGTCTGTCTCCACCACCACCCCCTGTTCAATGAGTTCTTGAATTATTTTTAATAAGGCTGTTTCAGCCTCAGGTGGAATTCTGTATTGTCGTATTCGGGGTAGGACTACTCCTTCCTTAAGAGTGACCTTGTGTGGTGTTATATCCATGTAACCTACGTCAGTCGAACCTTGTGCCCATAGATACTGTGGAACATCCTGAAGTCTGGGATCAAAATCTCTAACCGTGAAATGCCCTTTGAAATCACGCAAAAACAGTCTTACTCCTTCTTGTGAGCAACAGATAACTGCTCCCAGTTCTTTTAGGGTCTTTATACCTAGTAAATTTTCTGGACATGTTTTAGTGAGTAGTAGGTCTGTGGTGCGTGTCAGTGGACCCACCCCTAAAGAGACTGGTTCTGATACTTTGTTGACAATTGGCTTTCCTGAAAATCCCAGGGATATATTCTGTGAGCCCGAGAGAGGTGCCCCTGGGACCTCGTCATGACTGATGGTAGTCCTGCTTGCCCCTGTGTCAATCAGAAACGTTCTATCTTGGCCCAGCAAACGAGCATGTACATAAGGACCCTCTTGGTCCACAGGAACTGGGATAAGGTGCAAACAATCTTCCCTCTCGAGGCTGTTTCATGAAAAAGATTGGTATTCTGGGTAGTCTGACTGCGTGTACTGATACATTTGAGGTGCAGCGGCAGCGGGCGTCTGGACCTGCTGCGGGGTGGGGGCTTGTGTCTGTTGAGTGTTGTACTGTCTGGGTGTATAGGGCCGTTCCTTTGTTTTACCTGTGGCTATATTGTGCTTTAGGACGGGGCATTCCCTTACAAAGTGACCCTGTTGTTTACAATAATTGCAGGTCCCTTTAGTGTGGGCGGTACCATTCTTGTTCGTGTTTGCAGGTACTGTTTGGGCAACTAGCACCTTCATTTTTGTATCTTTCATGCGCTTCTTTTCTTGTTCTTGCTCTTCCCTTATTCTATTTTGGTGGTATTGCAACATCTGTAACATTTGTGAGGGGCTATTTGCTTGCCAAGTGCTCTCAACCTTCAGCACTCTATTCCTAATCTGAGGAAGGGCGTTATCTACCAGTTTGGTCACAAAAAGGTGGGGATAGGCCTCACTACTGTGTTTTAAACCACTGTTGACAGCGAAACATTTCTCCAACCTAGTGTAGTAATCACTCGTGTCTTCCTCTTGTTTCTGTTTACATGCTGAAATTGCATCCCAGTCTTCCTTTTTGGTCGTCAATAGTCTTGGTAAAATTTGTATAAGGAGTTCGGGGAGCCCCTTAATTTTTTCACCAAGGCCATCCCCCGGGGCCCTACCTGCATCTTCAGCTTGCAACTCTGCCCATTTCAACATTTTATCTCCCACATCCCAGTCTTTCTCTTTAAGTTTCTCGTAAATGCCTGCTGGTAACAAGACCTTTAGTAACCTTAGGATATCAGGGTAAGTATAGTCTCCTATACGGAGTATATCTTTTATTTCTCTGTGAAACCCCCCCGGGTCTTTATCATGGGAAGGTAACAACCTCTTCATTTCCAGTATTTCTAGCTTGGTGAGAGGGGTATAGACATATACCCGCTGGACAGTGCCATCTGTTTTTCTTATGGGGTGGACCCCTCGCAGAGGGTACTGTCCTCTGGGGCGAGGGTCGGGTGTCATTGAGGCGGACAGGATTTGTTCATATTGGAGACACAAGTCTAAAATGGTGTTAATCAGTTCTGGGCCCTGTTTCATCCATCTTTCTAGTATTACCTTTTCCAGTATTTTATATAATTTGCCAGGGTGGTGATATTGGCTCTCATACAACGTGATCAAGTGTTGGACCATATAGATGCTGGCCAGGCGTTGTTCGAGTGGTGGGAGGCTCAGGAACATCTGGGCCACTATGTCGGGATTATATACATGATGTTGGGACACCCACTGGGTGGCCGACCGAGCCAACTCCCTCTCATGTGGCGTGAGGGGTGGCTCGTCGTCCATCCAATGGTCTAGGGCTTTTTCAGTTGTTTGGAACAAATCCTCAGGAGAGATGTTTGTTTCCTTGTTAACCCTTGTTTTCTGAGGTCGATGGTGTTTGGCGCCATTACAGTGCCGTGCTACGCCCAGAAAATTCATTTTGTCTGCCGCCTCGTTGTTATTCCCTTCCTCTGACACACTATCCCTGCCTTCCTTCTCGGCGTTATTTATTGCTAGTATTTTCTTTTTAATCTTGTTCGTCATTGCTTCTGTCTGCGCTACCTTATCACGTTTACCGTCATTGATGCTGTCACTCTATTAAACTAACCTCCACGTCCCCATCACCCTCATCAAGTTCCCTGATCAGACAGTTGATAATAAAACAGAGGATGTTGTTCTTAGCTTTTACTTTTCTATTTTCCATAGCTTGAGCTACGCATTCATGGTTTCGTCCTGTTCTGATGAACTCATACAAGGCATCTAAATGTGTATTCATATCAGGCAGTCCATCTAGCTCTGCGATGGCTTGCCTTACTCGTATTGATATGGCGCGCATTCGACCAGTAATACCTGGCTGTAAATCATATATACATCTAGGGAGTTCAACGTCATCCTTTATTTCCTTATCCCCCCCCCCTTCCGCACCCCCGGAAGCCTGTTGTTGGTCCTGGACTGGCTGGGGCACGGCCTCTGGTGGGAGCGGGGGAAATGGTGCGTCTATGTAGGCTGGGGGTGGCTCTGCTAGGTAGGCGGAAAGGAACGCCTCTGGTGCCGTTGGTTTAATTTTAAGGGGTACATTTTGGGGAACTTCCTCCGCAATCTCCTCTGAGAGTACAGGGTAGATACCAGCAACAAGAGCATTTCTTTCCCTATCCATTTGTTCCGCTCGAATCTGTTCACCCTCTTCTAGTAACTCTTTTTCTTTTGTCTGTTCTGGCATTTGCCTGCTTTTCTCAGCTTTGTTAAGTTCTTTCAGGGCCCTCCTATTAGCCTCTTTGCGCCATAATTCAATGGCCTCTTTCTGCGAGGGCCTCGACTTCCTTTTCCATAGTTGTTCCTCTACTCTCATAATACATTCTGAATCCCATGTGCCGGTAGCAGGCCATCTATGCACCGTCTCTAGATCCTTTGTGTAATCTACCCAGAGGTCTAAATAGAGAATAGCGCTGATGCCATGTTTGTTATACATAAAATGGCCGGGAGTATCTCTTGGCGGGACATTAACTGCCTCTTCTAATATTCCCTTTTTAGGCCCTATTTTACGCAATTTTGAAAACAGCGGCATGCTTAAAACCCAATTAAAACAATTTCAAACCTAAAACATATATAACATATTCCTATGCACTGAAATACAGTACAACCATACCGGTCTCGTGAAGGAGACACGTCTTTACCGTGTTCATTAAATGAACCCGTCTTTATGCGTTCTCAGTGGTACTCACCGGGAAGCAGAACTTGAAGACCTGGTCATCGGACGCTTGACGCTTGCGCAGGAATGGCGGATCTCTGAAGACCTCGGACTCGGCGCTCTCACTGGTTGGGCTCTGGGTCAGGACGCTCCGCAATCTTCTTCACCGCCTCGTGTGGATGTCTGGTCGCAGTCCGCCTCCTCCGTGGGCCTGAGGGAGTTGGCGGGAAGTCCCGCTGGCGTGTACACTTGAAGTCCGTCTAGGCTGTAGAAGAGGGCAGGGGCCGGACCTACATCGCCGGCGCGTGGGGAATTGGATGCATCCCTGTTCGGCCGCCAGAAAATGTGGTAAATAAATTATTTACACTATCATAATTTCTATAAATGCAAAAAAGGGTCAAATATAAATGAGGAGCAGAGTCCGTGGTGTTAGAGTCAATGGGCTTTATTGCATTAACTCGAGTTAAGGGAGAGCTCCAGCACCAAGCGGGCACAGGAGTGGTCTGAGCTTTATTCACAGAGTACAATATTTATACATTCTTTGCATACATAGGGAGGAGCCCTCCAAGCAGAAGGAAAGAAAAAGATATGAGCATGTAGGCGTTCACTGTAATGAGTCATAGGTGGATGGGTGCATAGAGGGGGCAGCAAGGTCAGCTAAAACTCGCACTGCCTGTTTGCGTAACTTTATCAGACTTTTCCACGAGGGCTGTTTCCTTTCTGTTGGTCAGGGAGGGCCCTGGGTGTCAGAGTGACTAGCATGTCTGGTCTTATCTCTAGCTCGGGGCAGCATGCAGATTGCTCTCATCTGTAGAAGTGTTGCTGCTTCATACTAGCAAGTTGGTTTGGCCCTTCCTGTCCACCCCTTGTGTAACTGTCTTAGAGGTTTCCCTTGACATGGGCCCCACTTATCTCTAAGAGCCGACAGCAAAACTGGGCCTTATCTCTGCAGAGGGGCTTCTGCTCGCCTCCTGCTCGGGGCCGGAATGCAGCTTTATCAAGTCGACCCTTGTTTGACACTGTTAAGACACCCCGGGCTGGGCCTCTTCTCCGTGACTGCTCAGCAAAAATATCTAATGTGCTGCAGAGAAATGCAACGTGTGCCTTTTTCAGGGTCTGGCATGGAGGGGCCTGGTGACAGAGAAATAAGGCCTCTGAATGTGAAGTAATGCAGGGGTTTTTATTCAACATGGCAGATGGTGAGAGGGTAGCGCGTGGGGGCACAAATACATATAATTATGTAATTTTCTTCAATAGAGTGGAGCGTCATAGATTGGAGTGGCATATAATGGAGTGCAGTGGAATAGGGTGAAGAGGGTTGGAGTGGATTGAGGTAGTAGGGTGAATTGGACTGGAGTAGATTGGGGTGGATTGGGGTAGAGTGGGTTGGATTGAGTAAAGTGGGGTGGATTGGAGTGGGTGGCCTGAATTGGTTGGATTTGAGTGGGGTGGATTGAAATGGGGTGAGGTGGATAAGGGTGGATCAGAGTTGGTTAGATTGGGTAGATTGGTTTGGTGTGGGGTGGATTGGAGTGGAGGGGTGGATTGGATTGGAGTGAGGTGGATTGGATTGGAGTGGGGTGGACTGAACATGGGTGAATTGAAATGGGTCGAGTGGGGTGGATTGGACTGTAGTGGAGTGGATTGAGTGAGCAAATTGGAGTGTGGCAAAATGTTTTGTATTGAGAAGGGGATTTGGAGTGGGGCACATTGTTTTGGATTGAGTGGGGCGGATTGTTTTGCATTGGAGTGGGGCAGAATGTTTTGAATTGAGTGGGGCAGATTGGAGTGGGGCAGAATATTTTGGGCTGGAGTAGGGCAGGTTAGAGTGGGGACGACTGTTTTACATTGAAGTGGGGCAGATTGGAGTGGGCAGAATGTTTCAGATTGGAGTGGGGCATATTGTTTTATGTTGGAGTGAGGCAGATTGTTTTGGATTGAAATGGGGCAGATTGTTTTGGATTGGAGTAGGGCACATTGGAGTGCAGAAGACTGGAGTGGGGCAGATTGTTGTGGATTGGAATGCGGCAGATTGCTTTGGATTGGAGTAGGGTGTATTGGAGGGCAGAAGACTGGAGTAGATTAGATTGGGGAGAGTGGATTGGATTGGTCTGGGGTGGATTGGATTGAGTGGGGCAGATTGGTGTGGGGTGAAGTGGGGTGGATTGGCATGGATTGGAGTGGGGTGTAATGGAGTGGGGTTGATTGGGGTGTACTGCACGATTATGTGTGAAAGAATCATTGTAGAAATTACACATAAGGAAGAATAATTCGTATTCCGTATTCCTCATCTTTTGAGAATAGCACCCATGATCAAAAACAAAAGAAAACATTAGTGCAAAGTGAGAAATGAAGACATGGTAAAATAAAAAAAGTTAAGTACAGAAAATATTTCTTTAGCAATTTTGTTTGTCCTGCTGGGCCCGTTTTTGTCAGCCACCCGCCTTCTGTTTGCAGAGTACAAAAAGTTAAAAAGAACAAAATAGTATGTCAAACACATCGGGTGCAGCGGCTGGGCAATTATTAAGTTGAATCAAGCAGTGCTTGGTCCCTGCTCCACAGAGAGGAATGGAAATGATGTTAGGCCTGCCTTGACGAATTATGAGTCTGTAAATAGAGTGCTATGCAAGCCAACAAATGGAAGGCGATGGGTGGGCTCCACGCCCTTTTCTGCATACTAGAGTGTCTCGCAAGGGAGACACATGCGCTATTGCATGCTCTCGCAGGCTCGACCCTAAAAAACTTAGTGTATTATTCTTTTAAAATGTATTTAAAGTAATGTAATGTAATTCAGTATGTATTTATTTAAAATATACCAATGATTTATAATACGAAAAAAACAACATAAATAAATCATTGTGTCTTAATTAGTTTACTATATTTTGAATGATGGTAATGTAAATACATATTTCTTTAAAAAAAATCAGCTTTTTAGAAGCATGATGTGAGAGATGTATGGGGAAGTGAATTAATACTCATTGTTTTGGCAAGGTACTTGTGTATTAACTATTTGTTGAAATATAAAAAGGACCATGCATATTAACTATGCACTTTTTTTTATGAGTGAGATGTAAGGGATCTAGGGGTAATGGATGGGGTAGTGTATTAATACTAAGGTAATCACTAAATAATTGTGTATTAATTATTTAATTCTTTTTATAATTAACAAAATTACAATGCATAGTTGATTAAAATATGCAGAATAATTTATTTGGGGTGGGTTGTAAAGGATCTAGTGAAAATTAAAACAGGGGTAATAATTCGCATACTGGTGTACTAATAATTTAATATATGAATAATTATTTAAATTACAATGCATATCAGTTTGAAATATGCGCAATAATTTAAAGGAGCTGGATTTTAGGGATCTAGGGATAATGGCAATGAAGAACTTTAATATTTAGGTATTATTTAAAATACTTGGGTGCTAATATTGTAAATATACTTATAATCTTTAAAAATACAATGCACATTAGTTTAAAATATGCAAAATTTATTTTTAGGAGCTGGATGTAAGGGATCTCAGGGTAATGGGGGTAATACTTGGGTATTAATATATGATATTAAATAAAATACAAATTTAGAATATCTAGCTGAAAAATTGAAACTGTTATATACATCTTTGTAAAAAATAGTTAAATATTAAATGTGCTATTAAAAATATGTAACTATGTATTAATATATAGAGTAAACATTTAAATTGATTGTTTATACACAACACATATACAATCTTAATATTATATTGTAATAGTTTAACACAATATGCAAATGAACAATTAAAGTATATACATTTTTTATATTTTTACAAAATTCATAAACATTCATTTGAAAACATTTTGTCACTAAAATAGCACTTTTTGAATATTTTCCCACAGTATCTCATTCATATCTATAGGAGACAAGTGGGCTGATTAAGATGCTGGTCGGACTTTCGTCCGACTGCCATCCTTTCATAAATGGGACAGCCCGACAGGCTGCCGGCGGTCTCCCCATAGGTAATTGGATGTGACCGCCACCTCGGCGGTCACAATGCCTATATTTTGTATTGTGGCATTTGCTGCAGTACAAAAAGGGGAGACTTTACATATCCCTGCACTACGTGATAGGCACAATGAGGTGCCTGCCACATGGTGAAGGGATATGTAGGGGGTACCATAGATGCCCCCCGAAACCCTCAGCTTAGGGCCAGATGGCATGGGGGCCCGCTACAGGCCCCCAACGTCCCTTTCCACTTGCCTATTGATGTATAGAAGACAGCTTCACATTCAGGAGGTACAAAGCACCAAGCAGAGGATGTTTATGTATGGATTTAAACTTTATTACTGATAGAAATTCAGTATATGTGAGAAATGTTTATAATATGATTATAATCCATAGACCAAAGGTACAGTAGTGTTATTTATGTTAGCATGACTAGTATACATTTGGATGAATGGATGGGGGGTTGGCTTTAATGTACCATCCATCATCCATATTTCACTACTTTCAAGGGTTACGGTGTTATGTCGAGTTAAAAAAAGATTTGTGTATGTTTTTGAGGGTGCTTGTTATCATATAGAAGGAAGTGTTCCAGGTTAAATGATTCTGTTAGCTTTGTGGGAATGTTCATATCAGAATAGGTCTGAGTGGTTTTAAGTTGTGGATTACTTTCCTGTTTCTGCCGTTGTACCATTCTTTGTAAATTTGGGAGCTTGAGCTTTCTACTTGCAGCTTGTTTGGGGAGGTTCTTGGCGACCTCCCTCAAAATTAAGCCACAATGTTAATTGGTGGTAGCACCAAGTGATTTTATATGTTGAAAGTCCTTTTTTTTAACTTCTATATCCATTGTAGAGGCAGAGTGGTTATGCTCAGAAGTCCTATCGACAATATCGCCAAAAGTAACCTCTCTATCTTTGCAACAGGTTGAGAAATATGCCACACACCTCCAATAACTTCTGGACTCAGTAAATCTCACCTTACAATAAATGTACCCACTGTACTTAAGTCTGCCGCCTCTTTTATGCAATATATATTGAGCATATTTGTGAATGGCAAAGGCCCCCTGAAGATTAGATCAAGGAATTCCTAGGACAGGGAATTAACAATGTGAGTAAGTATATTTCCTAGGCAATTAAGGAATCATAATTATAGTGTTACATGGAGTGCTCAGTGACAGCAATGAAACAACCAAGACCTATGTTAAAAACCACAGTATATTTTTATTACATATAATGTATTCAATACAGTGTACTAAAAAAGGCTATCATAGCCATACATAAAAAAATTACAATAAAAAAGTTAAAAAATGCACAGTCTATCAGCAGTCATCACAGTAATAATTATCACAGTAGTAATTATCTATAATTTTCGACGCGCGTTTCGGCGTATCAAGAACGCCTTCTTCAGGAAATTACCATATTTAGAACAGTAGTATACAGCAAGGCATGGATGGCTCTGCTGGGTTAACTGTGATTATCTCAGAGGAGTCAGGTAAGCATATGTATGGTTCTAGTATACTTGAAAGGCTATTATATACCGATATTGATTACATATGATCTCTTCAGGTACTTCATGGAAGAGTTCGGTAGTTCAAGGGGATGGTATTTAAAAGGTGCAAAACTCTTAAAGTAAATGATCTGCCTGTGTATCGGGGCTATAAACGGTGTTCTCAGAAATTCAAAGATATCATCGTTCAAATATGATGTCACGTCCGGTAGTAATACATTGTATTACTACCGGACGTGACATCAGACACGGGGGCCTTAGTCGGCCGGGGCTACGCTTTGAACGCAGATCGCCAATCAGAAGCCTCAGTGGTCTGGGCGGTAACCAAAATATCCATTGAATTGGGCCGCCGATCGTAAAGCCTATTTGAACGATGATATCTTTGAATTTCTGAGAACACCGTTTATATTCTTCCACACTGTCACCTTTTAACAAAGCTTCAGACAATACATTTTCTGTGAGAAGTATATCAGCTACCATTTGCTCATTTTGACATCTGCGTTCTTTGTTTTGTCGCCATATAAACTGTTGTGTAAAACCTCGAATGCTGGCTTTACATGTATCCCACACTATCATTGGTGATGCTGAATGGATGTTTAAACCAATAAATTCTTTAATATGATCTTTTAATAAATTTAGGAAAGCGGGATCCAAAAATAAATATCTAGGGAATGAAAAAGAGCGAGGAGTTTGTCTTCCAGTTGTTACATCAAATGACAAAAGGATCGGGTTATGGTCAGAGGTAACTCTTGGACATATCATCATGGTAAAAGTTTCAAGAATAGTATCCGAAACCCAGACCATATCAATACGTGAGCACAGTTTGTGCGCGGCAGAATAATAAGTATAGCCAGCAATGTTAGGATATAAATATCTCCAAGCATCCTTAATTGAGTGTATCGCTGCAAGATCTCGAATTGCAGCCCTGGTCTTCCGCATTCTCTGAAATGAGCCCCTTCTGGTTGTATCTAAATTATAATCCATAATACAATTAAAATCTCCCAATACTATGCGCTCCCCTTCCCAGCTAAGCAGCTCTAAATTAATTTGGTCAATGATTCTAGGTTCATCCGAATTAGACGCATAAATGCCACAAATTGTATATTTACACCCTTCGATTGTAATCTGTACAATCACCCATCTGCCAATCTTATCAGTTAATGTTTTATTAATTTCTACTTTAAACTGCCTATGTTTAAGGATTGCTACCCCCCGAATTGAAGCATTGAAATCAGTACAAACCAAAGTGTCATACCCCAATAGTTTTAATAATTTTCTATCTTTAAAAGCTATATGAGTCTCAGTGATTACTACTATCTGAGGATTATACATTTTCAGTTCCTCGAATACAAGGCTTCTTTTAATTCTACTATTCAAGCCTTCCACATTCCAAACCATACACTTTAATTGATACATTGATACATTTAATAAAATACATTTTCCTGTCCTAGAAATCTCAATACTGAAACAAATCTACCTTGCTGCATCTTAATAGTATCCAGCTCCCTGTCCCAATGATGCTTTTTTTACCCTGAATCTCCCCACCCCCCAACCCTTACTTGGCAGCTCTCTGCCCCACCCCCTCTCATTCCTAAGCCTACATGCAGGTCCCCCCACTATCCCTACTGCCGCTGTGATATAGAAATTGTCTATAGCGGTTTAAAAAAATATTAAGGGACAGATTACAAGTCTGGCGGTCTTGTGACCGCTAGACTCACGCAGGAGGTCCACCGTCTGCCATATTATGTCTGTTAAAGTTGTAGGGGCGGTGGACCGCCAGCAGTGCCAGGGAAAAATCGTTCCCTGGTGGTGGCTCAGGAGCGCCACAACACAATATGCTGAGCGGGGACTGGCGCAGTCACGCTCAGCATATCATGAGTTCCTGGACCGCCAGCCATTTAATGGCGGATCCCCACCATGAAAAGACTGGCAGTGTAGGAACAAAGGGGGCCCTACAGGGTCCACATGCCCCCTGCCGTGGGGATACATTCAGGGGGCACAACATTAGCCCCCTATCTGTATTCCCACAGAGTTCCAGCACAGCGTGGACTTCACTGTCCATACCGTGCTGGAACTTTTGTGCCTTGCCCATTGCGGTGGCTGTTTTCCAGGCACCTTCATGGGAAAGGCAAAGGACAGTTTGACTCGTGATAAGGTCGGCAGTCTTGCGCGGGTTTGGTGCAGCTGTGCGGGCGTAGAGCTGGCGCAAGTACCCCAAACTCATAATCAGGCCCTAAGTTATTTTACATTTATTTATGATGAGATAACTATAATTGTTGACTTTCTTTAGTATAGGTGACCCCCATCTTGGTTGAGGACAGTATTTTTACCATAATGAAAGCATTTTTAAGGATATCTTAGAAAATTAAATTAATGTAGTATTTTATGGTTAGTTGAGCTTTTTTAGTGTATAAAAATGTATATTTTTTGGTAAAGCAATATTTGATAAGGGCATGCATATTAAAGACACGCATTGTAAATGTATGCATGGTAAAGGAAAATTCAATATTATCCTAGGTGAATGTGTGGCAAAGGCATGCGTTGTAAAACATACGTTGTAAAGGAATGCGTGGTAAAGGCATGCATTGTAACATCATTCATTCATTTGGGAAATTGTCTTGGCTGATGTAGCTGTTGTTCAAAACATATAATTTGTTTTTAAAAATGAGGAAGTTGTCTTTGGTGAAATTTGGTGGGAGATACATGAAAAAGTACTTACATGGTAATAGATGTAGGATGATAGGAATAAGCTCTCCTTGTAAAAGCAGCAAAGGAGTACAAAGTGTGTTTGCATTTTGGAGAAGCTTCACATTGTCACATTGCATAGTATCAATGATGAAATTATTTCTTGATGAGCGGGTTGGGTCTTTAATATAGCTGATAAATTCCTTACAATTCAGGGTGGAGTACAAAGGTGCCCATCCCTTGTGAGGAGTGATGATATGATGTGCCAAAATAGAGAACATCATAATTTTTAAGCATATGCTTTTAGCATCTACATGTGTGTAGAGCAGAGCTTTCCAAACTGTGTGTCCCGGCACAGTACTGTGTCGCCTGCAAATGGTGGGTGCGTCGCAGGATGACACAGGTATTAATCGGCACTTAGCACATAACTGCTGCTAATTAAGAGGCATTCCTTTGAAAAAGTGTCAGCAAACACCGCCTCAGCAGCTCGGACTCCTGCAAAGTACTGGGGTGCGACTGTGTGTGTGTCTAGGAAGCTGGGGTGAGGTGACGGAGGGTGACAGACAAAGGGAAACAGACAGAGGGAGATAGAGGTAGGAAGACAGAGGGAGGGAGACAGAGGGAGGGAGACAGAGAGAGGGAGAGAGAGAGAGGGAGACCGAGAGAGAGGGAGACAGAGAGGGAGAGGGGGAGAGAGGGAGGGAGACAGAGGGAGACAAACAGAGGGAGGGAGACAGAGAGAGATGGAGACAGAGAGAGAGGGAGACAGACAGAGGGAGACAGAGAGAGAGAGCGAGAGAGGGAGACAGAGGGACGGCGACAGAGGGACGGAGACAGAGAGACAGAGACAGAGGGACGGAGACAGAGGGGGACAGACAGAGGGAGACAGACAGAGGGAGGAGGGTAACAGAGGGAGAAGGGCGACAGAGGGAAGGAGACAGATAGAGGGAGACAGATAAAGGGAGACAGATGGAGGGAGACAGATGGAAGGAGACAGATGGAGGGAGACAGATGGAGGGGGATAGACAGAGGGAGACAGAGGGAGGGAACAGATGGAGGGGGACAGAGGGAGGGAGACAGACGGAGACAGACAGAGGGAGGGAGAGAGAGGGAAGGAGACAGAGAGAGAAAGGGAGGGAGACAGAGAGAGGGAGCCAGAGAGAGAGAGAGAGAGAGAGGGAGACAGACAGAGTGAGTGAGAGAGAGGGGGAGAGAGAGAGAGAGAGAGGGAGGGAGACAGAGAGAGGGAGGGAGACAGCGAGAGAGAGGAAGGGAGACAGAGAGAGACATAGAGAGGGAGGGAGACAGGGACAGACAGAGATAGAGACAGAGACAGACAGAGACAGGGACAGACAGATAGAGGCAGAGACAGACAGACAGAGGGAGAGGGAGACAGAGGGAGGGAGACAGGGACAGACAGGGACAGATAGAGTAAGAGACAGGGACAGAGGCAGAGACTGAGACAGACAGAGAGGCAGAGAGACAGAGGGGGAGACTGAAGGGGAGACAGAAGGAGAGAGAGAGGGAGACAGAGTGTGACTGAGAAAGGGAGAGGGAGGGAGACAGAGAGAGAGGGAGACAGGGGGAGACAGAGGGAGAGAGAGGGAGACAGACAGAGTGAGTGAGAAACCTCCCGAATGCCCCTTAGGTGGTTTGGGCTCGCTCGCTACGATCGCTCGCTACACTGCCTTACTGTGTCCCAAAATGATGCATCTCCAAAAAGTGTGTCACCAACATGAAAAGTTTGGAAAGCTGTGGTGTAGAGTATGTTGACGTTGTTGCCTAAAAGATATGAGAAAGGACCACTGGCTCTAAGAAGTGCAGCACAACCTATGATTGCCAATACCGAACATGCATAATGAATGGGTTCTTTAAGTATGATTAAAGCTAATGAACTGATGGAGAAACTTAGCTGTTGGCTGGATCTGGAGTTAGAGGGCTTTTATACTGTGACAAGGAAAGTGTGCCACACTTTACTAAATTAATTGCTTTGGACATATTTATAAATGAACAGTGATGTGACCCCATATTATAAGAGGTGTCTAAAGTTGTGAAATAAAAGAACCTTGAGGAGAGCTAAAGTTTGGTCTGTGTTAAAACTCATGAACTTCGCAAATTTTCCATGAGGACCACCTCATGTCAGCTGACCTATATTCCTTGTTGCTCCAGGCTGCTCACCCACGCACACAAAGCGCTCCACAACATGGGCCCCAAATACCTCAACAACCGCCTCTCGTTCTACACTCCCACCCGCCAGCTCCACTCCACCAGCCTCGCCCTCGCCACCGTCCCACGGATGAACAGAACCACCACCGGAGGAAGATCGTTCTCCTACCTGGCAGACAAGACATGGAACTCCCTCCCCGCACACCTACGACTGACCCAGGACCATCTCACCTTCAGGAAACACCTCAAGACCTGGTTATTCGAGCAATAGCGGCACCCCCCCTCCCTTCAGCGCCTTGAGACCCTCATGGGTGAGTAGCACGCTCTACAAATGTATTGATTGGTTGCTTGACATTTACAATGTAAGATTCTGAAGTAAACATTTGGGAATAATCAACCTACCTTCTCTCAGTTCCTGTGCACTTGGAAATAGAAGAGTAATGGTATGCACTTGCCCTTCAAAATACATGAAACAACTTGCAATAATTCTGGGCAAGTAGTTTTTTCTGATTTATAACTATTCTTAAAATGAAAAGATTGGTGCCTGACTCCTGTATGCTGAAAACCTGATTGAAAAAAACTTCTTAGATCCAACTGATCCTAGCAATTTGTGACCCATCTCCCTCCATCCCTATGCAGAAAGTAGTTTTTGCTCAACTGATGAAGTATATAGAAGCTAATGCTGTTCATCCAAGTAGGATTCAGTCTGTGACATAGCTCCAAGTTGTTGGTAGTATCTTTCCTCGATGATGTATGCCGAATGATGGACACCAAAGGCCCAATGCTTCTTTCAAATCAGGACCTTTCAGTCACATTTGATATACAACTGACCATAATATTCTAATATCAAGATCAGTCAAAACTGTCATTAAAGGAATTACTTTATCTTGGATAAAATTGTTTAGAAGAAAGAGAAGACAAGGGTTTTTGTGTAGTCATTCTCCACAAGCTTGAAGGAATATATATGTATTAATCCATCGGGGTCCATTTTGTCACCTCTTCATTTTAATATTTATATACGACCATGGCCAATAAGTTACACCAACTGAGGGCTACATTTGTTATGTATTCCGGTGGCACCCAACTCATTTTTGGAGTGTCATCTCAGTCTAATGAAATGGGTCCATCGTTGACCGATAGCCTCACACTAGCTAGATGATGGATATCAACACACTATTTAAAAAGCAACCTCAAGAAGACTGAGTAGTTTACCACTTCAGCTAACATTTGTGTAAATGATCTTACATTTCTATCTGTGATGGGTTCTCTCCATCCCTGCAAAATTTGTCTGGAAATTAAGCATCCTCATTGATCACAACCTCATGTGGCTAACATAGCCACTATCTGTTTGTTCAGCCTAAAATGCTTCAACATATATTCCTTTACTGCAGAAAGACTAGGGGTCCCCATGGTAAAGGCTTTGGTTCAGCCAAGGTTTGAATATTGTATTTTTATTTTGCTAGCAGCATCCAGTAAACACCTCACCTGTCTTCAAGAGTTGCTAAATGCCGTTATCTGCTTACTTTGCAGATTAAAAAATATATTACACGATCCTTCAAGCAAGAAAATAATCTCAATTGTCTTCCAATACACAATAGAATTATGTTTAGAGCAATGACTAATGTTCTCCAGGCTGTTTGTTCCAACTCACATATATTAATGGCTAAACAATTCCTTTGGTACAGAACTTCTAAAAGTACACATTCGGAACACGTACGGAAACATTTGGAGACAAGCATTCTTGATTGTGGCTGCTAAATCTTGGAATATCCTTTCACTTTATCTTTGAAGTCAATCTCCTCATTCTCTTTTTAGAAAGTCTTTGAAAAGTTCAGTTTGGTCCTTAAATAGTTTCCATGTAAATTACAGACGTCCACATATGTTTAAAACGCATCTAGTTGCTGTAGTTAAAGACGTTTGTGTTAGCACCCGGAAACCTACTGTTTGGTGTATGTGCACTTTATAAATATTTTAATCATAATCATAATGATGGTGAGCTGTTCTGAACTTGGCTATATCTATGGACGAAGTGGTCGTTTGCAGATTAATAATATTTGTGTTGCTGGTATTGAAAATCTGATTTGTTTCTATCCTTTCACTCTCATAGTTGCATCATAATGAGATGTACCTTTGTGCAGCAGTGTGTTCAGTGCCGGCTCTAGGACGGTGTGACCTGTGCAGCCGCACATGCTGCTGATCTTGGGCTCAGGAAGGTGGGGGTTGGTGCTGTTTAGAAATAATTTATGGGTTTAAAACAACACACACTGCAGAGTTCCTTGTGTGTCAGACAGTTTTCAGGCAAAAATACAAATGTCAAGATAACTCTAGTGTTTGCTGGAGAGAGAATGACTTTTGACTAGTGGCAGTTCTGGCTCGTTAAATAGTGCATAGGGTTAATATGTTTGCTGCAAAGAATGTGTACCATGCAGATCACAGAATTGCATTTTTATGTGGATAGTTCAGTGGGTTACCTCTTTTGTCACAGAGATCCTTTTGTTACTTGCAGTTCATAAGATACGATCCTAATATAGCTCAGTGAGCTATGAACTGTTATCAAAGAGCTTCATGCAAACTGCAAGGCATAGGGGTACAATCTTATGTTTTTCCACAGTTTTTCATGCTCTTAATGTTGCTAAAAAGGGTTCATATGGGTAGAAATACAATCTTATTATTGAAGCCAACCCCAACCACAGGAGTACATTTTAAATCTTTGAAGTTTTAAAGTTTGTGCTTCTCCAAACACTCTTATAATATACTGCCTATTAGAATGGATGATACGTGAGTCCTACACCTTGCAATCTTCATCACCTTATTTAACATTTCCTGCAGACTGATTTACACAGGTACGATTCATTCTAGCCATATATGTTTAATGTGTGTGGGATCTAATGTGCTCTGACAATCTACACTGCCATGAGTATCCCTATCAAACAAATGAAATGCACGTGTATGTGTGTTTGAGAGCGAGAGAAAGAAAGAGAGAGAGAGAGAGAGAGAGAGAGAGAGATAGAGAGAGATAGAGAGAGACTATGGAGTGATCCTTGACCCTTAACCCTGTGTTCAGGCAGGTCGCTCCCTCTGCCACCGCGCAGACCCCCTGTGCGCCGCTGCTTCTCCTGACTCCCTCGTTGCTCCTTGTGTGCCCTTGGTTGTTCACTGTTATTTCGTTTTGTGATCTTTTTTCCCCTTCGTTTTTTCGCTCCTTGTGTGCCCCTGCGTGCCCTTCTCTGCCTGCCTGCACTGTTGTTTCATTTTGTTACTCATTTTTCCCCCTCGTTTTTCGCTCCTTGTGTGCCCCTGCGTGCCCTTCTCTGCCTGCCTGCACTGTTGTTTCATTTTGTTATTCATTCTTTTCTTTCCCCTTCTTTTTGCTCCTTGTGTGCCCCTTCTCTGCCTGCACTGTTGTTTCATTTTGTTATTCATTTTTTTTTCTTTCCCCTTCGTTTTTCGCTCCTTGTGTGCCCCTGTATGCCCATTCTCTGCCTCCCTGCACTGCTAGTTCGTTTGTGACTCCGCAGTGTGTCTTCTGCCTTCTCCAATGTGCCCTCTCACCCCCAGCCCCCTCTCGCCTTCGGTATCGCTTGCTTCCCGCCGCTCGCGCTCCCCACGGCCCCGCCCCCCGCTTCCCATTGGCCTCCCCGCTCCCTGCTGCTCCTCCCTCCCTCTCTCCCTCCTATGGAGGCCGCGCGGTGGTGAGAGGAGCGACCCTTGACCCTTAACCCTGTGTTCAGGCAGTTCGCTCCCTCTGCCACCGCGCAGACCTCCTGTGCGCCGCTGCTTCTCCTGACTGCCTCGTTGCTCCTTGTGTGCCCTTGGTTGTTCACTGTTATTTCGTTTTGTGATCTTTTTTCCCCTTTGTTTTTTCGCTCCTTGTGTGCCCCTGCGTGCCCTTCTCTGCCTGCCTGCACTGTTGTTTCATTTTGTTACTCATTTTTTTCCCCTTGTTTTTCGCTCCTTGTGTGCCCCTGCGTGCCCTTCTCTGCCTGCCTGCACTGGTTTCATTTTGTTATTCATTTTTTTCTTTACCCTTCGTTTTTCGCTCCTTGTGTGCCCCAGTGTGCCCCTTCTCTGCCTGCCTGCACTGTTGTTTCATTTTGTTATTAATTTTTTTTTCTTTCCCCTTCGTTTTTCGCTCCTTGTGTGCCCCTGTGTGCCCCTTCTCTGCCTGCCTGCACTGCTAGTTCGTTTGTGACTCCGCATTGTGGCTTCTGCCTCCTCCACTGTGCCCACTCCCCCCAGCCCCCTCTCGCCTTCGGTATCGCCTGCTTCCCGCCACTCGCGCTCCCCGCGGCCCCGCCCCCTGTTTCCCATTGGCCGCCCCGCTCCCGTCTCCCAGCTGCTCCTCCCTCCCTCTCTCCCTCTTATGGAGGTCGCGCAGCGGATTCGCCGCCGGCGCGCCAAAGGCAAGCCCGTCTGCGCCTGGACCACGCCCAGCACCAGGACCCCTGGCCCCCGACGATGCCAGCCCACACGACGAACTTACGAGGCCGCCACCCTCAACGCACTCAACGCCGGCCGTAACCCCGCCTGCTACCGTGCCAACCCGAAACGCACCCACGGACCTTTCTCCTGCCAAACCTGCAAATTCACCTGCCTCAGAACCTGCACCGCTCCCGCAGGGCCAAGCACCAGCAACAATCACCTCAAGTGCATCATGCTCAACACCCGCTCCATCCACAGACACGCCGTCGAACTCTGGAACCTCCTCAACACAACATCACCAGACGTCGCCTTCCTCACAGAAACCTGGATGAACGCTTCCTCAGCCCCTGACATCGCCATAGCCACCCGGAGGGCTACAAGATCACCCGGAGGGACCGCGTCAACCAAACCGGAGGAGGCATCGCCATCGTCCACAAAAACACCATCCGAATCACCACCAACTCCGACGACACCCTCACCGCCGCCGAGCACCTCCACTTTCAGGTACACACCGACCCCAAGACCACCCTCAGAGGCACTCTTGTCTACAGACCCCCGGGACCACGCACACAATTCAGCGAAGCCATCGCAGACTTCATCAGCCAGCACGCCCTTACCTCCTCAGACTACATCCTCCTAGGAGACCTCAACTTCCACCTGGAGAACAACAATGACAGCAACACCGTCACCTTCCTGGACAACCTCGTCAACCTCGGACTCAAGCAACTGGTGAACACCCCCACCCACTACGCCGGTCACACGCTTGACCCCATCTTCTCCTCCAGCAAGCACATCTCCTTCAGCCACTCCACCGGACTACACAGGACAGATCACAGCTGCGTCCACTTCAACTTCAGGAGAACCACGACCCACCACCACCCGCAACAGGCTCCCCACAGAAGCTGGAGCAAGATCTCCGCCGACCAACTCACCACCTCCCTCAGCCAGAACCCTCCCACCAACACGAGGGACCCCAACGAAGCAGCCCGCAACCTCACACAGTGGCTCACCAACTGCGCCGATGACCTCACGCCCCTGAAGAACCCCCCCAGCAGACCCGGCAGCAATAAAACCTCATGGTTCACCAACAACCTCAAAAACTCCAAGAAAACCTGCCGCACCCTTGAGAAAGCCTGGCGCCACGACCAGACAACGGAGAACATGACAGCCCTCAAGAACGCCACCCGCATACACCACCAGCTGATCCGCACCACCAAAAGGACAACATTCAAAGAACGTCTGGACAACAACACCCACAACAGCAAGGAACTCTTCAACATCGTCAAAGAGCTCTCCAACCCCAGCGCCTGCAACAACGACATCACACCCTCGTAAGACCTCTGCGACTCACTCGCCTCGTTCTTTCACCGCAAGATCGCCGACATACACAACAGCTTCGGCGCACAGACCACGCACTCAACCACCGAACCAGCACCCCCCACCACCACCCTCTGCAACTGGACCCTGGTCAGCACCAAAGACACCACGCGCACGATGAACACCATCCACTCCGGCTCCCCCTCCGACCCCTGTCCACACCACATCTTCAACAAGCCGACTCGATCATCGCACCCCAACACCGGGACATCATTAACAGCTCCTTCGCATCCGCCACCTTCCCGGAGAGTTGGAAACACGCTGAGCTCAGCGCCCTCTTGAAAAAAAACACCGCGGACCCCACGGACCTCAAGAACTTCCGCCCCATCTCACTCCTCCCTTTTCCTGCCAAAGTAATCGAGAAGACCGTCAAAAAACAACTCTCCGCCTTCCTCGAGACAAACGGATCCATCGACCCCTCGCAGTCCCGTTTCCAAGCAAACCACAGCACCGAGACCGCCCTCATCGCAGCTACTGACGACATCAGGTCCCTGCTCGACAACGAGGAAACAGCGGCACTCATCCTCCTGGACCTCTCAGCAGCCTTCGACACCGTATGTCACCGCACCCTGATACAACGCCTCAGCAACACCGGAATCCAAGGAACGGCCTTGGAGTGGATCATCTCGTTCCTCGCCGGAAGAACGCAGAGAGTCCGCCTCCCCCCGTTCCGCTCCGCGGCCACCGAAGTCATCTGCGGCGCTCCTCAAGGATCTTCGCTCAGCCCCACCCTATTCAACGTCTACATGTGCCCCCTCGCAACACAACCTAAAAATCATCACCTACGCTGACGATACCCAGCTGATCCTCTTCCTCACCAATGCCCCACCACCACCAGAGCCAGCCTCCAGGAAGGAATGAAAGACGTCGCGGAATGTATGAAGCTCAGCCGTCTGAAAGTGAGCTCAGACAAAACGGAAGTCCTCATCCTGGGACCTTCTCCCTCTGCCTGGGATGACTCCTGGTGGCCCCCTGCCCTGGGCACCGCCCCCAAGCCAACGGACCATGCTCGCAACCTGGGCTTCATCCTGGACTCCTCCCTCACAATGTCCAAGCAAGTCAACGCCGTCTCGTTGTCCTGCTTTAACACCCTGCGCATGCTCCGAAAGATCTTCCGGTGGATCCCCACCGAAACCAGGAAGATGATCACCCAGGCCCTCGTCACCAGCCGACTGGACTACGGGAACACCCTCTATGCCGGAACCACAGCCATACTCCAGAAAAGACTCCAGCACATACAGAACGCCTCTGCACGACTCATCCTGGACATCCCCAGTCACAGCCACATCTCTGCCCATCTGAAAGACCTGCACTGGCTCCCTGTCAACAAGAGGATCACGTTCAGACTCTGTAGTATCGAAGTCAGGAACACAGGAAACGTGGTGGCTGAATTGGTTGTTTTATTCAGACATATAGGTTTACACAGCGACACAAGAGACACCAGGTTTCAACTGGGGAAATTGCCAACATTCTCAAACGTCATAGAACCCTCATGACAGAGAGTTCTAACTACAGGTGCCAGGGAGGCACAGCACAGAACATTACATTATCCCCTTTTCTATAACCAAAAGAGGAGGAACACAGGGAAGAAAAGAAAAGAGAAAAGACCGGGAAAGAGGGAGCAAGGGAAAAGAAGAAAAGAACAGAAAAGAAAAGAAAAGAAACAAAGACAGCGAAGAGTAGAAGAACAGCTAGAATTTAATGAAGAGAGAAACAACTACCTAAATCTGGCAGGAACTCTTGGAACTCTTGCGCTCCTGCGAAGTGCAAGACTACCATCATCTTCATTATTAACATCGTCAGAACACATGGCATCATGGCGAGAAACAGGTTAACTGAACTTGACTTTCACAACTTTACTGACATTCCACCAGTGATTGTTGCTAAGACGAACAGCATTTCCGCAAACCTTATCGACAACTAAAGGCTCAGAAAATTTACTCCTTCCCTTGGTGACATGAACAGGGCTCTTGATACGCACAATATCTCCAGCACAGATACTATGTGGCACAGTCCTATTCCTTTCATCAAAATTGGCTTTCTGTTTTGCTTGAACCTTCATAACATTGTCCCTTACAAACCCATCTATCCCGTCCATGACATTCAACTTAACCCACTTCGACATCCACCCTGGACACATTTTTGTGGAGGGTTTTCTCCCTCTTAGAAGTTCGAACGGAGACACACCAGTGGACGAATGAGCAGTAGTGCGATAAAACCACAACATGGAACGAACGGCATTTTCAAGCACACACTTGCAGGCGATGGCCCATTGCACACAATTGTTCAACACACGATTCATTCTCTCCACAAGCCCATTGGCCTGAGGATGATAGAGGGAACTCTTCCTATGTGAGACGTCACCTTGTTCGAGAAAAGACTCAAATTCAGAACTCACAAACTGCACCCCATTATCCGTCATGACAACAGAGGGAAACACTTCCCTAAGGAAAACATCTTTAAGAAAAGAAATGACGTTGGCTGAGGAAGGCTCACTGATAAAACGAATCTCTGGCCATTTAGAATAGTAATCAATGGCAACAATGGCAAAACGCGAAGAAGAGGGTAAAAGATTGAAAGGACCAACTAAGTCAACACCAATCCTTTCCCATGCTCTCTCGGGAAGCATAATGGGTTCCAAAGGGGGTATTCTGGGTTTGTAACTCTTGTCAGATGATCTACAGATAACACAACCATCCACTAGAGCATCCACAGAAACATCCATGAGTGGCCACCAAAACACATCTCGTAGTCTTCGTTTGGTGAATGTTTTTCCCAAATGGCCTTCATGCGCCCCATCAACAAGACGTCTCCTTAAACTCTCGGGGGGAATGAGCCTGCCACCCCGCATAAGGATCCCATCTTCAACCGTGAGCTCATCAGCCACCTTAACAAAAGTCTGGAATTGTCCAGAGACATTTTTCTCTTTAGGCCAACCTTTTTTTAAGAAACTTAGGACCTGAACAAGTACCTCATCCTTCAACAACTCCCTTCTCCATTCTGCCTCATTGACCGCACACATTCCCTCAAGATCCAAGGCAGCAACAAAGCAATCTTCCTCCTCGTCATCCCTTTCATCATCGGATTCATGACAAGAAATGGGGAAACGTGAAAAATAGTCCGCCCTGACATTCTTCGAACCTGGCAAATAGACCACATCAAAATTGTACTGGAGTAGCTTGGTTGACAACCTCGCAATGCGCGGGGTATGCTCTTTGATCTTGTCGCCAGACAAAATAGAAACTAAGGGATTATGATCAGTGCGTATAACAAAGTGACTACCCCAAAGAAAAGAGTTGAATTTCCTTACCGCCCACCAACAAGCCAAAAGCTCTTTCTCTATCACAGAAAAATTCACTTCAGCACCACGCAACACCCTTGAAGCATACGCAATAGTGTTGTCAACCTGACCACTCTTCTGAGTGAGCACGGCTCCAAGACCAAATACACTTGCATCTAAAGTTACCACACACTCCTTATTTGGATCAAACGCTTTGAGGACACTGTCACTCACCAATTGAGACTTAATCCACATGAAGATTTCTTGGCAGTTCTTATCCCAAACAAAAGGTACATTTTTTTTAACATATTGGTAAGTGGGTGAACTTTTGTCGCATAATCCTTGATAAATCTGGAATAGAACTCACTGAGCCCTATGAAGGACTTCAAACCTGCCTTATCGACTGGAGGAGATGCATCCACAATTGCCTTTACCAAACCTGGACGTGGCTCAACCCCATTGTGTGAAACAACATGGCCAAGAAATTCCATCTTTTCCCTAAGAAAAACACACTTCTCTCGCTTGAAAACAATGCCCTTGTTTTGCATTATTTCCAAAACTTGATTCAAAGAACCATTATGATCCTCAATATTTTGGCCAAAAATCAAAACATCATCCTGGAAAACAATTACTCCAGGAGTGTCCTTGAACATCTGACTCATCAGCCTTTGGAAAACAGCTGCCGCTGATGCAAGACCGAACGGCATTCTGCAATACTGGAAGCTACCAAATGGAGAGACAAATGCAGTCAAATGTTTAGAGGACTCACTCAACACAACCTGATGGTACGCGGAAGCTAGGTCTAACTTGGTGAACCATTTTGCGCCTCTGGTGAGGGATAGCAAATCTGTAATTTTTGGCAAGGGGTGTGAGTCAATCCAGATGTTTTTGTTTAGACTGCGCAAATCCACACAGACGCGCAGATCACCATTCCTTTTCCTGGCGACAACAAGAGGGGACAACCACAAGGATGACTCAATCGGTTCAATGATCCCCTTCTTGCATAGCTCGATAAGTTCGGTCTCAAGGCTATCCCTCACACTAAAAGGGACGCTTCTGACTTTATGTTTGACGGGGATAGCCCCATCTTTAACCTTGATCTCATGGCTAAAGTCCTTGATCCTCCCCAGTCTCTTTCCAAAAACAGTGGGAAATTTGCGAGACAGACTCTCAACATAGTCATCGGAGTCAACAACGGCAAGACTCGCAATACAATTGTCGGGTTCAGCTAATCCAACTTGTTCTTTTGCCCCAGGTCTCAGGATTAATCTGAACAAACCACCATGAAACCACCCCAAGATGTTCAACCCTTTGATTGCGACATACATTTTCCCAAAAATTCTCCTGCCCCTGAACTGTAGGACATCCTCAAAATAACCAAGCAGAGCTATTCTACGTCCTTCAAAAGAAACAGGAGCTCTATCAGGAGGTTCAAGTTTCTTTCCAGGCCATGTTTCCTCAAACAATTCCTGGGTGATCATGGTTACTCTTGCCCCTGAATCTACCAGTAGGGAAACCACTTTATCACCTACACCAAAATTCTCGTAGGGGTCAACACAATCAGAAGGGTCACCAACAATGACTCCATCTTCACGCACAGCCACAACCACCACCTTAGTTTCGTGTTTGTCAAAATCACCCAAATCTGGATTTTCACGTACCACTACAACCATATCTCTGAGATCGTCTTGGATGCTGTTAACTGGACTTGTACCCATACTTGTATTATCCAGCATATCGGAAACATTTCCTACTCCATTTACATTGCTTAGACCTTGTGGCTTACTGACAACAGTGGAGTTACCCTGTCTAGAATTCTGACAAATTTTGGCAAAATGACCATATTTTCCACAGTTACGACAAACAGAACTCCTAGCAGGACAAAATTTGTTATTCTTGTTGTGTGAGGGATTCCCACACCTATAACAAATGTCATTTCTAGGAAACAGGTTTCTTTCAGAACGTTGAAAATTGGGAACGCTGCTCCTCTCGAAGCGTTGTTGTCCAGGAGCTGATCTGTTGTCCCTGTTCTCCTTAGTCCTCACCACAGAAACTGCTTCATCATTCTTCTTTTCGAGCTCCTTAACTTCTTTTTTAGACAACTCGATACTTTTAGCAGTGCGGATAGTCTCTTCGAGAGTAGGATTTCCTAAGGTAAGCAACTTCTGCTGTATCGACTTGTCAGTGCATTTGCATATGTATTGGTCTCTGATTAGTTGCTCCCTGAAACCCTCAAATTCGCATTCCGCGCTCAACAACCTCAAACCAGACACATAGGTCTCAACGTCTTCACCAGGCAGCTGTTCTCTTTTGAAGAATTTATGTCTGATTACCACAAGACTTGGTTTGATGTCAAATCTTAACTCCAGTCTCATCCTCGTTTCGACATATTCATCCACATCTTCTTCCGCGTTATTCCTTACTAGAGGAGGTAAATGTTTAAAAATCTCTCGGCCTTCAAAACCCAATGAATGCAGTAACAAAAATGTCTTCCTTTCTGCGCGATATCTTGACGCGCCAATAGCCCCTATATAGGTTTCAAATGCGTCGAACCACTTCCTCCAAGGAATGGGTGGATTACCCGGTGTCTCAAGAAAAGGTGGAGGAGGAGAAACTGATTGCATGGTGTACTAGGGACTTGTACAGAACTGCGTGAGTTTATCCCAAATAAATGCTGTGTCGCTGTGTTAATTAAAGATTTGGGATGAACACAAGGTTTGTTGCAGCGAAAACAAGGAAGAAATGTGTTAGCCTGTCACTGTATGTACAAGGAAGAATTGTACTCTTTTTCAAAAAGTGTTTTTATTTTAAATTCTTCCTTAATTCCTTTAGATTAACGTGGCTTTGTCTTGTGATTACAGACCACCCTCTCGAAACGGCCAATGACGTGCTGGTCGTTGCTGTGGTAACGTTGGTTTTACAGCGCGCTGCAGCTAATGCGTGCACACAACAAAGAATTTTCCTCTTTTTTTTTTTGACACACAAAATGGCCGCCTCTGACGTCACCGGCGTGTAACAGCGTTGCCAATCATACGCGAGTCCGTGATGCCAACCACGCGGCTAATTCCCCTTCATTGCGCAGTACCGGTAAATACAGGAAAACGCTTTCAGAAACAAAACTTTGCGTTGTGCGCGCAGCAGACTTATCTCGATAGAAGCGCTCCGCTCCTCATCCCAAACGAAGAGAAAAATCCGCGCAGCTCAGATGGGGAATCAGCTGTCTGGCAACTTCCTCGATATGTTCAGCTGTCAGGTACGAGGCAATTTACGTGGTTTCTCCGCAGATCGTCGCCATGAATTTTGTAGTATCGAAGTCAGGAACACAGGAAACGTGGTGGCTGAATTGGTTGTTTTATTCAGACATATAGGTTTACACAGCGACACAAGGGACACCAGGTTTCAACTGGCGAAATTGCCAACATTCTCAAACCGTCATAGAACCCTCATGACAGAGAGTTCTAACTACAGGTGCCAGAGAGGCACAGCACAGAACATTACAGACTCCTCACCCATGCACACAAGGCTCTCCACGACATGGGCCCCAAGTACCTCAACAGCCGCCTCGCATTCTACACACCCACTCGCCAGCTCGGATCCACCAGCCTCGCCCTTGCCACCGTCCCACGTATTCACAGATCCACTGCCGGAGGAAGATCCTTCTCCTACCTGGCGGCTGACCCAGGATCATCTCTCCTTCAGGAAACAATTCAAGACCTGGCTGTTCGAGCAGTAGCGACTCACCCTCCCCCCAGCGCCTTGAGACCCTAGCGGGTGAGTAGCGCGCTCTACAAATTTCATGATTGAATGATTGATTGATTGATGAAGGGCATTGTTGTTAGTTGCTAGTGAGGGAATCCGTGGAGAAGGAGGACACGGTGGAGGGCAGCGCCCAAAAAGAATGTTGCACTGGGTGCCACCAGCACTAAAGCCGGCCCTGATTGTATGTCATATTGCAGTGCTCACAGAAACTCTAATTACCTCGTAGATAGTGGAAGTTAAAGTAAGCATTTCCTGTGTGAGCAGAGATTATTCTAAGTCTACATTCCAGCTGATCCAAAATATTGTCTGATGCTTTCAGCAGCTCTTTCATGATTGAGCATCAATCCCATAGATGGAGTCAGTTGAACCTTTTGTGTGACTTTCTGTTCCAGGCTTGCCAGGTGCTCCGACACTCCTCAAACCAAGGTGCTGAGGCTGATGCCCACAAACAATGTGGATATTGGTGCTGTTTTTACACTAGAAGTGGTTTTTGCTAGATTATGTGTAGACCTTAAACAGATTCAATTTCGAAACATAGAATAATAATAAAATACGTTTGAGACATTATAGCTGGTAATGGATGTAAATGATAAATAATTGTTGTATTCAGATTTTTTTATTTTTTTTATTTACCCCATAAAGAAACGTATCAACAAGGCAAGAAGTGTTTGGTGTGCTGTACCCTTCACGATTACAAGCATGTTGTGTGGCTCAACTTAAAGTAACAGCAAAATTGGCAAAATGTGATGCCCGGAATAACAACCATACGTAAAAGTAATAAGTTGCTCTATCTTAGTAGAGAGAAACTTAGCACACTTGAATCGACTGTGACTGTTTTAGTGAACTCTGGGCCATATTATCAAGAAAGGGCGATACATTATCGCCGCTTTTATCGGCAGGAAACTGCCGCTTAAGCGGCGATAATGGGCTTGATAATATGCCCTTGTGAATTCCCATAGAAGCCCAGGTTAACACCAGAACCTGGGCTTCTATGGGAATTCACAAGGGCATATTATCAAGCCAATTATCGCCGCATTAGCGGCAGTTTCCTGCCGATAAAAGCGGCGATAATGTATCGCCCTTTCTTGATAATATGGCCCTTGGGTGTTGTGTTTATTTGCCATGCTCCATTTTACCTCATTTGGTGTACCTATACTTCTTTTAACGCCCTGGTCATCGTACAAGGCCACCGAGGGTCTTCATAATAGAAGTGCATTAACCAAGAGAATAATTAAGGGGTCAAAGGGGCACTGGCTCTAAAGATGCTTCTTTATGAGGGACTATATATAGGTGTGCCTTCAATAGATTTATCTGTGCCTAATTTTCAAATGCATGGTGCCTACCAATAGGCACATGGATTAAAACCTGTATTTAACTCTCTTTAGTTCGCTGCCAAATAAGCAGATGGCCTTTACATTACACACACACACACCAACATTCAAAAATTTCCAACAAAGGTCTTTCTGAAAACTCACAAACTCAACAGGCTCTCACAAAAAAAAACTATGAGGCAGGGAACCCAAGAAGCAGATAAACCTATTTATTGGGGGAGCTTTATTGATTACTTTACCCCCAGTATTTACTTCTCGTCAGTCAAACTCTTTTATGTAGAAGCACGTTTTCTTCTTTCACCCTTTCAAAGACATATCTTGGGACTTCCTTTATACTGTAAGTCGATCCTTATCTGGGCAGTGGTGGCAGGTATCTGGCTTGTCCTCGTCTCTTTCCAGAGACATTGAGGGAGCTCTTTCTATGACATGCCAATTAAAGGTACGATGTATAGCTCGCTCAATGGTGCTTTTGTTTATGTTCTGAAGGAGCACGCGCACACACACATGCATGCACACATACACACAGACACACACACACACACTGTAACGGCCTCATGAAGTGTGACCTAAATGGATATCTTCACACCTGTGCATGCATGCAGTGACTGTAATTAAAAAGGTTGAAGCAAAATACACACTTAGCTTTCCATCTACAGTTTAGCTCAAGGGCAAAAGTAATTTACACCATCAGTGTGGCAGGACTGTTGTTGCTTGATACCGACACACAAGCATTGAGGTGAAAATATTGGACTGATTCAAAAAGATTTTATAGCACATTTAGCTTGTGCTACAAAATGCTATTCACAAACCTATCTTTTCTAAGGGAGATCCTCACACATATTATTTTACTACTTAGTAGAAAATGTGGGAGGAACCAGGGGGTGAGGCTGGAAAAAAGGGGTATACTTGCTACTAAATGGGAGGGTTTAGGGGGAGTAAGGAGAGGTTTTCTGGACGGTTTGGGGAACATGTGCACCCATCTCCAAAAGAGTAACAGCTAGATTCATCATAGTCCCATTTTGCAAGACCTTAATAGCGATTATTAAGGAATCGCTATTAAGGACTTGCAAAACGGGATTCATGTAGGAATAGCAAAAAATATTGTGATTCCTACATCATCCTTATTTGCGATTAGCAAATTATGTGATTTTGAGGGTGCCAGGGGTGTCCAAAGGACACCATGTAGCACCCCTGAAATGAAAATGTAGCCTGATGTTGTCCAAAGGACATGTGTGTGTAACATACCACTTTTCGCTATTTACCACCAAGTCAGACTTCATGGTAAATAGCGGCAGGAAATTGCGAATTCGCATATTTTAAAAGTTTCATGAATTGCATTTAACCCCTTCCACGCTCATGACGAGCTGGGCTCGTCATGAGGTAGCCTCCTCGCACGCTCATGACGAGCCCAGCTCGTCATGTAAAGTGCGGTTTTAAAAATCTCAGCGTGCGAGCGGAATTCCGCCCGCACGCATGCGGTTAAGGAATCTCAAATAGAGATTCCTTAAATGCAATTCCTCGCAAATATGCGATTTCGCAAATAGCGATTTTTGCATTTGGGATGATGAATCCCAAATGCAAAAATTGCGCTCGCTAAGGGCCAGATTCTGAGAATCTGGCCCTTTGTGAGCTGATTTTTCGTTCATGAATCTAGCTGTAAGTCCATTGCTACTCACACACTGCACTTCTAAAGTTACTACAGCCAACAAGGTACCCGAAACAGTAGTAAATGACTCCACCTCAAAGCTGAAGTAAGTCCAACAAGACCAATTACTAATACTGGAACGACTTCTGATAGAACAAAATGGAGGTAGGGAGTAAAATTAAACCTCTTGGGAAATAATGTTAAATTAAATTAAATCATTAAAAATTGTTAAAAATATAAATAAGTATATTTTATATTAACAAATATTTTCAAATAAAACATTTATCAACAAACTTTTCTTATTCAAATATGAATGTAAGCATACACTTTAATAAAACATAATTACATTTATTTTAATTAATTCTGTACACCACTTCTAATAATTATTAATGCATAATAAAATGAATTTATTTAGCTATAGTTGGGAATTCACATTTAATTTTCAGAAGAGTAATTTCAATTTAATGTAATATATTTAAATTAAAAATATTAAAAAATTACGTTAATAGTGGTTGAGCATTGCTCTTTTGTACTATATGTATATATCAATCATTTCCAATAATATAACAATATTTGTACTAACTTTTCCCAAGCTTAATAAGCTTTTCTAGTTTCCCCTATACTTTACCATATTGGGAGGAGATCTTTATCATAGATAACATAATTTAATTTAAAATTATTTCCTGCAGGGCTTTATTTTAAGTCCCTACGTCTATTATTTTCTATGGAAGAGTTTAGGAGTATCAGTGGTTGGAAATGTGTGATGTTGGACATACCATTGTTACTTTTTTTTACAGTAGTATCCTACTCTCATAAGTTTGGGTCCACCCTCATATTCTGCGGGTATAGAGGTGTAAGACTCCACTTGTGAGTAGCTTTACACTCAGACTTTGCGAATAGCCAAATGTAATAAAATTACTCAAAATGTAAGAGTAGATTAAATGTGTAAATTACTCACAATTCAGAGCTACATTTGATAATAGACCAGAAAGATGATAAAAATATTGTTTTATTGGAATTTTCCATATTATGTCCACCAATTTTGTTGATGTATTTTTTGAAAACATTGGAAAACATTGCAAATGTTAGTGCTCTAGATGTTTTGCCACTGAAGGAAGAGTCCCAGCCCCTCCTGCCTTTTCCTCTGCCCTCCCCACTACCTCTGCTTCAGGAAAAAAATATAAACAGTCTATTGGTCACCTTCAGTTCCCATTGGTCTTACCAATGAGGCAGTTGTCTCTTGTGCTCCACAATCTCTCTGCATCTGTTAGCAAAATGCTGCCCATCTGTATGCTTAAGATTTTGATCTTTCTCATCATAATGTTCCTATTTTCTGTATTTTTAAACATCTGATTTTTTGTTATATTTTGCCCACTACATCACTTTCAGTGTTTTTATATTCAAAATCGTTCTCCCTCCTGGTTCAGTCTACATAACTAGCTTGAACAATTTTACTCAGTGTTGGTGTAGACAGCTAGGTATGTGCATTAATTGCATTTGATCATCGCCCAGCTGCTCTGGTGCGATTTACATGTGTTCTTCTCTTCTTCAGTCAGTTTGTCCAAAAGCTGCTTCCTTCCTGCTAGAAATATTTCCACTTTAACCTACAGTATAAAATAGCGTGCATATTTCATGCATTTCCCCATCTCCAACATAATATCGCTCTCTTTACATCTTTTCCCTGAAGCGGCTGACCCTTGTGTCCCCTATTATCCATTTATGTTATTCTCCTGTCAGTTTTTTCTTTACCATTGTAATCAGCTTTGTCACCTGTTCTGGCGGATCTAAGACGAATCATCAGTTTTTACTTTTTATCTCTGCTACTTCACAGGTGGATTTGCGAACGTGTTTCACACTGAAAATATGGGAATAAAAAACTATTCTTGCTGCCTCTCCTACATCCATCCACCCATTCAGATATGTGGCAATTTTTCACTGGCCAACAACCATGCACCTGCCGGTGTAACAGTTACCCGTATATGTAAGAATCAGTCCCGGCCACACGTCATCCACCTCCCCTTCTAAAAAGCAATCTGTATATGTATGAATCTACCACCTGAATCAGAATTTACAAATCAACCCAAGAATTCTGAATACAAAACATCTACCAGCTGACCATCCTAGATAACTTCTTACAGACAAACCTGTTTATCCTATCCCAACACCAACGTCACTAATTAACCTACAGAATAAACATTCACCCGTCTATAACATAACGTAAATAACATAGAAAGCGTAGTTGTGGAGTGCACGTCACGTCATGGGAGCTTATTTTCGGTACTGACACAGACTTTTTTTTACCCACCTTCATGATATTCACACTCAATGCACGGTTATCAATGTGATCCCATTTATCGTTTAGTATGCTTCCAAATAAAGAATTGTCTCACCTTCTGGCTTGCTTACTTTTAACTAACATGTATGTATTTGCATAATCATCCACCCACAAATTCAACATACTCACCATTTTGTTGCCAAATTATTTACTAAAACAGCCATTCAACTACACATTCGGCCACATCTTCCTTTTTGGCCACCAAACTAATAATACATTGATTCATCCATTTATTTACCAGTCATCAACTCCCTCACCGTAGATACATACATTTTTTGCCTTTCCATCTGCCATCCAGAAAATACATCACTCACCACTGTGTTTTACATTGGTCACTTTCTATCAAAAATAGATCAATCCAACCCAACCTAATAACCAGCCGTACACCCAATGATTCACCACTATATACATATATGAATCCAACCACAAGTCGAAACAACGACTTGCGGAAGGGGGGGAGGTGTTGGATTTAAAATCCAACACCTTCCCTAGTGTCCGCACAGACTAGTTGGAATAGTAAATTATACTATTCCAACATCCAGCGCACCCCCTCCGCAAGTTGTTGTTCCGAATTTCGGAGTAATGGTATGCGGTATCACAACACGGTCGTTGTAACGACCGCGTTGTGAATCCATGCGGGAAAAAAGACTGCGGGACAAAGAGATATATTCACTCATACACCCACCCTTTCACCAAGTCATTACCTGTAGACATATTCATTTATCCTCCCAATTATTTTC
Organism: Lissotriton helveticus; assembly: GCF_964261635.1. NCBI lineage: Eukaryota > Metazoa > Chordata > Amphibia > Caudata > Salamandridae > Lissotriton > Lissotriton helveticus. Next base: position 1,162,771,767 of record NC_136065.1, read on the forward strand.
CCAATATTTAGACCTTCAACACTACTTCCATACAACCATTCATGTACTCAATCATGCATAAGTGCACAGGCCCATCTACAAGCACACTGGACAATGATCCAAGCCTGTAACATATCTCATTGACAGAGGTGCTGACATCTGGTGTGATGCAGGCTTTTAGTTTGAATCCGGTTAAGGTCAACTTGGACATTGATAGTTCCAAAGTCGATAAATTAAATGCCAATGAATTGGGTCAAAATGTAAGACCTATTATTTACAGTGTTTATAAATGTCAAAAAGTTGATATTAATCAATAGTACTATATCAAACTATTTAACGCTATACATGCAGTTACCCACTTCACCGACTCATCAAGCAACACAATTAGCAATTATTGCATAGCGTCCACCTCCTCGCAACCGATATGCCCATATATTTACTACTCACCCATCATCTCCATTATCTGCCAATTACCTAGCTACCCACCATTCCACAGATTCACTTGCCAAGGTATGAGCCACTAATTGTATGGATTTGTCCACCCACTCATCCATCCTTAAACTGTACCAAGCTAACAACCCAAACAGAAAAAACTGTGATTGCAGCATATCGTAGATGTATGTCAGAGCTCGGGATTACCTATACACAAAAGCAAATCTCTTACTCTCAAATCATTCTTGGACTGCACCACTCTGTTTCCACAACTGGTTACACTTTATAAAATCCTAGATTTCAAGCTGTTGTTTTGTTGGTTCCTATTATGGACGAAGAACCTGCTGGGTAAGAGGGAAATGTGTACTTGTGGCAGTGGTTCTTTATAAATGGATCAAGAACACATGAACTTGCTACTTTAGGGATTATCATGGACCTCAAATATGTTTATTACTTATTCTGTACATTTCAGGTTTTGTTGCCATGGCGTTTATACATACTATTTACTAGTCAAAAGGCTTACCAACAGTAACTTGAATAATATCAACCTTGGGTTTTTCATTAGGAGGGGAGGTAAAAAGGGAGAGAACTTGATATTTTGGGACTACCTGCAATGGATTATGGGTTGAAGAATGCTACAGTATGTGAGATTATGCTGTTTTCAGGGTTCTTTTTATATGAGTTGGTATTGTAAGTGTAAGTTGTGGGGTCCTCTAGGTGGGTTGTACTCTCAGTACGCACTACTTCCTGTAATTAAAAATGTGAATTAAATACTACAGAGGAGTTATCCAAAATGCATGCAAACTCCATAATACGTTTGAGTTCTTCACTGGCCACTTGGTGAAGGGGCGATAGTGCTATAAATTTCGCATAAAAATTATTTCAATAGGGTAGCAATGTGCGACTTCTATTAAGCTACCAGTATCAGTAAAGGTTCTATGTTAGAATATTGTGAACAAAAATACTGTGAGACAAGAATGCCATGTCAAATTCAAACATGTCAAGTATACATACTTTGTGTGTTAACTACCAAAATATTGAGTCAAAAATATTCTTGAACAAATATTGTCAAAAAGGTGAGTATAACTATATATCTCTATATATGTATATATATATGTATATATCTATATATATATCTATCTATGCATATATATATATATATATATTCACTGAAAAAACCATAGGTTAGAGACCATATATAGTTAGCTGGACATTTTATTGACATAAAACCAATGAAATTCCATATATAGTTAGTTGCACTAACTATATATCGCGCACCCGCAATCCACTGCTGATGATGTCACATATTACATCATTCATGACATGGTCAGTGACATCACTGATGACATCACTGATGACATCTCAAATGACATCACTGATGACATCACTGATGACATCTCAAATGACATCACTGATGACATCATGACACACCAATACCAGTTACTACATACGCACTCACTGATTCCTACGTCTACACACACATTCACTCATTCACCCATACAATCACTCATACATACAGTCACTCATTATTACAACACTATCATATGCACTCATACACCTAGTCAGTCCTGTGAAGAATCAATCACACTTCGATTTCCTCATCTATACAGTTAAACACAGAACACCATACTTTTCACACATATACTAACACATACTTACTCTCTTATACAATCACTGATACAAGTACACATTGATATGCACAGAGTCACACACCTCCCAGCCAGCCACACACACACTCAGTCTTCCATACATCCACTCATTCTTCAATATGTAAAACATATTTAAACTTTACAAAAACACACAGACACTAGATGATGTCATCAGTGATGTCATTTGAGATGTCATCAGTGATGTCATCAGTGATGTCATTTGAGATGTCATCAGTGATGTCATCAGTGATGTCACTGACCATGTCATGAATGATGTAATATGTGACATCATCAGCAGTGGATTGCGGGTGCGCGATATATAGTTAGTGCAACTAACTATATATGGAATTTCATTGGTTTTATGTCAATAAAATGTTCAGCTAACTATATATGGTCTCTAACCTATGGTTTTTTCAGTGAATTTTCAAGGTTTTGTAAATGCAAATTCCTAACTATATATGGTCTATAACCTATGGTTTTTTCAGTGAATACATATATAAACATATATAATCTGCATATCTATATAAATATAAATGCATGCATACATATACATATATGCATACATATGCATGTTATTTACATGAAAGTTTTAAAAACACTAATAAAAGCAAAGCTAAAAAGCCACCTCATTACAAACAGAATGGCTTTAAATTAAACGAGGGCGAGATCTATTGCATTTTGAATGCTTGTTTACTTTGGTTCTATCAAGAAGGCATTCAGATGTGTCACACATTTGCCATAAATTCTGAATGTTAGCACTCTAGTTGCTCATTAGATCACTGTAGTAAAGCTAGTGCTCACCAGGGAAGTCTGCTGCTAATCATGGTTTGCAGCCATTTTCCCCGCATTTTTTATCCCGCAGACTTTCAGTCCGCATACCATTATCCCGCAAGGTCATTGACCTCGCATACCATTATCCCGCATTTTTTCAAAACGCATGTGCATTTATCGCGCATGCCTTTACAAAGAATTACGTTTTAAAGGCATGTATGGTAAATGCATTTGCGTTGTGAAAACCACGATGACGAGAGAGGTAAGTGGGTTTGTGTTAATTTTTTCGTGGGTTAGTGATTGTGTAGTGTAGTGTAGTGTTGTGTAGTGTAGTGTTGTGTTAGTGTAGTGTAGAGTTGTGGTGGTTGTTTAGTGTAGGGTCATGCTGGGGGTAGTGTTTTAGGGTTTAGGGTTGTGTTGTAGTGTTTGCGTAGTGTAGGGTCATGCTGGGGGTAGTGTTTTAGGGTTTAGGGTAGTGTTGTAGTGTTTGCGTAGTGTAGGGTCATGCTGGGGGTAGTGTTTTAGGGTTTAGGGTTGTGTTGTAGTGTTTGCGTAGTGTAGAGTCATGCTGGGGCTAGTGTTTTAGGGTTTAGGGTAGTGTTGTAGTGTTTGCGTAGTGTAGGGTCATGATGGGCGTAGTGTTTTAGGGTTTAGGATAGTGTTGTAGTGTTTGCGTAGTGTAGGGTCATGCTGGGGGTAGTGTTTTAGGGTTTTGGGTAGTGTTGTAGTGTTTGCGTAGTGTAGGGTCATGCTGGGGTGTAGTATTTTAGGGTTTAGGGTAGTGTTGTAGTGTAGGGTCATGCTGGGGGTAGTGTTTTAGGGTTTTGGGTAGTGTTGTAGTGTTTGCGTAGTGTAGGGTCATGCTGGGGGTAGTGTTTTAGGGTTTTGGGTAGTGTTGTAGTGTTTGCGTAGTGTAGGGTCATGCTGGGGTGTAGTGTTTTAGGGTTTTGGGTAGTGTTGTAGTGTTTGCGTAGTGTAGGGTCATGCTGGGGGTAGTGTTTTAGGGTTTTGGGTAGTGTTTGCGTAGTGTAGGGTCATGCTGGGGGTAGTGTTTTAGGGTTTTGGGTAGTGTTGTAGTGTTTGCGTAGTGTAGGGTCATGCTGGGGGGTAGTGTTTTAGGGTTTTGGGTAGTGTTGTAGTGTTTGCGTAGTGTAGGGTCATGCTGGGGGTAGTGTTTTAGGGTTTTGGGTAGTGTTGTAGTGTTTGCGTAGTGTAGGGTCATGCTGGGGTTAGTGTTTTAGGGTTTAGGGTAGTGTTGTAGTGTTTGCGTAGTGTAGGGTCATGCTGGGGGTAGTGTTTTAGGGTTTAGAGTAGTGTTGTAGTGTTTACGTAGTGTAGGGTCATGCTGGGGGTAGTGTTTTAGGGTTTAGGGTAGTGTTGTAGTGTTTGCGTAGTGTAGGGTCATGCTGGGGGTAGTGTTTTAGGGTTTAGGGTAGTGTTGTAGTGTTTGCGTAGTGTAGGGTCATGCTGGGGGTAGTGTTTTAGGGTTTAGGGTAGTGTTGTAGTGTTTGCGTAGTGTAGGGTCATGCTGGGGTGATTGGTTTTTTAGGGTTTTGGGTAGTGTTGTAGTGTTTGCGTAGTGTAGGGTCATGCTGGGGGTAGTGTTTTAGGGTTTAGGGTAGTGTTGTAGTGTTTGCGTAGTGTAGGGTCATGCTGGGGTGTAGTGTTATAGGGTTTTGGGTAGTGTTGTAGTGTTTGCGTAGTGTAGGGTCATGCTGGGGGTAGTGTTTTAGGGTTTAGGGTAGTGTTGTAGTGTTTGCGTAGTGTAGGGTCATGCTGGGGGTAGTGTTTTAGGGTTTAGGGTTGTGTTGTAGTGTTTGCGTAGTGTAGGGTCATGATGGGGGTAGTGTTTTAGGGTTTAGGGTTGTGTTGTAGTGTTTGTGTAGTGTAGGGTCATGCTGGGGGTAGTGTTTTAGGGTTTAGGGTAGTGTTGTAGTGTTTGCGTAGTGTAGGGTCATGCTGGGGGTAGTGTTTTAGGGTTTAGGGTAGTGTTGTAGTGTTTGTGTAGTGTAGGGTCATGCTGGGGGTAGTGTTTTAGGGTTTAGGGTAGTGTTGTACTGTTTGTGTAGTGTAGGGTCATGCTGGGGGTAGTGTTTTAGGGTTTAGGGTAGTTTAGTTGTTTAGTGTATGCTAAAGGCATATTCGTTCTAAAAGTTTTCGTTATTTTAATTTGCGGCCTAATAGTACATGCAGGATTTTTTTGGCGGACTGATGGTATGCAGGATTTCGTCATATATTCGCTAATCATACTTTCTATGGCAAAATGAACCCCCTCATTTTGTTCCTTTTTAAATTATATGTTTTAAGAGTTACCACTTTATTCCAATCAAGATGGCTTCAGGTGTGCCATACCTTTGTAATAAGTAGGACTGTTAGCACTCTAGTTGTTCTTTAGAACACTCTGGGACATTCTGTCATTGGGCTATAGTTGGGCTACATCTGGCTGATATATGGGCTACGTTTGTTTTTTTTTTGTCTCTGGTGGCCATCTTTGGGCTACATTGGGCTACATTGGGCTACATTGGGCTACATTTGGGCTCCAACATATATATAGCCCAATGTAGCCCAATATATATTTTTCAAAGTTAATTTTCGTAAAAACCACTGGAGCCTATATCTCGAGACATAGCAAAGGCACATCGGGCTACCAGTCCCTACAATTTTGCCAAGTTTGGTGTAAATCCATTCAGCCGTTCAGGCTAAAAGTGAGGCCAACCGCCCTATGGAAAATTGCATGGGAAAAACACGTTTTGGGACCCCCCTTTTTTCTCGGCCCCCCCTTGACGAAACCCCCCCACATTTTTAGGGGCTGCTCAGAAACAAAATGTTCCATTTTCCTGAAAATTTCAGCCAATTCTGTCCTCAAACGCCAAAGTTATTCGACATAGAATTTTCAAAAATCCCATAGGAAAAAAATCCTAACTATATATACCTACTGGCTATCGCCAGTAGGTAATATATATATATATATATATATATATATATATATATATATATATATATATATATATCTCCACAAGTTGCCCCTGCATTAAGGACGCCACTCCAGCCGCAGATGATTCACCGAATCTTTATTACAGAAGAACCCAGCATTTAGTCCCGGTTATTTTTCAGTTTGTGCCTGACGCGTTTCGGAGCCATCATGCTCCTTTCTCGAAGGCATGTCGATTCCACCCATTTCCGGCGTCCATAGCTTCCTGCATACTTTTCCTAGCGGGGAGGCACAGCACAGGCCATTTAAAAAGGAAAAGTATGCAGGAAGCTATGGACGCCGGAAATGGGTGGAATCGACATGCCTTCGAGAAAGGAGCATGATGGCTCCGAAACGCGTCAGGCGCGAACTGAAAAATAACCGGGACTAAATGCTGGGTTCTTCTGTAATAAAGATTCGGTGAATCATCTGCGGCTGGAGTGGCGTCCTTAATGCAGGGGCAACTTGTGGAGTTATCTAGACGCGGATGGCCCATCCGTGGAGGATTGCACCGCCCGGGAGAGTGAACAGGGTCCGTGAGGATTGGGAAACGCCAAGACTCAGATACGGCAGCAGCGGATCAACAATTAAGAAACCCGAGTGTTTATCCTGGGACCCACTGGAGGGTTTTGAATGTACAGTTCTAAATTAATGTTGAAATGCACCAAACCCAATTGAGGGTAATAATGCGGCTTGAAAGAACCACAGCTCCCAGCATGCAATATAATTGAGACCCAGCGGGGAGGCACAGCACAGGCCATTTAAAAAGGAAAAGTATGCAGGAAGCTATGGACGCCGGAAATGGGTGGAATCGACATGCCTTCGAGAAAGGAGCATGATGGCTCCGAAACGCGTCAGGCACGAACTGAAAAATAACCGGGACTAAATGCTGGGTTCTTCTGTAATAAAGATTCGGTGAATCATCTGCGGCTGGAGTGGCGTCCTTAATGCAGGGGCAACTTGTGGAGTTATCTAGACGCGGATGGCCCATCCGTGGAGGATTGCACCGCCCGGGAGAGTGAACAGGGTCCGTGAGGATTGGGAAACGCCAAGATTCAGATACGGCAGCAGCGGATCAACAATTAAGAAACCCGAGTGTTTATCCTGGGACCCACTGGAGGGTTTTGAATGTACAGTTCTAAATTAATGTTGAAATGCACCAAACCCAATTGAGGGTAATAATGCGGCTTGAAAGAACCACAGCTCCCAGCATGCAATATAATTGAGACCCAGCGGGGAGGCACAGCACAGGCCATTTAAAAAGGAAAAGTATGCAGGAAGCTATGGACGCCGGAAATGGGTGGAATCGACATGCCTTCGAGAAAGGAGCATGATGGCTCCGAAATGCGTCAGGCACGAACTGAAAAATAACCGGGACTAAATGCTGGGTTCTTCTGTAATAAAGATTCGGTGAATCATCTGCGGCTGGAGTGGCGTCCTTAATGCAGGGGCAACTTGTGGAGTTATCTAGACGCGGATGGCCCATCCGTGGAGGATTGCACCGCCCGGGAGAGTGAACAGGGTCCGTGAGGATTGGGAAACGCCAAGACTCAGATACGGCAGCAGCGGATCAACAATTAAGAAACCCGAGTGTTTATCCTGGGACCCACTGGAGGGTTTTGAATGTACAGTTCTAAATTAATGTTGAAATGCACCAAACCCAATTGAGGGTAATAATGCGGCTTGAAAGAACCACAGCTCCCAGCATGCAATATAATTGAGACCCAGCGGGGAGGCACAGCACAGGCCATTTAAAAAGGAAAAGTATGCAGGAAGCTATGGACGCCGGAAATGGGTGGAATCGACATGCCTTCGAGAAAGGAGCATGATGGCTCCGAAACGCGTCAGGCACGAACTGAAAAATAACCGGGACTAAATGCTGGGTTCTTCTGTAATAAAGATTCGGTGAATCATCTGCGGCTGGAGTGGCGTCCTTAATGCAGGGGCAACTTGTGGAGTTATCTAGACGCGGATGGCCCATCCGTGGAGGATTGCACCGCCCGGGAGAGTGAACAGGGTCCGTGAGGATTGGGAAACGCCAAGACTCAGATACGGCAGCAGCGGATCAACAATTAAGAAACCCGAGTGTTTATCCTGGGACCCACTGGAGGGTTTTGAATGTACAGTTCTAAATTAATGTTGAAATGCACCAAACCCAATTGAGGGTAATAATGCGGCTTGAAAGAACCACAGCTCCCAGCATGCAATATAATTGAGACCCAGCGGGGAGGCACAGCACAGGCCATTTAAAAAGGAAAAGTATGCAGGAAGCTATGGACGCCGGAAATGGGTGGAATCGACATGCCTTCGAGAAAGGAGCATGATGGCTCCGAAACGCGTCAGGCACGAACTGAAAAATAACCGGGACTAAATGCTGGGTTCTTCTGTAATAAAGATTCGGTGAATCATCTGCGGCTGGAGTGGCATCCTTAATGCAGGGGCAACTTGTGGAGATATATATATATATATATATATATATATATATATATATATATATATATATTACCTACTGCCGGTCGCCAGTAGGTATATATAGTTAGGATTTTTTCTCTACGGGTTTTTTGAAAATTCTATGTCTAATAACTTTGGCGTTTGTGGACGGAATTGGCTGAAATTTTCAGGAAAATGGCACATTTTATTTCTGAGCAGCCCCTGAAAATTGGGGGGGGGGGTTCGTCCAGGGGGGCCGAGAAAAAAGGGGGGTCCCAAAACGTGTTTTTAACATTGAGTTTTCCATAGGGCGGTTGGCCTCACTTTTAGCCCGAACGGCTGAATGGATTTGCACGAAACTTGGCAAAATTGTAGGGACTGGTAGCCCGATGTGCCTTTTGTAGGTCTCAATATATGTGCTACAGTGGATTTTGAGAAATTAACGTTTAAAAAAAGATATATATCTGTAACAGCGGACCGGGCAGCGCTCCAGGACGCGTACTTTTCGCGCAACGGAGCTTTGTGAAGCGAAGCTGATTGGTTCTCCGGCGTCTGTCAACATTCCAAACAGTCCGTAGCGGCCGCCATCTTGTCTCTCGGTAGGATCGAGAGACAAGAGGAGGCCAAAGCGAAGGGGCAAATGACCATAAGGGGGAATAGTAGATCCTCGCTGACCCCCTAGGTTTGATGTGGAGGTTTTAAAAGGGCCCCGCGGGGCAAAAAAAAAAAATAATAATAATAATCGAACGGCTGAATGGATTTGCACGAAACTTGGCAAAATTGTAGGGACTGGTAGCCCGATGTGCCTTTGCTAGGTCTCAATATATGTGCTTCAGTGGATTTTGAGAAATTAACGTTCAAAAAAAGATATATATCTGTAACAGCGCACCGCTTCGCGTACTTTTCGCGTTACGGAGCTTTGCGAAGCGAAGCTGATTGGCTCTCCGGTGTCTGTAAACATTCCAAACAGTACATAGCGGCCGCCATCTTGTCTCTCGGTAGGATCGAGAGACAAGAGGAGGCCAAAGCGAAGGGGCAAATGACCATAAGGGGGCATAGTAGATCCTCGCTGACCCCCTAGGTTTGATGTGGAGGTTTTAAAAGGGCCCCGCGGGGCAAAAAAAAAAAATAATAATAATAATCGAACGGCTGAATGGATTTGCACGAAACTTGGTAAAATATTAGGGACTGGTAGCCCGATGTGCCTTTGCTAGGTCTCAATATATGTGCTTCAGTGCATTTTGAGAAATTAACGTTCAAAAACAAGATATATATCTGTAACAGCGCTCCGCTTCGCGGAGATAAAATTATATCTGTATTACCTAGCTGTTGCTAACACCAGTTAGCGACGGCTAGTAGGAGATAGCGACCATCTTGGGCCCCACTTTGCATGTGAGTGATATTTATCACTAATGACATGCAAAGTGGGCATGCCAAGATGTTAGCGACTGGAAACAGTCGCTAACATCGCTATCTCCTATTATCAACTTTTGGAAATATTCGAGATAAGCGCGAATATCTCCAAAAAGTAACAGCTGCCCTGAGCAGTTCTTAGCCATGTTATCCAATGGGAGGTGGATAACATGGCTAAGAGCATTAGCTCGGTAATGCATGAATATCGCTGAGTTTTCAGCGATATTAATGCATTGCGGTCGTTTTTTATCGTATTTGCGATAAACCTTGATAATAGCAAGGTTTATCTGCGATAATTTCTGACGGTAAAAAAATCTTTGCAATGCATCGTTAGGGATAAATATCGCTTAACTTTGGTAATATGCCCCAACGTCTGTTAACGTTCGATTCGAAGGAAATCAGGAAGTGTTGAGAAACATTGTCTGCGCCATCTTGTCTTTTTTCAAATGCCACACTTTTGTCGTGCACGGCAGCCATTTTAGATGCCTTGACCAGACCCACTCTGTGCACGCTGTCGATCCTTAGCATGGCTCCCCACCCTCGCAAGCATCTCACCCAGGCAGTGGTCACCCCCGCTCTCTGTCTTATGCATGGGTAATAAACCTCCCCCCATGTGCGCTGCTCTTCCCTGAGAATCACACCCTGTGCCCGCCCGACACCTCCCTTTCGCCCTATTCACTACCGCACCCTCTGACACTCCTTTTCCTCTGTGTCCGATTGTCCAGGCCGGTCCTAGGCTATCAGCTAGCCCTGCAGATGTAGTTTATGGCCACAGCTGTAAAGAATCACCCCTCTTCAAAGAAGTTATAGTAGATCAAGGCCCACACTCGATGAGATCCGTCACAGCAGAAGCATTGCTATTATCTGAAAACCATCCTGTATTGTGATTGTGGAGGGGACCGAGCGTGAAGCGGAAGATTCCAGGGATGACTCTTTGTACATCAAAGTTTTTACAATTATGTGTCACATTAAAAATATATAGCACTCCGACAAAGTAGTAAGATTATAAAACTTTAATAATTTATAAATATATACAAGAAAACAAAAATAGTAATGACATATAAACATTTTTAGGGAAAAACAACGAAGTAGCGGTCGGCTGTGCGAATAGTCCCAACGCAGCACAACGTCCAGATTTCCGGCGTGGGGCGTCGCGGGGGGTGGGTCATCAGTAGCAAACTGTTGTGCGAATAGTTCCAAGGCAGCAGAACGCGCCGAAATCTAGATGACACGAAAGTGATGTCTAGTAAGTTGCCACCCAGCAAATAACGGCGTGGGGCGTCGCGGGGGGTGGGTCATCAGTAGCAAACTGTTGTGCGAATAGTTCCAAGGCAGCAGAACGATGGCACCAAGGTGATGTCCAGTAAGTTGCCGCACTGGTTTTGGTATCCTACAATGCTGCTCCGAATAACGGCGTGGGGCGCCCCGGGGGAGGCGGCGTGAACGGGCCTCTCCAGGTGGAGTGTCATCTGTTGTAGTGGGGCGCCCCTTTACCGTTTCAGTTGCCATTCCGTCCGTTTTTGGTCCACTGTGTCAAAAGCCGCAATTCAGCTGAGTTGCGCCCACTCTTGCGGTGCAGCGATAGGCGGCTGTCACAGGACTCTCAAAATGGCGGCAGGCTCTTTCCTTTTTGGGCCTGGTCCACTGAAATGGCCCTGGGACACCTTGGAAATCGGACGCTTGTCTGCTAGGTCTTGGACCCCATTCTCGAAAGCGTCCCCTCCGCCTTGAGAATTCATCAAAAGTTTTGGGGGCCCGACTCCTGCAGGCTTCTGGTGGGGAGCGGCTGCCATGATTGCTCGCGGAATGACCACGACGGAGCTACGAGATGGTGGTGCTCTCATGCTGACGCCAGTTTAGTCTGAAACATCCAGAAACAAGGTGGGGCTTTCATCGTTTGGGAAAAAAAAAAAGTTTTCATCCAATGAAAAGTGTTGTTTTTAGGTCATATGATCAAGCCTTCCATCATTAGGAAACCAAAAGTAAAATGAACCAATGAAAAGTTTTATAAACAAGTCACATGACCTGTTATGCGGCATAGGGTATAAAATGCGGAGAAAATACGTTGGCACGTGAGGCGGCGTCAGTAGCGGACCGATATGCGAATAGGCCGAAGGCAATACAACGCGCCAAGATCCGGATGGCACCGAGGTGGTGTCCAGCAAGTTGCAGCACTGGTGTGGCCATCCTACAATGCTGAAAGTCGGCGTGGGGCGCCCCGTTGGCCTGTGAGTTTGCGTCAGTAGCGGACCGATGTGCGAATAGGCCGAAGGCAGCACAACGCGCCAAGATCCGGATGGCACCGAGGTGGTGTCTAGTAAGTTGTCGCACTTCTGTGGCCATCCTACAATGTTGAAAGTCGGCGTGGGGCGCCCCGTTGGCCTGTGAGATGGCGTCAGTAGCGGACCGATGTGCGAATGGGGCCAAAGGCAGCGCAACAATATTTTCTGACTGACACCACAAGGCGCTGAGATGCCACGATCCGGATGGCACCGAGGTGATGTCTAAGTTGCGGACTGATGTGCGAATGGGGCCAAAGGCAGCGTAACAATATTTTTTGTATGGAAGATACCACTAGGCGTTGAGATGCAAAGATTCGGATGGCACCGAGGTGATGTCTAGCAAGTTGCTGTACTTGTGTGGTTATCCTACAATGCTGAAACTCGGCGTGGGTCGCCCCATTAGCCTGTGAGATGGCGTCAGTAGCGGACCGATGTGCGAATAGGCCGAAGGCAGCACAACGCGCCAAGATCCGGATGTCACCGTGGTGGTTTCATAGTTGAGAGGCACTTCATCTGCAGTGGGGCGCCGAGATCCGGATGGCACCGAGGTGATGTCTAGCAAGTTGCTGTACTGGTGTGGTCATTCTACAATGCTGAAAGTCGGCGTGGGGCGCCCCATTAGCCTGTGAGATGGCGTCAGTAGCGGACTGATGTGCGAATGGGGCCAAAGGCAGCGCAACAATATTTTCTGAAGAGAAGACACCAAAAGGTGCTGACATTCCAAGATCCGGATGGCACCGAGGTGGTGTCTAGCAAGCTATGCAGTTGAGTTGTGTGCGCACTTGCGGCGAATAGGTCGAAGGCAGCATAACAATGTTTTTTGAATAGAAGACACCACAAGGCGTTGAGATTCGGTTACCACCGAGGTGATGTCTAGCAAGTTGCCGCACTGGTGTGGCCATCCTACAATACTGCTCCGCATAACGGCGTGGGGTGCCCGAAGGGGGGGGGAGCCGGCGTGAATGGGCCTTCCTAGGTGGAGGCTCGTCTGCTGTAGTGGGGCGCCCCTTTACCGTTTCAGTTGCCATTCAGCTGAGTTTCGGCTGCTCTTGATGCTACAGCGACAGGCGGCTGCAAGAGGACTCTCAAAATGGCGGCCTGTTCTTTGGATTTGGGCCTGGTCCACTAAAATGGCCCTGGGACACCTTAGAACTCGGACGCTCGATTTTTTTTTCCTTTCCTGTACATGCAAAAAAAGGTAAATGCCCGGTACGTTACACGCTTCATCTGCCACGATGAACTCTCCAGAGGAACCGAAAAAAAATATAGTTGTGGTAACTATACCATGCATCGTCATATGGAGAGGTGGCACCAATTAATTATAGTGCTGCATAAAAGAGAGATTTGGAGGAGAACCCCTGACCTGCTAGTACATTCATCAAAGAAGTGGCACTGAGAGCTTCAGAGGCAAGGGAAACGGTCCCAAATATTTAGAAGAACTTTGGAAAGATTAAAATGACATGTTTAGATTGTGGCAAATTAATTTCATGTGGACAGATGAGTGTTACTCTAATAAATACAGCATATGAACATCATCATAGTCGATGGTTGGTAGAGACATTTTGACTATATCCTGGACCTGCCCGTCCTCGCCCAAAATGGCGCCGGAATAAATGGGACTCGTAACTCCTTGTTGTGTACTGGTTGCAGAACCTTGAAATCACGAGATACGTATGCAGTTTTGAAGCACATGGCGGGCGGGGACGAGAATTGATTGAATATTTCGACATCCCTATTGATATTAAGTTCTGATGTGTTATTGATTACTGTACTGTTGAAAGTTCGAATTAACGTCACCCATGGTACTTGCCCGCAAATGTATATCTAGATAATTTTATTGTAACTGGCCCTGTCGTATTTTAATTATAAAATGTACGTCCACCGATTCCGTAACTGTTAGACACCTTAGTTCTTGCAACCTAATGGCCGCCCGTTACGTTCCTCTACAGTGTAAATGTCTATTCATCATATACGATTACAGTTTGCTCTGTGGCAGGCCCACGTGGTTATAGGCTCGTATTTGTATAATGACATTTTCACAATAAAGGTTTTTAAAAGAAAACATGGTAGTAGTATATACATTGGTAAAGTTTTTAATAATAGTGACTGTTTTAGAATCATTAAAAGGCAAGTGAAATAAAGCAGACCAATTACATGAAGGGTAAAAGGTATAATACGAAGGAACGCAGTAAAGATAAATGGTCAAGGGCTGTTGTGTTTTCTATTCCTGCAACATAAAGTGATCGATAAGAATCTCATATTCAGGCGTATCGGCAACTAAGACAGCAGGTCGACCCTCTTTTGCTCAACGGCTCCGTCATGGGACGAAGAAACGCTCTTTTTCTCGAAAAAAGAATATATTTTACTTGCAGGACAGTTGTAAAATTTCCGGGAAAGTACATTAGCCTGGAACATTATAACATATATTTAAGAAAAAATAACGTTCGGAAGTAATGAAAAGCGTAATTTTTAGGTCATATGACCAAGCCTTTCATCATTACAATAAGAAAAGTAAAATGAACCAATGAAAAGTTTTATTAACAAGTCACATGACTTGTTATGCTTACGTTACGCGCTGCGCGCCCCGGATGACTTCCGGATGCGCTAACGCGGCGCGTCATATGACGCATTACGCGACAACGCAGGTACAGAATATAGTCAAAATGTCTCCACCAACCAGCGGTCGGAACACAACCCCTTTCAGCAGGCTAAATAGTTCTGTTAAATGACAACAGAAGGGACAGGCAACAAGAACCATCAGTCAAAGAGGGGAGGGCTAGTTCTTCTCTACCGGGTTACATTGGGGCGCTACGGGAACTGATCGAATTGGTAGTCTACAGTGTTTCTGGATGTTTCAGACTGAAGCTGGGGTTAGCATGAGAGCAGCACCATTTCGTAGCTCCGTCGTGGTCATTCCGCAACCAATCATGGCAGCCGTTCTTTATCGTTATTTTGGGCGGGGTGGGTGGCGGAGCCGAGCTGTTTTGCAGCCATCATTGTGTGGAGTTCAGTTCATCTCACTAGTTTTGTATTTGTCATGAGGGGTTGTTCCTAATGTTTCTATTTTAGCGAGGTCAAAAAGAGATCCCATTAGTGGCCTACTGATTTTGCTCGATTCCTTTTCTTTTTTTTTACACAATTTTTCGTTATCTGCAAAGACTAAACAGAGTATTGCGACTCTGTGTTTGTTTGTAAATAGAGAATGAACCAAAGAGAACTAATTCTAAAACAGTAAATACTTGGATAACAATCAATCAAATGGAGAGAGAAGCAGGCACGACGGATTACAACGGGGGCAAAGGCCTGCGTTAACTACCTTTCACTATCTGCAAAGAGAGAGTACTCCTAATAGAAATGAGGGGGGGGCACCATTCAAAGCAGATCAGTGTGCATAAACACGAAAATGTTTTCACTTACCACGTACTTGACATTCGACAGCTTATGATATTTGCTATTAAAAAACCATTGAAATTCACTGAAAAAACCATAGGTTATAGACCATATATAGTTAGGAATTAGCATTTACAAAACCTTGAAAATTCACTGAAAAAACCATAGGTTATAGACCATATATAGTTAGGAATTAGCATTTAAAAAACCTTATTTTACTCACACAAAACCATTGAAATTCCATATATACTTAGTTGCACTAACTATATATCGCGCACCCGCAATCCACTGCTGATCATGTCCCATATTACATCATTCATGACATGGTCAGTGACATCACTGATGACATCACTGATGACATCTCAAATGACATCACTGATGACATCACTGATGACATCTCAAATGACATCACTGATGACATCACTGATGACAACATCCAGTGACTGTATTTTTCTGTAAAGTTAAAATATGTCTTGAGTGGATGTATAAGTGTCTGGATGAAGGATTTAGTAGGTGCATGACTGACTGTATGAGTGAGTGATTAAATGTGTCTCACTGAGTGCATGGGTTAGTGACTAAACTGTCTTAATTTGTGCATCATTATGTCTGTTGTTCTGAAAACTGCTGCATGTGTTGTTCAGTAGCTATATGAGTAACTATATGGGTTATTGATTGGTTGCCCAAGTATTTGTATGGGAGACTGAGTGTGTGTGTGGGTGGCTGTGAGGTGTATGACTCTGTGCATAGATGTGTGAGCAGTTGATTCACTAGATGTATGGGTTCAAAAGTGCATGTGGAAACAGCTGTATGGGCGGTTGACTGTGTGCATCAGTGTATTGGTGAGTGAATGGATATCTCAGTGCTACATGTCAAAGTAAGTACATATGTAAAACGCAGTACATGTGAGACTTGACATATATAAATAACTGTGCATAAGAGCCAGTGAATGTGTGAGTGGCTGTATGCATCATTGTGAACTTGTATCCAGGATTGTATAAGAGAGTAAATATGTTTTAGTATATGTTTGAATAAGTAAGGTGTGTATACCTGTATAGTTGGGAAAATGGAGGTGTGATTGATTGTTTGCATGGCTGACTAGGTGTGTGTGTAACTTCATGGATGAATGACAATCTGTGAGTCTGTGTTTACACTGAGTGTATCTAAGGTTATATTAGAGTCTGAAGAGGTTCATCGTATTATCACATGAATGATGTCATCAGTGATGTGATCAGTAATGTCAAATGAGATGTCATCAGTGATGTCATCAGTGATGTCATTTGAGATGTCATCAGTGATGTCATCAGTGATGTCATTTGAGATGTCATCAGTGATGTCATCAGTGATGTCATTTGAGATGTCATCAGTGATGTCATCAGTGATGTCACTGACCATGTCATGAATGATGTAATATGGGACATGATCAGCAGTGGATTGCGGGTGCGCGATATATAGTTAGTGCAACTAACTATATATGGAATTTCAATGGTTTTGTGTGAGTAAAATAAGGTTTTTTAAATGCTAATTCCTAACTATATATGGTCTATAACCTATGGTTTTTTCAGTGAATATATATATATATATATATTCACTGAAAAAACCATAGGTTATAGACCATATATAGTTAGGAATTAGCATTTACAAAACCTTGAAAATTCACTGAAAAAACCATAGGTTATACACCATATATAGTTAGGAATTAGCATTTAAAAAACCTTATTTTACTCACACAAAACCATTGAAATTCCATATATAGTTAGTTGTACTAACTATATATCGCGCACCCGCAATCCACTGCTGATCATGTCACATATTACATCATTCATGACATGGTCAGTGACATCACTGATGACATCACTGATGACATCTCAAATGACATCACTGATGACATCACTGATGACATCTCAAATGACATCACTGATGACATCACTAATGACATCACTGATGACATCACTGATGACATCTCAAATGACATCTCAAATGACATCACTGATGACATCTCATTTGACATTACTGATCACATCACTGATGACATCATTCATGTGATATTATGATGAACCTCTTCAGACTCTTATATCACCTTAGATACACTCAGTATAAACATACACTCACAGACTGTCACTCATCCATGGAGTTACTCACACACCTAGTCAGTCATGCAAAGAATCAATCAGACCTCCATTTCCTCAACTATACAGTTATACACACCTTACTTATTCAAACATATACTAAAACATATTTACTCACTTATACAATCCTGGATACAAGTTCACAATGATCTATACAGCCACTCACACATTCACTGGCTCTTAAGCACAGTTATTTATATATGTCAACTCTCACATGTACTGTATTTTACATATGTACTTACTTTGACATGTAGCACTGAGATATCCATTCACTCACCAATACACTCATGCACACAGTCAACCGCCCATACAGCTGTTTCCACATGCACTTTTGAACCCATACATCTAGTGAATCAACTGCTCACACATCTATGCACAGAGTCATACACCTCCCAGCCACCCACACACACACTCAGTCTCCCATACAAATACTTGGGCAACCAATCAATAACCCATATAGTTACTCATATAGCTACTGATCAACACATGCAGCAGTTTACAGAACAACAGACATAATGATGCCCAAATTAATACAGTTTAGTCACTAACCCATGCACTCAGTGAGACACATTTAATCACTCACTCATACAGTCAGTCATGCCCCTACTAAATCCTTCATCCAGACACTTATACATCCACTCATTCTTCAATATGTAAGACATATTTTAACTTTACAGAAAAATACAGTCACTGGATGTTGTCATCAGTGATGTCATCAGTGATGTCATTTGAGATGTCATCAGTGATGTCATCAGTGATGTCATTTGAGATGTCATCAGTGATGTCATCAGTGATGTCACTGACCATGTCATGAATGATGTAATATGTGACATGATCAGCAGTGGATTGCGGGTGCGCGATATATAGTTAGTACAACTAACTATATATGGAATTTCAATGGTTTTGTGTGAGTAAAATAAGGTTTTTTAAATGCTAATTCCTAACTATATATGGTGTATAACCTATGGTTTTTTCAGTGAATTTTCAAGGTTTTGTAAATGCTAATTCCTAACTATATATGGTCTATAACCTATGGTTTTTTCAGTGAATTTCATTGGTTTTTTAAAAGCTAATATCTATAGCTGTAAAATGTATTCTTCTTTAAATCCAAAAATATATTTTATATGTTTATTAATAATTTTTTTTAAATATTTTTTTTGTTTCGCTCCCGGTCCGCGAACCGGGAAGCTTCCCGTTAGCTCAATTTGATGCCGCGACCCGGTCCGCGAACCGGTAAGAAATCAACATAGTGACGGTATCGCGTTGCCGCGTAATGCGTCTTATGACGTACTGCGTTAGCGCACCCGGAAGAGCCCCGGGGCGCGGACCGAGGCGCGAAACGCAGCTCCCCGGAAGCGATCCGCGGTGTGTCGCGAAAGCGCGACGTATCGCGTTGCCGCGTAATGCGTCTTGTGACGTACCGCGTTAGCGCACCCGGAAGTGTCCCGGGGCGCGGACCGAGGCGCGAAGCTCAGTGACCCGGAAGCTAACCGGGGCGCATTCCGCAGCGCGTAACATGAGCGTGAGAGGTCATGTGACTTGTTAATAAAACTTTTCATTGGTTCATTTCACTTTTGGTTTCATAATGATGTAAGGCTAGGTCAGGTGACCTAAAAATAACACTTTTCATTGGTTGAGAAGTATTGTTTTTCCCAAATGATGAAAACCCCTCCTTCTTTCCTCACTCTGACTTTCATCATTGTGAGAGGAAGACCTTTACTACTATATGAGAAATGGCTTCATTGGTAGCTTCAGCTGGTGCACCCCCACCACCACCTCCACCTCCTCATGGGAAGAGAGGACCACCTCCCCAGGTCATGACCAACACTGAGGAGGAAGAGGAAGAAATGGATGAGGAGGGAGAAGAACCACAGTTCTTAGAAGAAGTGCCCCGGGTTTCCAGAAAGAAAGCCAGTTTCATCTGGCAGTTTTATTCGATCCCTCGTGGCCAAAAAAAAGTCAATGCGAGGTATGTCACCTGCCTCATATGCAAAGAACAATTATCCAGAGGGACGGACAAGAAATATAGTTACGGAAATCACACAATGCACAGGCACATGACAAGGAAGCATCCACTCAATTACAGCCGGGCGGAAATAAGGGATTTGGAGGACAATCCAAGATCAACTCCTGTGGCCAGACCAAGAATACCAATTTCATTAACACCAGAAGAGGCACGGGAAACTGTGCCAAATATACAAGAAAATTTTGGCCACATGATACACTCTTGTATGCACTGTCGTGCGTTGTTAGCATGTGGCAACATGAGCATAAATGCTATAAACCTGGCGTATGAACACCATAATTGCCCTAACCGCCCCCAGTAATTTTTTTTTTGCTCCTGTTGAGCCCTTTTCAACGCCTGTTTTTTGTTGTTTCCCCCCCCAAAAAAAACCAAAAAAAATATAAAATCGTTCAAAAAATACAAAAAAAACAAAAAATGTTCAAAAAATAAAAAAAAAATATAAAACAACAAAAATATTTAAAAAAAAGTTCTTTTCAGAACTACCTTCCCTTTCAAAAAAAATTGCTAGAATGTTTAGCACTCTGGCAAGCTCTATTTCTTTTGGTTCGCTCCCCGGTTAGCTTCCCGGTACGCGGACCGGGAGCTAACCAAAAAAAAAAAAAAAAAAAAAAAAGAGTAAGTATAAGGAAAGTAAACAGAGAGTGATGTTAAAAGAAAGACAGCTATAGGGAGTAAAGAAGACATACTGTTTAATAGATCTATTTACCGAAGAAAAGACGGAAGAGGGTATAATTGTGAAAAACAAAATAGATAACGAAGTGAAAGAAAAAAAAAGAGAGTATAACATTAACAAAGAAGAGTTTCTTGGAGAATGTGAGTGAATGTTCAAAATAAGATTAAAACATGAGGAATAACAGAGAGAAAAAATAGAAAACAGAAAACAAAAAATAACAGAAAAAGATTAATTGAAACAGCAAAGAAATGTAAGTAACATAGAGCCATATCATCAACATAGGCAATAAAAGTTTTGCAGCTTTTATTGGCAGAAATGTGTCGCTAAAGCTGCTTTTGCGGCAGAAAACTGCCGCTAAAACCACTTTTGCACCAGTTTTCTGCCAATAAAAAGAGCAATAATTTTATTGGCTGTGTTCATAATATGCCCCTTAGTGTGCTTCAACTACACAGAGAAAGCATTATGAACAAGTAGTGATAGAGTGATCAGTCAAAGACACTAAGAGTAATAGAGACGGAGTGAGTGAACAAGAGTGAGGAACTATGAGAAGAGAGGGACTGAGAAAAAGAGTGGAAGGAGTTGAGTAAGTAGGTAATAGAGAAAGGAATGAGGGAAGTATCAAAGGCAGGAAACTGAGGGTTAAAGAAATGAAGCAGTGGAACTAATAGTAGGTGAATGTGATAGAAATGTAACGAAAAGAGTACAAAGCATTTACCTTATAATTGTCGTTAAATTACTCACTTTTTGTTTTTATACTTTCAATCTGTGAAAGAGAGAACAAACATTTCAAAAATATTAAAACATGTATTTAAAAATTACAAAAGACAAGGGAAAAGATTGAAGGACAAACAGTTTTTCAACAACTTTGACACTTACAGAAGCTTCTGCTTCTCCAGGCCCCCTACACAGTCCTAAAGATATACATTTTAAACTAACAGTATCTTGATGCAGATGAAGTGAGGCCTATCTTAAAACATGGTGCATCTTTTGCATTGCTGTTGTCTCAGAAAAGTGTCGCAAGACACTAAAATTTTAAATAATTGCTTCAGGATGCCAATAAGATGTGTCCTATCCAGAGGTTTGTTTCAGGTGAGGCCTACTCAGGGTTGCAGATGAAATTTCGAGTTGTTGAAGAGAATAGAGGACATAATACATGTGAAGGTCTACCAATGAAGTGAGTCATGTCCACTGCACTCTTGAACAAAGTCCAAACCTCCTATGTTTCCCTGGACAGACCTAAACTTGATCTGCACAATGTGATTCGTAATGATAGGAAACACAGGTGATGTAATTGAAATACGTGCAATTTATTTTGCTCATTTCACAATCACATCACTTGTGTTTCCTTTGCTTAGGTATCTCATTGTGCAGATGTAGTCTAGCATATGAAAGAATACGCAGAAGTGCAGCACTGCATGCAACAACTTTGACACTTACAGAAGCCTCACCTTCTCCATGCCTCCTACACAGTTCTACATATACATCATAAATGCAAACAGTACAGAATTAATTATACATGTTAAATGGTTTATTTTTGCTGTTCTCAGAATGTATCAAAATTCACTAAAAACAGTGACTTGAAGGTATTCATCATATAACAGCGGGGAAAAAAAAACACAATCAAAATGATTGTGTTTAAAAAACCCATACAACATAAGAAATCAGAATTCAGAACTCCTTAAAGTTAACTTACTTTCCATGACGTCAAAGGATGTCCTATGAACAGCTTACACTCTTTTGTGCTGTTATTACTTTCAGCCCGCCACTTTCTGAAAGAAAATCTCCATCGTTTTTAAAAACATGTTACATGCAATAAATGACTTCTTGCTCTCTACCACAAGTTTCCACAAGGCCAAATCTTGTCAGACCCATTTATAACTCTTGGATTTCTTGTAAGCCAATCCCGTCATTTGGCATTTCCGCAACTTTCAGAATTAAAATGTTGAAGATCATTTTCACAATCCTGGAATAGTAATATCTTCCCCTTCTTGCTCAGTCATGTTCTACATTTCCTATGACACTGATACTGCTTACTATGAAGCAGACTTACACTAACTCTATGACTACTACAATTATTTAATTCTCTACATCACTTTCAATCACAAAGCAATGTAAAACAGTAGACAGCGTTGCAGACTTACATTCCCTCTACTTTATGTTATGATTGGCTGCTTCAATTAGCTTATAAAAAGAAATAGTTTTTCTGAACTCATTCAAATTGCACCTATTTCTCCATCACGTCCAGTCTTATGGTTAGAAGTTATGTCTCTGAACTACACTTATCCTCAAGGCCAAATTGTGTAGGAGCCATTAGAACTTCTTGAAATTCCACAGAGCACATCCCGAGATTATTTCCCTAAAATGTTGGTTTTAAAAACACCAGGTAAGAGTTTTTAAGGTCATACGGCAATTTTTTTTTGAAAATTAAAACAGAATCGTTGCAGAATGACCAGCCATTTCTAGACTTTAAATAAGCTGTGTAATGTCCTGATGTTATTGAAGGACCGTCATGATATATAATTGCTGCAGTTACAAAAGTCCTTCCTGATATTGACAACTGCGAAGCTACAAAATTTTTAATTAAAGTTGTCAATTTTGTTCCATCAGGCCTACATCGTTGGAACATTAAAATGACATACTGGCCATATGTTCGTATAAATAATGTGGACATCATTTCAGATTTACATTGGCTACACTCCATGTTGTGATCAGCTGCTTTTACTAGCTTATTAAAGGAGACTGATTTACTGTCTGGCAAAGTTAAATATATAAATCTTTCTGAGTCTACACTAGTAGTACTTGATACCATACAGTTCTCGCAGTCATGCTGCCATTGATAAGAAAGCCCAAACAGCTGATCTACATCTACACCTTCAGCATGTAATACATCAAGCATATACATTAAAAACTCCTGACAATCTTGCTGAATATTTTGAGAGAATTGTGTTTGGCCTGAACATCTGTCTAACAGATTTCGAATTTCAGACACACTTTCTATGTTTGTTGTATCAGTGCTACATTTCTCTAACACAGAATTTAACAAACTGCAAAATGTTTGATCAGAATTGACCACAATCTCTTCTTTTACATTTTCTAGAGAAAACAAAACATTAACCACTACATTAGCATAGCAGTTGACACCAGAACTGTTTTCAAACTGATAACCAACAACATCTTCAACAGAATCCTTTTTGTTTCTGCTTGTAATTTTAGGTTCATTGACTTTTTGTCTTTTTGCTACAACCTCCCCAGTATTGGTCACATTTCTTCATTTCCGGCCTACCACACGTTTCTCAAACAAAGGATACTGAGGCAAATGTGGCGCATACTCTCTTCTTAACCTATTGTATTCCTTAACACAATCTAGATCCGCACAAATGTTTGTGACATCACACTCAATCAAGTACAATCCCGATAAAGTTCTAACTCTTGACAATGCCACATATGCCATACCCTCCTTGAACACAGAACTGCCAATATTCACCAATGCACTGTCTACACTTAAACCTTGCGATTTATGGATTGTCACCGCATATGCCAAGCAAACAGGAAACTGCTTACGGCGAACATATAAGTCTTTTACAAGCAAAAATCTAGCAGAGCAACGACCAATTAGCTGTACTTCCTCAATGCCATCAAATTTAATTTTTAAAAATTCAATTCCATCTCTATTTCTGTATTTTACAAAATCAACAACATTACCCATTGATCCATTTACCAGACCTCTTTCAACATGTAAATTCCTTCTTAAAATTATACGGCAGTTCAAGCACACATTCAGAGTCTTTTCAAAACCTGCAGTTTTAGATATACTCTTCTCTAATGAATCCAATTTTGTTTTCAAATTCTCAGACAAAATAATTGTTGATCCCATATGCTCTACTCTGTCAATAGCTTCCAGTTTCACAATCTCTTGCTTTTCTAAATGCAACATTTTGTTGTTAAATTTGGCACATTCTGCAAGAGTTGGCATCAAACATATTCCAGATTTCTTCTCAGTAATTTTCTGAAAAATATTCTCAGGCACAACATCTTGTTCTGGATATAAATTTGACAGTAATCGTGCATGTAAAGCTTCTTTCCCATGCTCGGTCACTTTTCCAATTCTAACATCTTGTAGAATAGTCTTGTAAACTTCATCCTTCGCCTGACGCATATTTTCATGCAGTTCAGCATAATTGAAGTTTAACCATATATTGACGTTGCCAATGCTGCCTAGGCACTTCCTGGTATCTTCATGCGTGAGCATTTTGAACACAGGTTGCCCTTTCACTGGTGTCAGCTGCAGAAGATCTCCGAAAACAATGATGTGTTTGCCACCAAATAACACATCATACTCTGTTTTGAGAACTTCTTGCATTCTCAAATGCACAAAGGCAAGCATGACATTGGAAACCATGCTTACTTCGTCAATGATAAGAAGTTTCATTTTCCTCAAGATTCTTGAAACTTCAAAACAAGCATCTCCAGATAGCTTGTGATATTGTAATTTGTTGTCATGCTCCACTGGCAGCATCAGTAAACGATGTAAAGTAATCCCTTTAATATTATGTGCTGCCAGTCCAGTTGGAGCAGTGACAACACAAGACAGCGATGACTCTGTCCTTTCCTGCAAATAGCATGAAATTGCTTTAATGAGGAAACTTTTTCCAGTTCCCGCTTCTCCACTCACGTACAGTCGGACAGGCTTCAACGACGTACATGAGCACTCTTTCTTATCATGACTTAATCCATGATCAATTTGCATGGTAACTTCGTCATATATTTTCCTCTGCTCAACGTTGAGTTGTCTTTCCAACTCTTCTAAGTTAACCGCATCCTCTTGAGCATGTGCCATGGCTCTTTCCACTTCATTCATAGCAGTGGCAGCTTCATTTTCAATAACAGGTCCTCCTAGTGGATCCTGACTCAATGAAGCAGAACTCTGACTGTCCTGAGAACTGTCTCTGGCAATCTCGGCTGCAATCGTTGCTTCCTGCTCAATTTCCGCATTCAACATTTCTACATATTTGGGAAAAGCAGGAAATTCTATGGTCTCCTTGGCGGCATTGAAAGAGTCTTCGTAACAGAGGAAATCTCCAAGCAGTTCCTCTTCTGCACGCCAAGGCTTGAAAAGTTGCAAAAGTGCTAAATAGAAAAACTCCTTTTTTTCAGGAGATTCGCCACTCAATTTTCGATGGTTTACCAAGTGGCATTTTCTTTGCTTGACCAGACATCCCTCACTTCCTATTACAGCATACACTCCTTTCTCAGTATCTTCTTTGATGTTCCTCTTGAATATGTAATTTTGAAGAACCTCATACAGACAAACATTCTCGAGGTGAATTCTTCGATTTGGATAATATGTATCCAACATGTTGGTCTTCAAAATGTCGGTACTGTTTGGCTCCTTTTCCGCCAAATACTCAATTTCCCGGACAGGTTTGAGAACTCGATTACGCGTTGCAGCAAGACCAAGACTCGCCCAAACGATACTCCTGGACTTGGCATAGAGACTTGCTGAAGACAACCGGTCAGAACATTCGTACGCTCCAATTTCTCGATGCGACAACATCTTCAGACTGAAACTGTACAACTTCTTGCTGAGGCTCTTTTCATGGGAAATGTCCTCCCACATATCCTTCAATTCTGTCTTCTCTTTTTTGGTGATGTAAGACGTCACATACCGAGCCACAGCCATACAGTTATCAGCCACAAACTGTATATCCATGTTAGCATTCCACATGGACAAAATCACCGGGTTGTAGTCATTGATGTACTTGGACTCTTCGTTCCTCTTCAAATTGTATGTGTTTTTAGGTGATTTCTTCATGACATTGTGTCGCAGCGAAGACATCAAACTGTTTACTCTTCCTTTAGAAATCACCGGTCGTGGAAAGCCGAAACGACATTTGGTGTAGAACTTGTCCTTGTTTCGGAATTTACGACGGCAGTACTTTCCACATCGATGGCTTTGGAAACGCAGAACTTTTTCTCTTAGGCTTTTCTTCTCCTTTGCGTTTGGAACAGCACACGTAGAATACTGTTGGATGAAACTCATCACTGAGTCTTCTGGATCCGTTCCAAATTTAGGTGCATCCTTGATCCACAGCAACATATGTATATGAGGAGCACCTCTTGCTTGGTACTCCTTTCTCCAGAAGAAGTCCAACACCTCTCCAAGAGGTGGATTCTTCTTATTCATGATGAAAGACATCATAGCTTCAAATCTATGATTGAAGTACCTACATACATTGACTGGATCCAAAGAGCACAGTTCTCCGGGTGTCTTGAATTCGATGTGATCTACGTTAGCATTTGCCTCTCGTAGAAATTCAAGTAAGTCTTCCCAGCCATACTCGGCACAGCTCAGAGTGAGGAACCATGTGGGAGTACCTAAGTTCCTCAGCATACATTTTAAATCACCATGACGACGGTACCAGTACTCATTAGTACCACGCTGACACGCCATGAGATTAATCAGGTGAGAATCCAAAATACTGTCTTGGACATTGACTTTATCCATAAAGTCACTTGCCGAGATGTTTTGCATGTGTATACCACTTTTCAAGATGTGGTTCACTGCATATGACAGTCCAGACAGATCGCTTTCAAACAGGAGATGAAACAAATAAGGAATGCATTGTCGAAACCTAGCATCTCCTGCATACAATCGCAAAGTCCGGTATTCAGAAGCAGGAATTTGATGAGGTCGCTCATCATATCTTCCTCCCTGACCTGTTGGAAAAAGCTGTGGGAAACACCGAGCTTCCAAACTTTCCTCCCAAACACTAATGGGACTCCCTTTGGCTTGTTTCATTTGAAACAACTCAATAGCATTCCCCATGACTTCCTTGGAATGCAAAGGATGAACACTATAATGTTCATATATTTCTTCACTAGTAGAGGGTTCTACTTTCTCAATTTGACCAGCACACAAATCGCTATCCTCTTCCTCACTTACTTCCTCTTCTGCAACATATACATTCTTATAGTATTTATTATTTTTTTTCAAATACAATGTTGCCTTTTTAACTTTCCTAACATCTACTAAATCTTGCCATATTTTCTTATTCTTTGTCGGAACCCCATTAACTAAGATAACCAGAGGTTCCTCGTCCACTTTTTCTACTCCGATTGTGTTAATGTTTTTCTTCAAATCTAGAGGCAAATAAACAACTCTTCCCTTTAATCCTCTCTGTAAATCTGATGGAGGCAATTTCCCTGTCTTTGGCTCCATTCTTACAATAGCCTGAAAGGGATGGATACTTTGAATCAAAATAGATTCATAAGTATTTAAATCCTTCAATTCAGAAGGAATCTCAACCAATTCCAGATTATTATGAACTGCTCTAGCAGGCATCTGGTTTTGATTTAATTTGCAACAACAATAAGTACACACACGTTGATCGAATCCCAAATCAAAACAATTTTCTACCATCAAGTATGTTGCAAAATCCTTCCATTCACTATTATTTTCCCTTTCACTTTTCGCATATAAATCCACTAACTTAGTCTGATTCTTATAATAAGTGCGTCGACAACACACACAAGTGAAATTAGGCCTCTCACTTGATTTCACCTGAAACGTCGCAATTTCCTTCAGAAAATTATCTGTACTGGAAACCTGTACACTATCTTCCACATTACCCTCTTCTTCTTGGTCAATTTCAACATTCTCCTCTTTACTTCCAAAGTAACAAAACTCAATTTCTTCACATATATTCTTCACATCTATTTCAGAACCATGCAAAAGAGCCGCGCATAATTGTTTAAGCATAATTGCTGGACTCTTAGCATAATACAACATTCTAACTAATTTCCTCACTTTATTATGATGCACTGCTAGCATCCTGAAATGATGAAAAACACTCTGGCATACTCTCCTGGAAAGACAAGCCAGTGAATGACCATGCAAACCTGTCACTTCTCTCACTCTGCAAGGATCTAATTCTTGCAACAACCTTATTTTCTGCTTCAAACTTTTCTTATTAAATGACCGTACAAAATCACAAAGCAAATTGATGGAATCCTGTCGCACACTACAAATACTACTACACTTCCAGGTGTACACAGGACCCTTAGCACGTCTTCCTAAAACCTCATTACCTAACACCTCTTCTGTCTCTGTTGTCACAATTTTTTCTTTTTCAACTGGACAACCATCTTTCACTTCATAAGCACGACCACTGGTGTCAACTGCATGCACCAAATCATTATCCTGGAAATAACTCTCCTCATTAAAAAATGCCTCACAGCTTGAACTATGCATCCATTCTCCAGAAAAACATTCACAAAAATTACTACGATTAACTATTCTCTTCCATCTACTATTTCTTTTGAAATCATAAATTGTCTTGTTTAGCTTCCTAATTCTATTGATTATCAAAATAAATAACTTACGTTTAATTTCAAATGCCTGATCAATAACTTTCTCAACTTTTTTTTTTCTCTTATAAAAAACAACTTTCTGTTGACCTTTCTTAATATTTTTTAACAAATTGCCAATTATCCTGTTGCGGAACATTCGTTTACGAATGTCCCTAAACTGTTGTTTCCTTCTACTATCATGCACAGAGTTATCTCTTGCTCTAGCAGTAACATTTTTGATTGGCCTTTCCTTTCCATTTGAATTACTTCTATTTTTCTGGACTGAAACATTTTCTGTAGTAATATTTGTTTTACTACACATATTTCTTATGAAATATTTTGTGCTCTTACCCGGTGCTTTCTTCGTGACTTGACAAATCTTTTTGTTAGAGGACTGCTGCTTATTTTGATTGGCCTGCTGTCTTTGACGTTTCGCAGCCTTTCTCTCTCTTTCTTTCGTTGGCATGGTGAAATGTTGAAATGATCTGCAGTTGAATCTGTGGTAAAATATATTACAAAATGTTATTAACCACTATTACCAAACAGTAAATCAATAACAGTGATCAAAAACTTAACACACTACTTGACATTTTAAATATAAGATTTTTTAGTCCTTGGCAAATTTACAATACAGAAATAGCAGAAAAGAAATGGAATTTATAATCATGTTACCTGTGCTATCTTATATGTGAATCTGATCTAATTTTATGAGCATATTTTAATATTTTATTGAAGACACTACACATAACCTGTTTTTGAAGGTGTCTTTATTTTTAAATTAAACGGTTTACACTTTTACTTTTTATTTATTATAAATTTTAAAAATAAATGTTTATAGTTCCATAGGCTCAAGCAGGTCAGCTTCCCACCCTATGTCATATAATTCGGACAAATCTGCATCCTCATCACGCTCTTCTTCATCCTCAGGATTTAAATCATCCAAGGGATCAACATCCACTGATGTTTCAATTACGAGTTCAATGATGAGGTCAAAATCAACTGATTGCAGATTGTCGCTCATGTTGATGTTGTCTTTATCTTTAAAGAAAGATAACAACAATGAGATGTTGCAGAGTAAGAGACAAATCTCAGAGATTATAATAGTAAAATTGTTTAACAAGAGTAATATTTTGCAGCTATTATTTAGCCATGTCCAGCGATGCTGAGCAGGTGAAGACTATGTCTAATTTTTCAGTGAACAGGACTCATCTCTTCTTAACCTTGGATAAGCCTCACCGACTCTGTGTCCCCTGCACATACTTAAATGTAAAGGGGCAGATTTATGTTAAATGGCACATCCCCAGGCATGCACCAGTTAACGTGCACCGCTGCTCTGCCACCCATGGTGTGCCGTATTTACAATCAGATAGGAGAAAGCTGCGTCAAAACCCTGCGCCTGCTTTAAGCAGGCATAGGTCTTGACGCAACATTGTGGAGATGGGGCACCCCTGAGCCTTGCTTGAGCTGCATCGCACTTGCGATACAACTCCAGCAATCACTACCTTTACAGCACAGATACGTCACGCATCTGTGCCATTTTTGCCCCATGATGCCCCGCATTGTAAATGCAGCACACCATGGGTGGCGGAACAGCGGCGCAGGATGACTGACACATCCCTGGTGATGCACCAGTCATCATAAATCTATCCCTAAGCTTCTTATCTTGTTACAGATGAACCGCCATATGTACCATCAAACTATTTTGCATTTCCTAAATAGCGAATTTTAAGGGATAAATAGCAATTCTTTACCATTCCTAATTTGCAATGAGCAAATTGCTAATTGCAAGTTACCCATTCATTTCCATGGGCTAGGAGGCTCATAGGAATGAAGGTTTAATTTGCGATTAGCAATTTGCTCATCACAAATTAGGAATTTTTCCAAGGGTGCAGGGGTGTCTCAAAAACACCCTGCTGCACCCCTGAAAAAGAAATTTGGGGGCATATGGCGCACATACATGCCCTAAGGGCATGTGTGGGCGTCATATGGGACCTTTTGTTTTTGGGAAAAAAAGCTTTTTGAAAAGAATTCACAAATTACCACCAACTAGAAGTTGGTGGTAGTTTCCAAATCCTTAATGTCATTTTTTACATATTTTTTGTTTGATACATTGCATTTAAGTAATCGCAAAATTTGCAAATCCTTCAGTGCAATCGCAAAATAAGGAATAGCAAATTTTGCTACTCCTTATTTTGCATCAAACTTGTTTGATACATACCATTTGTCTAATTAACATTCGCAAAGGCCGAAATTCGCAGAATTTTGATCTTTGCGAATGCTAATTAGCTTGATACATATGGCCCCAAGTGAGGCCTGTCTTGCAACATGGTGCATCTTTTGCATCACTGCTGCATCGGTTTCATGTGGTACGTTTTTTTTACACCATGACATATCTGCCTAAATGCATCAATTTGTAATTTTGTCGCCTCATATCAAATCTTTTGCACCGCCGCTGCATCAGAAAAGTGACGCACAGTGGCGCAAAAGAGGCATACACCTATCATAAATCTGTCCCTAGCATTTTAAATGATTAATCCAGGATGACGATAAGGTGTGGACTATCCAGAGGTTTGTTTAAGGTGAGGCCTACTCAGGATTGCAGATTAAAGTTACGCTTGATGAAGAATACAGAGGAGATAATACATGTAAAGGCCTACCAATGAAGTAAGTGATGTCCACTTCATTGCGCCAGTCATCATAAATGTATCCCTAAGCTTCTTATCTTGTTACAGATGAACCGCCATATGTACCATCAAACTATTTTACATTTCCTAAATAGCGAATTTTAAGGAATAAATAGCAATTCTTTACCATTCCTAATTTGCAATGAGCAAATTGCTAATTGCAAATTACCCATTCATTTCCATGGGCTAGGAGGCTCATAGGAATGAAGGTACAATTTGCGATTAGCAATTAGCTCATCACAAATTAGGAATTTTTCCAAGGGTGCAGGGGTGTCTCAAGAACACCCTGCTGCACCCCTGAAAAAGAAATTTGGGGGCATATTGCGCACATACATGCCCATAAGGACATGTATTGGCGTCATATGGCACCTTTTGTTTTTTGGAAAAAAATGCTTTTTGAAAAGAATTCGCAAATTACCACAAACTAGAAGTTGGTGGTAGTTTCCAAATCCTTAATGTCATTTTTTACATATTTTTTGTTCGATACATTGCATTTAAGTAATCGCAAAATTTGCAAATCCTTCAGTGCAATCGCAAAATAAGGAATAGCAAATTTTGAATTAAGGACATTTTAAGTCATTTCCACATGTGCAGTGTTTTCAAATTATGATTTGAAAATCGTTTTTGGGGAAAAGGAATGGTTTGCAAATTTATGACAAGGACATAATGGTGTATGCTTCTCTATAAGGCATTTCAGTGTCTCTGATGTCATTTTTCCCATATTACATTATAAGACCTTTCCCCATGGAGCACATTCCTTGTAAATATGCTCCCACCTGTGCATGGTGAATTTAGATTTTGACTGTTTGAGTCACATAGCCATGTTAAAAGTGACCCAAAAAAATTGCAAACGCTTTAAAAAAACACATTCATGTGTCTTAAGGACATTTTAAGTCATTTCCCCGTGGACAGTGTTTTGTAAGTGGCGCAAAAGAGGCATACACCTATCATAAATCTGTCCCTAGCATTTTAAATGATTAATTCATGATGACAATAAGGTGTGGCCTATCCAGAGGTTTGTTTAAGGTGAGGCCTACTCAGGATTGCAGATTAAAGTTACGCTTGATGAAGAATACAGAGGACATAATACATGTAAAGCTCTACCAATGAAGTAAGTGATGTCCACTTCATTGCGCCAGTCATCATAAATGTATCCCTAAGCTTCTTATCTTGTTACAGATGAACCGCCATATGTATCATCAAACTATTTTGCATTTCCTAAATAGCGAATTTTAAGGAATAAATAGCGATTCTTTACCATTCCTAATTTGCGATGAGCAAATTGCTAATTGCAAATTACCCATTTATTTCCATGGGCCAGGAGGCCCATAGGAATGAAGGTGCAATTTGCGATTAGCAATTAGCTCATCGCAAATTAGGAATTTTTCCAAGGGTGCAGGGGTGTCTCAAGAACACCATGCTGCACCCCTGAAAAAGAAATTTGGGGGCATATGGCGCACATAAATTTTAAAAACATTCCTTTACCTCAAAAACGATTTTCAAGTCATAATTTGAAAACACTGCCCACGGGGAAATGACTTAAAATGTCCTTAAGACACATGAAAGTGTTTTTTTAAAGCCTTTGCAATTTTTTGGGGTAACTTTTAACATGGCTATGTGACTCAAACAGTCAAAATCTAAATTTACCATGCACAGGTGGGAGCATATTTACAAGGAATGTGCTCCACAGGGAAAGGTCTTTTAATGTAATATGTGAAAAATGACATCAGAGACACTGAAATGCCTTATAGAGAAGCATACACCATTATGTCCTTGTCATAAATTTACAAACCATTCCTTTTCCCCAAAAACGATTTTCAAATCATAATTTGAAAACACTGCACATGAGGAAATGACTTAAAATGTCCTTAAGACACATGAAATTGTTTTTTGATTGCCTTTCCAGCATGGTTGGGTCACTTTTAACATGGCTATGTAACACAAACATTTCAAATCTAAATTTGCCATGCACAGGTGGGACCATATTTACAAGCAATTTGCGCCACAGAGAAAGGTCTTACATTAAAATGGGAAAAATAACATCAGGGACAGTCAATTGCCGTATAAAGAAGCATACACCATTATGTCCTTGTCATATATTTAAAAACAATTCCTTTTCCCCAAAAACGATTTTCAAATCATAATTTCAAAACACTGCACATGGGAAAATTACTTAAAATGTCCTTAAGACACATAAAAGCGTTTTTTAATTGCCTTTGCAGCATGTTTGTATCACTTTTAACATGGCTATGTCACACAAACATTCAAAATCTAAATTTTCCATGCACAGGTGGGAGCATATTTACAAGCAATTTGCGCCACATAATTCATAATTTTTTCCTTAAAGCACACTATTCTCTATCTAAATTAAAGAAATATTTTCTCACCTTAGCAAATACTTTGAGTTTGAAAACAGTCTCAGAAACACACCAATTTGTCTTCAGCAGAGCAAAAGGTATGCACTCCAGAGTCTGCAGCTATCAAAAGCACAGAAATGCTGTAATTCTTCACACATATCTCTCATGTCACCCAATCAAAACTCTTCCCTCACTTTTTTTCAAATGAAAACCCTTCCCCCCTCTGCCATTTCATGCCTTTTCTGCATAGCAAGCACCTCTTGGAAGACTTCTGGTGTTTGCAAGTTCACACAACAATGTTGCAATTGAACTCTGAACTCTCAGTGCACCTGCGTATCCACTGCAATCTTTCATTTAATGATTTTTTATTGACCACTCAAAATACATCTTTCAAAGAACACATCCATGCACCCTAACTTTCTGTTTTCAGCAATCAAAATCCACCAATCACTGTTACTGCTTCATGAACACAGAAACTCCACAGTTTTTTTCATTTTAAACTCTCATTTTTTCAACTGCCATTTCATTGCCACACTTCATCTGACTGCAGGAGAACCTCCTCTCACCATGTTTTCTGTCTGGATTGTTGGACATAGTTATATTCACTGGGCTCACATGTATGCTGAGAACAGAAAATTACCTAACCTCAATTTACAAGATGTGGAAATTAAGTGGTTTGGCCACAGAGGATTAAAATGTCACCAATTGATACCATTGGTGAAAACCTTTATGCATTTGCCCAAACCTGACCTGTTAATTGTGCACTGTGGAGGTAATCATTTGGGCACTTTGACTGGGGTTGGTCTGGAAATACTTTTAAAGGACACCTTTGAGCAATTGATGGCACTTTTTCCTCAGACTGCCTTGGTATATTCAAATATATGCCAAAGACAGAAATGGAGGTGGTCAAACCAATTTTGTCCACAAATTGAGAAGTCGAGGAAGCATGTAAACAAATCTGTTTCAGCTTACATGAGAGACCATGGAATGGGCTCCCTGTACAACAATAACTTGCGTTACTACATGCAAGATATCTACAGAGGAGATGGAGTTCACTTCTCAGATGAGGGCAACAGAATTTTCACTCTGAATTTAAGACTGTGCATTGGTACCTACTTATAAGTACCTAAATGTACCATAAACCCAAAAGCTCTTCTCAGAGCTACCCTACATCTGATCACTCACAATTATTATTTTACTCTAACATTTTTCACTAATTTTCAACAAAGTACGCTCCCTGGGGCGCTACCCGGTACGCGAACCGGGAGCTAACCTCGCGAAATTGTTTTAAAAAATGTTTTTTTTTCGCACATATAAGCCTCCTCAGCCACCCTCACAAAACCTAGGGGGTCAAGATAAGTCTACCGTGCCCCCTTCTACCCATTCTGAACATTATTTGCCCTCCATTTTGTATCTTAATTCGACCGAAACACAAAATGGTGGACTCCCGTAACGCTTAAGGTACGCGAACCGGGGCGCTCAACGGTTCGCGTACCGGGTCGCTCCCTGGGAAGCGCACCATCAAAAAAGGTGGGAAAGTAGTTTACAGAAAAGTTACTGGAGAAAATTTCACCAAATATAGATTAGCTCATACTACATACCAATCCCTACCATTTTCACAAATTTGATTGGAATTCCATTTAGCCATTTAGCCTGTAGACCTCTCTAAATACCCTGAGGTAAATTACTTCACAAAACACATCTGAAGTGTTGGAATTGACAACCAATTAATATGTTACTTTCATTTTCTACTTTTTTTACCTGACATTTCATTGGTTATATACCTGAATATATATAATGGAAGAGAAGAAAACACAGCCATTTTGACTACTACTTCTTGGTGTACATTTCAATAGTATTTTCACTAATTCCTTCAACTTCTTTCTAAAGGTAAGTTTTTATTTTTAAAACTGAAGTATATTGTGCACTATAAGTTAATATGGTAAACTTTTTCTGATAGTTATATACTATCCCTCTGTAGTAGTTATAGATTTAGATAGACTTCTCTGTTATAGTTATGGATGGAGTTAGGCTTCTCTTGTATAATTATGAATTTACTTACGTTAAATCACATACACTTTTTTATATTCCTACTTCCACTCTGATACTATACACTGCCCAAAGATAAATTCACTGATAAAAACTGCCTATCTAAAATTAATCCCAACAGTGCCCTATCTCTACTAATATATATTTTTTTAATCTAAATTTCAGGCAAAATGGAAGGCGAACAGAAAGTTGAATTTCAAATTGTCCTGCAAGAGAGCAGCCAAGAAATCATTGATGAAAATGATATTGAATTTTTCGATGAAACTTGGGACAAAGAACTACTGCAATGTGTACAAGCAGTAGATAACCTCCTTGAAAATGAGGACATTTTACACCCTCAGAGACTACAATGTATATTCAATGATAATTATGAAATTTCTGACAATGAAATGTTAGAAAGTTTAATAAATTATGAAACACAATCACAATAAAAAAAAATGCTTCAAAAATAAAGAAAATAAAAAATAATCAACAAAACCAACAATCAATTAACATACAGCATTTGAAAAGTCTATCATTCATTTTTCATTGCAGTACGCTGCCCAGAACGCTTCCCGGTTCGCGGACCGGGCGCTCCCCACCCGCGTTGCCCCGCGGGACCCTTTTAAAGCCTCCACATTAAACCTAGGGGGTCAGGGAGGATCTACTATGCCCCCTTATGGTTATTTCCCCCTTTGTTTTGGCCTCCTCTTGTCTCTCAATCCTACCGAGAGACAAGATGGCGGCCGCTCCGGACTGTTTAGAATGTTGACAGACACCGGAGAGCCAATCAGCTTCGCTACGCGAAGTTCCGGTACGCGCCCCGGTCCGCGAACCGGGGCGCTGCCCGGAGCGCGCTTACAGATATATATCTTTTTTTAAACGTTAATTTCTCAAAATCCACTGGAGCACATATATTGAGACCTACAAAAGGCACATCGGGCTACCAGTCCCTACAATTTTGCCAAGTTTCGTGCAAATCCATTCAGCCGTTCGGGCTAAAAGTGAGGCCAACCACCCTATGGAAAACTCAATGTTAAAAACACGTTTTGGGACCCCCCTTTTTTCTCGGCCCCCCCTTGACGAACCCCCCCAAATTTCCAGGGGCTGCTCAGAAACAAAATGTTCCATTTTCCAGAAAGTTTCAGCCAATTCCGTCCACAAACGCCAAAGTTATTAGACATAGAATTTTCAAAAATCCCATAGGGAAAAAATCCTAACTATATATACCTACTGGCGACCGCCAGTAGGTAATATATATATAATATATATATATATATATATATTATATATATATTACCTACTGGCGGTCGCCAGTAGGTATATATAGTTAGGATTTTTTCTCTATGGGTTTTTTGAAAATTCTATGTCTAATAACTTTGGCGTTTGTGGACGGAATTGGCTGAAATTTTCAGGAAAATGGCACATTTTGTTTCTGAGCAGCCCTTGAAAATTTGGGGGGGGTTCGTCCAGTGGGGGCCGAGAAAAAAGGGGGGTCCCAAAACGTGTTTTTAACATTGAGTTTTCCATAGGGCGGTTGGCCTCACTTTTAGCCCGAACGGCTGAATGGATTTGCATGAAACTTGGCAAAATTGTAGGGACTGGTAGCCCGATGTGCCTTTTGTAGGTCTCAATATATGTGCTCCAGTGGATTTTGAGAAATTAACGTTTAAAAAAAGATATATATCTGTAACAGCGGACCGGTTAGCGCTCTGGTTCGCGGACTTTTCGCGCAACGGAGCTTTGTGAAGCGAAGCTGATTGGTTCTCCGGCGTCTGTCAACATTCCAAACAGTCCGTAGCGGCCGCCATCTTGTCTCTCGGTAGGATCGAGAGACAAGAGGAGGTCAAAACAAAGGGGGAAATAACTATAAGGGGGCATAGTAGATCCTCGCTGACCCCCTAGGTTTGATGTGGAGGTTTTAAAAGGGCCCCGCGGGGCAAAAAAAAATAATAAAAATAATAATTGAACGGCTGAATGGATTTGCACGAAACTTGGCAAAATATTAGGGACTGGTAGCCCGATGTGCCTTTGCTAGGTCTCAATATATGTGCTCCAGTGGATTTTGAGAAATTAACGTTCAAAAAAAGATATATATCTGTAACAGCGCTCCGCTTCGCGTAACGGAGGTTTGCGAAGCTGATTGGTCATTCTGTCACTGGGCTATAGTTGGGCTACATCTGGCTGATATTTGGGCTACATTTGTTTTTTTGTGTGTCTGGCGGCCATCTTTGGGCTACATTGGGCTACATTGGGCTTCATTGGGCTACATTCGGCTAATTAGCAAATAGCTCATCGCAAACTAGGAATGGTAAAGAATCGCTATTTATTCCTTAAAGTTCGCTATTTAGGAAATGCAAATAACTTTGATGATACATATGGCGGTTCATCTCTAACAAGATAAGAAGCATAGGGATAGATTTATGATGACTGGCGCATCACCAGGGATGTGTTAGTCATTCTGTGCCGCTGTTCCGTCACCTATGGTGTGCTGCATTTACAATGCGGCGCATCATGGGGCAAAAACAGCACAGATGCGTGATGTATCTGTGCCGTAAAGGTGGCGCATTGCTGGAGTTGTATCGCAAGTGTGATGAAGCTCCAGCAAGGGTCGGGGGTGCCCCTGTCGCAGGGTTTCTGTTCTCACACAGAACTGTGGACAGAGGATTGGAACCTCGGCGAATTAGGGTGTCCCAAAACTCACGTTAGTAATCAAAAACTATTTAGCAAGCTAGGTACAGTGTCACATTGGATATAACAAACTCTCAATATTTAGACAATCCAGAATATGAACTTATAGTACCTCAGGATACGTGGAACTCATGAACAGTCGGTCGTTATAGATTTCTTAGAAACCAGAACATGGAGTTAAGAAGAACAGATGTGTATTTGAAATGTTTATTTACTAATGCCGTCTTCTCAGGCGTAGTACCTTAGATAATAAAAGTACACATATTATCAGTAGCAAAATTACCAGCATAGTTACTAGTACATAAAAAGTGAATGGTGATAGTATGTTAACATGCTGTAAATGAATAAGAGTTAGCAACACTTATAAGCAGCCGCGGGCCGTGGAGGGAGTTACGGTGAGGCAGGGAGGCGGGGAGGGGGAGAAGCAGGGTGGAGAATACAAGTACACATATTATCAGTAGCAAAATTACCAGCATAGTTACTAGTACATAAAAAGCGAATGGTGACAGTATGTTAACATGCTGTAAATGAATAAGAGTTAGCAACACTTATAAGCAGCCGCGGGCCGTGGAGGGAGTTACGGTGGGGCAGGGAGGCGGGGAGGGGGAGGGGCAAGGTAGAGAGGGCTCCACCCTGCTTCTCCCCCTCCCCGCCTCCCTGCCCCATCGTAACTCCCTCCACGGCCCGCGGCTGCTTATATCTCACCCTCCCTAATACACATATTATATTATTTGCTAAGAAGGTCTCTTTTTGTTGGTTTAGGGCGTGTCCATACTTTAGTGTCTTAGATTTGAAGGAATCACATCAGCATACACCAGCTCTCTCTTCATGTGAACCGCATCAACTGTTGTGTATGTGTGTTCGGCAAAGCAATATAAAACCCGCCTCATGCCCAGAATTGGCAGAAGTTGCACTTATGTTATGAGTATGAAGTCGTGGAGATCAGACCTCATAACAATTCTGTATCGTGTTGTTCTTGAAACTTTAGCACTCGCTGTACAGATATAGTTTAACAAGTAAAGCAGATAGTAGACCAATAACATATTATTCTCATGTAAACCACGATGAACTACTAGGTGGAAAGCTAAAGCAACAACTAAGTGTCGTGTGCAGAAGTTGCAAAAAAGGAAAAATGGCGTTTAAACCGGTAATGAGCCCATGCTAACTTAACACGGTGTAAAGATATCCAGGACCTAGATGACACCTCCTCATGATCCGGAAACGAACTGAATAAGATAATAGAAGTGCCATCTCATGAGAGCAGATTGCAAGTTTATATGTGGACGGTCCGCAAGGTAAAGCATTAAAAACTAGGAAAATTCAATGCTAAAGAAAAATAAAACAGCCAAGTACTTTATCGAGTCTTAAGCCAATAGGCAAGGTAAATAATAAAAACTTGACAAATAAGTCAATGAATTGTCAATGAAATGCTAGTACTCAGCATATCAAACATGAAAAAGGTCTATGACATAACTGTGTATGCAAAATAAGCTGCAACAGCCTCCAATAGGAAGTCACCGTCTTCATCCGAAAACAGTTCAGCCATCCAATTTAAAAGCGGAAAAGAACATACGTGCTCTCCCAGCACCGGATCCTCTATCACCATCAGAGGACAGCTCGGTGGGTTTTCAAGAAAGCTGTGTTCCAAGAAAGACTGTGCTGCCGCCAGTAAATTCCAGGGACCAAGTAGTCCATGCATCAATGCCACAGCCATAATCCTTTCGCCAGGACAAATCAACTCGTGAGTAATGATAGGAGTCATCAGCTGATTAAAGTCGACGTCAGGAGAAACCGGTCCGCAGAGACACAAATCAATGGCCCAATCGAAATCACAGGTCAGGCAGTGAAATACAGGCTGGACACAGGTGAAGTAGGAGAACCGAAAAGATAATCCATATGCCGTGCTTAATATCGCCAACGGCATTGTGCCATAATATTCTAGCATGCGATTGCGGAACAGTGTCAGCAGCTGCAGGGTCGGAGGTTGCATAGGAGGGACATCCATATTTAAAAATGTAAAAAAGCACAAGAGCGTCCGGTGGTAATGCAAGTAAAAATGCCAATCCACGAACCAGAGTGCAGAAAATACAATGAAAGGGAGCAGGGATGACTCCAAAGATTTTCTCAAATGAAGTCACGAGACCACTGGTAACAACTTTAAAAAAGTGTGCCAGGGATTTTGTGGAGGATGCGTTAAAGATAGTCGGAAACATGTTGCTGAAATTGAAAGGCAAACCTGTGTACGGGTGTTCGCTATGTGAAGTACGAAAGTTTCACGGGCCGAACTCAAGGCCACCTCTCTCTGAGACAAAAGAGGTCTTATTCTTGTCATGCCGTTGAAACGTGTCCCAAGGTTGGTATTTGTGGCCAGATTGAAAACTCCCTATGTTCATGTGTGGGAGGAAATAGAACATTTCTGCAGCAAATAAGTAAGCATGGGCGGATTTTGCGGATCCACGATTCACGGATTTGCGAATTCACGGATCGTGGATCCGCAAAATCCGCGG
This sequence comes from Lissotriton helveticus, assembly GCF_964261635.1. Taxonomy (NCBI): domain Eukaryota; kingdom Metazoa; phylum Chordata; class Amphibia; order Caudata; family Salamandridae; genus Lissotriton; species Lissotriton helveticus. The sequence goes on from NC_136065.1 coordinate 1,162,812,525, forward strand.
ATTTTGCGGATCGGCGGATTTGGGAGCGGGGCTTCCTCGAGTGTGTGGGCGGGGACAAACGGACGGGGCTTCCATGCGAGCGCACATGCCTCTTGTGTGTATAAAAGGTCAGAGACCGATCAGAGCGGCAGATTAAGAGACAGAAGCTCCTGGTCACAGGAACAGCACGGGGATTGCGCTCGTGAAAGTCAAAGATGCAAATGCCTCTGGCCTGCATCACAGCGGATTTTCGATGGTATATTTGGGAAGAAGGCACACCTGCCCAGCCTCCACAACGCTCACGATTGATTTTGGGCTGATGAATGAGTCACTGAATTTAAGCTTCAACTAGGGCACATGCTTTATTGATATCTGCAAGTGTTTCCTGTTGAGGTTTATTTTTTGTGCCAGGACCGTCGTGCCAGAATGAACCCTGCCCTTCATATTTATTCAAGAAGACACCACCGCCACATAATTTACGATGGCGCCGGCAAGCTGCCAGCGCCATCCTGAAAAAGTTACTTAATTAGCTTCAACAGGAAGCTCCAACTGATAAAATAAAGCAGGCGCTCGAGCCCCTGCTGTATCTTATCTATTAGAGCTTCCTGTTGAAGCTAATTAAGTAACTATTTGAGGATGGCGCTGGCAGCTTGCCGGCGCCATCGTAAATTAGGCTTTGAACTTTTGACCGCGGAATCCGCCGCTCGCGGATTGCGGATTTTCGGTAAATTCGCGAGAGTTCGCGGACCGCGAATTTACCGAAAATCCGCAAAATCCGCGATCGGAGCGGATTTTGCGCTCATGCTTATATATAAGGCCTGAAACCTATGGTTTTTTCAGTGAATTTGCAAGGTTTTTTAAATGCTAATTCCTAACTATATAAGGCCTGAAACCTATGGTTTTTTCAGTGAATTTCACAGGTTTTTTAAATGCTAATTCCTAACTATATAAGGCCTGAAACTTATGGTTTTTTCAGTGAATTTCAAAGGTTTTTTAAATGCTAATTCCTAACTATATAAGGCCTAAAACCTATGGTTTTTTCAGTGAATCCGCAAGGTTTTTTAAATGCTAATTCCTAACTATATAAGGCCTGAAACCTATGTTTTTTCATTGAATTCGCAAGGTTTTTTAAATGCTAATTCTATTAGCGGATAACGTTTTTATATATTAAAACGTTTTTTAAATCTCAAATGCCTGCTTTGCTAACAGAGTTTTTAAGCACAGGCTCTTTTGTCTCTGGTGGCCATCTTGGGAGACTGCATATCAGAATTAATTTTTTTAATGAAATATAAGAGGATTTGAGAAGTCACTCAAAATGTGCCCTAATTTTTCTTTCTTCAGCACTAATCATAATTTCTATGGCAAAATGAACCCCCTCATTTTATTCCTTTGCAAATTAAATGTTTTAAGTGTTAACACTTTATTCCAATCAAGATGACTTCAGGTGTGCCATACTTTTGTCATAAGTAAGACTGTTAGCGCTCTAGTTGTTCTTTAGAACATTCTGGGACATTCTGTCATTGGGCTATAGTTGGGCTACATCTGGCTGATATTTGGGCTACATTTGTTTTTTTTGTCTCTGGTGGCCATCTTTGGGCTACATTGGGCTACATTGGGCTACATTGGGCTACATTTGGGCTCTAACATATATATAGCCCACTGTAGCCCAATATATATTTTTTCAAAGTTAATTTTCGTAAAAACCACTGGAGCACATATCTTGAGACATAGCAAAGGCACATCGGGCTACCAGTCCCTACAATTTTGCAAAGTTTGGTGGAAAACCATTCAGCCGTTCGGGCTAAAAGTGAGTCCAACCGCCCTATGGAAATTAACATGGGGAAAACACATTTTGGGACCCCCCTTTTATCTCAGCCCCCGCTTGACGAATCCCCCCCAAACTTTCAGGGAAGGACCGGAGCGCCGCGAGGCAAAGTTAAGGAAAATTTCAGGAAGATTCCTCAACCGGCGCCAAAGTTATTCCCAATAGAATGTTGCGAGTTCCCTATGGAAAACAATCCTAACTATATATACCTACTGGCTGTCGCCAGTAGTAATATACTCTTAACTGCGTCCGCCTCCATTTTCCATGCTAGTTTTTTTCATTTGACTGCTTTTTGTGTGACAAATTTTCTAATGCTGCTGCTAAAGGAATGTAGGAGCTATGTTTATAGCGCCCACCCGGGTAAACAAGCATTTGCAATGCAACAGATCTCGCATTTACGCGAGTTTGAGCTAATGACATTGCAAAGATTAATGCTTTTGTTTGTTGTTTTTGTTTTAAAAACATAAATAAAAGGCATTGTTATTTACAATGCCAATAGCTGAAACTCTCGTAGCTGCGAGACCTATTGCATTGCAAATGCTTGTTTTAAATGGTGTAAATCCGTTCAGTAGTCGCTGAGCAATTTAAAAAAAAATATCGATCTCTGAGCACTGAGGAGGAGTCGTGACTCCTCCCGGGCAAGAGCTTCACTCTGATTGGCTGCTAACACTCCAAACCAGGAAGTGTTGGCAGCCATCTTTTTGACTCAGGACACAAGTGGACTTCATCTTCTGAGCAGCAGTGCGCCAGAAGCCACGTTTGCAGTGTGGTGTGTAAAGGGGCGTGGACCCAGAACACCTCCCTGCAATACAGCTCTGTGGCGCTTACTGGAGGTACCTGGTGGGCTAGTTGGCCCACAGGGGCCCTTAGGATTCAAGGGGATTTAATCCCTCAATTTACAACGCGCCGGGGCGCGTTTGCCCAGTGGTGCAGGGAGCGGGCGGACCTGATATAACAAGTGTGCAAACGCGCCCCCCTGGGTCATTGTACATTGGGGGATTAAGTCCTCTTCAATCCTGAGGGTCCCTGGGGGCCAACTAGCCCACCAGGGACCTCCAGTAAGTGCCAGTGATGTCACTGACCATGTCTTGAATGATGTAATATGTGACGTCATCAGCAGTGCATTGGGGTGGCGCGAGTTATAGTTAGCTCAACTAACTATAATGGACGAATTTCTCTGGTTTGGTATGAGTGAAATGTCCAACTAACTATAACGTCCCTGAAACCTCTAGTTTTTTCAGTGAATTTCTAAGGGTTTTTTAAATGCTAATTTCTAACTATAACGTCCCTAAAACCGATGTTTTTTTCGGTGAATATGTATATATATTCTGCAGTTATAGTTACCTGAGCTAACTGTAACGTACATCCCCCCACAATGCACTGCTTATGACCTCACATATTACATCACTCATGACACAGTCAGTGACATCACTGATGACATCTTAAATGACATCACTCATGACATCATCAGTGAGTGAAAGTGTTTCGTAATTGTGTCATAAAGATGTATAGTAAGCTACAGCATAAGATATATTAATATCCTTTCTAAACTAATATTGAGTGATAATGTTTCTAACTTGTCATCTGAGTTGGTGTGCCAATGTATCAATGTGGCAGTGGGTGTCTAAGTGCTGTATGTGTCTGAGTGGGCGTGTGAGTGGATGTACATGAGAGTGTGTGTGAGTAGCTGCATGCGTGTGTGAGTGACTGTGTGAGTGGCTGTATTGGTGATTGAATCTGATTGGCTGTATAGATGAGTGAATGACTTAGTAGCTATATGGGTGGTAGAGTATGTTTGTGGCTGCTTTGGTGACTGAGTGGCTGTGTGAGTGGCTCTATGGGTAGGTGAGTGGGTGTGTTAGTGGTTAAATGGATAAGGTAATAGCTGTGTGAATAGATGTATGGGTAAGTGAGTGTTTGTGAGTGGTTGTTTTGCACAGTAGGTGTCTATGTGACTAGCTGTATAAGTGAGAGAGTGGGTGAAAGACTGCTTGTATAGATGTGTGAATGAGTATGTAAGTGATTATCTGGATTAGTGAATGGCTGTATGAGTAGCTGTATGGGTAAGTGAGTGGATGTGGGAGTAGTTGTATGGGTAAGTGAGAGCTGGTATGAGAGGCTGTGTGGGTATGTGAGTGGTTGTGTGAGTGTCTGTATTAGTGAGTGAGTTTCTGTATGGGTGAGTGAGTGGGTATGTGAGTGGCTGTATGGGTGAGTGTGTGTCCATGTCCTGAGTGATGTAATATGTGAGGTCATAAGCAGTGCAATGTGGGGGCGTAAGTTATAGTTAGCTCAGGAAACTGTAACTGCTGAATTTCGCTGGTTTTGTATGAGTAAAATCTGAGGCTAACTGTAACGTCCCTGTAACCTTTGTTTTTTCAGTGAATTTCTACGGTTTATTTCATTGTATTTCCTTACTATAACATCCCTGTAACCTTTGTTTTTTTCAGTGAATATCTACATTTTTTAAAATTCTTTTTCCTAACTATAACGTCCCTGTAACCTTTAGTTTTTTAAGTGAATTTCTAAGTTTTTGTCATCCAATGTATAAATATTTCAAGAAACGTTGCTTTAAGTGATGTAATTTCTTTATTTAGCTATATATATGGTTGAGACCCTGAAGTGACATAGAGCTTCTCTCTTCTTTGTTTCAAGTCTTCCAGTGTTCCCTGTCCTCAGCACCCTCGATAGAAGAGCTATCTCAGGTAAGTGACTATTAATAATATGATATCCACCCTGTGGTGTTAGACTTAATGCACTCCTTTCCTTTTATAAGGTGATATTGGTAGGTGTGCCAAATAAGATTTATCAAGAGATAAAAAAGAAAATGACTGCTACTTTTCCCAACAGGACAGAGTTATAGAGTTTGCAGTCACTTTATTGAAAGTGTCCTCGTTTACTCAAAGTAATACCCATTAGGAATAGGAAGCCAAATTCACTAAATTTAGGTCTTCACCTAAAGTGTAAAAATCCAGTTAGATTCCTATTCTCCCATACCCTCCCATTTCCTTTAAACCCCTCCTCTATTCAATACACAGCCACACACCAGGAATAGCCATGCTCCTCCTGAAGCGTGACAGGACTGGAGGTTTTGTCGGCGTCCACATGACGTTTCAGTAACTTCAATCTCTGGGCTCTCGTTTCCTTTTCCCTAGCGGTACCCTGGCAAGACGGGTCTGGAATATTCTCTTTCCACTTTGTTATCTGGATTTCATGATCGGCCCTCACAAACGTTTTGAAATTAACAATTCGAATCTCCTCTCTGACAGGGTCTCCCTTGATGTCTCGCCACTCCGCCTCTCCTACTTTCTTCTTGTGCATGCTCAGTAATACCTCTGTCTCTTCTTGTCCGGCCTTACTTCCTGTTTTGTCTGCATACTTTCTGCTCTGTAATGAAAAAGGAAATCTGGTTTTGTTGCTTTCCAGACTGGTGTTTTGTTTTTCTGTTTTTTTATCCTCCATACTATGACAGTTTTTTTCTTTTGTTTCCTAAGTGTAACCTATAATCTTTGACAGTGAGTGTATGAGTGACTGCATGAGTGTCTCAGTGGGTGTGTGACTGAGTGTTTGAGTGTTTCAGTGGGCCTGTCAGTGGGTTTGTGAGTTTTGAGTGGATCTGGGAGTGGCTGCATAAGTGTCTCACTGGGATGTGAGCAGGTGTCTGAGTCTCTGAGTGGGTCTGTGGGTGGGTGCATAAGTTTGAGTGGGCCTGTGAGTGGGTCCGTAAGTGGGTGTCTGAGTCTCTGAGCGAGTCAGTGGGTGGGTGTGTGAGTGGGTCTATTATGAGTCTGTGAATGGGTCTTTAAGTAGGTGCATGAGTCTCTGAGTCGGTTTGTGAGTGGGTGCATGAATGTCTAAGTTTGTCTGTGAGTGGGTGCATGAGTACCTGAGTGGGTCTGGAAGTGGGTGCATGAGTCTGTGAGTGGGTCTGTGAATGAGTGTGTGAGTATCTAAGTGGGTCTGTGGGTGGGTGTATGAGTGTCTCAGTATGTCTCCAAGTGGGTGCGTGAGTCTCTGAGTGGGTCTGTGAGCAGATGCATGAGTCTCTGAGAGGTTCTGTGGGTCAGTGCATGAGTATCTGAGAGGATCTTTGAGTGGGAACATGACTCTCATTGAATTAATTGAATAACGGGGTGTAAAGGTGATTTTTTTAAAGAGTTTGGAGACAGGTGGTGGACTACGGTCCGAGGACGATGATATAGGGTGGATACTTCAACGTGGCATGGAGGGTGCCCTAGACCGTTCTGGCGCTAGACTACATCACCCGCAGGCTGTCGATGTTCTCAACATGCCTATTACAGACAATTCACTTCTGAAGGTTTGCCGTCACACTCATCAAACTACACGTGAGGGCACGTTTGTCTTCTTACTGCATTTCCTGGTCCAGTATAGATTTTTACCTTGTTCTCACTTGGACCACGTCAGTTACGCACCTTCCGCACACTCTTTCTGATCATGAGCTGGCGCGATAGGTTGTCCAGATCCCACAGACTATCCCTCGTGCATTATCGTGGCAATTACCTCCACACAAACTACGGGGCCCAGCATTTCAGCAAGAGATCCGTCTCATGATCATAGTTTATTTCACTCTTAATGCTGGGTCGGTCAGTTCGCCTTCCACTCGGTGGAGTGGTTTGAGGTGGTAATCCATGGGACCTGCTCAGCCAGAGTACTGGAACGATTCGAGGGTCATTGGGTGGGCTTGAATCAGATTCAGACCCTGGAACAGGAATACACTCAAGATCCTAGCCATGCTGTACTAGCCGGTATCAGAGACAAAGCTATCCGCACATCACGTAGAGACAGACACGGAGGTACCTGGTACAAGAGTTGCTGGTCTGACAATATGGCGAGGTGATCACCCTGGAAGAAAGCTGGGGGGCCTCCTGCGCAGACCTAATGCTTCCACATATGTGACTGCATTGGTGGATAAAAGCTCTTGGCTGGTCATCTCCCCACTGGAGTTACCTGAGGTCATGTCCTCTTTCTCTGCCCAGTTTTATTCTGCTGGGACGGTGTATGACCATGACACACTGCAATATAATTTTGACCCTATCCACCTACTTTGGCTGGTCCATGGACAGAGGCAATACGTTGATGCCCAAATCACGTTGGAAGATATCGGCCAGGTCATTGCGAGCCTGCCATGCAACAGGCCTCTGGATTGGGCAGGCTAATGTCAGTTTTTTATAATGAGTATGCCTCTATACTCATCGAGATGTACCATAATTCATTGACCTCTGGACAGCTACCACCATCTCCAAAAGAGGCAATCATAGTAACTATACTTAAACCGGATAAACCTGCAGAACTCTGCGACTTTTACCTCCCCCTGTCCCTAATAAACATACGTAATAAGATATACGCACAAGTTCTGGTGAATCGCCTGTTGCCTCTCTTGCCCTTAATCGTGTGGCCAGATTGGGTTTAATTCCGGGATGTGCCACATCGCACAATCTCCGTGCCATATTTTTAGTAAAGCCATTCATTCACCCCTCTTTACCGGCAGTAGATGCTCTGCTTGACGCCACTAAGGCGCTCAATTCCTTTGAGTGGCGATTCCATTTTCCACTGCTCCGATGCCTGGAAATCAGCCCTAACTTCATCCAAAAAATACAACTCTTATACACACTCCCCATTGCTTGCGTCAGACTGCATAGGCATATCTCTGACCCAATAGCGATTACACAGGAACAAGACAGGGATGTTCTATGTCCCTGCTCCTGTTTGCTGTGGCCATTGAGCCACTGGTGGCTAGATTGCGCCAACACCAGGCTGAGCACAGCACTGGCTTCACCACCTGTGGGCTGGTTGTGTCGATGTACGCGGATGATATCACCCTCTACATACGTGAGCCGCAGATAAATGACACGCAAAGTGGTCCACTTTGGGGGATAATCCGGAATTCAGATCAATAAAGAAAAATCTATATTCTTCCTGCTTACGGAGGCCATGGCCCCATACGAGGCTGAGTATCCACTGAAGTGGGTAGCTGAACCTACTAGATCTTTGGGCATTTGGTTAAGCAGAGACCGGTAGGAATTTTGGAAGGTGAATTCTGGGCGTGCAATGGACTGGCTAGAGACGCATATTCAGATGTGGACTCATTTATTAATATCTTTTGTTGGGCGTATTGCTATTGCACAAATGGTAGTACTCCTGAAGTTTTTATTTTTCTTTGTCAATGCTCCGCTCCCACTAATGGCGCAGTGCTTTAAGAGACTTCGATCCAACATGATCACATACATGTGGGCGGGCTGAGGGTATCCTACAAGCTCCTCTCATTGCCACCAGCATGCAGAGGACTGGGTGCGCAAGACATGCAGTTGTATGCACTATGCTCAGGCGACCTTCTTACACTTTTGGATACATCCCACTCTGTTCCAACCACATTTAGCAGTGAGGCGGGAGAGGGCGTCCCTATCGCCACTCACAACAGCATTGTTTCAGCCATACTAGGTAACAAAGGCCGAAATGAACACAGTGCAATGTGTGCACAGGGCATGGGATGGCATCCGTCGACGTGGTATCCTTCGACGTGCTGGGCTCTCAATGCTATACATGCCCTCTACATCACTGGTGGACAATACAATGTTGCCCCCAGCTACAAGACAGGGGTGCTGCCAGTCGTTCTAGCGCACTTGACATAAAAATATTTGCAGACCTATATGCAGAAGGATAGTTCCTTTCCCCATTCACTGGCACTAACACACGTGTGGTCATGCCAGTAGGTACACTACTGTACTATCAAATCAGAGCGACCTGCTGCATGATACATGAAACATTTCCATCTCCACAGCATTGGAATTCATACATACAACAACATCGGTGCGTAAACTTATCAACCAACTTTATTCACTCACGATGACTGCTTCCCTGGTGGATACCTCGAAAGCCCAGGTTGCCTGGGAGAGGGATCTGAACGTAGATATACCTGCAGCGCTATTGAACTATTGTGGTGGCCAAACTGAATGACTGTCTCCCAACTACAGACTGAGATTAATACAACTATTTACATAGAACATACTTCACACCCTCGCAACGGCACAGAATGGGATTGTCGGGAACTTGAGCTGCTGACGCTGTTCGGCACCAGAAGCTACATTCTTGCACCTGGCCTGGACTTGCCAGAGGGTGGCAGACTACTGGGCGACTGTCTGCAGCACTGTTGGTGCCATCATAGAGGCTAGAAAAACAAGAGGAGATGCCTGGTCCACAAAGCTGTTTGTGTGTCGTGTCAGAACTAGAACCGTGAGTCCATCAGATCACAATTAGAATAACACTGGGCTGAAAAAGTTCCCATCAGCCCACCCTTATGATGGAATATCGTCATGTGGGATACATATCATGAATCCAGATCTCACCCAACGCACCTAGTGATGATGCGGAGATGGATTTTGAAAGTATTATTCTAGACCACAGTGTTTTTCAGGTAGTGCTAATGGAGTGCAGTGCTAGTGGAAAATAAAGTGAAAATGAAGTGAAGATAAAATTGACTCCTGTGACAAAAATTAAGTTTAATAGGTATTGTCCTAGGGTCAAAAATTAAAACAGCGCCTGATAGTTTAAAATAATAACTATCTGGTGGCGTGGTGCAGTGAGGTCGACATGTTTCAGCTTAAATGGACAAAGTGTCCAAGCTTTCTTCAGGACCGGATGGAAAATGCGACTGCAAATGTGAACGTTTTTTGCTAATAATTATGCACAGATATAATGGATTACTCCTACCAGGTACTTTGAGCCCAAATGTTTTCTGGCGGATATCCAATCATTCATTCTCTCCTAAAAGAAAAAAGTACATAATAGCAAGCAGTGAAATAGTGCATGATGGTATCTCGGTAAAAAGAACACAACACAACAACACAAACAAGGCGAAAGAGAAAGTCTCTGCGCCACTCAGAAGACAAGGGGGCAGATTTATGATAACTGACGCATCCCCAGGGATGCGCCAGTTATTTTGCGCCGCTGCTCCGCTACCCATGGTGCGCCGCATTTACAATGCGGCGCACCATGGGGCAAAAACGGCACAGATGCGTCACGCATCTGTGCCGTAAAGGTGGCGCATTGCTGGAGTTGCGTCGCAAGCGTGACGCAGCTCCAGCAATGCTCGGGGGCCCTATTATTCCAATGCTGCGTCAAGACCTATCCCTGCTTCAAGCAGGCGCAGGGTTTTGACGCAGCATTGGCCTGAAAGTGACTGAGTGAAATCTTATAGATTTCACTCAGCCACTTTTGCGAGGCGCACCTGGACCGGAACGCCCACCCTGCGCCGGAACGCCCACAAGTGGCGCAGGGCTTTACAACGTGACGCATCTGCCTAGATGCGTCACGTTGTAAATGGGTCGTAGGGATGCGCCACGTTTACGCCGCAGTTGCGTGACGCAAACGTGGCGCATTCCCAACATAAATCTGCCCCAGAAAGTTCTCCTGGTATTATCAATACACATTTAGGAGTAAAACGTTACTTGTAAAATATAGCTTACCCAGCATTCTGTGGGAAGTTACCTCGCCTCACCCGGCACCCACTCGGGGAGAAGGAGGCCCCGCTCTGTTAGAGTGGAAATGTGAAGGAGAACATCAGAAACCCTTCAGAGGTACAACGATACATTAATCAATCATTCCCATTGATCTACTAAACAAAAACCAGTTGTCCTAAAAGAGACTCAACCCATATCAACACATGGCTGTGACTAAGCATGGAAAGCTAGTGGTTAGAACATGAACCTAGTGAACTCTCATCTAACAGTCAGAAAGAGAGAGTATCAGCTATCTAATAGAGCAAATCAATTAATGTTAATGGAAGGCTCTATTTAAGAGAAAGCAAACTGGTGAAAAGGGCAAACAGAATCCCTTTAAACAGCAAGCTAACAAGAGCTTTGTCATATCTACATCCCACAGCATAAGGTCTTGTACAATCATGAAGGACCCTACCTGTCCGTGGGTTCCTCTGGGCCAGCGTCCGAGAGGGAGTGGAGGTGACCCCCTCGCTGCTCGCGCGCCTCTTTTTATACCTAGTTAATTGATTAACAAGCTGCACCTGGCTGAGTCTAGCTGGTGTAGCACCGGCGCAAAATCGAGCACCTTTCCTTTAACGCGCATGCGCCGGCAGTGTACATAACAGCGCATGCGCCTGGTAGTGTCTACATGGCAGCGCATGCGCATAGCGGTGACACTGCTTTGACCGCGCATGCGCGTCAGAGCCACGGCGAGTGCCTACGGCAGAATGAATTACGGGGAAACAATTATAATGGACAGAGTTTCGTGGATGTATTGGCAATTCCAACTGTCGTATTGAAATCGCCGTACGTATGCGCGTTAAAGGAAAGGTGCTCTATTTTGCGCCGGTGCTACACCAGCTAGACTCAGCCAGGTGCAGCTTGTTAATCAATTAACTAGGTATAAAAAGAGGCGCGCGAGCAGCGAGGGGTCACCTCCACTCCCTCTCGGACGCTGGCCCAGAGGAACCGACGGACAGGTAGGGTCCTTCATGATTGTACAAGACCTTATGCTGTGGGATGTAGATATGATGAAGCTCTTGTTATCTTGCTGTTTAAAGGGATTCTGTTTGCCCTTTTCACCAGTTTGCTTTCTCTTAAATAGAGCCGTCCATTAACATTAATTGATTTGCTCTATTAGATAGCTGATACTCTCTCTTTCTGACTGTTAGATGAGAGTTCACTAGGTTCATGTTCTAACCACTAGCTTTCCATGCTTAGTCACAGCCATGTGATGATATGGGTTGAGTCTCTTTTAGGACAACTGGTTTTTGTTTAGTAGATCAATGGGAATGATTGATTAATGTATCGATGTACCTCTGAAGGGTTTCTGAGGTTCTCTTTCACATTTCCACTCTAACAGAGCGGGGCCTCCTTCTCCCCGAGCGGGTGCCGGGTGAGGCGAGGTAACTTCCCACATAATGCTGGGTAAGCTATATTTTACAACTAACGTTTTACTCCTAAATGTGTATTGATAATACCAGGAGAACTTTCTGTCTTCTGAGTGGCGCAGAGACTTTCTCTTTCGCCTTGTTTGTGTTGTTGTGTAGTGTTCTTTTTACCGAGATACCATCATGCACTATTTCACTGCTTGCTATTATGTACTTTTTTCTTTTAGGAGAGAATGAATGATTGGATATCCGCCAGAAAACATTTGGGCTCAAAGTACCTGGTAGGAGTAATCCATTATATCTGTGCATAATTATTAGCAAAAAACTTTCACATTTGCAGTCGCTTTTTCCATCCGGTCCTGAAGAAAGCTTGGACACTTTGTCCATTTAAGCTGAAACATGTCAACCTCACTGCACCACGCCACCAGATAGTTATTATTTTAAACTATTAGGCGCTGTTTTCATTTTTGACCCTAGGACAATACCTAATAAACTTAATTTTTGTCCCAGGAGTCAATTTTATCTTCACTTCATTTTCACTTTATTTTCCACTAGCACTGCACTCCATTAGCACTACCTGAAAAACACTGTGGTCTAGAATAATACTTTCAAAATCCATCTCCGCATCATCACTAGGTGCGTTGGGTGAGATCTGGATTCATGATATGTATCCCACATGACGATATTCCATCATAAGGGTGGGCTGATGGGAACTTTTTCAGCCCAGTGTTATTCTAATTGTGATCTGATGGACTCACGGTTCTAGTTCTGACACGACACACAAACAGCTTTGTGGACCAGGAATCTCCTCTTGTTTTTCTAGAAGTTGTAGGGGCTCGAGTTGCTTTGGTCGTTAAACAACCCCTTTTTGACCCTCCTTACTTCATTTCTTCAGCCATCATAGAGGCCCCTTCCCGCCTGACCCTGTGGTGTGTCTCCTTGGATATTTCAAGAAAGCTCTGGACGGATTCCGGTGCCTCAATGCGATGCTACTGCCCCTGGCTAAACGCAGAGTGGTGATGCACTGGGGACGAAAGCCAATACCCACTAGTAGAGCATGGCTGACAGATTTCTCTTACTTCCAGGAGCAAATGACCTCATATTGGGATCTTATGCCACCAAGGATCAGCCCTAAAGACATTTGGTAGCCCTTCGCCACTTACCTCCGACTAAGAGCCACTGACTAGACAGACACACTTGACCCTGAAGTTCTTAGTGCCCAAGCAGCCTCTTTGTGACCAACCCTCTGCTGGGTTGTGATATCTTGCCGCTGCTCCTGAAGTGTACCGTATGGCCTGGATAAGAAGACTGATCAATGTGATATGTGTGGAATGTATATATTACACTATGGCGCTGGATGATACCATATATAGAGACACTGTGCTGTTGCCTTCTTGTGACCCAGTTGGGAGAATTTTTTGTACTTGTATGTCTTCCTTAAAAGTATAAATAAAGATATAAAAAACATAACAAAAAAAACAAATGATCTTTATCAATTTACACGCAAACTCAAGCCCAAAAAGGTCTATCTATCACATCTAAAAAGGAGAACAACAGACAGGATGAACAAGTCTGAATCTACTGACATTTTTAACAGGGAAAGATTTGGAGGCACTACAAACTATTCTAGAGCTACAAGAAATCGCTCCAGTACCTACTAGTCAGCTCAGGGACAATGCCCTATTGGTATACTTCAAAAAAGCAGGAATAGCACAATGGAGCAGCAAAAGTAATTTCAAGTTAAAATCTAAGTAAATACCACAGACACTTTACAATGCAATTGACTGCTTCCATGAGGCAGTCATAAGAGATCTGGATAAATTACGAACTCCCCTCCTACCCCCGATATTTAAACCAAGCCAAGCTACTGTGCCCTGCGGAAGGTTTGGGCTACAAGTTGGCCCATACCAAAACCTGCATCGGCACATGGCGTAATGGAAATATCTGAGCACTTCGGGTATTGTAACACAAGGCGACCCTCCTAATAATGTTTAAATTATCTACCATAGAACTGTAATAATGTTACAAATTGTATGACATGCTGAAGGTTCTGTTTTATACATATCTCTTCTCTTATAGATCTAGGATTGTAAGAACTGACATTTTGCCATTATTCCTGTTTTTGCACATCAAAGTTGTTTTATTCTGATTTTTAGTCTGCCAGTTGCATGAGTGCAGTTGTGGCATGAGTGAGAGTTGTGTTGAGGTGTGATTGATCTTGAATGAATGGTGAGGGGTGAGAGGAAAAAAAGAGGAAATGAAATGTATGTATAATTTTGTATATATTGTTCACAAGCTATTCATAATATATTTTTGATATGACACCTAAATGACCACTAAATAAACGTTAAAAGTGTATGTAGTTATGTGAGGTGTATTATTTGAATTCTCGATAAATGCCTATGATTTAAACTTCTTTTTTTATAAGTGAGGTATTTCCGCTATATTGTATTAGAGGCAGGTGGCAATTTCCCCCTTTTCAGGTGGTGTATTTGGTTCTATGGTTTCCCCGGGCCTCCTGCCTACATCCATGTTGGGAACCATCTTTTTCGCAAGTAAATTAAGAATTGCTACAAGGTCATGGACTACTACCAATAAGCAAGAAATCTGGTTTTCAGACCATCTAAGGACACTCAAACTGAGTGCCAGGAAGCTAGAAAAAAGGTGGAGAACTTCCCACCTACAAGAGGATAAGAAAAAGTATTGGGATGCACTCTCTTTCTATCACAAAGCTATCCGAATAGCACGCAAGACATATATTGCCTCACAAATAAAAGATGCAGGGAACTCGCCTAGGGTTCTCTACCAAATCTTGCAATTATTTGTCAAGCCTGTTGCATGTGAATCTTCTGAGATGGCATCTCAGCAACTATGCGACGAAATCTCTTGCTATTTTACCAATAAAATTGATCAAATATACGACAAAATATTATGTGCTAACAAAACAATTACCACTGACTTGGCACTCCCCCATGTGGATACAGAATTAAAACTGGACACATACTCTTTAGAAACCTTCCCTCCCATCTCTTTACAAGAGACTGCCTCTCTAATACTACAGATTAAGAGTGGAAGACCTGATGATATCATCCCTGCCAGGATAATGCCTGTCCTGGCAGAACAACTTTGCCCCATGATTGTAAATTTGGTGAATCTATCACTCAGTTCAGGGATCGTTCCCATAGAATGGAAACGCGCCCTTGTCAGGCCTATCAGGAAAAATACTGCCTCCCCCTGAACTGACCTGACCAACCTCAGACCCATCTCCTTATTACCATTCCTAGGAAAACTAATCGAAAAATATGTAAACCGCCAGCTGTCTGGATACATCGAACTTGCTGGCACCCTAGACTACTCTCAGTCAGGGTTCCGGCCAAAACATAGCACAGAGTCCACCCTCCTGTCTGTCACTGATGATCTGCAGATGTACCAAGACAAGGGCATTTCAGTCATCCTGCTTCTATTAGACCTGTCGGCAGCGTTCCACACCGTGTCTCACACCATCTTAACTGATCGGTTGTCGAACGCTGGCATCAAGAACAACGCCCTTGACTGGTTGAAGAGTTTCCTATCTGATCGCACCCAGAGAGTCACCATGGGGGCGTATCGTTCAGCAGAAGTGGAGATCTCAAAGGGGGTGCCACAGGGCTCCTGTTTGAGCCCAACCCTTTCTAACATCTATGTGGCACCCCTGGCAAGAGTGATGCGTAGGTATGGTTTCATCCCCGTATCTTACGCGGAAGACACACAGCTCCTCTTCCCTTTTAAGACTCTCTCCGCTGATGTTAGGAGCTCTTTTTCATCTGGCATGAAAGCAGTGGCAGACTGGATGTCCTCCAAGTGCCTCCAGTGTAATGTCAACAAAACGGAGGTAATGCTGTTTGGAGAGGCTAAAATGCTATGGACTCCAGAGTGGTGGCCACAAGACCTAGGAACAGTTCCTGAGCCCAAACAGGTCGTAAAGAATCTGGGGATTCGATTTGACCAAGATCTATCTATGAAGCAACACACCAATTACGTTTCAGGAATTTGTTTCCACACCATCAGCCTGTTACGTAAGGTCTTCCCACTACTGCCTGTACAGACATTGATTCTTAGTCGGATCGACTACTGCAATGGCCTGCTGCTTTCTGCCAATGAAGGCGTACTGGCCAAACTTCAGGTCATTCAGAACATGGCAGCTCGCCTTGTTCTTAATCTTCCCCCGAGAACTGCTTCTAAACCTCTTCTTGAGCAGCTACATTGGCTGTCGATCCGGCAAAGAGCCAAATTCAAAATATGCTGTCTCATCCATAAATGTCTAGATGGGAAAGGGCCAGCCTATCTAGAAAGGAAATTTGTTCCATATATTCCAACTCGCTCTCTCAGGTCCAGCAATAATCTTCTTTTAGTAGTCCCCCGCGCTAAAAAAACCAGGCACGGGTGTAAAGCTCTCTCCATCTCGGGACCTACTCTATGGAACAGACTCCCTCTGTCCTTGAGACAGTGTAAAGAATATCTCACTTTCCGAAAACTCTTGAAGACCGCCCTGTTCAGAAACAAAATTTAGACTTTACTCATTCATCCTTTCCGTTACTACTGGCTCCAAAAGCGCAGAGATACTCCAGCCGAGTTGATTCAAGCGCTATACAAACCAACAAATAAATAAATAAATAAATAAACCATAATGTGACCAGGGAACAATGGCAGGCTGTGCTAGCCCTCAAAAATGATGTATCAATCATTATAAAACCCTCAGCTAAAGGAGGTAATATGGTGCTTCAAAGTAAAGCCAAATACCACAAAGAAGCTCTAAGGCAATTAGGAAACAATTGATGGTATTGACTGATATCAAAAGAAGACTACAACAGGAGTTGGCAAGCATATTATGATCTGATTGAACTTTGGAGAAACAAAGGGGTCCTTGATTATGATGAGTATCAATTCTTAAGGGCCCAGTTCTTACAACCTTTTACCATATACCCAAGATTTAAAAAACGGGGAGGCCCCCCACGATGTCCAATTGTGTCATCAAAGGGAAGTCTTCTAGTGAATTCCTTGATTTTTGTAGACTATTTTCATTTTCCTTTTGTTTCATCCAAGGCATAGTGTGGGATAATAATTTCAAACATATTACCCTCGACATTACAACATTACAAGCCTTTATACATGTATATCACACCAACAGGGCCTTGAGGCAGTAGAATGTTTCCTTAAAGGGAAACCAATGAAATACCAGGAGCATAACATAATGATATCACAGATATTTTCCTGCTACCTGAGCAATAATATCTTTTTTTTTCAGGACAATTGTACCGGCAGAGGCAAGGGACCGCAATGGGCCTGTGCTTCACCCCCAGCTATGCAAATTTATTTGGCCTGGTTGTATCTCACTGACTTCTGGGTGTACAAAGTGGCTCTATGGGCTAGATAAATAGACAATCTGTTCAATGTCTGGAGGGGGTTGTGGGAAGAAGCTACAACACAGGCATCCTTTCTAGACATATTGGTATATGTGGAAGACAATACATTGCAAACAAGGCTCTATAGACAACCGACAGATGGCAATTCGATATTGCAAGACACCCATGGAGCCTCGTCAAAAGTATCCCATATGGGGAACTATTATGCCTTAAGTGAAATTGTTCTACACCGCAGACCTACACACAGGCGAAGAGGGAGGCCCTGGTAAGGTTTGAGCATATCATGTTACACGTTTGTATTTATAGTGTGAAATGATGTGAAAACACTGACATTGACAAAGGCCAGGGGGCCAATATGCATCTTTCAGTTTTGCAATCTTTGTGGCGTAATAAATGATATATGTCTGCAACTTGTTCCTGGAGTGCACAACGTTCTCTGGTGAAAACGCACAGTACACGAGTCTGCCCTTGCGAAGATGTGGCATCCACCGCGTTGAGCTGCATTTGGTCAGGTTAACTGAAATGAATATATATATATATATATA
Organism: Lissotriton helveticus; assembly: GCF_964261635.1. Taxonomy (NCBI): domain Eukaryota; kingdom Metazoa; phylum Chordata; class Amphibia; order Caudata; family Salamandridae; genus Lissotriton; species Lissotriton helveticus. The sequence goes on from NC_136065.1 coordinate 1,162,830,162, forward strand.
TATATATATATATATATATATATATATATATATATTACATGTGAATCCAAATATGTGGTCTACAGACTACAATGCCCCTGTGACAAATCTTATATCGGGAGCACGATCAACAAGCTGAAATTAAGAATATTCCAACACCTAAGGGCAATTAAGAACAAAGACCCTAGCTACCCGATGGCCACACATTTTGCCAAACACCATCAGAGCAACCCTGCCTTATTGAAATATTCAGGAATTAAATTAAGTAAAATCTCGGAGAGAGGTGGAGATCGAACTCCTCAACTTCGAGAGCTGGAATCCAGAATGATATTAGGCATGGGAACTGAGGTCCCATTTGGACATAATTTAGATGCCGAACTGTTTGTACATCTGTAAGAGGAAATGGGAGAGAAAACGAGAAATCTATTTCACAAAACAGAGAAGTGTAAGAACGGTACAAATAATGTAAATAGATGCGAGGAAATTTGAAATTGAAAATAACACATTAGCCAGAACCCATAAACCAAAATATTATAGCATCCCAGAGTTTGTACGGAATTACTATAAATCATTGTTACAGAGGAAACGGACAATAATGGAACAACATAGAATGAATGGGTACTTGGGATATGAACAAAGTGGATATAGAACTTGTACTTTACATAAATCTTGAATGTTCATTTGTGCCACCCAATTAAATACTGCCATATAAACTAGCAACTAAGGAATATGTACATAATTATGGAAAATTGAACAATTTGTAATCATCAATATGTAAATAGTGTACATATACACCAGCGGAACTAGAAATTGGCTTTAAAAGTATGTTGAAATATAACTTTGTCCGAGATTGTGGATTCAACAGAGTACTTCACTGCATATAGTCGAGTAACAATGTGTTCCTTAACTACAATGTAACCATAATTGCAAATAGATTTGGGGATGTAAACATTGTAAAATTGTAAAAATGTCAATATGTACATATTATATTCTGGTTTAGATTGGGTTTGAACAAATAGAGTACTTTACGTAAATGCTAGAATGTAAAATGGCTGCTTTAGTATGCTGACAATGAACTATGCAGGGTTGTTGGTCTAGATGACCATGGAAAGGGTAAAGGGTACTTTCACTGAGCACTTTAAAAATGAGGTCTAGACTCGAGGACTCTATGGTCCAGTAGAAGGCTAGGAGTAGCCGAAACGCGTAGGCCGTCCGTTATTTGATGCACGTTATTTTGCACATGGTGTGTAAATAAAATATCTGTGAACTGACCTGTTGCTGTGCCGTGACTTCATCCATGGTAAACTGTGGTGAGAAGAGACAAAGCAATATATATATATATATATATTTATATACATATACAATTACCACTCCTATGTGCATTCACGCACGTCAAGAGAAACGGACAACTTAGTGAGCTGGTTTTGCTGATGCAGCGTTTATTTTTCAGTTTCAGGTGCAGTCGATCATGATGCGTTTCGCCCAACGCAGTGACCTTGGTCACATGATCGAGTTACGTGTAAGTGAAATATTTATTGGATACCCTTATACCATGTGACACCAAGTCTGCATCTTGCATAGACATAGAAAAAATACTATTACGGCATGGATGTTTTATCAAACTTCAACCATTACTTGGTATTGATATAGGTATAACATTGAGTAATAACAGATGGTACGCTCGAATAAATTACAAATCCAAAATTGACATAATTTCCATAAAAAGCATAGAATTACTCCCTTAAAAGCACATGCTATATAAAACACACAAATGCTGTGATAATATATGCTAAAACGGTTGCATAAAAGCAGGACTACACACAGCTTTAGAAGTATATACTCAAAATGTGCTACTGATTGTAAAAACATCTTTCTTTGCCATAAATACATAGACATCAGTAAATGAGTCATAATTCCTAGTACAAATACTGCTATGTAAACATGATATTAAAAGCCCATTGCCACATTTGATATAAACTGAAAAGACTCATTAAAAACATCATCAGGTCTAGAGTGCAGAACAAATGAATAGTGCAAATGTGCATATATTACAAGTGCATGAATAAAAAGGTGCAGATACATTTACATATAGCAGCTGATATGAATACCGTAATATATGTTCAATATATAGATAATATGGAAACTACGACTCATATCTCTAATGTGCCTGAGAACCCCCAGGTACTGCATTAGGTGGAGCAAGGGAAACCGCCTGAATGAGGTAATTCAAATGAAATAGAGCACAGATGGTAGATGGTACTACCCTACTGTGATTCTACTGTGTTGGGGCAACTGATCAAAATACAGAAAACTAGAACGCTACTGGTAAGTTTAACAGGCTGTATATAACTATAGGTAATTATGCAGGTCCTCACATAGATTTAAACCCTGAGGTGCCTTGGTATCGAGTCAACTATATATTGAGATTCTAGTTGTCTCAAATTTTTTTCTCGATTACCACCACATTTGAGGGTATATTGTCGATGGCATAGTACTGAAGAACATTTATGTTGTTATTGTGTTCTGTTTTAATATGTCTCGCGACAGGGTAAGTGAGGTCCGAGTTTATCGTCGCGCGTAAATGTTGTAAAATGCGCGCGTAGGCCTGTAGCTTTGTACTACCGGCATAGTGTAACCCACATTTACACTGTAAAACATAGACGGCATATTCTGTGCGCATGTCAAATAACCTCTAAGTTTGATTGGAGTAGCTGAAAAGTCTGTGGAGTAGGAGGTAGTATTCACTCCAAATTTGCATTCACAGCAAGTGCTGCACTTGAAAAAGCCTTTTTTTTGGTGAAAGCCAGCTAATTTTGTTGTCGCATTCAGGGCTGGTTCTGACTAGATCATTGTGCATAGAATATGCCTTACGGTAAGTTAAATGTGGTCTAGTTGGCAGTATTTGCTTGATAGTAGCATCCGGTAAAACTATAGGCCATTGTGCATTAATAGTGCCTTTGATGGCAGTGGCCTGTTTACTGTTTACTGTAGCTGGTGATAAGCCTACAAGATGCAACTTCTCTGGTGTTCTGTGGTGTTGGATGAAATACTCTCCACTGAGGTTTGATTGCAAGAGGTATCTGTTGTTGTGTCCTTAACAATGTGATTCAACAAACACTGCCTATCTTTGTTGTTAGCATTCTTGATAGCAATATCTAATTTGATAGAATTGTATCCTCTCTCAATAAACCTCTGTTTTGCTCCATTTTTATGTAATTCCAATGTTTCGTTGGAACTGCAAGCTCAACGAATAAGTAGGAACTCACCATAAGCAATACTGGTAATGGTATGCCGTGAATGAAAACTTGTGGCGTGTAAAAGGGTGTTACCAGCCGTGGGTTTTCTATAGAGACATGTTTCAATGTTGTCCTTCTTAATATATACAGTAGTATCCAGAAAATTGGTGGTGTTATGGTCAATATGTGCCGTAAAATTTAAATTCATAGAATTACAATTGATATTGTACACGCATTTTTCAGCCTATGCCTGTGCTCCCTTCCAAAAAATGAATACATCATCTATGTATCTCCACATTTGCACAACATGATTTTCCCACTCGGTCCTATGTTGAACTTGTAGGACATGCTCCTCCCACCAGCCCACATGAAGACAGGCATAGCTGGGGGAGAAGCATGCCCCCATAGCTACACCCTGCATTTGGTGGAAGATAGTACCATCAAATGTAAAAACATTATTGCATAGACAACATTGAATCATCTTTAACAACATGATGTTATGTTGGTACATGGACATAGGTCTCATTTGCAAATAATAGTCCAAGACATTCAAACCATCGTCGTGTCTAATGCTGGCGTGCAGGGTGGTTATATCAAATGGGGGTGATTTCTTTGTGAACTTTTTGGATGAAATAAAAAGTTGGTTTAACAGAAAAATCATTGTTTAAAAAACTTAAATTCATACTTTCATATTAAGCCCTCTCTTTTCCAGGCGGTAAGTTAATCTTTATAGTTCTTACGGATCTTCTTGACCTCTGCCGCCGTGATTTTTCTGTAGCAGTCTTGGTTGCTAGGGTACCGGTAAGCCTCTGCTTTGAGGTCCTCTTTGTCCCACATAACAATATTTCCGCCTTTGTCGGATTTGTTGATTACCACAGTAGAATTATTCTTTACCTTTGCCATTAGTTGGAAATACTGAGTGGTATGGTGGTTCGGATTCCTGATAGGAGATTTGGACTTGCGATAGAGATTTTTCAATTCCTCAGTTACCCTGTAGTGGAAAATGTCTACAGCATCGCGAGGCATAACCGGCACAAACGTGGATGGTGCTTTAAAGGGACTGCGCCCTGGTGTCGAGATAGTGACTCTTTCGACCAATGGCGCACCTAAGGCAAGCCAGTCTGTGCCTGGACCGCGCCCAGTGCCAGACCCCCTGACCCCGCGAGTGCCACAACACCAGACGCCGCTAAAACACCAACTTCCTGCACACACTCAAGGCTGGCAGATCAACTTTCTGTTTCCAGGCCACCCCGAAGCTCACCCACGGACCCGTCACCTGCCGAAAATGCAGCTTCACCAGTCAGCAAACACCTACGCGTCCTGCTCCCCCTACCAGGGCAGGTAAAAACCATCTCCGGTGCGTACTATTCAACAACCGCTCCATCCAAAAGCACGCTGTCGAACTCTGGGACCTGCTCGATTCATCCTCCCCGGACGTCGCCTTCCCGACTGAGACCTGGATGCACCCCACGTCGGTGCCCGACATTGCCATAGCCATCCTGGACGTCTACAAGATCACCTGCAGGGACCGCACCAACAGACTGGAAGGAGGAACCGCCATCGTCCACCGGAATACCCATAGAATCTCGACCAGCACCAAAGACACCCTCAGCACCGCCGAACACCTGCACTTCCAGATCCACATCGATCCCAACAGCACCCTCAGAGCAATCCTCATCTACAGACCCCCTGGACCCCGGCCACAGTTCAGTGACTCCATCACAGAAGTCGTCAGCCTGTACGCACTGGCCTCCACAGACTAATTCCTCCACAGAAACCTGAACTTCCACCTCAAGAATGCTAATGAAAGCAAATCCCCCACTCTGCTCAACAACCTCGCCAACCTCGGACTCAAACAACTTGTCACAACACCCACTCTGCTGGACACACGCTCGACCCCATCTTTTCCGCCAGCAACCACGTCACCTTCAGCCACACCACCAAGCTCCACTGGACCGACCACCACTGCGTCCACTTCTCCTTTGAGAAAAACACCACACACAACCACCCGCAATGAATCCCCCACCACAGCTGGAACAAGGTCACCGAAGATCAGCTAATCACCACCCTCGCCCAAGACCCACCCACCGACCACGCCGACACAGTCGCGCGAAACTTCAGGCAATGGATCGACAACTGAGCCAATACTCTCGCCCCGATAAGGAAACCCTCAAATAGATGCACCGACAGAAGGGCCATCTGGTTCACCATCAACCTCCAAGCATCCAAGCAGACTTGCCACAGACTTGAGAAGAAGCGGCACCATGCACACCGGACAACCACGCAGCCCTCAAGAACGCCAGCCGCAGACACTGCCAACTCATTCGAACCGCTACAAGGACCTCCTTCAAGAAATGCATCAACAACAATGCACACAACAGCAAAGATTCCTTCACTATCGTGAAGGAACTCGCCAACCCCAGCTCTAACGACATCCCACTGTCACAAGACCTCTGCGACTCGATAGCCACTTTCTTCCTCCGCAAGATCACAGACATCCATGACAGCTTCAACACCTGCCTCCTGATATCCTGGAAACACATCCACGATGACGAGACCATCAAAACCATGACCAACTTCCACGAAGGAATGAAGGCGGTCACCGAATGGATGAAGAACAGCCGTATGAAGCTGAACTCGGACAAGATGGAGGTCCTCATCCTCGGCTCGAACCCCTCCGCCTGGGACAACTCCTGGTGGCCGGTCTTGCTAGGAGCTGCACCGACACCCACCAACCATGCAACCCAACCTGGGGTTCATCCTGGACGCATCCCTGTCAATGAACCAGCAAGTCAATGCCGTATCCTCCTCCTGCTTCAACACCCTGCGCATGCTTCACAAGATCTACAGATGGATCACCACCAAAACCAGAAGGACAGTCACCTAGGCCCTCGTCACCAGCAGGCTACACTGCAGCAACGCCATCTATACGGGAATCGCAACCAAACTCCAGAAAAGACTTCAACTCATCTAGAACGCCGCCGCAATCCTCGTCCTCGACATCCCCACCACAGCCATATCACTGCCCACCTGAGAGACCTGCACTGGCTCCCCGTCAACAAGAGGATCACAGTCAAGCTCCTCACCCACGCTCACAAAGCACTCCACATGCTGGACCAGCGCACCTCAACAAATGACTCACCTTCCATGCCTCCAACTGCCAGCTTCGCTCAGCTGGCCTCACCCTCACCACCATCCCATGCATCCACCGAACTACCACCGGCAGCATATCTTTCTCCCATCTCACCGCCAAGACATGGAACACCCTCCCCATTGACCTGCGACAGACCCGGGACCTCTTGACCTTCAGGAAACTTCTCAAGACCTGGCTGTTCGAGCAGTAGCAGTTTTTCTCCCCCCCCCCCTCAGCGCCTTGAGTTCAAGTTCAAGTTCTGGAATTTATATAGCGCACTACTCACCCGGAGGGTCTCAAGGCGCTTGAGGAGGCGGGAGTATTTACTTATCGAATATCCAGGTTTTTAGTTGCTTTCTGAAGGAGAGGTGGTTTTGTTTCAGGCGTAGGTGGGTGGGGAGAGAATTCCAGATCTTGGCCACTAAGTAGGAGAATGATCTTCCTCCCATGGTGGATCTGCGGATGCGTGGAACGGCGGCGAGGGCTTGGCTGGATGATCGTAGTTGGCGAGTGGGGGTGTAGAAGGACAGTCTCGAGTTGAGGCATTCAGGTCCTAAGTCATAGAGGGCTTTGTGTGCGTGGGTGAGGAGACGGAACGTTATTCTCTTGTTGACTGGAAGCCAGTGGAGATCTTTCAGGTGACCGGAAATGTGAGCTTGACGAGGGATGTCCAATATGAGTCTGGCTGAAGCATTTTGGATGCGTTGAAGTTTTTTCTGTAGTTTGGCTGTGGTTCCGGCGAAAAGGGTGTTTCCGTAATCCAGTCGGCTGGTGACAAGTGCGTGGGTGACCGTCTTTCTTGTTTCAGTGGGGATCCATCGGAAGACTTTTTTGAGCATGCGTAGGATGTTGAAGCAGGATGATGAGACGGCATTGGCTTGTCTGGTCATCGATAGGGAGGAGTCCAGGATGAAGCCCAGGTTACGTGCGTGGTCCGTAGGTATGGGTGCGGTTCCCAGGGCTGGTGGCCACCAGGAGTCATCCCAGGCCGAGGGGGATGATCCTAAGATGAGGAGTTCCGTTTTGTCCGAGTTCAGTTTTAGCCGGCTATTCTTCATCCACTCGGCTACTTCCTTCATTCCTTCGTGGAGGTTAGTTTTGGCGGTGTTCGGGTCTTTGGTGAGGGAGAGGATCAGCTGGGTGTCATCTGCGTAGGAGATGATGTTAAGGTTGTGTTTGCGTGCGATGGATGCGAGGGGACTCATGTATACGTTGAAGAGGGTGGGACTAAGTGATGATCCTTGTGGTACGCCGCAGGTGAATTCGTTGGCCTCTGATTTGAAGGGGGGAGGCGGACTCTCTGGGTTCTTCCGGCGAGGAATGAGATGATCCAGTCCAATGCTTTTCCTTGTATTCCGACGTTGCTAAGGCGTTGTATTAGGGTGTAATGACAGACTGTGTCCAAGGCTGCGGAGAGGTCAAGTAAGATGAGGGCAACTGTTTCTCCGTTGACCAGTAGTGTTCGGATGTCGTCTGTTGCTGCTATGAGGGCGGTCTCTGTGCTGTGTTTGGCTCGGAAGCCAGACTGGGAAGGGTCGAGGGATTTGTTGGATTCGAGGAAGGCGGCGAGCTGACTGTTGACGGCTTTCTCAATGACTTTGGCGAGGAATGGGAGGAGCGAGATGGGGCGGTAGTTCTTAGGTTCGGTGGGGTCTGCTGTGGGTTTCTTCAGAAGGGCGCTGAGTTCGGCATGTTTCCATGTTTCCGGGAAGGCAGCTGAGTTGAGGGAGCAGTTGATGACGTCGCGGAGGTGGGGGGCGATGATGGAGTCTGCTTTGTTGAAGATGTGGTGAGGACATGGGTCGGATGGCGATCCTGAGTGGATGAAGTTCATCAGGCGGATGGTGTCTTCGGTGGTGATTGGGTTCCAGGAGTAAAGGATGTTGGAGGGTGGAGTTGGATCGGAAATGGGTGGAGTGGACATGTCTACGGGCTGGTTGTCAAAGCTGTTATGTATATCGGCGATTTTGTTGTGGAAGAATGAGGATAGAGAGTCGCAGAGGTCGTTGGTGCCGGCTGTAGGGTTAGAAAATTCTTTGACGATGTTGAATAGTTCCTTGCTGTTTTGGGCATTGTTGTCGAGTCTATCCTTGAATGCTGATTTCCTGGTGGATCGGATTAGTTGGTGGTGTTTGCAGATGGCGTTCTTGAAGGTGGCTAGGTTATCAGTAGTTGGGTTTTTTCTCCAGGTTTTCTCGAGGGTACGACAGAGCTTCTTAAATTTCTTGAGGTCCTTGTTGAACCAGGGGGCCTTTTTGCTGTGTTGTTTGATAAGATGGTTTTTGAGGGGAGCAAGTTCGTCGGCGCTATGGGTGATCCATTGGGTGAGGTTAGTGGCTGCTTGGTTCGGGTCCGATGATTTAGTGGGGGGATTTTGTTGAAGCGATGTGAGTATTTGTTCGGTAGTGATTTTGTTCCAATTTCTTCGGGGAATAGGTAGTGGAGGCTTGTGGGTCGTGGATGTTTGTAGTTGAAGTGAATGCAACAGTGGTCCGTCCAATGGAGAGCTGTGGTGTGATCGAAGGAGATGTGCTTGCTGGAGGTGAAGATAGGGTCGAGTGTATGACCGGCGTAGCGGTGGGGGTATCTACCAATTGTTTGAGTCCTAGGTTGGTCATGTTATCCAGAAGGGTGGTGGTGTTATTGTCGTTTTTCTTTTCCAGGTGGAAGTTCAGGTCTCCCAGTAGAATGAAGTTTTCGGAGGGGAGGGCATGTGGGCTGATGAAGTCTGTGATGTCTTCGCTAAATTGTGTGCGGGGTCCTGGTGGTCTGTAGATGAGGGTGCCTCTGAGTGTGGTTTTGTGGTCGGTGTGAATCTGGAAGTGAAGGTGTTCGGCGGAAGCGAGGTTATCATCAGAACTGGTTGTGATGCGGATGGTGTTCTTGTGGACGATGGCGATGCCTCCTCCTATTTGGTTGGTGCGATCCTTTCGGATGATCTTGTAGGCTTCTGGGATAGCTATGGCGATGTCGGGCGCTGAAGAGGCGTTCATCCATGTTTCCGTGAGGAAGGCGACGTCCGGCGATGTAGTGTTGAGTAGATTCCAGAGTTCAATGGAGTGTCTGTGGACTGAGCGGGTGTTGAGCAGGATGCACTTTAGGTGGTTGGTGTCGGGGCTTTGTTTGGAGTTTGTGGATTTGGTGTGGGTTCTGATGTGGTCGAACTTGCAGGAGTGGCAGGCGAAGGGCCCATGGGTATGTCCTGGGGCGGCTTGGTAGCAATTTGGGAGTCGGCCGGGGTTGAGAGCGGAGAGGGAAGCGGCGTCGTACGTTATGCGGGTGGAGAGGAGTTTGTGGGGGCCAGGGGGTCTGGCGCTGGGCGCGGTCCAAGCGCGGACGGTCGTAGACGGGCTTACCTTTGGCGCGCCTTTGGCGCGCATGGGGCGCAATCGCTGCGCGTAAAGGCATCTGTCATATGTGGATAGTGGGAGGGGGAGGGGCGAGGGAGGGTCAGCTGGGAGGCGGGGAGCAGGGCGGAGAGCCGGCCTGGGGGTCACAACAACAACAGCAAAATGGCTGCAAGCCAAGAGGCGACCAGGACGAGCTTGGGGCACAGGTAAAGGTAATGGCGGTCACAACACCAGTGAAATCGGCACAACCAGGCACGAATCGGCAAGCAGGCACAGGCAGCAATGTGCAATTGATAAATAACCAATGAGCAGTCTAGCGGCACAGCGGGGCAATGAAATCGAAGGCAGAAGCAGCAATGTCCAATTAATCAAGAAACAGTGCGCAGTCTTCAATTAGGCAATGGCAGATCAGCTTAAATCAAATGAGTGCAGCAGAAGCAGTGCGAGCAGCGCTACGATACCAGGTTAGGGCTGGGAGCAGCGTGGGGAGCAACCGCCTTCGAGGATCTCAGGACGGTCCCTCGCGGGTGAGTAGTGTGCTGTACAAATGTCTGATTGATTGATTAATTAACCCTGTTTAAACTATGGCGAGAGTTAACTCTGTACTACACTGTTTGCAGACAGTGAAACTCTCATAAGAAATGCACCAGAGTGTTACAAAAAATATCTAGTAAGACTAGTGTAAACTCTATGCAAAACTTGTCCAAAGAGCAACTATTCACTTAAAAAACTAGGGCCTGAAGGTGCTAAATATCAAACTACCTGCAGACTTATTACTGTGGTAAAAACTTTACAGATAACCTGTCTTCTGAAGCAAAACAAGCACACGTATAAAGGTTAGTACCAAGTGCACACAGTCTTCTATCTTAAGTAGATATTATCAAGGTGAGATGATTATGTCTAATAACTCAAGGCTTCTTACAATACTTAGGGGCTGAGTTTGAGTTTGGTGGTCAACCAGACCCGTGTTGGCGGGCCCTGGATCACCAGACTGGCGGTTAATCCACCATATTATGATAACGGTGGTGGGACTGCTACAGGCCCGCCTCAAACACTGGGGATCATGGATCCCCCGGCGGTGACGTAGTGGTGGGAGGACCTAATATGCTCGTGGTGATTCTGCATAACCGCCAAGAATATTAGGAGTTTCCTCACTGCCGCGGTTTTCATGGCGGTGATGCCACCATGAAAACTGTGATGGTGAGGAAACAAAGGGGGCCAAGGGGATGTCTGCAAGAGGGGACATATGTTGTGTCCCACTGTGTGCATTCACTCCCTTTCCTGCACGGCATGGACTGCACATGCTGTGCAGTAATGGCCTTTGGCGCTCACATTGCGGTGCCTTTTTAATGGCCCCCGCCGTAGGACTGCCAAAGCACTGCCCGGCAGACACGAGGGAATACAGAATCTGGCTGGCGGTGTCAGTATGGCTTTGGCGTGTGGGAGCAGGACACAGGCAGGGCCAAAGTCGTACTTAGGTCCTTAATATGTAACACATAGAATCTTTGCCATGCTGGAAAACTTTTTATGCAGTACCAAAAAACTTGTGTACAATATACCAATTAGCTGGACACAGGCTGTACGAATTTAGGTAGAAAAGTAATATGGGAGCTACCTGCCATTATGCAAACTATAAAACAAATTAACACACTCATTGCATGATGTCATCAGTGATGCCATCAATGATGTATTCAATTATGCAATTTGAGAAGTCATCAGCAATGTCATAAATGATGTCATAGAACATGGCATGAGTGATTTAATATGGGCTGTCATAAGCAGTGCATGGCTGGGTCGCAAGTTATAGTAAGCACTGCTAACTATAACTGGTGAATATCTGTGTTTCGTTTAGTTCAAAACATTAATGCTGTCACTGACATATTCTTTTAACTATAACATTATTTTTACCTTTCTGAAATTCTGGAAAAATAATGACTTATCAAAAACGAAGGGGTCGATTAGGATGGCGGACGGATTGCCCCATATATACATACACATAACAAAACAATATGCATACCTGCCTCGATATTTTTGATTTGAGGATATTTTTGACACCATTTTCTTCCAAACTGATACTTTTCAAACAATATTTGTGTTATTCACCATTAGTAACTCTGGTATGCAGGATTACGCTAGGATTATGTAATCTTGATAATTTTTTCATAATATTTGTTCAAACAATATTTTTGAAACAATATTTGTGTTATTCACATTTCTTAACTCTGGGGTGTGGAATTGCAGTAGGAATACTTGATCCCACATAGATACATCAGCAAATGGGAATAACGTCAAAAGGAGTTTAACCTTAACTTTGTCTGTAGGTCTGTAGGTCATTACAAAAATCCAGGCCCTTTTCCAGGGATAAATTCCTCCTGGTTTGATTGCTACAAGTTTGACCTGGAGAATTTGGCCCAGGAATGACGAGTGGGAAATCTGCATGGTGTAATACTGCTGCTAATTACTGCACACTATGTTATAATGATTAGGGTGGAGAAAGAAAAACCCTGATAGTGATCAGCAGTTAACACCTCTCTGTCCTTCCAGGTCTCAGAGGTAGGTCATCATGTTCTGGGCAAGGGTCATAAACTCTCTCAGTCAAGAACCTTATATGAAATGTACTTTAGTGTGCCTGGTCTAGAACTGTCTTAAAACCAGTTCTGCCACTCACCTCCAGCATTTGGAGGTATGGTGAATGGCAGAACCAGTTCTGGCTCAGGCACCATAGAGTACATTTTATTAAGTTACTTGCCCACTCAAATCATCAAAGATCTGGTTTCATCACTTCATCAGATTTCAAAAGTTGATAATGAAATAACTTTGAATGACTGTTCTTGCAATTTCTGGGTGAAAATGTGGAATTCAATATTTTAATCACACGTAGGCCTTTCTTAGAGGAAATGTAGCAGGTTCTACACAGTTCAATACCTTTTAGGCCTTCAGCCATTAGGAGGGCACACATTTTAAATATATAGTATGCCACTTTTTTGTAGCACCTTCCTGCACAAAAACAATCCTTGGAGGTGTATTGCCCTTTCTATGTGTGCTGCAAAAGGCAGCACACATAGGAAGAGGAATTAAGTAGGAGAAATAGTGATATTTCTCAATGGCATCCCTCTGTTGAGTAGGTGCACCATTTTGGCACAAATCCAGGTTTGCAAGTCTTAATAAATCTGGGTGTGTGTCAAATTGCGTGGGTGAATGTATTGGAATGCTCATGCTCCACCCATGTAATGACTACAGGACGCAAAGTAACTCAAGCAGCACTATGCCTTTAAACATATTGACCATCTAGTTGTTACATCTAGAACATCAATGAGGGTGGTTTACTGTCTATTGTACTGACAAGCTGGATCTAATATTGCTAAGACGCTGCTTGATGAACTTTTGCAAGATGACTCTACCTGTAGAAAGCTGGGTCCCACATAGGTTAAACATATTGTATTGAATTGGCGTAATGATGTTGCCACACATAGGATGTACATTTGTTTATATGCACACCAATTGAAATAACCTGGTTTCAAATATTCATCACTAGTTTACCTGTAAACCATTATGAGCTATGAGTGCTTTGCTTGACCGTTTGGTAACCCATTTTAACACTACACTTCAGACGCTTGTAGGAGTACTGTAGACATCTAGCACAACACAGTTTGATTTTCTTGATTTGGTTATCAGCTTCATTAAAACACTTTTTGTTGTGTTCAGTCTTCGTACTGGTTTCCTTTTGTAAAAGATACAAGCTTGAGAATGTTTTTTTTTTTAAATCTCTTTATTCCATTTTTGACATTTTTCCCTAGAGATCAGCACAAAACGCAACCAAATACAAAATGCAGAAATACGAGGTTTTGGGGAGAAGCAGACATAATTACATAAACTTATTGCAGAGCATCAAAAATTATGGAGAACACATTTTGCAGAGAGGGAAACCAATTTTCTAACGCAAAGCATTAATATGGCTTTGAAATGAAAAAAAAACCCACATTTTAGCTAATCTAAACCAGTTAGCTCCACCCTCCCACTAGGCTTATCTGCCTAATTTATAGCAGTTTCTGGCAGTTATCTATGAATCCTTCCATTTTGCTAGAGGTGCCCATATACTCCCTCCTAGCAGCTTCGATTTCTCCCTTTCCTCTCATAGATGGCTCTTTCCAATGTATATATTGAGAGTAACCACGCAAGCCATTGATGAAAGGTAGGGGGCGAGGGGTCTAGCCAGGCAGAAGCGATAATCATCGACAGTACAGCCATGACAACAAAAAGACATTTATAGGCCCTATCATTTCATTCCATCATACTTACTCCCCACAAAACCAAAGCGTAGGTTAATGTAATTTTTAGTCGTAGTGACCGATCTAAAAATTCCGTAATATTTATTTATTTTATTTATTTGCAAAGTTTTTTATAGCGCTGGCTAGACCCGGCGGTATCACAGCGCTTTACATGAAGATCAGCGAGTTACAGGTTACATAGTTATATCAGTTGGATCAGCGAGTTACCGGTTACAAAGTTACAACAGTTTGGATCAAAGAAACAGAGGGAGGAGGTGGGGGAGGGAAGGAGACGCAAACGGGGAGATGAGGAAGACAATGCCAGATGACCGGCTGGGTAGGTGACGGCCAAGGGGCCAGACTCCTCTATAGCTGCATAGGACAGCTCCACCGGGCATCGGCCAAGGTTGTTCAGGCTCCGCTGTAGGTATCCACATCAGTTGAAACAGGGAGTTACAGGATACATAGTTACAGCAGTTAGCATCAAGAGAATCAGAGAGGAGTTGGAGGGAAGGAGACCAAATGGGGAGACGCGGAAAACAATGTCAAATGTCCGACTGGGTAGGTGACGGTTGAGGGGCCAGACTCCTCTATCGCGGCATAGGACAGCTCCATCGGGCATCCGCCAAGGTTGTTTGGGCTCTGCAGTAGGTATCCACATCCGTTAAATACGCAGGTAAGCACAAAACAGTATCCCTTTCTTCCAACAGGGCATCTTCCAAGATTAGACTCATTAGAGGACGCAAGGAGAGAGCGAAGGAGGTGGAAAAGGAAATGGCTAACTGGAGGAGGGTGATGTAGAATCGTCTTGCTCAGGGGGGCAGGATGCAAACATATGCACAAGATCTGCTGCCATCGCCCCACACCGTGGACAAGTGGTCCCAGATTGCCCACCCCACTGTGCTAATCTAGCGGGAGTGTGATATAAAGCAAAAACAGTTTTAAAGTGTTGCGCCAGAAGCCCAGCAGAGCACAGAACCGTCTGAGCCAACTCTAAAGATTCTGCAAGTGCCTTTGGCGCAGCCCCCACACGTTCCACCCACTTATTCTTGTGCTTAACTAAATCATCCTGTTTCAAGCCTATCAGTTCTGCATACCGTAGCCTATTGGTGCCCTTAGTACTGCCTCTAATAGTGTCTATAATTTTATTTCTGCTAAACCCACTAATTCTACCAAAAAACTACGCAACTGCAGATATTTTAAAAAATTGCCACTTTCCAACCCGAACTCAAGCTGAATATCACTAAATTGAAGAAACCCTTCATTCAATATTAGGTCCCCAGCCATCTGAACTCCCTTTATTGCCCAACCTGCCATGACCTCGTCTGAAAAGATTTCCGGAAGGATGGGGTTTTTATAGAGCAGGGTAAAGTGATTAAGTCTCCCTAAACCATTTTTTTTTAGAGCCCCCCAGATCTTAAAGGCGGATAAAAGAGTCTTGAATTGTATCCTCTTACAGTAGCTGGGCTCCCCTAATAGCAACTTATAAACATCCGGGAGCTCTGGTTCCCCATCCAGATCCCTAGTACATTAACCAAACAGTATACTCATGTATTGGAGAGCGGCAGCCCAATAACAGCTTCTAAAATCAGGAACTGAGAACCCCCCTTTCTCCCGTAGCAAAGCCATAAACTGAAGAGCCCTCCTAGTTTTCCTGTGTGCCCAAATAAATCGATTAACTATACCTTCCAAGATAACAAACCAAGATTTTTGAAATTCCAACGGAATTGCCCTAAACAAATAAAGAATCTTTGGTAAAAACATCATCTTCACCATGTTACAACGTCCAACAAGAGATAGATGAAGATTATTTAATCTATCAAAGTCCCCTCTTACCTTCCTAATTACTGGCTCAATGTTCTTAGCAACCAAGTTCTCTAAGTCAGACATGATCGTAATACCCAAGTATACTGCTGAATCTGTAACTCGAGGGTCTTCAACACTAACAAGGTGATTTTTATAACTTGGGTTTTAATTCTGTTTAGTGCATACCCCGAATATTTGCCAAATTCTTGTGCTATTGACTCCACCACCGACAGCGCCGAAAGCGGATCGGCAGTAACAATGGCCACATCGTCAGCATAGGCTAAAACTTTAGATTCAACACCCTGACAAACAATAGCCTCGAATAGCCGTATTAAGGGGTCCATATATATAGCAAATAGCACTGGTGAGGATGGACACCCCTACCGAGTCCCCCACTGGATATTAAAAGGCAGGGTATGGCCACCATTTAGCCTCAAGCGAGCATTAGTTTCCGAATAAAGTAATGAATAGCTTTAATAAAACCCTCCCCCAACCCAAACCATCTCATCGATTCTCACAGAAAATCCCAGGAGACCCTTTCAAATGCTTTTTCAGCATCTAATAACAAAGCTGCCATAGGGTCCCCTGAGATCTCTGTTGCATCAAAGAGTGTTATCACCCGCCATACATGCTGTGTGGTTCCACGACCCATTATAAACCCATGTTGACAGGAGTGAATTGTTTTCTTTAATACAATATTTAGCCTTGTGGCCATTGCTTTCGAAAATATTTTAACATTGCTATTCAGTAATGTTATGGGGCGATATGAACCTGGCTCCCTAGGTGGCTTATCTTTTTTAAAGAAAACTATAACATCCGCTCCGGCCCAAGACTCAGGTGCGGGCCCCCCCTTTTAGCCAACAGGATAGCCTCATTCAGGTCTGGTCCAATAGTTTCTATAAATACTTTATAAAACTCAAGCAGAATCTGGTCAGGGCCAGCTGCCTTTCCAGATGGTAAATATCTTAGAGCCCTGATTATTTCTTCATAAGAGAGCACCCTCTCGAGTTCCTCCCTATCCGCTGAGTCTACCTTGTGTAAACATACCTTATCTAGGAATTTTCGAATATCCAGTGAAGCAACTAATGATTCTCTGCTGTATAAGTGCTGGTAGAAAAGCCTAAAGGTCTCTCGAATCCCTGGCGAATCTGTTATAACCTTCTTATCAGCATCATAAATTTCAGAAATTTCCCCGGCCGCCGTTTTTTGTCTTACTCTTACAGCCAGAGTATGCCCCACCCACTCGTTGTATTCGTGACACTGCTCTTTTTTTGCCAAATAAATCTCTGCCACTTTCGCAGCAAGATGATCACCAGCCTCAGCCTTGCTTATGTCCTCTCGTACTAATAGCAGTGGCTACAGCCTCTTCCAGATTATTTAATTTTTCTCTTATCACCGCCTCCCGCTGTAGCTCCTTCTTCTGGCGATGTAAATTATAACTAGTAGTTTTGCCTCTAACCCCGCTTTAAAAGCGCCCCAGACTCGTCCCACAATAGTGCTCCCTCGATTACAATCCCAAAAGTCCTTAATCCAGCCCTTCATATGTAAAACATAGTCAGGATCATATAACAACCTCCGTTCGAAAGTCCACCCCCAAATTTGCTTATTCCCCTCCGAGAAGTTAACTGTAAGGACCAACGGATTGTGGTCCGACAATAACCTAGGGTGTCTCTCAATACGAGAGTTAGAAATAAACTGATGAGAAACAAAGAAATAGTCCAATCGGGAGATAACCTTGTGCGGTGCAGAAAAAAAAAGTATTACCTAAATCTGTAGATTTCAAATATGGCCATGCGTCTGTCAAACCATTATTACTAACTAAGTTTGTTAAAGCAACACCAATCCTTCTTTTCTTCCCGGAATACTTGCTTCCTGGCATGCCCCAAACCATTAATGTTGAAGTCCCCACAGATAATCATTGGGGTGGGCCAAAAGGCCAAGTTAGAATCTAGAGCTTCTAGCATTTCTGGGTCATCACATGTTGATCCATAAAGAGAGCATAGTGTAAATTTAGTACCATTTAAGAAGCATTCAATCCCCATCCACTGACCCCATTGGTCAGCAGACTTTCTTAAAACCATTACATCATTCCTCCGAGTGAGGATTGCCACCCCCTGGTGCGAGAGCTCTGTGTTGTATGCACCAAAAGTTTAGATCGCAGTTGTTACAAAATGCGAGCTCTACTTCCTTCTATATGTGTCTCTTGGACACAAAGAAAGTCTGCACTTAGAGACTTAAGCCAAATTGCCACCATATTCCTTTTATTTAGGTCATTCAATCAACAGATATTAACTGTCACAATCCGTAGATTCATGGATTAAAGTTCCCCCCTTCTCTACAGTAAACCCACATCCTCCTGCTTTCATTTAACCTCTCAGTGCTTACGTTTATACTCATCAGAATTGTTCGAACACCATTATCTAGCCAGTTATATGCACTCTGCCTCCAAATGCGCAGCTCCATCATAAAACTCACAAATCTTGCTAACTCAAATTGTACTGATCCCAAACCAGACCCCCCAGGAAACCAACCCCACTCCCCACCCCACCCCCCTACACACTTACAGGCAACTAGGTCAATCATGACCTAAATATTGCAGCTGAGCTTCCATTTCCGGCAGCGCCAACCGCCCCCCTTGAATATACCCTCATACCACTTGCTGAATAGCCTCAGTGGACAGATCCTTGACATTACTCAACCCAATAGACCCCCAGCCCCAGGATTTCAGATAAATAGGAAACCATGGCAGCTAACAAAATTATACTTCATATTAAATTTCCATCACACCATGATCCCATAAAACATTATTGGCAGACCATGGCACCCAAACCAACGGATCACGCACGCAACCTGGGCTTCATCCTGGACTCCTCCCTGTCGATGACCAGACAAGTCAACACCGTCTTGTCTTCATGCTTCAACATCCTACGCATGCTCCGAAAGATCTTCCGATGGATCCCCACCGAAACCAGGAAGACGGTCACCCAGGCACTTGTCACCAGCAGACTAGACTACGGAAACACCCTCTACACCGGAACCACAGCCAAACTGCAGAATAGACTCCAACGCATCCAGAACGCCTCCGCACGACTCATCCTGGACATCCCCCGCCACAGCCACATCTCCGGACACCTGAAAGACCTGCACTGGCTCCCCGTCAGCAAAAGAATCACGCTCCGACTCCTCACCCACGCACACAAAGCCCTCCACGACCTGGGCCCCAGGTACCTCAACAGCCGCCTGACCTTCTACACTCCCACCCGCCAACTACGTTCGACCAACCACGCCCTCGCCGCCGTTCCACGCATCCGGAGAGCCACCATGGGAGGAAGATCCTTCTCCTACCTGGCAGCCAAGACCTGGAATTCCCTCCCCATCCACCTCCGTCTTACCCAAGACCACCTCTCCTTCAGGAAGCAACTCAAGACCTGACTGTTCGAGCAGTAGCGCCTTGAGAACCTCCGGGTGAGTAGCGCTATACAAATTTCTTGATTGATTGATTGGCAGCTAACAACATTATACTTCCATCGCACAAAACAGTATATCGTACCCCATAAAGCATTAATTGTCCCCTTTAGCCCCCCCACTACAGTGTTGGTGGGGCAAGATTGCCGCTGACTGACTTCACGGAGGGCAGCACTGACCGTCTTCTCCCTCTTTTAAAACCCTTGAAATGTTGGACTAAAGCAAAGGATATGTTTTGTTGGTCTTACTGCGAAGCTGTTCAAACTCCGCAAGCTCACAACGCTGCTGACTTCCGAGGGGTCAAGGGTGGCTGGCTCAGTTATCACGGCTACTCCTACCGGGTTCCGCATAGCGTTTTTCGGCTGCTTCAGATTCCAGCAACCCTTTGCCGGTTCTCTGTACTTCTACGGCAGTGGTCATCTCGGCTCCAGTCCAGGATGGCCCCAAAGACGATTAAAATACTGAAAGATCCGGAGGAGCTTTGCGTGCATCCAAGATGGCCGCGTGAGCTTGGGGCTCTCGAGAATGATTATATCCTGTCGTTAATCCTGAATGCTGTGTAGTGATTCTTGCAGTTGAAGCAAAGACGATCTGAACGCTGCAATCCACACCCCAAAGGCGCCCCGGAAACCGGAGTTATGGACTCAGAAAGTTTACGGCCTGTCTCTCTCAGATGCCCGGAGCCTGGGTTGGCATAGTGCCCGTGGCGTAGTTCAACAACAACGGCGCTGTATACCGGAAGTGGCCGGTCCGGTCCCACAGCCTCACTTAGTTTCACTTTCGGTTTTGACGGATGCACTCGTGACCCAGCTGAAGAGTGTGTCTGACTGTTGGACACCCCAGTTGACATCGATGGCCACGGATAAATGGCATACTATCCTGGAGGGTCGGAAGTAAGGGACTTGATGTGTTCTACGAATAACGATTGCTGAGTGCCGCCTCCCTGGATCGGCCAACGTGTATAGCAGTATCCCCAAAATGGCGACCAAGCCGGAGCGGGACAAACGGCAGCAGAAGGCCACCAGAGGGACCATTACGCCCAAACTAAGGGATCGCCCAGTGGACTAGGAAAGTCACAGGAAGGAGTAAAGGATGCCACTGCCCTGGAAACGGAGCCTACATTACAAGACGTAATGCCCGCCATTGATAGGATCCAATCTTCGCTTGGACAGAAGATGGAGACCCTGGCTCATAAACTAGATACGGTATCCATCGAAGTCAATTTGATTCGGGCTGACCACACAAAGGCAAATGAGAAAGTGAAATCCTTGGACATTAAAACGGCTAGTCTCATGGACGATGTCACGGAACTACAATCCGAAGTACGGAATCTGAAAGCCTCTAATGACCGTGTTGTCCGTCAGCTGGAGGATTTTGAAGGGAGAGCCCGCAGGAATAACGTTCGTATCATTGGGGTCCCGGAAAATGCGGAAGGGCAGGCAGCTGATCTCTTCGTGGAGGGTCTCATAACCAACCATCTTGGCCTCAAAGGCCTGAGCAAGTTTTTTACCGTCGAGCGGGCCCATAGAATTCCGGGAGGAAGGCCGCGTGTTGGTGCCCCGCCTCGGCCCTTGATAGCCAGGATATTCAATTTTAGAGACAGAGACGCTATCCTTCAGGCTTCCAGATCGGGAGGCTCCTTGAAGTATGAAAACTCGTCCATCAGTTTCTTTCCTGACTTTACACAAACAGTCCAGAAGCAAAGACTGAATTTTATGGGGATGAAGAGAAGGCTTCGAGATATGGTACTGAAATACTCTATGCTTTACCCGGCTAAACTGAGGATTGAATATGAAGATAGAACTTATTTTATTGATGAGCCGGAGATGGCTGCAGACTGGTTAGACACTTTGAAGGCACGGCGGGAACCCAGGACACAGAGTGGAGGAGAAGACGGGAGTGCGCTGGAACAGGAATGATGACCGTGGTTCTGGGATACGGAACAATGGGGGAAAGGTTTCCTTTTATCTGTACTGTTTTGATTCACACCTAGCACGATACATTAAGGGGATAAACGGGCTATCGGTAGGCCTCTTTCCTCCTCTGACTTACTTTTTGTAGTTTAGTCTAGATGTGGGGGTGACAGGCACACTGTGAGTTGGGGAGGCTTGAAAGTCGTAAGCAGGGGTGCAGGATGGTGGTAGCGTAATGGGATGTTTGGGGGACGTGGGGGGGAACTGTTGTTTTTTGATGTTGTGTCTGAGTTTTCACAAGGCATTGTATTTCAACCTAACTCCTGTAAGGTGCTGGGCTCGGAGGAGGGTTGGATCTCCTTTCTGTTTCATGATGGGGAGTAGGGGACTGAGGGTATTGAGTTGGAACGTCAATGGGTTGGGGGACAAGATCAAGCATAGTGTGGTCATACAATTCCTTAAGAGACACTCCCCAGATGTGGTCCTCCTACAGGAAACTCACTTGGTTGGAAATGTGTGTAAGGCAATGAACAGGAAGGGATATCGACTTGTGGCGCATGCGGGTTTTACTTCTGGGTCCAGGGGTGTTGGGATCCTCCTTAGGGGTTCTCTCCCGTTTGTTGTTGACTCGGTCGTTGCGGATGAAAGGGGACGATATTCTGCAGTTTTGGGATGTTGGGAGGGGCGTACCCTCTCTTTGATCTCGGTTTACGTCCCCCCGGGTCTGCAGAACACGACCTTTCTTGAGTTGGGTAAGGTTGTATTGAACCTTCCTAGTGGATTATTGATATTGGGGGGAGACTACAATGCGGTAGTCTCTGGCACCCTGGATCGATCTCTGTCACGGGATTTGAGGCGAGCTCAAAGACGGCTTCCGGACTTCGTGGAAACACTGGGTTTGGTGGATAGTTGGAGATTATTTCATCCTACTCGACGGCAATACACTTTTCATTCTGGTGCTCATGGGAGTCTTTCCCGGATTGACTATGGTCTGGTGCCTGCGGCCCAGGCCTCATCTATTGTTGAAGTACGGCATTTGGCCAGAGGTATATCTGATCATTCTCCTCTTTGGCTTAGTTTCGACTTTGCTACCGGCTCCAATGGTAGAGTGGCCCCCATTAATTCCTGGTACCTACGTGATCCCAAAATCCGGAAAGATATGATAAAAGCGTTTGAGCATTATTTCCAAGATAATGAGGGATCGGTCTCGTCGTCCATTTCGTTGTGGGAGGCGTTTAAAACTGTAGTCAGGGGTCAGGCTTTATCCCTGATCGCGGGTGTTAAAAGGCAGAAGGAGGAGGACGTAGTTAGAATTGAGTCAGAAATAGCTAATATATAAATGGAATTGGAGCTGGAGGTGACCCGCGCCAGATTGCATGTTTTACAGCTTAAGCAGCTTGAGTATAGGACGTTGGTCACTGACACCGCGAGGGCTCTTGGTCGTGAGCAACAGGGGCGTCTGTATGATGTAGGTGATAAGGCCGGTAGGTTGATAGCCTGGCTGGACAAGAAAGATAGAGCAGAGCGGGTCGCCCCAGAGGTTTAAGCTACGGACGGGACTTGTGTGAGATAGTAGACCGCTTTGCTGAATACTTCAGGAATATTTATACGTCTGTCTCAGATAGACCGGAGGAAGATTTGTGTCTATTATTGAGGGATATTAAGCTTCCGTTTCTGTCGGTGGAGGATCGGGACCTTATGGACGGTAAACTTACCACCGATGAGGTAGCTTTGGCAGTGCGATCCTTGAATACCGGAAAAGCGATGGGTCCCAATGGTCTCCCTATCGAATTATATAAGCTTCGTCCCGATAGAGTCGCGCCCTATTGGAGAGATATGTTTTTGGAGTCCCGAGAGTGTGGTGTTCTCCCCCGGGATCAGAGACTGGCATCAATTGTGGTGATCCATAAGGAAGGAAAGCCCAGACTAGCTGCGCTTCGTACAGGCCGATCTCATTGTTGAATGCAGAGCTTAAGATATTGGCTAAGATACTGTCCAATAGATTAATAAAAGTCATTGGTGAACTCGTCCATCCCGATCAATCGGGATTTATTCCACATCGAAATACGGCCTTGAATCTGAGACGATTGCATGGGGTTCTTGCGAGGGCCCATACCTTGTGGAGCCTGCTATCGTGGCGTCACTCGACGCGACGATGGCTTTTGATACGGTGGAATGGCCGTTTTTATGGGCTGTTCTGGCTAAGTTTGGTTTTGGTCTGGAGTTCATTAGCTGGGTACGTCTATTGTATACTGTGCCACTCGCTCAGGTAGTCGTTAATGGTCGTGTCTCAGCACCTTTTTGTCTTGGGCGAGGCACTAGGCAGGGCTGCCCACTCTCCCCACTTCTGTTTTCGCTGGCTCTCGAGCCATTAGCGGCTTGGCTCCGCTGGGAGCCCTCGATCAAGGGTATTCGTTGGTCTTCACAGTTTGAGGACCGGATCTCTTTATACGCTGACAATATCTTTCCTCTCCGAGGAAGTCTCTAATTGTTCTCTGTGATGTGTTGGCGTCGTATGGCTGAAATTCAGGATTGATTATAAATTGGACGAAATCTTATTTGTATGTCTTACATGATGACTCCCCAGTTTTGCCTCGGAACTGCCCCATTCAAATTGTAAGGGAAGGGTTCAAATACCTTGGTGTTTATATTTCCATGGATCCTATGATCCGGTATGAGCGAAACCTTCTTCCTCCGTTGGCTCGACTGAAAAGTGATGTGGTTGGGTGGCAGAGACTTCCACTTTTGATGTTGGGACGAGCGGCCCTTTTTAAAATGATGTCCCTGCAGCGTTTCCTTTATGCCCTCCAAAACACCTTAGATGTGGTTCCTGCAAGCTATTTCCGCGAAGTGGCGGGTTTGCAGCGTAAACTACTCTGGGACGGCAGGCCGCGTATAGCGTTGGCCAAACTAACGCTCCCGTGGTATGACGGGGGGATCGCCCTCCCCGACATCAAGAGATATTATTGGGCGTCTCAGCTAGGGGCTATAAATCAAGGTACATATGGATCTGCGACTGATCCCGGCTACGCCATGGATAGGTGGGTGCTTCCCGGTGGCAATTATAGCAGAGCACTGTACACTAAATCAATTGAAAAAACCCTGACAGGGCCGACTAGGGTGGCGGTGCGCATATGGCATGATGTTACTACTTCGATTGGTTGGAAAGACAGCTTGACTCTGGCTGCCCCACTCTTTGGTTCGGACAGATTTGGCAAACTATGGAACACGAAGTGTTTCGATAAATGGGAACTGATTGGAATAACCACTGTAGGTGATCTCTGGGTGAAGGGAAAGATTAAATCATTTGCTGACCTACAAAAGGAATATGAGCTGAGTGGTACGGAGTATTTTCGTTATGCGCAGGTCAGACATGCACTTCGATCGGTCTTCCCCGAGGGGGAGAGGATACCGGAGGCATCCCCCTTGGAGGACCGTATACTAGATGGACATATGCCCGATAGCACCATTTCCTTGGTGTATAAAAAACTGATTAATCACAGAGTTGATCTTTTGGTAGATCTGAGGGAGAGGTGGACCCGAGATGGCCTTGAAATTGATGATGAGGACTGGCAATCGGCGATCTCCTCTCCAAAGGAGGTCGCGATCCCAGCAAGATAGAGACTTGTCCAGCTTAAGATACTCTACCGAGTTTATGTCACGGGTCCACGTTTGATTAAAATGGGTCTCGCTGAGGGGGTTTTGTGTAAGCGTGGATGTGGCCTAATGGGGACGTTCCTTCATATCATCTGGGAATGTCGACATATGGTGAATTATTGGGGCTCTGTTTACAAGGTCATGCATGAAGTTACAGGGGTGGCTCTCTTGCCGGAGGCTAGGAGATGCCTGCTAAATATCTGGGAGCCCACAGATCTAAATACTGCACAGACCCAATGGGTCACGTTGGGGACCATGATTGCTAAGCGAAATGTAGCACAACTGTGGGGTTCTGATAGGCCGCCATCGATAGAGGGATGGAAAGAAAGTATGGATTGGTGTATGTTCCGTGAAAAAACTGTTTATCTGGCAAGGGGTCTTCCTCGGAAGTGGAATCCTATTTGGGGCCCCTGGAATGAATACAG
The DNA here is from genome assembly GCF_964261635.1 of Lissotriton helveticus. Taxonomy (NCBI): domain Eukaryota; kingdom Metazoa; phylum Chordata; class Amphibia; order Caudata; family Salamandridae; genus Lissotriton; species Lissotriton helveticus. The sequence goes on from NC_136065.1 coordinate 1,162,855,394, forward strand.
AGGGAATATTTGTGTACCACTTGCAAATGTAGTCCTTGATGATCCAACTTCCCCTTGACCCGATTGAATAATGAAATATCATTTGTCATGCGCAACTATGCCCAATGGGCGTCAAGGCGCCTAAGCCAAATAAAAGCTGTTAGCAGACAGAAACAGAGCCTACTGGTATGCCTTAATAAAGAGCCAAGTTTTCAGTGACTTCCTGAAGAGGTCGAGGGAAGGAAGTAGTTTGATTTCAAGGGGAAGGGAATTCCACATCAAAGGTGCCAGTATGGAAAAAGCTTTACTCCCCCATCTAGCCTTCTTGGCTCTGGGAATTACCAGTTGATTAAGCTCGCTGGATCGTAAACATCTGCTCGGAACATATCTGGTGAGTAATGAACCAAGGGCATCAGCCGAGCCTGCAATTAGGGCCTTATATGTAAGGCAAAGAAGTTTAAAAGTGATCCTTGAGGGGATGGGGAGCCAGTGGAGGTTCTTCCTCGCTAGGGTCATAGATGCCAACCAGGGCAAAGCGAGAGCAAACCGCGCTGCAGCGTTCTGTATGACCTGCAAACGCTGAAGCAGGCCCTTGTTGGCCCCGGCGTATACTGAGTTGCAGTAGTCAAGCCTTGAGCCAACAAGGGCAATCACCACCTGTTTCCGTGCCTGTGGGGACAGATAGTGCACGATCCTTTTCAGGGTCTTAATGACACCCCAGCAGGTAGCCACCGTTCTATTAACCTGAAACTCCATGGAGAGCTGGGTGTCAAAGATGACGCCTAGGTTCCTGGCAGATTGTGTAGGTATAGGGCAGCTACCTAACGAAGGAGGCCACCAATCACCTGACCACATGTCCTGGTCCTTGCCAAAGACCAGGACCTCTGTCTTGTCCCCGTTCAACTTTAGGGAGTTAGAAACCATCCACTCTGCAACAAGTTGCATGCAGGCCCTAAAGTTAGAAGCAGTTTCACTTACAGAGTGGGTCAGGGATACCATAATCTGCGTGTCGTCAGCATACGACACTACCTCCATCCCCTGAGATCTTACTAGTCTTGCAAGGGGGGCCACGTAGATGTTAAACAGGGTCGGACTCAATGCCGACCCCTGTGGCACCCCACATTGCAAAGACTTAGCAGGGGAGAGGTATTCACCTAGCATGACACGCTGCTCTCGTTGATGTAAAAAGGAGCTCAGGAGGCTGAGCGCCGGTCCATCCACCCCTGCCTCCCTTAACCTAGATGTTAAAGTCAGGGGAGACAGGGTGTCAAATGCTGCTGAAAGATCTAGCAGCACTAGTACGGTGGTGAGACCCAAATCTACTTTTCTGCGGATGTTATCCATGACTTTCGTCAAGGCAGACTCCGTGCTATGCAGCTTTCTGAAGCCATGTTGGGACCCATCCAAGAAGCCTGAGGTGTCAAGGAAGTTTGAAAGATGGAAATTCAAATGGGTCTCCAACATCTTAGCAGGGGCCGGCAGCAGAGAGATGGGTCTAAAGTTCTTCAGCACTCCAGGGTCTAAGGTGGTCTTCTTCAGAAGCGGCTTTACGATGGCTCTCTTCCAGAGTGACGGAAAGATACCCTGTTCCAAGGCTCCATTCATTACTTCCAGCATCGGGGGAAGAATGATCTCTCTGCAGTTCTTAAGTACTTTTAGAGGAACTGGATCAAGTGGGGATGAAGATTTTGTTTTATCCAACAGGCTATTAAGATCTTCTAGAGAGAGAGCAGGGAAGTGTTCAAGGGACTGAGGGGAGTCTTTATTCCAAGCTTCCAGACGTGTAATTTGCGAGGAGTCCTCCGAACTAAGCAAGTTCCTCTGCGACTTTAGGGCTATGTAAATATCGTCAATCTTTTTATAAAAAAAGTTTGATATGTCATCACATAGCTCCTGGGAAGCAACTACTGGGTCAGGGACCTGAAGAGAGCAAAGGGAGTCTACAATTTTAAAAAGCTCTTTGGAAGATGTTAAAGAACAGGTTAGGTTGGAAAAATAGTCCTGTTTTTCCTTAATGACTCTCTTTTTATATTCTCGTAGTAGGCTCTTATAGCCTTCTCTATCTTTGTGATCCCAGGATTTACGCCAACCACGTTCCTTCTGTCTGCATTTTTGTCTGAGAAGCCTCAGATCGGCAGAAAACCAGGGAGCAGATGGCTTCTGTCTAGCTGCAGATTTCAAGGAGGGGGGGGCTAGTTCGTCAACGGCTCTGGTAATGGCATCAGTAAGTTCTTGGGCCGATTCATCCACCTTCCGCTGAGTTGAAATACTGATGTTACGAATAAAAGGGGCAAGAGCCTCCTTAGTGAAGTTTTTGAAGCTCCTTTTAGATTGTTTTTTGCCAGTGCCCACCGTAACATCAGGGCTGGGAATGTCTAAAGACAGTGGGATTGCTAGATGGTCAGACCAGGTAATTGGTACCGGTATACCGGCCTCTAGTCTGGAATCGTTAGAAAAAATCCCGTCAAGGATATGCCCTGCCTTGTGGGTCGGGTGGAGAACTAGTTGGACAAAATCGCATGCCTCCAGGGAATTAAGCAGAGAGGAAGTATCTTTCGAAGCAGAATCCTCCAAATGAAAATTAATATCGCCCAGAATGGTGAATTGAGGTCTACCAAAATAAGGTTCCAAAATTCTAAAAAGTTCTGGGCAAAAGTTGACTCTGGACCCAGGGGGCCTATAGAGTAAAATACCGGAAAAAGAACTCACCGGGGTGTGCACAATACAAAAGTAAAGCGCCTCAAAGGGATCCGTAGAGACCGATAAGGGTTTTATGGTGCAGGTAAGAGTAGATTTAAAAAGAATGGCTATTCCACCACCTCTACCACGTTCTCTATCAAACCTTAGGAAGGTGTATCCTTCAGGAATGGCCAAAAGCAAATCGTGGCCAGCGGACTCAGAAGCCCAGGTTTCTGTAACAAAGACCCAGTCAGGATTCCTCGAACTGACAAAGTCGTGAAATTCAATCCCATGTCTGATCAGAGAACGAGCATTGATCAAAAAACCCTGTTTGGGTTGGGAGATATGGCTGGTGGGCTGCAAAGGGATAGAATGGATACGGGCCTGAATAGGACAAGCAAAAGAACTGTTGCAAGAGGGACACAAACGGGCCCGGCTCAGAACCTCGGGTCTGAGCCGATGATGGCAACAAAGCGCATGGGGTCTCAGGGAAAGAAGGGTACCGTACAAGTTCTCCAGTGGTAGGGGAGGATGCACGCCAGGAGGCCCAGGGTCCAGCCCGTCATGCAGCGCGTCCTCAGCGCGGACGGGCGCAGACGGGCTGAACTCTGGCGTAACTCCGGCGTCAATCTGGCGTCCCCGCAGCGCGTATCCGCTGCGCGTCAGCATGGCTCTCTTAAGTATACGCCTAGCGTCCTCCTGGCGACTAGAGCGCGATACCAGCCAATCAGCGCTAATGCTCGACCATCCCCATCCAAGATGGCGCTAAAAAACGGACCTGCGCCGGGAAGCGGACCCGCCAAACAGCGGTGAGTGTCACCGAGTTACAGTGCAAGTGAGGGCCAGGCGCTGTCAGCGCAAATTAAGAACAGGGGATAATAACTGAAATGTTAAAGTAAATAAAAAACAAGGTTATATTAAAAACGAGCAGCAGCTCGGTTCCTGAGGTGCATTAAGGGCATGCACCAGTCAACTGCCAGCTATAAGCGTTTATGATATTCATGTATGGCGCCCCTCCCCCCCCCCGGCCAAGAACTTTTGTATTGAATGTTGACATTGATTGACCCTCTTCTGTACTATGCACCGGTGTAATTATTGATGCCTTGTTTCAATTAAAAGAAATATAAAAAAAAATACTGAAAGATCCGAGTACTGCAAAGGAAGCAAAGGATGCAGCCAAGAATGCAGCCAAGGAGAATAAAGGAATCCCGAGGGAGGGAGCGCAGGATTTGGGTGCAAACTCTGGTCAGATGCGGCGAGGGGGTCCCAAAAAGAATGTTGAGGACAACAAATTGCAGGATGCTGGCGTGGCTGGCAGTACAAGGTTACTGCGCCACAGCCACTGCTGCAGTGGAAGGTACTATGCATCAGCCTTAGGTTTTGGAGGCGTTTAGAGTGTTAATTACCACAGCGCCAATACCCCCGAATAATGCTGGCTCCCCTTTTGCCTGCCCTGCTTCGGCCCCTGCAGCACCTGGAAATGAAGATAGCCCATATCTCTCAGCGGATGACCCGGCCCTTGGTGAACAGGGCAATGATTTTCCATTGGCAGCCCAGGTGGATTCTGGGCCTAGTAGTTCCCTCCCCCAGCCTCAGTCTCAGGCAATAGAAAACTTAATTGGTGGTTTGGAACTGAGCGGTGCGAGGTGTATGGATGCAACTGATGCAGCGGTTCTCCGGAAATAATTTCTAAAACCATAACACCTTTCCTTGAAGTACAAAATCATACATATACTCGACAGTGGGGCCCATGACACTGCGAGTCATTCACAAAATACTTACACCTTACTCCATGGATCGGTGAGATTCAAAGGAGAGCTGGTGTATCATAGCGGGATGTCTAAACTATAACTGAATATTTATTCTATTTACACCTGCAGTTTAAAGATGTTTACCATGGTTTTCATTAATAAAACATTTATTTAGTCACGCCTCCACTGTGGTCGATAAATCTGCTAGTAAAATTAGGCGTAGGAAAACTCAAGACCAGCTTAATTCTCCGTTTACTTAATTTTTATTAACAGCAAATTTAACATGTCTAAAATTGAATTCACTTTATTTATTTATTTATTCAAAAACGGCATTAAAAGGAAAATAAGGATTTTATTTCAAAACAGTTAATTTAATTTATTTTAGAAAATTCAGAAATAGACATTTATTTAGATTGCAGAAATGCAAGTATTTTAGCAAAAGACAGATAGTTTCCAAATTTCATTCTTTCTCCTAACTTGCCTGACTAATAACCTCACCTAAAGTTCAAATCTCATTCTAAAGAAATAAGGAAATTATTCAAAGTCTTACATCTCAGGAAAAATCAGCATACGGACAGCATCTCGAGATGAAATCGAAAAGGAGTTTTTTCCTCACTAAAATCAGCACTTTTTATACCTTTTTCCCTAGCTCTATCTGTCTAAACGTGTAACTTTCAGCATAGATTCGAGTTCTGATTGGACAATTTTGGGGTGGATGAGTATCACCTCATCATTACAAAATGTAGTTCCTGTTCAGTCAGCTAAAATCCAAAGTGCTTATTGTTTTACGGAAGTGTCCGGCCTAGTCTTGTTCTCAGTTCGCAACTTCAGAGTCTTTTCCCATGTTCAGTAGCTTAAGCACTCATCATACTTGGCAGTCATCTGGACTTCCAGGGCAGCCTGTCCTTGAACTAACTTCATTCCAGCACAGACAGCTCGCATTCAGACTGGGGCTTGGGCTGCACATGGTCAGTTCATCTTTCTTTCGCAGTTTACTAAGGCAGCCATTTTCTAGTAGGCCTCACGGGCCAGAATGGGAACTATCATAGATACAAACACAAAATAGACGTTAATTTGAGAATTTTAGCCCTTATGTTTACCTCCCCCTTACTAAGGTTTTCCCTATTAGTAGTTACCTAGCAGATAAGCAACACTTAAGCGTAATATACTAACTTATCCCTCGGTTTCTGCCACAAATACGTAAACAAAAGCACATTTATGCAGCAAAAACTGAAACCTAACGATGGACCCTTCTTGCTAGCAGCACCTGAACTCCTATCCCCCCAAAATATTTATATTCCCCTCAGATTACAATTGGGGTTTGTGTGCACACTGACTGGCACCCACCGTAACTGTGCCTATTCCCTAGGGAACTAAATTCAAAATGAACAACCGCAAAGGTGCACCACAGAGTTCTACAAACAACAATATGATAACTACAATGAATCGCGAAAGATGATGTTTTCTTGTCTTTCAAAGTTCTTTATTTTCAATAATTGACACCATATAGCCGACGCGTTTCGTCCCAATGGGACTTCTTCAGGGCTTGTAAATTGGAAGAGAATGCTTCCAAGGCAATCCTCATAGGTGTAGTTCTATACAACTCCTTAAACCAACAGTTAACTCTTAAGTGCTGAGGGCACTGAACGAATGTTCTAATACGACTAATCTACATCTGGCCTTGATGCGAACTGAGAGTAATACAGATGTCCTACAATTGTGTGCTACCTCTGATGAGAGTCTTGCCACGAAGTGGAAGTAAGATTGTAAACGATCAGGGCAATCTGTCGTGGCTTGTAATATCCTCTTGGTGTCCAACTCTTCAAACTAATCGAACGGAGATGTTGGATTTTGGATTTGGTAGCCTGTCAAGTCGATCATGATAAACCGTCCCGTAGCAAGGAATGTCCAGGAAGCCCTCGTCTTGACCGCAATCCGTATGCCAATGAGCACATTTATGCAGCATTTATATTATTTCAAAGCTGCTTATTAGTTTAGGACACGACAAAATCACATAGTTAGTTAATTATGATTGCAACACATAAGCAAAGTTAATTCCCACGTGTACTTGTGTAGGCGCAATTTTACTCTAAATTGATTAGTTCCACACACCAATCCATTTGTTCAGATTATTGTTATGGAAGTGTGACTTCACAAGGGGTACACAACATTTTTTTCTCCACCTTGCTCCATCACAACCATAGCGGGCTGGCTCCCATCCACAATACTTTCAAAGGAGGTGTGGAGGTGGCGGTCTCTCTGACTGCGGCGGCTGCAACGTCTGGGCACGGGACTCCAGATGACAGCAAGGATAAAAGCCGTAATGACTCTGCTAGCGGACCGAGTCTAGATACAGTCACTGAGAGTACAGACTGTCAATCAACTCAATTTCAGTTTAGAATACCAGCGCAAACGCAAGCCCAGGTTCAAGCCCAGGTACAAGCCCAGGCACTACCAGATACGCTGGGGATTGATGGTGGCAACTTCAGTAGTGCTTCGGGAGATCAGAATAGCCATGAGGCGATAGCTTCGTGGGCGAGCACGTCCTTGCTTTCTCCAGAAGTAGACAATTACTTCTCATTGAATGATGATTCTGACACATCAGAGATTAGTGAGCTGGAATCATCACAAGAGACGGTCTCGGAGGGGGAATCATCGGCAACACAGAAGACACATCGCAGCCGATCTCTGAACTCCAAACGGCGAGCCAAGACCAAAGTAAGATCCTCGAATTCAGCTACTAGGAAGCTCGAATGGGATTACTCTGCATCTACGCTGACAGCTTGTACTGGTAGCGGGCCCGATTCAGGAAATGTGCTACAAACTGGTACAGGGTGGATTCAACAATTCTGGTAATATGCCTCCCCCTCTGACACTGGACTTATTGTATGTGACTCTTAAACAGATGCAGGGAGAGGCAAGACAGGAAAGTAAGAGATCGCTTCTTGCTACAAAGAAATTGCAGGGGGCCATCCGGAAAGTGAAAAAGTTGTGCACCGACATATCTGAGTGAGTCACTCATGTGGAAGATTGAACTGCTGCTGTGGAGGGAGAGGTTGAGAAATTACTATCATTCAAGGCTATGCAGGAAAAACAATCATTAGATGTATGCTGGAAACTCGAGGAATTTGAAGAACGGCAGCGCCGTAATAGCGTCCGGCTGCTCGGCTTGGAAGAAAATGTGGAGGGAGAGAAGAGCATGGCCTTTGTTATTCAGCTGTTGAAGGGCGCTTTTCCGGACCTTGCTCACTGGAACTGGGAGATGGAAGTACAGCGGGCTCATCGCTACCCAATGTTCAAGAGAACCCAGACGAAAAGCCAAGGGGAGCGACCTAGAGCCATTCTGATCTTTTTTGGCAACTTTTTGTTAAGGCAGGCTATAATAGATCGGGCCAGACCAGACTCAAAGCCAACATTTGAGGGGCACACCTTCTTCGCTCGGCCGGACTTTTGGCAGTCGAGCGGAGATGGAGACTGCGGCAGATGATAACCCCGCTTCAGGGGGTGGGTTGCGAAGCCTGTTTGCTCTTTCCCGCATGGCTCAAAGTTATTCATAAGGGGAGGGTTAGAATGTTTTTTCTGAGATAAAAGCCCAGGAATTCCTGGCAGAGCTAAATGAAATGCGGGGGCAGAAGGACAAGCTTGAGAATGTTATGTACTTTTTAGTTTCTTTCTTCCACAGTTTATGCATTTTATTGTTTATATTTCTCACAGTGAATCCCGCTGGCTAAGGTCCATTTTGGGTCAAAAATGGACAGGGCATATGATTAAGCAATTTGTATTAAATTTGTTTGAAGCATCAAAAGACTGGAGCTAAGGAAATAAATAAGGATTATGCTATAAATATATATTTTGTTGAGTTGTTCATCGAAGGACGAAGAAAATCAATACATTTTTAAAAATGAGGTAGGAAAATAAATAGGAATACAGATTGATGAATGATATAAATACCCTAGGCGGGGTGACACTTGTGACACTGAACTTTGTGACTTTTTCTTCCTGATGATGTAATAGCTAGAACCGAACTGTTAATTGTGTTCCTGGACATTAGAGTACAAGAATTATTTTCAGATAACCAGGAGTGCGTTGGAGGAATTCTTTATTTTTTTTTTTACTAATCTCCAGTTATCCCCAGCGCTAAAAAAAGAAAAGATGTTTATTCTAATTCATTAATTCCTGATTAGTACCGTCAGAGTCACAAAGCTTCATGAAGGTGTCTCACTATGTTCCACTAAATGGCAATCGATGCCTAGAGAACAGTCATTTTATAGTGGGCACTCACACATACATACTCGCCCCTCACTCACTCTCACTACTCACGCCTTCCCTACAGACATCAATCCAGTTTATCTTTATTTCACCATTTATTAAAACACTACAGTGCTTCAGTCTGGATTAAAGTGGCCATTTGATGCACTGAATAAATATTACCGTGGAAGTGCCCTCTGTATGTTCCCTTCCCTTTAATAAACACAGGAGCATCTGAAGGAATACACTGCACTGCACTACACAGTTCAGTGCAGACCCGTGCATATGGTAGTAAGCCTGCCTCTTAGCTCTCACACTCTTCATTACGCCTTCAGGTTTGACACACACACACATTATCATTGTGCTATTTACATATATTTTGGATATGTAATATGTGGTACTTTAGAAATGAATGCCAAATAGCCACTGCTTATTATGTACAATCGTAACATCACTTCTGTATTCGTGATTATATTTATTGACCTCTCAATGCATTCCTTGTTGAATTCAATAATTCCAGAAGTATAACAGGGTTCTTTGTGATGAAGCAGAACAGGGCTTACTTCTCCACCTGCACTTTCAGACATGAAGAGAAGGCCTCTCTGGGTTCTGCTGTACCTCTTCGATCAGGCACTCCTGCCTTTGTCGGTTGGACCCACTTGGGCCACCTCTAATCTCAACAAAGTCCCACAGTGGCAATTTTTTACGTCTTAGGTGCGCGCCAGAGCGCGGCGTCTGAGGCCCTGAGTGGAAGTGACGGAGAGTTCTGTGGAAGAGATGCATTTCCTATTCTGTCTGCTCGTCACCTCTTGAGCACTTGGGGTAATATCATAGCAAACTTGTCTTTTTTCTTCTTCAATGAAAGAGGCCTGCTCATCTGATGCTTGGCTGGGAATCAGATACACTCATCATTAATGCATGGCGGAGCCGCGAGTGGATCACTCGTTTGATGCGTGTATCTCTAAACTATATGTACAGCTGGGCTTGATCACCGTTTTATGTATTGTTCGGCGGGAGAGTTCCAGCGCGGCGGAGAGACTCCGGGGACCCCCAATTAGAAGCGACTTCTTTGTGAGGATTGCTGTACAGGACATCTGAACAGGCCCCAGTGATCCCGTGTAGACTACTTTGTTAGCATACTTTAGGTTTCCGGCTGGCTCCTTATTTCCAAGATGTCTCGTTACCCCCTGGTCACGTGGCGACGTACACGATTGTGACTTCTTCGGAGAGTTTGCAACATGCACTGTTCAGATAAACATTGCTCTTTTTTCTCTTGCTTTTTTCCCTTTTTATTTAATTGCCAGGTTACCAGTTTGCGGGTTATCTGGTAAGAGCCAGCTTCTCTCTTACTGGTTCCAAGATATCTATGGGAATTTCGTAGTATCAATCGACCATGAAAAAATACACCGTGCAAAGTTTTAAATCCTTTCACAACACTGAAAATTTGCATTATTTCGGGGCATATTACCAACAACTGTCTTTTCTGTTTTTGTCTCTTTTTCTGGAGCTCGGGCTCGGCATTAGCAACTTTGTTGATATTTTAAAATCTCCTGCATCTAGCTACTGACTTATGCAGCTACTCATTCACTGTGCCACTCATTCAGTGATTCAGTCCTCTGCTTACTTTCCACTTCACCCGTTCGTTCAGCCGCCCACCGACTGATTCTTTCACTCATTCCCTGTCGTAGGATATACTCCTGCCAGTCATGTTTGTCAGCCCCACCCAGCTGACCCCTACCTGAATAACTCAAATGTCAATGGTAGTCTGGCCACTCAAACCTTACAATGTTGGACTGGGGTGGAAATTAGGCCAAAGCCTGTTTGTTTCAACGTAAATATGGTCCGGGAGGCACCTACCCGGCACCACTTTAGCCTCCAGTAAAGGGCAAAGCGGAAGTTACTTCAATTCTTGTTTTTTTGCTATTTCTGAAACAACTTTTATGGTTAACTAAAAATGGCGGTGCTCCAACAGGACCCAGTGAAGAACCACAGACTTCACAAGCTAACCACATGCGCTTCCCTTCAATGCCTAAGGCGTGCCTCTGCAGCGCCATCTTTTCAGGGGGCAGTATCAGTAACTAAAAAAAGTTAATGTATCTCAAATTGCACATGTTTGTAGTATGAGGCAACTTAATTGAAAACTCCACATTGACCCTCATTACGGGCCTATTGATATGCACGTGTTAATTAGGTTTAATAAACTCCACTGCAGATTTATCCTTACCCAGCAGATTATTGAGCATAATTCTAAAATCACCATCCGTCGTGCTATACATTGTCCCTGGGGCACAACAGAAGTGTGCACCCGCTTTTCGCGCACCTAGGGTACGGTGACATTACAAAAGGGGTCACAGACGCTAGGTCATCTCCTTCTGTTATACTGATAGTGCTTGCACACTTGTAGCATCAGCAATATCATGGGCTGATGTTCCTTCATTTGCATGAGGGCGTGGTCTCTTGCAAATGAGGGAATCACTTTGCCTTTGCGACCACGCCCTATTAGGAATGCGGTAAGAACAGAAATAATGGTTCCTTTGGAATAATATAGCAATCTTTGATAATAATTGTTTGCGCAATCGCAATAAAGATGTGTTAGGTTGATATTGAAAGGAGAAGAAAGCATATACACTGCTGTTAAACAAACAAAGCAATAGTGCATAGTGTCCCTAGTGAACATGGATGCTAAAACAATGGTGACATATTAGTGATATATACATGTGGTTTTCAAACTATATATATAAAAACGAATGTATGTCTGTCTGTCTGTCTGTCTGTCTGTTTGTCCTTTATGCATTACTACACCATTCATCCGATCGCCATGAAACTTTGGGAAGTTGTTGAGTACACTCCTGCGAAGGTTTCTGGCATATGCATTACTACACCATTCATCCAATCGCCATGAAACTTTGGGAAGTTGTTGAGTACACTCCCGCAAAGGTTTCTGGCATATGCATTACTACACCATTCATCCGATCGCCATGAAACTTTGGGAAGTTGTTGAGTACGCTCCCGCGAAGGTTTCTGGCATACATTTTTTTAAAATATCGGCCCCCCAGGGCCCTCATAATCTTTCGAATACTGAATTTTTCCATTTACAGAATACCAGGCAAAGCAGCAACGTATAAGTCCATCGATACTGTGATGAATCAAGACAAAGTTGGCAATTATCCAACGGAATTCTTGAATTCACTGGATTGGCCAGGTATGCCACCGCACATTTTAACATTGAAAATTGGCGTGCCGATCATTCTTCTCTGAAACATTAATCCACCACGACTTTGCAACGGTACAAGACTTTCAGTGAAAAAGATGATGAACAATGTCATCGAAGCTATAATTTTGAATGGGAAATTCAAGGGGAAAGATGTACTGTTGCCACGTATTCCAATGATCCCAACAGATATGCCTTTTGAATTCAAACGTTTACAGTTTCCGGTGCGACTCGCTTTGGCAATGACCATCCACAAAGCACAAGGACAATTGCTGCAAGTGTGTGGACTAGATTTGGAGAAACCGTGCTTCTCACATGGACAACTGTATGTGGCCAGCTCACACGTCGGAAAACCTTATGATTTATTCGTGTACGCACCAGACTGAAAAACAAAAAATATCGTGTATCCACAAGCACTCGAATAAATAAATAGAATTAAAACAACACATTGAAATGTTTTCCATATTAAAATGAATAAGTTTCAATAAAAATGACATAATGTAAACTGAATATTATCATAACAAGTTTCCTTAAATTTCCTTTCTTATGAGATCGCAGCAACGCGCGACGGGTACGCTAGTATTATATAAAGTCAACCATCTTCAATAATACACTGTGGAACACCATCCTAATAAGGACGCTGTAGCGCCTATTATTCTATAAGGACGCTGTTCCACTGTGTGTTATTGAAGATGGTCGACTTTATATAATATTGGAAACCACATGTATATATCACTATATGTCACCATTGTTTTAGGATCCATGTTCACTGGGGACAATATGCACTATTGCTTTGTTTTTTTAATTAGAATTTTGAAAAAAACTGTATATTCCTTTATACATAAATTACGATTGCGACAACCAGAAACAGCAGTGTTCTCCTTTTAATATCAACCTAACCCATCTTTATTGCGATTGTGTAAACAATTATTATCAAAGGTTGTTTTTGTTCTTACCTAATGACTCTGGTTCCGAGTAAGTAGGGTCTCCCTTATCTTCTTTTCCCGACTATTAGGAATGCGGGGCAGAGGCAAACATACCCACTGAAAGTGCACCATATAAAGGCAGCCCTCTGAGGAGAGAAAGTGGTCTGATGAACCCCGTCAAGACATCCCCCTGCAGATGGGTGCAGTCAATCACTGCCTGCACTGTGAAACATGGAGCAACTTTGAATCAGCTGCTCTGTATTTCACTAGAAATGCGCTGCCCCTAGGGCAGCACCAGTTCGCAGCTGCCCTGGGGTCAGCACATTTTTTGTAATAAAGCACACTGTCCTAGTTTGCCCGCAGTGCACCATTTGCAAAGTGCGCTGTGATGCAAGTAGTTAAAATGTGCCCTATACATAACAATGCCCCAGTTATTTTCATGTAGTATTTCAGGGCGGGACCTAAGGCAGTTGCAAAAAGCAAGTGCTGGCATCAAGCCCTGAAATTCCTAGTGAACTGAGCTTGACTAGAGCCTTTTTGAAATTTCATTACTGCATTACACTTCTTTCACTTGACGTGTGTAGTGCTCAAGTATACACAAAAGTGATTAATTGAAGGCTCAAATTAATCTCAGCCACTGGTAATTACTCAGGGCACAATTGCAGTCCATAGGTATTTTGCACACCATGCTACCTCGGTTTGGACCCAGCCATATGCAAATCAGTCTTGACCCTGCTCCAATAGGAATAGAGTAGCGCAAAGTACCAGGCCAGGTCCTCCGTGAACTGGGATGCAAGCAACCCATTACTGTTTTCACCCTGATTGGGGCTCTTAAGTTGGAAACAATGCATTGGGATACCACTCGAACGATTGCCCATTGTTAGACTTATTGCAAGCATTTAGCCCATCACCTTCAGTGTGTTTGGTGTGCAGAACCTTATCAGTGCATGTTAGATTAAATCCTTATCCCACACACAACAATAAGTAACTTCCCTAAGGAGTTTGTTTCCCGTTGATAGTTGGGCTTGCAAAGCACCAGAAGAATGTTCTGTTGCCGGTGATGCTAGTGATGGCCGCTCCACTCAATCTAGAGATCCATGCTAGCTTGAGAGGGATTTGTTGATCTCTAAAGTGCTTCTGCGATCATGGCGGGCACCCTTTCGGCAAAAAGGAAAAAACAGACAACAGTTTGCTATGTCATGCATGGGGTTTTGCAGACTGATTGACATTTTTTATTTGCCTTTTTTTAGAGACAAAACCGAAGGGGGATTGCCTTTGAAAAAGAAAAAGCAATTACCCTGACGGACTGGAAGTTTTCTCCAAGAGCGTGGCGGGCGTTTGGGTATTTTCCATTCCCAGGATCACCAAGGTGCCCATGGCAGTCCTAGGAATGAAAAAAACTTAGATAGTTATATTGGTGAACCCTTTAACACCATTCTTGATGGCAGATGGATGAGGTAAATTCAATACAGCATTTTATTTGTCTATTAATTTCTTTGTTTATTTATTAGTGTTTTCGTAGACGCCGATTCATTCTGCTTTAACGTGATAATATGAAATAAATACAATTTGAGAAAGTAATCCAAAAAAGTTCAAGCAAGAAAATATAACTAAAGCTAAAAAACTGAGACGTTTGCTTAGAAAGTTAGCAAATGCTATGCCCAAAATTGAAGTAAAATAAAAGCTTAGAACAGCAGAAATATTTACATCGGTAGGTTTTGAAATGAACCATCAACCAGATGGTCTCAGTCTGACACCAGAATCAGTTGAAATGGTGCTGGTGAAGTATGAAATTGATCGTTCTGCGTGCCACATCCTGGGAATACTGATCTCCACGGTTATCTAGTTCGATCTGTAAAATTGTAGTTGTTTGGCTGAGTGCTGAAACATTTTACACCATGCATTGATAAATATAAAAAAGCGAGTGAAAGTGCAAGACCGTAGGTTTCTATGGAAAACCCATATAATCTTTCATACCGTACATTTACATTGAGGGCCCCATTATGATGGCGGTTGGACGAGCGTCTGACCGCCATCGTTTCGGGCTTGAGGCTGTCCTACAAGGAGCCGGTGGTCCCATCAGCCTAATTACGCTATGACCTCCGTGCAGGCGGTCGTAAACATCCCTTTTTTCATTGCGACTTGTGCTGTAGCCCAGAAAAAGGGCCACAGCACAAGCCGCAAGGAAAAAGGGATGTTTTAGAACATCCATGCACCTTATGCCAGGCACCATGTGGTGCCTGGCACATGGTGCATGGATGCAGGGGGCAGAGTTCCCTACAGTCCCTTTCTGTCTGCCTTTGCATGGCGGTCAGACTGCCATGTAAAGGCAGAGGGAAATGGACTTTGTAAACCCTACGGCGGTGCCTGTGAAGGCACCAATTCCATTGTAGGGATTACAGTCCAACCGCCACCCTGACGGGCTCCTTGAGCCTGTCAAAGGCAGCGGTCTTTCCCCCCACCCAAATCGCTCCAATCACCAGAATTGTAATCCAGCTGTGAGACCGATACAATGGATGTCAGGCGGACATCTTTGGTGGTCCGCCTGTCACTGTAATCAGGCCCTGAGTTTTTTTCAAATATCCTAATTGATTTGCAGACATGTCTGCTCAATATTACATTCCTTGATCCTCACGGTAAAAGGGACCACCCACCATAGGGGTGGGGGTCCCGTGGGGGCAATTAGGATGCACCCGTGACAGTGGCGGGTGCATCCTGCATTCCTGGCATTCTGGCGGGTGGTGCACTCAGCACTGCCCGCCACAATGCCAGGAAGGTATGTTGTGGACTTCCATGCACAACATGGCAGGCACCGCATGGTGCCTGCCATGTTGTGCATGGAACTGCTGGGGGGTACCATAGGTACCCCTCATGTGTAAACCCCACCTCCAGAGTACCTGGAGGCCCGCAACGGGCCCCTGCGGTCAATTTCCACATGCTTTTCTGCGACGGACAGGCATCTTTCCTCACCCATGTTAATATGACTGGCGGTGTCTAACAGACACCGCCACCATATTAAACCCTTTTCCGCCCGGTCAACTCGTTCACCAGGCGGAAAAGCGGCGGATGGTCTTTCCATCCGCCGCGGCCCCCCCCCGCCATAGTAATATGGCAGTGGGGAAATGGGAGGTGGGTGGGGTCGGTTCACGGGCGGATCACCACCGCCATGCGAGCGGTGGCGATCCGCCCGTGATCCTAAAGGGCCCCTTGATATTTATGAAATGTTACTTATTATTGTGGGTTAAGACCTGTCTTCGAAATAATTATGCACATGCAAATCTTTGAACTTGGCATTGAAATCACATTTGAAACTGTGCAATATGGCTGTCACCGATTCTGTTTTTCAAGACTAGACCTTGAAGCCCCAGAGTTTTTCAGCCTACCACTGTATTTCATTGCTAGACAGACTTTTACCCGTACCTCGTAAGGGTGCTAACGTTCATTTTCCCAATGCACCACCTTCTAGGAAAACATATTAGAAAAGAAGCAATCAGCCAAGGGTGCCAGTACTGCTCTAGTCAAGAAACCCCCAGACAAATCCAGAAGGAAATGGAGTAATCTTATCATAGAGAAATTAGTGCAATTAAGCATAAAACATTTAATGAGAAAAAAAACGAACTCTATCCACAAATATGAAGAGGCAAAATGATTCACAGATAAAGAGAAATTCAGAAACAAGTGTCTGAAGCGAAAAAAGGGGGCGAGGTTTACTAATGAAGACTGCTTTGTGAATAATTGCAATGCAATAAATCAAATTCATTAATTGCCTAACGTGGAGATCCATTGCTGGCACTTCTGAGGTAATCCCAGCGGAGTTTTAACATTCACCTGTTATTTTTTTAAATGTTATTATCATTTCATATAAGCCATAAAGCTGCTGTTATTGTTACATTTCATTCATTTGGCATACAGTAAGCTATGACCACATGTAAACAATCACAGATGGCCAAATGAATAAATTCATTATAAAACATCCCTGCCTGTTAGATGTAAAACAGGTGTGAAACTTGATCTTGCCACTTGTCACATTGTCAGGTGGTGTGTTCTCAGTATAAAATTCAGGTCATCTTGGTGGGAATTACATTTGTTCTGGATATAGCTGTCAGATGTAACAGACAATGGGGCATATTTTCAAGAGTTTATCGCCACCAGAATGTCACTTTTTGTGACTTTCTGGTGGCGTTGAGTCATTCGCCTTATTTACAAGGCGGTGTTAACCCACTCAATGTTGCTTAACGCCATCTTGTAAATAAGGCCCCTTTTCACATAGCACTTAGCGTGAAATGGGTGGGCAATGGGTGGTGCAGTGGGTGTTCTGCCACAACACCCATTGTTTTTTGACTCTGCCCCCTATTTACCAAAGTTGCATAAAGATGGGGCGCGCCAAAAATAAGACCAGAAAAAACCTGGTCTTAACCTGGCAAAACTAGGAGAAATGATTACTTTCTCCTTGTTTTTGCTGTTTCTATGTGCGCTACATTATGTAGCACACATAGAAACAACAAATCCAAATCTTCACTAGTGATTGTTCATGTGTAGGAAGGTGTCCTTTCTGCTCATAAACAATCATTTAAAAATGACAAGTTGCAACTTCTATTTGTGCTGCACAAAGCAGCACACATAGAAGTTGCACATCTCCATTACTGATTATTTTAGTGCAGGAAGGGACACCTTCCTGCACATGAACAATCATCCCTCATAACACAGACACCCTAACCCTATTGGCCAAGGGTGTCTCATTGGTACTAGGCGGCTAAATTTAGCACCATCACTAGGGAAACAGAGATGTGCTTTGCATTCTTGTAAATAATGCGCATCCCAGCGTTTGGAACCTGTCTGAGCATGGCGTTAGCAAACTAGGCTTAACACCGAGCTCCGAGAGTTTCCTCGTAAATATGCCCCAACATGTTGTAACAAATCGTGACAAAAACTCACTCATCCCAATGGCATATACAGACAGGGACTACCTCCCTCATAAATCAGAATAATATGTTGGATGTAGTTTGCTCCATTCACCCACAAGAATATTTTTGGAGTGAAATCGTAGACAAAAACATCTATTATAATGAGGGATGTATGTGTCCAAACTAGTGTACATAAAAAGAGGCTCTAATAGTCATGAAAAGTCCTGAACTAGTAGATCTTCCTATGAGGGGGGAATTCAATATGTGTTTTAAGGGGGTCTGGTATCAGCTTTCTCTGCCTTAAACAAGGAGGTGTGCAAGTCATCCCATTCTCTGGCAATAGAGTGTTTATGTAAACCTTGAGCCACCTCCCTGCGTAGTGCCATGCTCTCACTTGCTGTAATTTTATTGACTGCTTAACATTGGGAACCAGCAAGGATTTCCACATCATTCTTATGGCCCATTTCACCACTATCAGTAGAAAGTCAGCAAACTTGGTCACTGCATTACTTCCTTTAGAGGGTAAAGTCAAGCCTATGAGGCACCTCAAAGGTTGTATATGTTTTCTGACCTGTCACCCGATCAAACAGGGTCTGTAGCTCATGCCAGACCTGGTCTATTACTGGGTATTTCCACATCATATGAAATAAATGAGCCCTTTCTGCATAGCAGTGGGGGCAACAAACCATTCCATTAGGTTAACGTTTGCATAACACATAATAGGATATGTAGGCTTCTGATAGCACTGAATTTGATGTAGCCTAACCCGGCACAAACCTTTTGTGGGATGGTCGAGAAGCCAGTCACAGTCCTTGTCACTAAAAAGGGTGGCCCAGGCCTGCTCCCCAGTGGGTTTTGATCCTGGTGAGTGGGTTAGAACATAGGGGTTCATTAGGATTTCGGGCGGTGGCACCACCGCAGTGCTGGCGAGGTGGAAAAACACCTTTTTCCACCCGTGAGCAGCGGGAAACACGTCAGCCATATTAGTATTGCAAAACATAGACCAGTTCCCGTCTGCCGCGGAGCGACACGCACCGCCATCAAAGTGCGCCCACCACCGCGGTGGTGGGAGCCAATGGAGACTCACCGCCTTGCGGAATGACGTTCGCCCGCTCCACAAATTAGGATGGCCCAAACAAGCAGACGCACCGCAGCGGAGACACCACCAAACCAGAAACGGCGGAAACTCGACAGCGGTGCGCGATAGCAGAGACCCGGTCCACACCCCCCTGGTCACGACCGCCATGGACCCAGCTCTACATGTATTTCAGGTGCTGTACCTGCTACAGCATTATCATATCATGGGCCGCGATGGACGCCGCCGCAGATACTCAAATACACAAATACAACAGACAACACACGGGCTGACACAGTGTCCAAAACCACAACAGACACCCTGCTGGGGGCAACAACACATCCACAAGGGCACCCACACATGTCGGAATGTCGGAATGTTTGTAAAGCGCACAGCTACCTCCACCGGAGGTGTCCCGGCGCTGTCCGTATACCACTTAGGAACCCTTCCTGGCTTTCCTGGGAAATGTCCACTCCTGGGCACCCCCCAGGTGCAGCCAGGCATCCCAGCGCTTTTGGGGCCGTTGTGGAGACTAAGCAAGCTATTGCGCAGAGTTGCAGCGTGGGACCCATGATCAGAACAGGCACTGAGGCGATAATATCCAGTCAGGGGAATTAATGAGCCGGAGACCCGCCGAGGCAGGAATTGAACCCTGGTCCCTGGCCAGAGCTCTGCATCAAGGTCTGCCTGCTCTAACCATTGAGCCACACTTCTCCACAGTGACCCACCTGCCACCAAGTCATCCCACTGCATCCTGGACACGCATCGACAGCGAACATGCAGCAACGTCCCGGTCCTGGTCACGTCACTGCAGCAGTCAACACATGTGCACAATGCAGAAGGATGGGCCAGTCCAAGGCATGGGCAGGGCACAAACACCACAGGGACACACCCCCTCCAACCACACATCAACACACCCCATCAAGTCACAGGCCAGGTGCCCATCCTGTGCACCCCCATGCACACCAACAAGCAACAAGCACAGAAACAAGCAAGCTCAATACACACCCTGCTCCACACAACAAACAACCAGGAAGACAGCCACTGCAGGAGTGGCTGACAAGGAACACACAACACCAGTGCCACACACACTGAAGGCTGCCAATACTCGCCAGCACATAAACACACACAAACAAACACACACTCTGGGTGTAGCCACAACCAGAACACACACACAGGGATGCCTGAACAGCTGCCTGCCTAAAAACAACACCCAAAAACTACAGGAACACACACAGAACCTCATCAGAAACAGACATACCCTGACAGCCAAACTGTGGAAAGGCAATGGGAGCACAGACACAACAGGAGTGCACAACCTCATCACTCAGGAACAAGACACACACAACATAACACAAATCACACAAGAAGTGCGCCAGCACAGAACTACACTGCCACATGAAATCAAAAATGAACAAACACCAGAGGACATCAGGGGATGCACATCAGGCAATGCCAAGGCCACAAACACACAGAATTGTATGCACAACAAGCACTGTGTGCACAACAAGCAGAACAGTCACACACAGACATGACTGACACAACTCAACACACACAACACTAATCAGCACAGCACAAACACACCAGCACACCCAGGAAGTGAAGCAATACCACAGCCAACACACATACGTCCAACACAACAACAACAGATGCACCACTCCGGGATACAAGAGCACAACCATCTTGACCAGAGCACTGGGCAGCACACACAGTTGAAGTGCACATGAGCAATCCTGACTCAATATTAGCACAAGAACAGAACACATAAACCATCGAGGCAATGTCCAGAGTGGAACATCACTCTTGGCCCAAGAACTGCACCACAAAGCACAGTTTCACAAATGAAGTGATGGGGAGGCACACACACATGGACAACAAGGGGACAGCTGACATCAAAAATAACTGACTTGCATGTCAGTAGTAGACATGTAAGGGGTGTACTATACACAAATAGAGAGAGTGTAGACTCACAATGGGTAGGCATAAGTGGCACACATAGGGGATGGCATTACACCACACACACCATGCCATACAGGAGGATAAAAGGTACCATGTGCATGCAATGCATGGGAAACAGAACCACAATGGCAGTGTGGAGCAGCAGGGCTACACAGTCCACACAAACACACTCAAGACACATTGATGATCAAACAAACACAACACTGATGTGCAAATCACACACTTTGCACACTCATAAGTAACCATAACAACAAGGAGAAGTCAGACAGAACAGCATGGACACACCAACACACTGCACAGTGTACAACAGACAACTCACACATGTGCATACAACCATATCCACAGGGCACAACAAGCCAAACAACAGGCACACAACTCCTGGGTGACACATGTGTGTCTTTCACAATACAGGGGCATGCACACATCCACACCCACTACAAAGTCACACTCTTCACACTGCAAACCACTTGACTACCCTGTATGCCATGGGACCAGGACTAAGGCCCAACACAAGATGACCATACATATACACAGCTGGGCACACATAAAGGAATAACACACATACATCATGACATTGCCTAGCCTGCATGCAAAGTGTTTCTCTTGGCATGCATGTTGGATTATGGTGTCACAGTCCCTATAATTAAGGATCTTCGCATGCCCCAGGTGGAAGCTTCTCCTAAGGGATACGATGAGCCCTATCAACTGTGAACAAAGCTTAGAGACCTCCTCTGGAGACCACTTTTTTCAGAAACCGAAGACTCAATAAATTGAGTAGGATTGCATCCCACGGTTCCTTCCAGCAGCTCTACGATGTAGATATTATTTCATCTAGATCTCCCTCCTATATCTGCTGCTCTGCCTTCAATGTGTCTTATCCAATTTGTGAGTACCTATGCCTGGAGATCAGAAGTACAGGGCTGTAACTCTAGCAAATCACTGACAAAATATCGAGTACCACAATATTGAGGTACAAAAATATTATGACAAAAATATCGAAGTCAAGAATATCGACATCCTATCTACATCATGGTAAGTACAAAAATATCAAAACAAATATATCGATGTCTAAAATATCGTTGCTAAAAATATAGTTTTTAGAAACTGTTAAAAAAATAACGTAAAATAAAGTAAATAATACAAATAATTAAAAGAAACATAGTTAAAACTATTTTAAAATGTTTAAAAATAATAACTAACATATAGGGGCCGATTCCGATTTGGTAAAATGCACTCCGAATAGCCGTACAGAGCTTTTTTCCCATACGAATCGTATGCAGAACTGTACCCGTACGTACGATGTAGTACGATGTGTATCCTAAGCAGTTCTCCGTACGAATCGTACCGAAGACCGCACAACTCACTAATCCGTATGAATCACATTCGGAACGCGCAGTACGCGATGTCCGTACGGATCGAAGCTGCATTTTCCGACCCAGCAAGTACGAATCGTATCGACAACACTCCGTATGACTCTTTTTCTACGGGAGCTTAAAAACATCCGTAAATGCAGATTTCGCTTCGAAATGTGTACGAAACGGACCCCTCCGGGTACAGTGGAACACCCCATGATTGCAGAGGTACGGTGCATTGGGGTACGGTGCGTACACCCCTGGATTTCAGGGGTACGGTGCATATGTCCCCGTGCGTACACCCCATGATCATAGGTGTACGGACTGTAGGGGTACGGTTCGTATACCCCAAGGTCGTAGGTGAATGGTGTGTACACCCCGTGCGTTGCCCCCTTTATTTTAGGGGTATGGTGCGTATATGATAGTGTTGCCCTCCGTACGAATTGCTCATAAGCGACGTTTACCGTACGAATCGCGTACTCATTCCCCGGTCCGGATCGTACTTGGCGGGTTGTATGGCATTTTTACAAATCGTACTGTTCACTGTGCGGGTCGATGTCGTACGGATTTACCCTTCATTTTCGTACGGTTCGCAATGATTTGGACGTATTTTCTCGCAACGGATCGTACTACGCGATTAGGACCGTTTCGTACGATTCGTACGGAAACGGCTATGAATACGAATCGTCGTACGGATTTGTTTCCCGAATTGGAATCGACCCCATAATGTTAAAATAAATTAAACATATACATATGAAATATGATATATATACTTACTAAATAATATTGGTAAATAATTCTGTTAATAACTAATAAATTGTTAAAAACATTTTATACATTATAAATACATATACACATACAAAAATAATATCAATAAAAATATAAAAAATATATATAACAAATTAAAAAAACGACAATATTTTTAATCTTTTTAAAATAACTTATACACAACATTAACTAAAACAATACATACAAATATTGGATAGCGGAGGGAATAAAATTACTATTCCAACTCCAGAGAGTGCAACAGTAGAGAAAGTGTTGGATAGCGTAGGGGTAAAAATAACTATTCCAACTCCAGCGAGTGCAACAGTAGGGAAAGTGTTGGATAGCGTAGGGGTAAACATTACTATTCCAACTCCATAGAGTGCAACAGTAGGGAAAGTGTTGGATAGCATAGGGGTAAACATTATTATTCCCACCCCAGAGAGTGCAACAGTAGGGACATTGTTGGATAGTGAAGAGGTTAAAATTACTATTCCCACTCCAATTATTGCAACAGTAGGGAAAGTGTTGGATAGCGTGGGGGTTAAAATGACTATTCCCACTCCAAAGAGTGCAACAGTAGGGAAAGTGTTGACAGCGTAGGGGTTATAATTGCAATTCCAACTCCAGAGAGTACAACAGTAGGGAAAGTGTTGGATAGCGTAGGGGTAAAAAGTACTATTCTCACTCCAGAGAGTGCAACACTAGGGAAAATGTTGGATAGCGTAGAGGTTAAACATAACAAACTTATTAATAATTTGTTTTAATTAAATAATGAATTAATAAGAAATTAATAATAAATTATTTATAAATACCAATAAAATAAAATTTATAAATACTGTAATAACATTAAATTACTTCCGACCCTATTCCCCAGTAAATCCCCAACCCGCTACTCATAAAAATTAACACAATTACTATATTCATCAATTAATAAATGAATAGAAATGAATTACCAATTAATATTTAATTAACAACACATTAATTATCAATACCAATAATTAATAAACATTATTTACCAATTGATAATTAATTAACAATAACTAATTATCAATACCAATAAATATTAATTAATAATTACTTAATTATAATAAATTACTTCCCACCCTATTCCCCTATAAAAACACAACCCACTCCTAAACTAAATTAACACAATTAATATATTTATCAATTAATAAACATTATTTACCAATGAACAATAAATTAATTATCAGTACCAAAAAATACAAATTAGTAATTAATTTATTATAATTAATTTACTTCCCACCCTATTCCCCTATAAACCCACAACCCGCTCCAATAAAAAATGTACACAATTAATATAATTATCAATTAATCAATTCATAAAAACTAATTACCAATTAATAATTAATTAACAACAAATTATTTATCAATCTCAATAAATAAAAATGTAATCATTACTTAGTTACAATTAAATTACTTCCCACCATATTCCCCTAGAAACCCACACCCGCTACAGAACTAAAATGCAAAATTTTATTTAAAAAAAATGACTAAAACATTTAATACATATATTAAAAAAAAATACAAAACATAACAAAACATGTGAAACACATACATATTAAATACATACTAAAATACATAACACTAACATGAACATCGATATTATTAACATCAATATTTTTGCTATCGATATTACTAACTTAGATATTAACAAAATGATATTTCTTACATTCAGGTCAATATTCTGGTCACTGATATTCTTGATGTCGATATTCTGTCCCTACGATATTAAGACTCGATATTTATGTCGGTTGAAATAAAAAACTCGATATTATGTCTGTGCACCAACTCTAGCAGTGTGAATTCCACTGTGTGTACTCTATCTTTTAGTTTTCTCTGGTCATCACACAAGACACTGAATTCTGGGGCCAGACATTCAACTTCCTGTTCAATGCCGTCTTGTGTACATTACCCCCTCAAAGATCTTGTGCAACATCATTGGTGGGTAGTCCACCATTTCTAGAGTATTAGTGAGGCTAAGAGTGGCCATACTCCTTTCTGCAACAGCCCGGGAGACCTCTTGAGCACAGATGAAGACGTCAGTTTGGGGGGGGCTTTGGATCTGCCCATTTCAACCAATGACTCCAGCTCACCTCACTCAGGGGTGTGTCCAACAAGGACAGGCAACAATGAGGGCATGAGCAGCTGGAGAGGAACTCTTTGCTGGTTGCCTGTCATGGTCCAAAGAGGTAGGGTCAAAGTGATAGCAGTAATTAACTGTGATCATTTGCTGGATACAGTATGACCCATGTGTATCCCAATATAGCTTGCAATGTCAGGAAAGGGCATCTTTTGGCTCACAACCACAGTCCAGTAAGAGCCTTCACAAGTCCAGGGTGTCTCCAGCAACTCACAGGGCCCCAGTATTTTAAGTTGTGGAGGTTAGGAAGAAAAAGTGGCAGGAAGAACAGGTGGGGAGGCTGCTTCACAGTACAACAGTTTTCTAGGAGAAACTTTGCTCTGTGCTCAGGGCCACATCTCAATACAAAGAATGGCACTCTCCCGTAGCCACACACAAGGATAGAACGTCAGCTCATTGAGTTCCTGTGGTTTGCGTACAGCACTGGACTTTGCCCTGGAGCCCCACTCAACACCTACTGGAAACTGTGCCAGAGGCCAGTTGCAACACCTGGTTGGACCACGCCATGTAGTAGGAAGCCCTCCTCCCATCTCAGACCATTGTGGTGCAGTAATCTCTTTAGGCGGCATCTCCAGAAATGCTACAAACTTGTCTTCTTTGGCAAAGGGTCCGGGGACCACTCGTGCCGCGACCTGCCCTCATGTCGGAGCAAGCCAGAGGGCAGCCATCAGTGTGTGAGAGTGAACGGGCGAGTGGCAGCTCCCGGCGGCTCACCTCAATGCATCTACCACTCGATGGCAGGGGCTCAGAGGGGAGTCATACCAGGGCCCCATCTCCAGCAGTCAGCAGGGCTAAAAAAACTATGGGCTGCACAGCGTCAGCAATATTCCCATGTTGTCATTGCTCCACCCAGATCACAGGGTCACTCACTCCACAATGCCTGCCCGCATGTTGGATAGCAGAACTTAAACTTAATATCTATTGTCTGTGACATACACATACATTTATTCGATGCAAGGTTGAGATTTCTTTCTAAAAGTAAATAAGAACTGCATCGACCAAGTTAATTTCACAAGACATATTTTCTTTTTTTCGTTTCTGGTTCAGATACATCAATCGTCACCTTCCACAACACCCTATTTATTCATCAGTCATTGGTAACAAACATGACAACAAAGTGCGCAAGCTATCCTATTGACCTTTATGTAAAACATATGTAGTGTAGGGAAAAGATCATGTTAGTCAAATACAAAAAGTAAATAACTACATTTACTCCACCTGTCTTCATCCACTGTTTCCTCTCCCCTGTCGCCAACTGTTTCCTGGGTTAAAGAAAAAGGACAAAAGCAGGTTATTGTCCCCTCCATGCCCCCACCCTGTACTAGGGTACAAGGGGATCACTTTGGGTCGTCATCGTTGTCATCATCTGATCCGTCCAGTGCAGCGTAGTAATGCAGGAGGCTGTGGATCATCTTACGGCACATCAAGGTCAATGTCTTCCTTCTTCCCTACTAAAAGGAGATTTCTGGAAAACAGAATAACATCTTTAAAACAGCACAGGAGCCTCAAGCAGCCCTGGAGGTCACCTAGTGCAAATGTCCCTGGGAACAAGCCATACATCACAGAGTCCGCCATGATGCATGAGGTAGGAATCCAGGCCTAAAGCTCCGTGCCTAGGGCCTTCAGCAGGTCCTGTGCGTACATGCACTCCCAGAAGAGATGGTATGTCATCTCATCCATGGTGACCCCTCTTGGGCAGGACTTGTATCAGTTGAGTCCTCTTGCCTGCATGAAGGCTCTCATGGGAAATCCTCTTTAAATGGCCATCCAGGCGATGTCTTTGTGCTGGTTTGTCAGGTGCTTAGATGTGACATTTCCCCACAAGTGGTCCGTTGTGGCAGAGGGGAGGGCGATGATCGGCTCGCTGATATTCCTTTCATGTATCTTGCCTTGGACAAACCTTGGGCTCCATGTGGCGGGGGCAGCAGCCTCGAACCTGAGCTCCTTCACAAACTTCTCCACTTTCTTGTAGAACCACGGGGTCTTCCAGTTGTACGGGATGGCGCTCACCCACTCTGCCCATCCGAGGCGCATCCACATTGGCAACAGGAAGAAACGTACCATCAGAAAGCTGACATGGCTCTCATGTTCGGTCCTCAGGGTGTTCCTCACGGAGTGACAAACGAAGATTCCCCTCAGGATGGTGGCAATGTCTGGCACTCCCTTGCGTCCCTTGTCATGGGCCTTGAACATCACCGCCCTCTTCGCTCTGTCCACCTTCGAGCTCCAGATGAAGTAGAAGATCATTTTCATAATGGCCTTGGCTGCGCGGTCTGCACAGGCCCCACTTGAGCGACATACGTGAGCACTGGCAGGGTCTCGTTCCACAGGACCAAAGACATCCTTTCAATTGTTAGCTTCTGGAGGCTCTAGAGTCCCAGCTTCTGCCTCGTCTTCTCCAGTCTTTCTTCCCATGTCTTCTCCGCTGCACCTTCTCTGCCAAACCAGACTCCAAGGATATTGACCATAAAGGAAATCACACTCCCAGCTGTAAAATGAAAGCACCAGCTATGAAAGATTTTAAATGCCTAAGATAAAGCTGGGGAGGGGATGATTTTAGGGTCCTCCCCAACTTAGGATGAGGACCGAGAAGTTGATTTGAAAAACAAGAGAATGTGATGCTGAACATTTTGGTGGTGGTCCCATCATCCTAGGACCCCCCTCAGGCAAAGATATGGGCAACATCCTTTTTTAATAAAAGGCCCTTGTGACGGGGCGGTTCGAAAGACCGAGGGACAGACCCCTGAGTCAGACTGGTGGACAGTGGCCCCGCTTTTACCTGCTTCTGTCCCTTCTCTGCAGCAGCCCAATCCGTATCTCTGGGAGGACTGGCTAGAAGAAGATGACGATAACCATTGGCAACATGAGGAATTGGGACCTGGTGCCTTTAACTGGGAGGATACTTGTGGTGAGGACCCGCCCTAGCCCGCGTCACTACCCGAACCACATCAAAAGGAGGAGGGACCCCGGAACCGACGGACGGCGTTTCCCAGGAAGAGAGAGTGCTACATTGCGGAGAGAGGAGTTGGAGAGGATCGAGCGAGGAAGCGGAGAAGTACGAGACGGACGCGAAGTGGTAACCTAGAGGTGACCCGGAGAAGCCAGGAGGCCACCGACTTCACGAGTCGCCCCGCCACGCTCCCGTGGGAGGAGCGTGGCTCCAACAGGTACGGGGCAAAGTAGCGGGTTTGGTGGGACGGCGTGTCCAACCTTTGGAGTAACCAGTACATTGTGTAAAGCCCCCTTTATAGTCTCGTAAATACCCCCCTCCTCGTGAGCACTAGCGAATCACTTATACCAAGGGTTTAAAGCACTTGTGCACTTGGTTTCCCTCACACCGGGCCCGAAGTCTCCAGAGCCCAAACCTTTCCTAACCCGACCATATTTATTTTCCTTCTCTCCTGGTACCCGTACCTGACAGAGAACTGTTCCACTCGTCTAAAGACATCCTGGATCCTCTAAGGAAGCCCGCAACAGACCCGGCAGCCTTTGCCCGAGAACGAATCACCAGCAGAAAAAGGAGATCCTATATAAAAATAAAACCCTCTTTGAAATCTGTACTAAAAGCTTCCGACTCCATCTCTTCGGCCCCGGCTACCCCTGTACAGCCCTGCAAAGCATTATGGGGCGAGTTTCTGTGGTGCAGTGAATTTTAGAGCAGCGACTCTCCCACTGTTCTGGGGCAAGCAGTAAAGAGGTTTTTCTTTGTTTTTTCCCTATTTTGCTACAGCTTAAAGTCTCGGTTTAATTTTTCTTCGGGGTGCTTTAACAATATTAAAGCAAAAAAGGATTGCAGATTAAGTGATTTGTCCAGAATTACAAGATGTTAAACCAGCACCGCAACTGGAACCTGGTTCTTGTGCTCCAAGTTCGGCAACACTGGCCGTTATGCCTATGCATCATGCCCCCGTGCGCTGAACGCACTCCCTTCCCTCCTCGTTTGGCATGTTATCGTCGCATCCAGCGTTTTCACCATCGAGCTGCATGTTTTCCTCACTACACTCCACTCAAGCTACCTTGCTTTGGCCAATTCGCACCACCCGTGTTTGTACTCACCGCACTCGGCGTCTTCCTCGGCACTTCCACAAACACCAGTGGAAATTGCTCTTGACCTCGATACACACTATGCAGGTTCTTTCAACCACCGCTTTATTATCATTAAACCTGAATGTTGCCCTGATTCTTACCGGCTAAATCACGGTACTCGCGTTTTCATCTCCCACACCCGGCAATGTGTCCTTTATATGACCTGCAAACAAAGGACTTTATGATTGACATGCTGTACGACTTCCTGTTTGTAATTCCCTATTATAACCACCCATCTCTCCCGCCCCTTTTTTCCCCCTTCTTTCCCCCATTTCTTTATGTGTTAAGTATATTGTTGGTGTTGTACATATTGTTATCTCAGGCTTACAGTATCACTGTCCTGATGATGATCCCAGTTACCTATTGAATGGGATCGAAACGTCGTCGACCTTAAAAACAGCGTGCACAAAAATAATTGTATTTTAATGTATCACGTCTTTTGCTACATATCATGCTTGTCGCTTTATGTATAATTATGAACAAGCAACCTTTCTGTTTCGCCTGAATGTTTTGAATTTTGCTTTGGTTTCCTCATGATTTTTTATGTTTATATTGTTACCTTGTCACCTTTTCACACCTGTTTCTGTATTGCCTTGGATACAGGACTGTATCCGACTGGACATTGCAACTGTCCCGTGACAGAAAATTAATTTATTTGTATTAAATTCTCTATCCGGCTGGATAGATCATATAGATTCGACTGTGTTCTATATTTATCGTCTGTTTTTTAATTGGTTGCTTTAACAAGGACCATTGTTCTATACATTTTTCTAGGTCACTTAGCGTCACTTTTATTCTGGAGGTAGGAACATGGATGATCAATTTACATTTTTATAGGGTTGATTCGTGATGATGATGGTGTCTGGAGGTAGAAAATATAACTGAACTTTTATAGATGCTTCATAATATCTTCAGGGTGATGAAAGTATAGATCTGAAAAAAATGATCTGCCTGGGAATGAGCTACTTGCCTAGTACTACATCAAGTAACTTAGATGACACTGAAAAGTTCATCATATCTGTTTCGCTGAATGAATGAGCGCTGCATTGAACAGTGCATCTGATACATTTTGATAAGAAGTAGAGATCAAGGGCTCGATTTGATGAATTTTGATGGGTTAGATGAAGGAGAGAAGGGAAGTGGTTGTGTTATCAGAAAGAGAGTTACAGGTTCGTCGGGCATTGCATGAAAATGCTTGATTTGCAGATATGAATATTTTTGTACTGCAAATTTCCAAATTTAAGCTTCATTTACATCTAGTCTAAGACACTTAGGGCATCATTAGGATGGCAGGGGGGCCATCCTCGTGGTAAAAGGGACCGCCGACCATAAGGGCGGTGGTCCCATGGGGGCAATTAGGATGCGCCCACAACAGTGGCGGGTGCATCCTGTATTTTTAACATTGCGGCGGTCGATGCTGAAATCACCGCCCGCCGCAATGCTAAAAATACATGTTGTGTTTTCCAAAACATAACGTGACAGGCACCGCGCGGTGCTTGCCATGTTGTTCTTTGAAAAGGCAGGGGGGACCCATAGGTACCCCCATGTGTACCCCCCAACCCCCGGAGTCCATGGGGCCCGCAACGGGCCCCCCGGTCGACATGTCAACTGGGCGGAAAAGCGGCAGACGGTCTTTCCGTCCGCCGCGGACCCCCCAGCCATTATAATATGGCGGGGGGTCTTTTCTACAGGCATGGCAGGTGGATTGCCCCCGCCGGGCCAGCGTTGACTACCGCCGGCTCGGCGGGGGCAATCCGCCCGCCATCCAAATGGGGCCTATACTCTCAAACAGGAGATGTTACTTGGTGGTGGTAAGCCCTGTGCTTAAAAAGGGCTTCCTCTCCTTATCATATTTTGCAACAACTAAGTGTAACTTAGATAATTGCTAAAAACTTGTCCCACTAATTCTGGATGCAATATTACTTTCTCTTTCCAATAAGCTTGGAAGGTGCTTGAAAGATGATACCAGAAAAACAGAAATTAAACAAATTCTTGAGAGAATAAATCTCTGCCTTTTTCAGGTTAACGTTTCATCCATGTTTTCATGCAGTCATCCCACTTGAACAAAGACAAAGAACTACATCTGCTTACAAAATGTGACACCCGACAGCCCTTTCAGTGTCACAGTGATGGCTGTCAGCAGCTCTTATGGCCGCTATCATCATTTTTTTGGGAAATGGAAGGGGTGAATTTTACATTAGGTATTACAGAAATGTAAATACAGCCCCCCCCCCCCCCCCTCCAAAGTGGAATGGGAAGTCAATGTTGGCTCAGGTACATGGTAAAAAAAAGCGGCAGTGTTGGGTTCTTTTTTTTTTTATCAGTGAACACGTGTGGGGCCTAAATAAGCAGGGGGTGGAGTGAAGGCGTTTGCTTCATGCAACAGGGAGAGGGGGTGAGGGGGTGTTCCGATGGCTGCAGGCCCGAGTGCATGTGAGGGTTAAGTGCAGCCCTGGAAACAGATGACCTCACGCAGCCTCAGTTTCTTTATCCAACTTCGCTTCCAACTTATTAAAGAGCACACCCATGTTTGCTGAGGTCTGTTTTCTTTCAGCGATGAAACAAGGTAGTAATTAGGTTCCGCCTCTTTAAGAAAAGATGTTTTCCATCCCAATGATAGTCAGGTACAAGTGATAACACTGTTAAATGTAGTGCCTCGTAAATCCTGGGGGGAAAGCTACCAAATAAATGTAGGCAATAAGAGTGATCAACAATAAATTAAGTCCAGGGGACAAGGAATGTACAGCATTATTTTTAACTGCACTGCCCCATCAGGTTTCCATTACCCAGCGTGTCCCACACACCTGGACTTTATTAGAGTGGAACATGAGCTGAACAGTCCCTGGGAGAGGCCACTGAACGGGCTCAGAATAAAACAATGTACAAGTTTAATAGTGGTAACCGACTGCATTTTTCTTAACTCTGCTTTGCTCAAAAATAGAGCTCCAAGATCTGCAGGCAGCTGGGGTAAGTGAAGGCAGCAGGGCTACACCACTGGGATGAACAAAAACTGGACTGCGGACGAGGATGGCTGGACCGTCCAGAGGGCCCATAATCCATGCCAGCGCTGTGTGGTCTCCAGATTCCCCCTGGCTTCCAAAGCAGAAGCCCTGTTTAGCACATTTGTTTTGGGTTCATGTCTTAAAATGTTGTGGAAAAAGAATGTCCAATGGGGCTCATATTTATAGATTTATTTAGCGTAGCTTATCACCCGCGAGAGTATATAAGAGCTATCCATAGGCACGGGGACATTAAGCAATGTGCCCAGAATCACAGGATGTTGCGCCGACGCCGAGATTCAAACCTGGATCCCCAGCTCTCACAGCGGCAGCCCTGGCCTTTGCATCACATCCTCTCCCATCATCCCATCTGCCACTGAGTAGCCTCACCTCATCTTGACCACCCTCAACTCCCAGATCAAGTGACAATTCCAAAACACACATGTATACCCTGCTGCGAACATACGGTCAAGGCCATGAAACATTCACATATTAGGGGTAACCAACAACTCTACAACCCAATACCAATGGCAAAAGCCAGCATCCCTCCAGGAAGAGGGGATTCAGAGTTTAATCTGCACAACATTGCAACATACAATTGCAAAGCACTTACATAAACTAAATCCTATGGTCTGATGGTGTGGGACAGGGTTGGAAATATTTCCTTTTCTAGATCCTGATAAACATTATGGATCCAGTTACATACATTTCCCTAGTTGTTGTAACTTGCACAACACTGCTGAGCAGCATTGCACTTCGAATTGGGATAGTATGCTATCTACTATATTGTGGCATCTCTTTTTATGCATTGGTTATTGCTGGTTATTGCTGTTTTACTTCAGCCTGGTGGTGTGACTGGTGCAGCCGCACTTGACACTGAACTCAGGCAGGAAGGGTAGAGGGCGCCATGTTTCGAAAAAACTTATAGGTTTTAAAGAACCTGCTGAAGAGTTCCTTGCATGTCCAGCAGTTTTCTGACAAAAATCAAAATGTCAAGATAACTGTAATGATTAATGTACCTATTGGAGAGAGATTGGAGTTGTGTTTTGTGCCAGTTGTGACTTTTCATAAATTAGCACAGAGGGTTAATGTGCCTACTGCAAGAACATGTACCCTGCAGATCACAGAACTGTATTTTATGTGGATAGCTTAGTGGGTTATTGCTTTTGTCACAGAGATCTTCTTGTTATTGTGCAGCTTACAAATTACAATCCTAATACAGCTCAGTGACCTATGAAATGTCATCGAACAGCTGCATGCAAACTGCATGGCATAGGTTAGAACGTAATGCTTTTTCCCAGTCTTAGAAATGCATTCTTATCAGTAAAGCCAACCCCAAACACTGTGGTACGTTTTAAATCCTGAGCTTGTGCTTCTCTGGACCAAACAGTATTAAAATATACTGCCTACTAGCATGGATGACACGTGATTCCTGCACCTTGTAATCCTAATCGTTCTATGTAACATTTCCTGTAGACTGATTTACACATGCTTGACTCATTGTCTCTATAATGCGTGGGTGATGTAAAGTGTTTTGACACCCTACACTGGCATCAGTATAGCTATTAAAAAACATGAAATGCATGTGAGAAAGGGGCTATGGAGGGATGAAGGGAATTGTTGTAGGGTGGTAGTGATTAAATCCGTGGAAGAGGAGATCATGGGGGGGGGGGTTGTCACACCTGGCGACGCAAGCTCTAAAACATGGCCCTGTGCTTCAATAAAAAAACAATGTGCACAACGGTATGGGGAGAAATGTTAATTCATAATGAAATTTAAATATAGTTCTTTTATTCGATGTCCCATGTTAAGCGTTTTAACTTTCCACCCTGTGTTTCTTTTTTTCTATTTACCATTAAATATGTAGGAAGTCTGTAATAAGGGTCTCTGGCCAATCTATTTTTATAATAATGCTGTTAATGTGTTTCACATCTCTAAGGAGAATAATGCCAGATGTATGTGACCATAGCTTTCTCCTGAAAAACATAAGGCAACGCACAGATGATTTCTAACATGACTGATTCTTGTAAAATCTCTGGCTACAGTTTCCTCTGTAGTGCTATGGTGCACTTGAACTCGTTGAAATGTCAGTACTTTTTAAAGTCTCTACAGGTTCGCCCAATCATCTTTCTGTCAACATTCTGGGACTGTAGCTGTACAACCATTACCCTATTTTCTTAACATTTTCTCATATTGCCTTCAAGTCCTTTAACCACTCTTCTCTTTAATCTGTTACCTTTAGATCTCAGACTTAAGTTATAGCTTCTATATTCTACTAACACAAGTGCTTATTGAGGGTGTTGGTCTTTTTAGGTCTAGCTACAGACTGCTTTTACCTGTCTGCCAGGGCAGCATCATATGACAACAAGAAAGGCTAATGCAGATATGGGCTTTCAGTATTGATTTGCACATGTATGCATTTTCATCATAGTTAAATACGGTGCAGAAATACGGGATAAACATGAACATTTCCAGGCGCTATGCTTCCCCGCACATCAATTATCCCCCAGTGTGCTTGTGCATAATATAACATGAAACTCTAGCATTCATCATACTTCCAGCAACCCCCGCTTCCCCCATGTGTTCACACACTACCATCCAAACTAAAACATTGTCTAGACTCAAGACACCCGACCTTTTAACCCCACAATGGCCTACATTAGAATTCCTTCCTTGAATACCAAAAGTCTCTCCCACCCTGTCAAACAGAAAACAATATCAGACTACTGTAATAAACTGAGGGGGGTGTCATACCCATACAAGAAACTCATATCGAGTCAATTAAAGATGCCAGATTCTATTGCCCCTGGGTCGCTGATACCCTAATGTCACCAGCCAATGCCAAGAAAAATGGGGTCCAGATGAGAAAAAATAATGCCTTGGGATAAAAAACCACACCATAGTAGGTTGAAGAGATACTTCAATTAACTCTTCCTCTAGATACTAATCTCTGGAAAATCTTGCTATTTAAAAAGAATCAATAGCCAAAGGTTATTCCAAACAACTTTCAAATACTCTTGATTGCAAAGTACTTCTCAGTATTTATTATTACTTTTTTCTTTCCAGCTATTTGCGTTTTAATAAAGACACAAAAAGAATATGTTACTCTTATTTTCACATATATACAAACATTTACATTACATGAACATATATATACACAATATTTACACACAAACACCCAAAGTGTATGATTTACTTTTTGTTTCTCGTTGCCCTAGAAAAATGGGGTCATCACCTTAATTGCAAAAGAGGATAACTGTCCTTTCACACAGACATGATAACTAGAGACTCTGGCTAATCACAAGGATACTATCGGGGAACAACGAGTTTAGGGTGATACACATTTCTGCATCCAATGATAACTCTGTCTCATTCTGGCAAGACCTAGATAAACGCATCTCAGAAATCCCTGATAATGTCAGAGTCATTTTGGGGGTGACTTCAACCTCACTATGATTGGTGTACTTGACAGAATGTCGGTATACAAATTACGGGGCATCAGATCTCACAAACAGATGAGACTCTGCTGCAAAAACAATAATCTAACTGACATATGGAGACTATTCAACTCAAATGGTAGCGAATACACCTTTTATTCAGCAACACACCACTCCTTCACAAGAATTGACTGCATTTTTATAGATAAATCCTTAATCTCGACAACACAAAACCCTAAGATTGAACCTATACTAATTAGTGACCATGCCTGTGTCTCACTTGACCTTTTGACCACAGACTCATCCCTCCCTCCCTCCCAAACATTGGCACCTCAATGAGGCAATCCTAGAAGAAGAACCTTCTAACATCCAAATCAAGGAGACAATCCAGGAATTTCTAGTAGAGAACAACGAAGGGGATAACTCAGATGCAGTTAAATGGGACGCAATGAAAGCATCTCTAAGGGGAACTTTGTTATCACTAACGGCTAAGAGGAATAGAACCTTAATTCCATCAAGGCTGAGACTAGATCACTAAAGGTATCAATCGGATATTCCACAACGACATCCCCAAACTGCTCAAAGTACAATATGAATTCAACCAAAATACTAAGCATATATGCACAGAAATGGGTAGAAAAGGTAAATGCAAAACAATCTACCTCTAGCAACAAGGCTGTTTAAAATACTCTAAAAACAAAACTAGAACTTTTGCCATTAGGAATAACTCAGGCCTCACAATAACCTCTCACAGGGAGATCCTAGAAGTATTCCACAACTAATACTCCGATATTTACACCACAAACAAACAAACTAGCCCACTTGACTGCATATCATATTTGGACTCTTCTTCTTTTCCTTTGGATTCCTCATCAAACAGAGCCCTACTTAATGTCCCAATTTCCCCAGATAAAATCCAAGCAGCAATTAAATCACTTACCCTTGGCACAGCCCCTCGCCCCAACGGGTACCCTTTATCCTTCTACAAAATTTCCCCTCCACCCTTACTGAACCACTTTTTGCCTTATTTCAATCGTTTTCCTCTACTGGCAGTATCTCTGGCTCAGCCTCCGAGTCCACAAAAGGGAAAGACACACTTGATGTCAAAAATTACAGGCTGATATCACTAATTATAAACAACAACTAGCCTGACCCACAGTACACCTGATACTAAAAATGCAACACTTGAAGGGTTTCCAATACTTTCCAATTCCCTAGAGTGTATTCCCTATCTCTACTCAGAGTGTCGTGGTGTATAAAATTTAGAATGTCATAAAACCATCATAAAGCATATCCCACCCAGAAGTGACCAGAAAAAGTGTGGGAATGGAGAGAGAGCACCTCACGGTAGTAACACCAAGGGGGCAGCTGGCTGGTACTCGCCGGCATACCCACTTATCATCATAGGTTGCTCTCTCTCCATGCAGAAAAAGAAAATGTGTGTATTCTTTTGAAGAAATCTCAAAGCCAGTGAAGTAAGAAAAGATAGTAAAACTCAAATATAAATGAACTATCAGTGCCTAATATCTTTGCAAGTGCCCATTGGACCCCTGTGAGAATATAGAAGTATAATTCTCACCATTAAAAACCGGTGAAGCTTACTGGCTCAACTTAACCTTATTAGGTGCTGTAAGCTTCCCCAATTAAAAATGGTTTTGGTCAAACCATAATCAATTCTCGAAAGCCAACATGTTTCGTTGCTGAACCGTCATGCAACTTCTTGAGGGCTGTTGGGGTTCCAAATATCAACTTCACGTGAGATTCACCAATCGGTTACGACGTCTCCTCGTACCTGCAACCGTCTTAAACTGGCACACGCATCCTCCGATCACGTGCCCCTGGGGTGACTGCCCAATGTCTAGTGCCCCCAGCCGCGCCCCACCGGCGTGTGTGAAGCTCCGTCTGTGAAATCACTAATTAACATTGACTGCAAGATCAATACCAACATTCCGGCACAGAGACTGTAGAAAGTACTGCAAAAACTCAATGCCCCAACACAGACAGGTTTCCTGAAGGGTAGGCTGGCCGACGACAACATCCACATCTTCTGCCATGCCCTTGAAAATGCTTGTTATGCAACTTCAACCGACATGCCTTTGACACTCAAAGTGGAAAAAGCTTTAGATAATGTTTCTTGGACTTTCCTACACTAAACACTACGCAAATTCAATCTAGGCGAGAACTTTATCCGCACGGCGATGGCCCTCTATGGTACCTAAACAGCAAAAGTCAGAATAAACGCCCAACTGTCCAACCCATTTCCATTAGCCCAAGGCACAAGGCAAGGCTGTCCCGTATACCCCTCCTATTCTTATTAGCTATTGAACCCCTCTTATACTGCCTAACGGCAAACAGCAACTTCAGTGGAATTTACATTCACTCGGGCAAACACCTAGTTGCAGCCTATGCCTGATGATGTTTTGATTTTCACTGAAGGCGCTGATGAAGGCATACCACTAATCATGACCAAAATCAATGACTACTCAAAAGTATCTTTCTATATCCTAAAGCGTTAAAAAACAGAAATCTTCCACATGAACATCCTCTACTGTTCTGGGCAATTTGAGCCTGAAATAGCAATCGGAAGCGCTCAAATACTAAGGTATTTGGTTTGGCAAAGACCTCCACGAAACCATAGCGATCAATGAAAACAAAACACTATCCAAAATGAATGACCTTCTATCATCATGGTCTCCCAAACTATTAACCTGGTAGAGCAGGGTTGACACGTCAAAAATAATGATTGCGCCACTTGTCAACTTAATTTCAAGCATGTTGCCTAAAATCTATCCACTCAATTCTTCAAGTCTGCAGACAAAGCCAATATAAAATTTATTTGGCAAGGAAAGAGGGCTAAAATAGCAGGCCCTACCCTAAAATGAAGCAAAAATAGGGGGGGGGGGCTTTAATATACCTGACTTCCATATATATCAACAATCCTTCTTAGCAGCACAAGGCAACTGGTGGTTTAGTGAACCCTCTGACTCCTCACTCCCCCGGCTGCAAATTGAGAAACACTTACTCTGCCCGTTCCCACTACAATCAACCCTAATGATCCATGGTATCAAAAAAGAACCTATCTCCCACTCCTACCCCATAATAGGTGACACAGTAGCAGCACTCTGACGCATTGACAAAACACTTCCTAATCGGCTTGCTGACTGTATTATGGCTTCCTTACGGCACAACCATAAATCACCACCCCCTTTTGTACCACAACCATAAATTCAAGATAGATGGCAAAACCCTATTTTTGAAAACATAGGCAAAAAAAGGTACTAATTGCATTGTCGATCTGTGCTTTACGTTAAACCTCATTACCTTTACTGACTTGAGTTTGCTCTACAACCTCTTACCAATTGAGTTTTATAACTTCTTAAAACTTAAAATATCAACCAGGTTCCTCCCGAAACCCCACAAACCAGACTAGCCTGTCCTTTTGGGGAAACTTAAAAGAATAGGTCACATCACATCCCACAGCTACAAACTTTTAGAACACCAAAACTCAGAACTCACCGTAAAAAGGCTTTGAAAAATGGTCTACCCAAATCCCCGAAACCCTGCCTTCACATTTTCCAGGTCCTACTTGGCATAGAATCTGGCATTCCCCCTTCCAATCATAAATTACACCATTGATTGCTCATTCTAGACTCTTAGGGCCATAAGTAGGTAGCCCAATACCGGTTGGTAACGGTGAAATTCGTTACATTTCACTGTTACCGACCGGTATTTAGGCATTTGAGATGTAGGGAGGATTCGGTATTAAGGAATCGGTAAATACCGATTCCTTAATACCGATTCCTTATGGCCTTGCATTTAAGGAATTGGTAATACCGATTCCTTAAATGCAATGTAGGTAGCACATAAAACAGTGCACCTCATCCTTAAGGAATCGCTATTTACCACCAACTCCAAGTTGGTGGTAAATAGTGATTTCCTTTCAAAAAGCACTTTTTTGCTTTTTGAAATGTGCCATGTGGCACACATCCATGCCCATAGGGCATGCATGTGTGCCACATGTGCACACATGCACATCTCAGGGGTGCAACAGGGTCTCCTTTGGACACCCTGGCACCCTTGAAATACCTGCCGGTATTACCGATTCGGTAATACCGAATCGGTAATACAGAATGTCTTCACATTCATTCCTATGGGCCTCCATGCCCATAGGAATGAATGGGTAGGTATTCATTATTACCAAATCTCAATTACCGATTCAGTAATAAGGAATATTAAGAATTTGGTATTTTTTACCGAATTCTTACCTACATCTGAAATACCGATTCCTAAATACCGAATCAGTAAAATGCGGTATTTAGGAATCGGTATTTCCAAGTTACCTACATCTAGCCCTTAGACTCTAATCTATTCTCAAATGCCACTGGACTGCCTCTAGGCTCCACAAACTGGGGGTATGTCAATCTGACAAACATTGGCGTTATGAGGATTCTACCGGATCAACCAAGCATATGTTTCTAACTTGCAAAATGGTCCAACCTCTATGGGCCAAGATAAAAAAAAAGATATCCAGAGCATCTTCAACATTCACTCCACCCCAACTCTACTGACAGCAGGGCTTGGTCTTGCCACACATCACCTTATCCCACCAACACTCACTTTTACTCCACCTTATACTAGCTCTCTGCACCAAAACAATCCTGATGGACTGGAAATCGACTACAGAAATTTCCTAAGAGAGATGGTGAAACACCCTATGTGCCACTAGAGGTGGCGACAATAACATGTCCAAAAATGCACACAAGGCTTATGGGACTCACTTGGCCTTTACCTTCAGAAGGTCGACCCCCATGTAAGGACAAATACCGTATGCACATACCCTGGACCTTGCTGACCTGCTTCCTCCGAATCCCTTATGGTTTTGACTACAAATCAGGGGACCACACCTTCCCTTCCTCTCCCCCTTTCTCGACTCCTTTCTTTTCTCTCTATCCTTGAGTTCTTCTTCACTTGCACATTCTACCAATTCACTCTATAATCAGCATATGTACCCCAATAGATTGCACATGTGCCCAACTTCTTCAATGCCACCCCATGAACCCCCAATAATTAGCCCGTAATTTCCACCTTTGTTATTATTAAAATACCCTGCAAAACCACATCTCACGAATTGCAATGCTACTCTACAACAATTTTAGGCATCACACAATGGAACTAATTAATGCCAGGCTATGTAAATTAGTTGTTGATCCAAAACTGTAACCAAACTCTGCCATGTTACATACCTTGTAGTGGCCAAGCGTCCTTTACTTTGATTCTGTTTACTGCTTATCTGCCTCTTTTTTATCTATTCCTTAAGAATAAAACAATAAAATGAACACAAAAAATAATTTCAAAATATTGAAATATTGGAAAAGAATTTTGCTTATTACTGATGCTCAAAGACCCTATTGAAAGACCCCCAACTGATACACAATGTTTTACGGGAGGTGGATGAACTCTTTGGAATGAATAGTGATTGGGCTTCCACTCTGCAGATCTGATTCCCATGCTGTATGTGGGATAACATGTATCCCACATACAGCATCCCAAAAATTGACAAAAATAGATACCCTATACTAAAGAGAGCACTGTAGTGATACATATTGGGGCCGATTCCGATCCGGTAAAATGCGCTCCGAATCGTCGTACGGAGAGTTTTTCCCCCATACGAATCGTACCCGTAGACGTCCCGTACGTACGACGAAGTACGATCCGTACCAGGTGCCAAACTCCGTACGAGTCGTACAGGACTCCGTACGACTCAAATCTCCGTACGAGTCTGTAAGCGTGGGAGGGGTACTAGGAGCAGTTTCCGGTATCGGAACAGGGGTTACAGCAGTAAGAGGCTGACCAGTGTACTTCTTTAAACTGGGTTTTATTTTTATGGTACGACGTGTTCTATACGTAAGTCTCTCCCTCGCAAACACTGAGTTATCCGTGTTGTTGGTCTTCTTGGTCTTTCTAGTGTCCCGGGTTACTGGTCTCCCTCCTGGATCGTCTCTCACCGCCGTGAGGTCTCAGGACTCCGGTCATAGAAAGAGAAGAAGGAGAAAGGGACGCCGTTAGCTACTACTGTCCTTATCGCGTTTGCCCAAAAGGAACCCGGTGTTTGTGCAGGGACACCCGTACTAACTAACGTGCTCTGAGGAGGGAGGATACGTGTGAGGTACAGGGGTACGGGAAACAGGGTAGCAGGTACGGGTAGCGGAAAGAGGGGGGGAAAAGATGTGGTCAGACGCGCACAGACTTAAGAATCTTTTACGCTAGCAATAGGGGGACCCTTCCCCAACCAGCCCGCCAAACGCCGGCGTACCTGGCTAAGCCATACTCCTCCCTCGGGAGTATGGCACGGCGGAGCGTGAAAACGTTGGCCTCCTGGCTTTCCTCCACAGTCGGTCCCTTCGGTTTCTCTGTCCTCAGCTCGCGTCTCCGTTCTCCTCGCCTCGCCTGCGCCGGTCCTTCCTGTCCCGGTGTCGTCACACGCCGTGTAGAGGACTTCCCCCGTATTCATCCATCCGGGAGAGGAGACGTCATCAGGAGGCGGGGATTCCTCTTCGTTGCAATACGCCCACTTAAAGGAGCCCGAGGACGCTTCTTCGCTCTCCTCCTCCTGAAGCTCCCATGCATCCCTCGTTCTTCCAGTCTGTAGAGTAGAAGGGGAAATACCATCAGGTGTCCACCAGTCCTCCCGGCCACCCTTCCCGACCTTGTTACAGAGTCTCACTCGGAACCGGCTGTACGCGACATCACTACGGTTCGCGGCTGGTTTTTACGACCCAGCAAGTACGATTCGTGTCGGGTACGCGCCGTACGACCCTTTTCCTACGGGAGCCGAAAACAGTCGTAAACGCAGAGTTCGCGCCGAAAAAGGTACGGAACGCCCCCCCCGGGTACGGCACGTACCCCCCATCATCGCAGGGGTACGCGCCGTACCCCTGTGATCATGCGGGGTACGCGCCGTACACCCAGCGTACATGGGATACGCACCGTACCCCATGTACGGTGGGTGTACGGCATGTACCCCATGTACGCTGGATGTACGGCACGTACCCGCATGATCACAGGGGTACGGCGCGTACCCCTGCGATCATGGGGGGTACGCGCCATACGGTGTGTAGGTGATCGTGCGCTTTTCCGTACGAATCGACGTGTACCGTACGAATCGCGTCCGAGGCCGGCCGATCGGGATCGGAATCGTCCGGTCGTACGGCGTCCGTACGAGTCGTACGGAAACGGCTCCGGATACGATTCGTACGGACGGGGATTTTACCGGATCGGAATCGGCCCCATTGTGTTTAACTTTGAAGTTCGATAAAATGCTTTCATCTTTAGAAAGTGCCTATTCCGTGAAAACGCGTTGGGTGTAGCAATTGAGATCATAAAAAGCAAATATGTGGAGGAATTACAATAATAAAAATGAACTGATTTATGAAGTTTAAGAAAGAAAAAATATTCCAGTTTCACAAATTTGCGTCTTTCATTTTTTTTTTCCAAATCATCTCATGAATGCTGGCCTTTGATGGCATTTTGCACGGTGTTTTGCATTGTGGAAATCATTCTACAGTGCTTAAGATGGGGTGACAGTTGGCTGTATTCGAAGCCTTTGCTGGAGGTCCTGGGCTGTACAAAAGAAATCTTTTAGTCAAGTCATCAAAGATGTTTTTCTCATTGGTCGTATAAACCTTTGATAGCTAACGTGAAGCAGTGAAACTGAGAAAGCATCAACAATATAATTTTAACATGTGACTCCATAATGAGGACCAAAAATCGCTAAATATTATTTAAATATTTTATTTGTTTAACCAATCAATCGAGTAAAGAGGCATGCCAAATACAAATACAATAAGTACAATTAGTACAATAGGCAAAGTGAAATATCTCAGTTGGTTTAGACGCAATAGAATGAGATACCAAATTTCGACAGCCACAATAAAACAATAACAAATAAAAGTGAACAGATGTTCCATAAAGAAATGTCCCTTCTCTACTCATGAGTCAAATATTTATTCATCTATCAAGGGTCTCTAATTCAGTAGCATAGAAGAAGAAGGTGTCAGCATGATCAGACTTAAGTAGAAGTCTAAAGGAACAGGAAATAATTGCTTAGCATAAGGCCTCACATTTGCAAGATTAGGGCAAGCAGACAGGCGTGTACTTCTCTAGGTCTAAAGGGATCTCTCCTAACTCAAACTCCGGGAACACCAATATAAAAGTAACAGGAGATTTGGAAACGTCTCATCTCCCTCACACCACCAAGAACCAATCAGAGCACAATTGAATGTATCTGCAACATAGCTTTGTATTCCCAACGCATTGAACTGAGGCTGTTGTTCTCAGCCTTGAACATCTTGCCATCCTTGTACACGATGAACAGAAAGCTTCTTTCGACCATTGTTCTTCCATGTTCACTGCCAAGTCTCTTTCAAGCCTCTCTACCAGTCTTCTAATACAGACAATACACCTTTCTCAAACTAAATAAATAATACACCTGCAAGCAAAGAAAAGTATGCTGGCAAGGAAAATATATTTCAACTGAGGCCTGTTGTCAGGTTAACTTAAATTAACATTTAATATGCACTTCCAATACATGGTTATACATGCAAATGTGTAACTTTAAAAGGACTGCAACCGTGAGCAAAATAATACATTTTTACATGTGCAAGTATAACTTGAAGTGTTAGTGTAAAACATGAATAAACCATACATGATTCATGTTTAAACT
Source organism: Lissotriton helveticus (assembly GCF_964261635.1). Classification (NCBI taxonomy): domain Eukaryota; kingdom Metazoa; phylum Chordata; class Amphibia; order Caudata; family Salamandridae; genus Lissotriton; species Lissotriton helveticus. The sequence continues at coordinate 1,162,899,651 of NC_136065.1, forward strand.
GAAAATGAGTGCACATGCATATACATCTCTAGATTCTACAGTGAATACATTTCAGAAGTGCATTTAATGTTTCACACATGTTAATAAAGTAAAGACACACAGTGAGCATACCATCAGATGCATGTTTATAATTGCATTTCTGTGATTTGTAAAGGCGGGGTCTAAATTGCCCTGCTCCAATCCCCCCTCTGATGGTGAATTTATTCATTACAATCAACATATGAATCTTATCAGATGAGACCAAATCAGAACCTCAAGGCTTTCATCATTTCTCGTCTGGAGTTCTCCAAGAACTTCATTTCATCATAACATCTACAATGACTTTCCTCTAGCTCCACATCTTTTCTCTTTCTCTTATTTCCCTCCTTTCCTGTACCTCCTTCTTCATGTACTTGTATTCCTTAAAAATTACAAACAGACATTGTGCACACAAAGCAATTATCACAAGGGGTGTCAGAATGGTACCAAATATTCCACTTCCAAGGTTTCCAAACCATTTGCCTACTTCAGAAAATCCATTACCAAGTGCTTCCTAAGCACCTGTAGCTTCTGACGTCTGTAAATCCCCCTTTACGTCTGTAATGTTTTTAATATATTTCTTAAATTCTTCACTCTTGTCCACTATATAGGTGCAGCATTGCTGAATTTTCAGCATCTTGCAGACTCTACCCTCCTTTGCGTGAAGGATGTCTAAAGCAAGGCGATTCTGCATTACCGTGGACATTACAGTTATAATTTCAGTGTCCACAGCTAACAATGAACTTGCAGTCCTAGTAGATAACTCATCAACTATAGTGGACAACTTTCTAATTTTGAAATCATTCAAAACTACTCCTACTGAAAGAATCAAAGCACTAAATATGTTTCCAACTATTTCAGTACCACTACTGCTCCATTTGGTTCTAGTATGGGACCTCCATACAGGATCATCTAAATGCTCTATATGATAAAAACTTCAGGAAGGCTATTGGCAAGTAACATGAGCCAAACCAACCTCAGGGTAATGTAAAATATGCATGGCCTCCACATACATAAAAAACTCCAGGAATGACGGGATCTTGACCTCCCATGAATAATGGTAATTTTCCCCCCATATTCAAAAATGTGATCACAGTCACTTTTGTATAGTGAATTTAGTCTGAATTATGGATTTGCGCATATGTAACACAAAATTTCTTCTTATGATTCCAATCTAAAGTTAGTTCAGCCATAGTTCCTGAATCTTGAAGCTCTACATCTTCTTTAGCCCACTTGTCTCTATACTGTTGGTCTTTCCCATCTTTCCAATTTTTAGTATCAATTACTCTTCTCCTACCTATAATCAAATCTAAAAATGTATTTTCAACATCTGTCAAAAAACAAGTCAGGTTGTTCTTCTGAGCATAAGCAGTATCTAATGTCATTGTGGGTTTAAAGAAACAATCAGATGTATCCATCTCTGTGACACTGGGGCGACAATTTAAATGCTTAAACATGGAGACTTCTGAAATAACTAAATCATATTTAAAAAAATTATACTGAAAATGATCAATCCATACAATAGGTTAAACTGAAGGCTACAAATAACACCATAGGTAGGGGAAATGTGATGATAAGTGATACCCTCTGCAGCTGATGCAGGTAACTGCATACAGATATAGCAGCCCTTTGCATCTATAGTATCAATGTATTTGAGGAAAAGTCTCCTCTTGACAAATCTTTATGCAGTGTCGTAAAATCAAATGTATGAAAGCTATTGTCATTGCAAATTGGGATTTTACGGGGTAGGTCTAGATCTAATCTCAACTGAATTGGAAAGTGTAGGTGACTATAATACTACGCAAAACAATTAATGCTACAATCACAGCTATGAATACACCTACTAATATGAACCTAAATCTATTAGAATTACTAGTTTCCACAACTTCTCTAAAATCAGACTATTGGGCAAAATATACAGCAAGCATATTTCTTCTGTATTCCATACATAAAAGCAAAGGTGCACAACACAATTCAATCAAAACACGGGTTTTTGCAGCAAAAACCTGTGTTTTGATTGTACACCCTTTTAGAATAAAGAAAATCACAACCAAGAAAATCTACGTCTGTGATTATTAGAATTGTAGTTTAAGAATTGTGTTGTGCACCTTTGCTTTTATGTATGGATTACTTAAGTTCTTTGATGAACTAGCACTGTGACAGTGGGTGTCAGCCAGTGTGCACACACTTCACCCATACAAACTATTGGGGGCAACTTACAATAGGGAGTGACTTGGGTTAGGTGCTATGAGTCAGGAAGGTTCCACTGTCTCCCTCTCGTTTTGAAAATATTTCTTCTGTATGTTGCTATTCATGCAGAGGGTAAACAAAGACCATACATTATGTGATGACATTATTTACAAAGTCTTTATGAGTCTCCCTAGCCCTACTCTGTCTTCTTCCAAATTACACCCTTAAGCTCCTTCTGCAGTTGTAGGCCTAGGGAATCTTCTTAATTCTTTTTAACAAAGTCTATTTAATTGTCTCTGGTAAAAGAGCAGATCAGAATTCAGTAAGAGATCATGCCAATGACAAATCACATCAGTATATTCAGCGGTAATTCAAATACAAGATACAGCCACAAGCTTTAGTTCACTGAGGTTCCACTGGAATTACTGTGTTATCCTTCAAATTCCAAAGTTCTCTCTCTCTGTCATATGCAGCAAAGTATGTTCATTCAGGGGATGAATACCTCTGACAGCATTCCATAGCTCTTTTGGTACTGTGGTGTATAGATGTTTTGTCTTCACCGTCATTTAGACCAGAATCCTCAGTGTTGTCTGGGATAGTGTGGTTCACATGTTCTGCAGGCAGACTCGGTATCTCTCTCCTGCCTTCTCTTCCAACAGTCTGTAGCTCCCACTCACCTTGTCACAGCAACTAGGCCCTTTAACAGGGTCTGAATCTGACTCAGTCAGCACCACAGGACAAGACTCTTCAGTCTCAACCTCAACTGTTGGCTCATTAATATCCACCTCAAGCCGAGCATGTGCTGTTTCAAGTTCTTGCTAATTTTCTGTGACTCACTCAACCTCCTAACACTACCTTTTAGTTCTAGCTTGCATTTCTGTGAGAGGTATTGTTACATCATCAAGGGGACACTCAATCTGTGAGTGTGGGCCACATGGATCCAGTTGGGGAGACCTCCACACTTAACAGCAGTGTTTGTGATGAGTATGAGCTGGTAAAGAAGACACCATTGTGGTTCCAGACACGTTTTCCAAAACGTTTTCTTCACCATTACCGAGTTACCGGGACTGAGATCATGAGACTTCTCCTATTGTGGTGAGACGGTGTCGCAATCACGTGTAATGCAGGGCAGATTAAGGGTCGATCCTCTACACACTACAAGTCCCAGAAGGCCAAAGGACATAGCAGAGCAGTCAGGAAACCCTTTGTTGTGGCCCGCCATCTATATAATTAGTTCCGGGGCAAGGGGCCGGTGCTTGAAAATCTGGCCCTTTTCTTGAGTGCAAGCGGACACTTTCCTTCCCGCTAGGATTTTGGGTTTATTTCTTCATTCCATGCATGCTGAGAGGACTTCAAAAGACCCCCGCGGTTCCTTCACGGGAGCGCTAGTGTTTCTGTTTCTGCGCTCCGCTATCCACCCTCGGCAGGATTCATTGTTTGGCGGCGGTGGCAGTTCAAACCCTTTTTTTGAACCCGTGTGACGTTCCTGGATAACGCGAACAGCTGTGCTTCTTAGGAAATTAACCAGCGAAGACGCGGGGGTGCCGAACAGAGCTGCGCTGCTTCAGGCGGAACTAGAGTCTCCTGGCTAGGGGATTTCAGGTACCTTTTTTTGTCCAATCCAGTATATTAGGAAGCGCTTCCTAGGGATTTTTCTGCTTCGGGAGTACTTTAAAGCGCTCTGGTATTATTTCTCCTATATTCTCTACAAGGTACGTTTTGTAGACGATGCATGTTTTGTTCCTATCCCTGGTGAAGACAACCAATAGGAGGAACTTGGCGAGCAGTGCTTTTTTACTGTTCTAAATCTAGTGCAAACTATAATACACTTCCAGGACTACGTGGTGAAACCGCTATCACTAACTGTGCTGAAACAGTTTAGTGATAGTAATTCCTGACCAGTGATTTGGAGGGTTCCTGTATTTCTGGCAGTTGCTTTTCATTCCCTGCGATGTCTTGCTTACCTGCTGGTAATTCCTGTTTGATTGGCATTCCGCTGTTGACTTTTATTGTTTATTTCTGTTCTATGCCTAGACTGTGTGTAATTGTCTTCTGTTCTATTTTTACATACAGTGTATCTGATTACCTAACTAGACCAGACCTAGGAAGAAAGAAGGCCCAGCAGGATTTATTATTTTGTCCCCTTCCCTTTTCCCTTGGGTGTTATTTTTCCTAAGTGTGTGTAGTCGCACTGGGAGGGGTAGCGCTCAGGCGAAGAGGGAGGATTCTCTACACGACATCATTCCCGCTGGCTGCCAGGCAGAGGTTAGTGGCAGTTCAATCGCTCTTGCGCTGCTGACATCCCCGACAGACGGTAGCAGCTCCAACTTGATGAGACACAGAATGCATAACACACATCAGCTAGTCCTTTGCAGTAATCAAGAATCATGTCATCTGTAACGATCACAAGTGCATTTGCAGATACAGCTGGCAGTCTCATTGCTCTACCCATGGTGATCTGTCCTTCGCTCAGGAATGCTGTGAAGACTCATTAACACAAGGGGCAAAGTATCTGGACATTTCAGAGATGTTGAAGCACAGACTTTGGCCTATCTGGATTTTATAGTGTCATGTATTTGCTCAACTATGCCTGAAGCCTTAGGCCGGTAACTGCAATGTTGTCTTTGCTACACTTGTAATACTGCACACAACATTTTCAGGACCTCAATATTGAAATAAGTCCCTTGGTCTGACTCCAGTGAAGTTGGTAAACCAAACCTCGGTATGAGCTCCCGCAACAACAATTTAGCTGCTCTGAGACTATCATTTCTTCTGCTAGGGTAAGCTTCAACCCAACGTGAGAAGATAGACACAATCACCCGGACACATAGGCATCTTCATGAAGTCCACTTGCATCCTGCTGAATGGCCCACCTGATCTTCCTTTGTGGCTCAGTGGCTCTGCAGTCCTATTCCATACGTTCATCTGTTGGCACACAAGACATCTGTGGCACAATCCTTCAGTGATAAGTCTAAATCGGGGGTTAAACAAATTCTGTCAAAAAAATCTGACCATTGCATCCAACCCAACATGTATGGAAACATGAAAATGTATTGCCATTGGAGACAGCAAACTATCTGGGAATACAGGTCTTCCGTCTGCTGAAACCCCTATGTCATCATCTCTTTTGACACAACCTGCACTGACCCAAATCTACTGTTATGCCTCTGGTATTTCCTCCTGTCACATTTTCCCTTCCTCCCAAGTATCAGCTGTTGTTAGCTAAAGGTTGTAATTGGTCTCATCTTCAGACTTATTTACATATTCATTATTGAATGTTGGGGCCCCTTGGGCATAATATCTTACAACCTCATCAGCATTTTGGTTGCCAACTGTCACATAGTCATTGCCGCTGAAATAGGCAGAACATTTTACAACTGCAATATTGGTAGGCAATGGCAATGCTTTCAACAATCTCATGACATGTGCACCATTACAGACTGGAGATTCTATTGAAGTCATGAATCCCCTCTGTGGCCATAGCTGACCAAAGACATGAACAGCACCAAAGCCAGACTGACGATCAGTGAAAATCGTCACTTTCAGCTGTTCAGAAACACAGCATGCCCTTGTATGAGCGAACAATTCAGCCAATTCAGCCAATTCAGACACTCCTTGAAGCCAGGAGGCTTCAACTAATCCTGTGACTGTATAGACTGCATTGGCAACTCTTAGGGTTCCTTCATCATCTCTCAGGCTGGACCCATGAACAAACAATATGAGATCAGACTCAGTCAGTGGTTCATCTTGTATATCTATTCTTGGGTTGGTGCATAGTTCAGTGACATTGAGAGAGTATTGCTCTACTTCTCTTTCATCACCCTCAATTTCAGGTAGTGATAAAAAGGCTGCAGGATTCAACTTAGCACATCTTTTAAGTGACAGTTTCTCAGCTGCAAGACAAATCTGTTCATACTTATTCAAACGGGTCAGATGTTGATTGTGTGTACGAGTCAACAACATATACACTGAATGGGGCACAAATATAGTAAGGGGATGAGCCATGACAATACTTTCACACCGTTCTCTGCTGACACCAACCACTGCCACTGCTTTAAGGCATCCAGGCAGCACTGCTGCTATAGCATCAAGGACCACAGAAAAATAAACCACAGGTCTTCGAGCATTTCCATGCATTTGTGTAAGCAATGAGAGAGTCCAGACTTCCCACTCACTGCAGAAAAGAGCAAATGTTTTGTTATAATCAGTCATTCTCAGTGCCTTTCTCTCAGTTCTAGGATGCCAATCAAGAAATCCTTATCCCAGGGTACCAAATCCTAAACATCATTGTGTGTCATCCTCTGTAACGGTTTGGCCACTAGGGAAAAATTGTGTATCCACTGATGACAGTAGCTCATCATTCCTCAAAACATCCTGCCTTCTCTCTGAGTGGTTGGTGGATTCATTTTCAGAATGGCCGAGATTCTTTCTTGCGACCCCATCCTTGCTCCCTTCTCAATGTGATGTCCAAGATACAGAACTTATTTTTTGACAATACTGCAACTTACTCTGGACACTTTATGTCCATTCTCAGCCAAATGATTCATCAATGCAACTGTGTTCCGTTTACAAGCTTCCTGTGTATCTGATGCGACCAGGAGGTTATCAATGTACTGCATTAGGACTAAATGACAGGGCATTTTATAAGGATACCAGATTCTTTTTAAGGATCTGATTAACAATTGAAGGACTTTCTGTATACCCCTATGGGGCTATGCACCTCACCAAAGGATGGTTCTGGATCCGGAAGTCGAAAAGGTGCTGACAGTCCTCGTGTTGGGGAAAAGAAAAAATGCCTAACACAAATTAATCACAGTGAACCACTCATCCTAAAATACAATTTGACATAAAATCACAGCAGGATTTAGTACCACAGGACAACAGGGAACAATCATGTCATTAATCTTTCTTAAATCTTGGACTGTGTGATACTTACCGCTAGGCTACTGCAAGCCCATAATGCATGAGATACATGGACTCCCCATTATCTCTTTCAACATGCCTTGTTGTATCATTGACTCAGCCACTGGTGTAATACCAGCAATCGTTTCGGGAGTCAAATTGTATTGAGGGGTGCACGGTACTCAGCATTGGGCTTAAAATTAATATGGAGAGGCTCAACTCCTTTTATGCGACCTATGTCCTTTCCTGATATGTTCCAAACTTCAGGTTTCAAAGTATCTCTGAGATCTGGTATTAAATCATCATTTGTCTTCAAAGGGTACAATCCAATGTTTGGACCTTGACTCACCAATTCAAAATCGACGTCCTCATTATGGGTCTGGAACTCCACACCGTTTGGCATTCAATAAATGGTGCAATTTAACTTGCACAACAAAGAACGTACTAAAAGAATACAGGACTAGAATCGACCACCATGAACTGCTGGTTCTCTTCAAAGGACCTTATTTTACCAGGCACTTCTTGTGGTACTGGATTTGTCATTTATTTATCTGCAACTCCTACAACGTGGATTCTTTTTCCCGAGAGGGGTAGGTTTGGAACTTCCACTGTTCTAACAGTGAAACGGGTAGCACTGCCATCAATCAAGAATGATACTGGGTGGCCATTCAGCTCTATGAATGAACCACTCTGGTCTACCTCTAAGACTGCACCAAGCATGGAATCAGCCTCCCCCTCGGACACTGTCATAGTGACTTATCTGTGCCATAACCTGGAGTGTGTCAAACACAGGAAACTGCTGAAATGGGTTTTGGTTCTGGAAGGAATTCTGATGAAAATTCAGGACCTGAGTAGAATTAAATCTGGGACCATTTGTATTTTGCTCTGGAATCGGGGCTTGAGGAACATACATCACTGGAACTTGTTATAAATTAAGGCTTTGCATTCTTTGTCTCAGCACATTTTGTTGTTGCACAGAGTTATTAACCTGTGTCTGTACAAGCCCTGAATGTTGAACTTGATTCTCATTCATTACTCTGTTGGGATTAAGATGAGCTTCCCTCTTCCAGTACCCAAGCTTGTTACAATAATCTCAAGGATTAGATTTCTTTAATGTAGCAACATCAATTCCAGTACTCGGGTCAATCAGGACACCTTGTCCTTCACCCTCTTGTGGATGACCATTTCCACCTTGCATCATAGGAACTCTATGCAGATATACACCTTGCATAACTCCAAACATTTTGTATATAATGTTGACTCTAACTTCCTCTCTATGCTGCTTTCATCTGGACCAGCATCAACTTCTTCGTCACCTGCTTCTGGTCAATTTCCAATTCATCACTGAAATATTTTGCGTACCTCAAAATATCATCAGTTGACTTATTCTGCAACAAGTTAAATGGTGTTGAATCACCACACTAACTTCAGGTCTCAATTCCTTCACAAACTAGGACACAAAACTTCCCTTATTTTTGGATTTAAGATTCTTCATTCTACTCTGCTGCTTAAACACTTGCAACAATCTCTCATAACAATAATGCACCATCTCCTTAGGCAATTGAGTTATTCTGTCAATCTTAACCCAATCCATGTTTTTTTTGTTTTTTGGGGGAGTTTTATGTAGCGCGAACTAGACCCAAGAAATCGGGTATCAGAGCGCTTTACATAGCACCAGTTTTGTTACACAATGACACATTAAATTTCTTAGGCAGGGGGAGATAAAGTGATTTGCCCAGAATCACAGGATGTTGAGCGTCGTAGCCGAGACTAAAACCCTGTTCCCCAGCTTTAACGGTGACGGCTCTAGCCGTAAGGCTACATCCTCTCTCCAATGTCTTTCAACTGTATCTTTCCTTTCAAAAAGGTAATCACATGTTTGTACTTTTTCATAACCAAAGGCAAAGGGCATGAGAAATCGGATTTCTCTGTGGCTCCTTCTCTGGCCACTGTACAGCTACTTTACATTCTGCCACACATTACTCTGTACCACAATGTAGAAAAGGGTGTTCAAAGCTATCCTGAATACCTGTGAAATCTTCACAAATCGATCAATCTGGGTGTACCACTCCATTGGCTTATCTCTTAATTTGGGGAATTCATTGGTGAATGACGCAAGATCACTTCTACTCCACAGTACATCAACATAACCTCCACCAGGCACTTCGCCATCTACCAAAGATGGAGGCAGATCTCTGTTTATTTTCTTTGGTTCCTTTGACTAATTTGCAATTTCATTCCTGATGTGCTCATACTGTTTATGTCATTTTCATCAAAACATACAGGGTAACTTTTCTGCAAGCATTTGGTCCTACTTAAATCTGCATCATACATTCAAGCTAATTCAGGCAGCTTATCATGAGCTTGTCCTGCACGTTTAGTGACTACTTTGCACATGTATATAGGTTTGTTGTCTTGATAGGTATTCAATCTGGTAGAATCAAGATTTCCTGAAATCATCTCATCCAATTCTAACTCTAATTTGACCACATCTATAGCATTCTCCCTTCCTGGACTTTGGATGTCTCTGCTCAATCTTGAACTCCCAGCTTCTCATGGAGACTCATTAAAAAACCGAATCAAATTGCCAAGTTCTCGTGAATTAACACCATTTTGGATTCTAGAAATATTGGGTGTAACCACTTCCTGAGGTCTACTGCTTATAATACACCGAGCTGAATTCCAAATGGACAATTGAGAGTTTTGCGATCTCTGTGAGAGCTCCCCTACAGGGGAATATCCTGTCTGATTTAATATTGATAATACAGGAGCAACATATGGTGAAGTCACAATATTCTAGACCAAAGGAGTTCTTCTCGTGCTTCCCCATCCAGGAGCAACAGGAACAGTAGTTGACATATTTATTCCAGTAGGAACCATCAAAGGATGTGTTGTGGCTCCTGAAATCTCGGGTTTAACCAAAGAAACTGCAGCACCAATAGTAAACAGAACAGTTACTGTATCTGGGGCATTAGAAACATTAGCGTGAGCAGGTGCACACATTCCTGAACTCTCTCCCACAGGGTTCTTACTCATATTAACTGTGGCAGTGACTCCTTCTGAGCTTCCACCGGTAACAACATCACTCATTCCTTCAGGTTGGGTCTCAATATAAGGAAGTGGATGTGCTGACAACAACACATTCAAGAAGACATCACTAGAATCACTATGACTATCTTCGCTTGTTCATTCTGCACTCTCTACTTTATCCTACTTTTTAATTGTCTTTTTCTCCTTCTGAGGTTCCTCACTCATCAAATCATGGTATAAATCTGCTCCTTCAATCATGTCAGTTCTCCATTTTTGCTATTCTGCATCCCATCTAGTTTCGGCACAGGTGTGTACTGCCTTTCTGACTCTAACCCGATATTTCTATTTCTCTTTGAAATGAGCTACATGCTTCAAGGCATTAACGGCCACATGTACAAAAGTTTGAAATAGCGAGCTCCTATTTGCGATTTTTTGCAAATCTCAATTAGGAAATCGCTATTTCAAATGTATGAAACTCTTGAATTTCATTTGCAAATACCAGTGGGTTGCAAATAGACCTACCTCATGAATATTAATGAGGTAGGTCTTGGTTGGGAATCGCTAAAATCTCAGGGATGGTGGCCTGCTGGTGTCAGCAGACCACCATGTCTGTGATTTCTTTTCAATAAAGCAATCTTTTTTTTTTTAAATGCAGTCTGTTTTCCTTAAAGAAAAATGGGATGTTTTCCAAAAACAAAAATTAAAAGTTTTCTTTTCATTTTTTATAAGCAGGCAGTGGTCCAGGGGACCACTGCCGGCTCTTAAAACACGCTTTTACAAACATTCACAAAGGTAAAGGGGTCCCTGGGGGACACCTTAATATTTGCAAATGGGCTACCATTAAATTAAATTTGGTGCTAAAATGCAAATCTTTTGAGACCGCATTTCAGTTGCAAAACATGCATACATATCAATGCAATCTGGTATTAGGAAGGGATGCCCTAAACACACCCCTTCCTAATGCCGAATTGCAAACCCAAATTGGGATTTCGTAACAGGATACCAAATCGCTCTTAGAGTTTGATGCATGTCAAAATGCCTTTTTGCATTCACAAACTAAAGACCTCAAAAAGGCCTCATACATGTGCCCCTAAGTGCCTTGTACTAGGCTGGTCTAATCAGTGGCTTCATCTCAACAATTCTCTTTTCTAATTTGTAATAATTCTCAAATTAAATATGCCATAGCGTGGAAACATTAATGCGCCCTCTTTTTCAGTAATCTTATGCCATTGACTCAACCAAAGGCACGTGTGGAGTCCCACATTTATGGTCACAAAATAACCTTCCGTGCCTTCTGGCGGTGCCTCTTCTCCTTAACTAACAGGGACTCTTACAGCTCCCCTAAACAGATCTCCTATAGCCTTGAAAATTTTTATTTTTCAGAAAGATTATCAACGATTACAAGTACAATTTTCATCTCAAACCAGGGACTAATTTCTTTACCCACAGTTTTTGTTCAGCCCGAACAACCAATCGCAGTGTGACACTCAGTGACGTACCAACCAATCACAGCGCAGTACAAAAGCCAATTGCCCAGTCTCAGCATGGCACACTAAGACGTAGTTCTCACTCCTAGCATTGGTTTACCCTCCTTTACAGTTTTCACAAGCACACTCTTTTCTCAACATAAATATCCACATTTGTAAAGCGCACAATCACCCGTTAGGGTCTCTAGGCGCTGGGGGCCGTCGGGAAGATTAAGCAAGCTATTGCCCAGAGTCACATGGTGCTGGGCTAATCTGCCGCCGGTGCCGGGGATCGAACCGTGATCCCCAGATTCCGAAGTCAGTCGCCCTGGCCGCGGCGCCACACCTCTTCCATAAACCAAACAAAAACAAAAAGTAAAGCGATTTCAACAAATAACTTTTTTCTGCTCCATGAAAGAAATCAAAGTATTCAATCAAGCATGAAATTGTCTTAAGAGATACTTTCCAACCCACTCAAACACACACTCGAGTGAAACCTTGATCAGAGGGAATCTCCCAGATTAGTGCAGCTTCTCCATTGTGCAACAGGATCCACTACACCAACAACCCCTTACTCTCACACAAAAATGCATGTCCCTATCTCAATTGTGCAGCTGACGACACCTCATGACTAGCACCATAAAACTTAGCAGACTAATTACATTACAGTGTATTCCACACTTTATATCTATATCCCAGGATCTTAGGTTACATCGAACCTTATAGCAACTTCAAAAGCCTAGCATTAAAGACTTTCACATCTGTACCACAACTAAATCATCATCTCATCACACCACACAATCTCAGCTAAATACCACAAGCTTGATATCAACAATTACAATGCACAATTCTATTAATACTCACTCCTCTTCTGTTACAACTTTTTTCCGAATTGCTGGCACGCCTCTGATCCTCTTAATCTGGACGTGCAATTTAAAGGTTAGGGCTCAGGTTGAACACGTCTAGAATTTCTCCAAGATATACACCAACTCCGTTTGCTTTGGTAGCTAACCATCCGACACGCTACCATCCTGGGACTTACAAATATAATGTCTTAGTTGAGATTTTTTACCCATTGGTCGTATCATTTGATAGCTGACATGTAGTATTGCAAGGGAGAAAACATCAACAATATAAGTTTAACTTGTGAAGCCCATGTGACTCCACAATGAGGACCAAGAATAACTATATATGACGTAAGAATTTTATTTGGATTAACAATCAATCCAGTAAATAGGCATGCCACGTGCAAATTCAATAAGTACATTAGTACAATAGGCAAAGTGAAATATCTCAGTTGGTTGAGATGCAAAAGAGTATGGTGCTGAATTGTGACAGCCAAAATTATACAATATCAAAAGTGAACAAGTGTTCCATAAAGAAACTTCCCATCTCTACTCATAAACATGAGCCAAATATGGGTCTCTAATTCAGGAGCATAGAAGAAGGTGTCAGCATGATCAGACTCTAGTAGAAGTCTAAAGTAAATATGTGGTTAGCATAAATCCTCACACTTGCAAGAATAGGGCAAGCTGAGAGGTCTCTACCTCTCTAAGTCTAAAGGGAATCTCTCTTAACTCAAACCATTTGAACACCAATATTAAAGGAACAGAAAATTCAAAAAACCCTCACACCAACAGGAGCCAATAAGAGCACCACTTGATTGTATCTGCAACATAGCGCTGAATTTCGAATGCATCAAATTGAGGCTGCTGGTCTCAGCCTGGAACATATTGCCATAAACAGTTCTTTGAGTAAGTACTCCTCCATATTTATTCAAAAAGGGCAAGAAAGAGGAAGAAAATTCAGATCCTTTTTTGAGACAGTTAATTATGTTCATTTTCTATGCATCTTCTTTGGAGAGTGCAAGTGATTCAAAAACTCTCATAGAAACAAAGGATGTCAGCCGACACGTGTTTGGCCCGTTGGGTCAATTCGACCTGGGCTTTTTCAAGGAGGAAACAATATTGATAAGTCATAGTTATATGATGTTGTATCGAAATGATAAGAGTCACCAGAGACCCAGTGAAGAGTCACTTCAGGATAGTCCGGTAAAATCCCAAACGTGTCGTGATATTCGTACACCCCAGTGCAGTGAGGTTCCTTGTGCAAAGTGTGGTAGTTTGTGAGGGATTAAAAACAAGGAAACGAGAAGAAGGTGTGAAAGAAAGAAGAGAAAAGACATGAGAGAAAGAGAAAAGAGAAGGAGAAGGAAGAGAAATAAATGAGAACGAAAAGATGGGCAGGCCCACTGTGATACGGCAGGCAGCTTTAAACAGGAATATTTTAAAGCAAGTAAGAATGATGGAATAAGAATGCCATTCAGAATGTGACAACTATAGAATTGTTTATCACATCAACTAACGTTCAAACCAAAAAAGACCAAAGAGAGAATATGGCAAATTACGATAATAGAGGAGAAAGCAGAAATGTCACACTGGAAGAAATATTTGACCCCACAGGTGCAGGCACATCACGACAACTGAATACTACCAACCCCCAATCCTCAAAAAGTACCTTTCAAGCGCTAGAGAAAGCGTTAAAAAAGGAAACATCAAAATGGTGGGAAGGAACCTCACTTAAAAAATACCTGGAGCATAATCTGATACCTAGGGGACTTAGAATCCTCATCTTCCCCCCAATGGAGACAACTGCCCCTGAAAAATTACAACTATGGGAGGACAACTTGCGAACAGCATCAAACAACATGCTACAACAACTGACTGATATAGATCAGGAAGAGTATGAAAAACATAAAATGGAAGTTGATACTTTATCCAAAAGAATAGAAGAAGCCAACTGGGGTGACATAACATCAAAAGATTATGGGATATTAAACTCAGTCTTGGATGATTATGAGGAGGACATCATACAAAGGAAAAAACGGAAGTTCAGACGAGATATGAAAGATTACCATCTTGACACAGTTTACACCTTGGCGAAAAAATATGACAAAATCAAAACTACTGCTCCACCAACTCAATCAAATAACTCATCAGAAACTGTTCCATCTTCAGAGGCAGAATCCGCAGGAGACTCTGCCACAACTATGAGCACAAGACCAAAAGTCAATTTTCACGAGGAAGTACGAAGACACCGTCTGGGAAACGCACAAGACAATCAGACCAGACCACCAGGTACAAACACACCAAATCAAAATACTATGTGAGTACAAACAAGAGCCAGGAAGAAGGAGTTAACCAAGCCAACATCCCAGGAACAGAAATAACCTCGAATACACTAGTGATTAATCTTTCAAATAAAACCTTGACGGAAACACATCACCAGATATTGAATAAAGGGCTGTCATTCTGTCCAACGACACATTGGGATTTGGTACAGACCAAAATTGACTTGTTCAAGTTCACAAGGAAACTGAAACTCCGGTCTTTCTTTTCTGACCAAACACAAAGGCCAAGAACAGGGGAGAATCCCCTAGCTACAAGTGACCTTTCTATGCAAGACTTAGAGCACATCAATCTACTCACACATCTATCAATGGATGGGGCCACAGAGGGGTTGGAATCCCTGACCACAACGACAGAAGAACTTGGAATAGATATCTATCATTGTAAATCGACTTCTTTAAAGAAAAAATCGAACTTCACACGAATACTGCCATCTGTAAATACAATTGACATCTTTTTCTCTGCTGTAATCAAGGATCTAGAGCTCGAACACCAAAAATACCTGACTAAATAAAAATACTTGACAAAGAACATCACATGGAGGGAAAGGAAAGCCCTGACGGAACTTCAGAATGACCTCTCTCTGTCAGACTATCAAAGGATACTTCTTGCGTAGCTGCACAGGAACAGAGATGCTAGCTCCCGAATCCACCCAGGGCAATTACCCAGAGCTTAGTACTCAAGTCTCTGAATAAATACCTCAGGGGGGAGGGGGAAATTGGATAAAATAATAAACAACAAAAGAAGAGACTTTCTTGGCTGGTTCCTATCGTCAGTCCGACCTGCAGACCGCTACTTTCCTTGAACCTTGAAGGAAAAAATAACCAGTAGTCTCAACTCTAAAACCCTTCTCTTCCTATTCTACCCACTCCTCCTGACTTACACCTACCATTTACTTCCAAGAGTTTCACCTTCTCTTCTGTGCCTTTTTCTGACATGTAGTGACAGCGTTTCTCTTTTATGACTTCTCCTGTAATACAGAAAACATTCTCTCCTTATTAATGTGTTTCTATTCTACAATTCTACCCTTAATTCTGATTCCCTCTATTATTCACTGTTCAATCTGTCCATTAGTTTCCTTCTCCTAGATGCCTTTTTAAGTTTTCTCTGTCTTCTATTTCCTGTAAGAATTGTAATTACACCAGGGGGATTATTATTGTAATTTATCCTCTCTACCTCTTAGTTATTATATTCTATTAACTCTAACTTACGTTTTCCTCTAGCCTGTTCTCTTGTAAATATCGAGGTCATCATGTATTCTTTGTTTATCTTTTCTTCTCTTTACTTTCAGATTATGAGGAGGCTGAATTCCTACTCCTTAATGCTATGAGGCGTTAATTTCTAGTCTTAACTATTTACACGGTAAGCTCAACTGTATGATTAAGTCTGCTCAGCTTTCTTTCAACAATATCAAGGCTTTAAATTGCTTTTTCACTTATCGTTTTTCTTCTCTTTTCTTCCTCAGGTATTTTTGCATGCGTGCGTTTCCGTTGACGTGCTCGCCGCTCTTCTTCTCCTGACGAGATGCAGCTGTTTCGTATTCGTCGAGGTGAGTTCTATGGGCTTAGCTCTCTTAGACACGGAGTCTCTTCAGACAAGCGTTTCCTACAGAAAACGCTCCAGGGTCATTTCTTAGCCATGAAAACACTCCGCCGGATTCAAACGCGGTCGTTTCTAAATTAAGCTACGAAGGGCAACTTCCTCATAACGGGACTACTAAAATGAAGGGAAGTTGTAATTTTTAAACTATGGCCTTATCTTTGTTTTTACGGACTATGACGAGACACTACCTAGCCGGGCAAATTCTCTGGTGAAGTGCGCAGATCTTGGTCAGCGCGCGCTCCTAACAGGCTCGGCTGGTGATGAGCCCAAAAACACAAGACCGCAAACGTGGACTCCAGACTGGCGGCCAGCCTGGCGGCCATCTTGGAGTTCCGCGTTCTCACTCTTTCGGTCAATGAACTTCCAGTTTGCTGCTGAGTTGGATTCTGGTTCCTCAGGTGGGCTATTACGGCTAATTGAGAACCTGGGGTCCTGATAGTACCCCCCAACAAGGTATGTCCTCTCCGTCTTGGTTTTGAAGGATGCCGTTGATGAAAGGATTTGATCAATCTCGGAGCATGGACGTCCTCCTCTCGCTCCCAAGACCGTTCTTCCGGACCATAACCCTTCCAGCCCACTAAATAGAACAGTTGCCCCCCCTTGAGCATTTCGAGTCCAATATTTCCTTAACTTCATACTCTGTTCCCGTTTCTAGGTTCAGAGGTTTCGGGGGTAGTGTTTTTCACAGGTTTTATGGAGCGTTCTTCAACAATGAAATATGAAAAACTGGGTGAATCTTAAGTCTTGATGGTAAGACGTGTCGATAAGTCACCTGGTTAATCTTTTTCTCTACTGGATAAGGACCTATGAACCGCGGTTGGAATTTTCAATCTTAGATTCTTGGTGTTTAACCAGACCTCGTCTCCTTCTACCAAGATTGGACCTTCTCGCCTCTTTTTGTCTGCATAAGCCTTGTACCTTTCCTTTGCTACCTTCAAGCTTGCAGTTGCCTGTTGGTGTACCTGCTCTAGGTGAGACACTACATCTCTAACTGCTGGGACTGTGATGTCAGTTTGTCTGGGGGTGGAATTTGGATGTCTCCCATAATTCATGTAGAAGGGAGAGAAACCCGTGGACACATTCATGGCATTATTGTAAGCAAACTCTGCTGCCCATAAATATTCTGACCAGTTTCCATCCTGCTTCAAAAGGAACAGTCTTAAATATTGTTCCAACTCTTGGTTAACTCTTTCGGTTTGACTATCAGTCTCTGGATGGTAACTGGTAGAAAATCTCACTTCGGTTCCTAAACTTTCCATAAAAGATTTCCAAAAATGAAAAATGAACTGTGGACCTCTGTCAGAAATCACGACTTTAGGAATTCCATGAATCTTGACTATTTCTGTACTAAAGTGTGTGGCTAGCTGTTTAGCTGAAGGAAGCCCTCATAATGCTGTGAAATGTGCCATTTATGAGAGAGAATCCACTACCACTAATATTGTATCATAGTCCTGACTGAGTGGCAAATCTACAATGAGGTCTAAGGTAATTGTGTGCCAAGGATAAGGTGGTGTTGGCAAAGGCTGTAACAATCCCTTCGGGGCCTGCCGTTCAGATTTTCCCTGAGCGCAAATCTCCCAAGTCTTAACGTATTCCTCAATGTCTTTAACCATCCCTGGCCACCAGTAGTGACGCTTAATCAGCTCCATGGTCTTGGCTTCTCTTTTGTGCCCCACCAATTTTGTATCGTGACATTCTTGCATGACTTGTTGCTGCAACTCCTTAGTAGGGATGTACAAATGATAGTAAGGAAGTTGATGAATAATTTCTCTACCTTCCTTATCCTCGATCCACTCTTGCATGGCCTCAGGACTCATCACTTCAGAAATGCCCTTTTCCAAACAGACCGAAGTAGTGACACCTATTTTCTTCTCCTCTGGAATGATTGATTGATTTTCTAAAGGCATCTTTTGATTCTCTGTGTCGATTCTAGACAAGGCGTCTGCTTTTCCATTCTGTGTTCCTGGTCGATAGGTAATTACAAAGTCATAATCAGCGAAATACAGTGACCATCGCAGCTGTCTTGGGGTCAATATTCTGGCTGTTTTTAGAAATTTTAGGTTTCGATGGTCCGTAAATACTGTCACCTGATGCTGGGCTCCCATGAGATGATGCCTCCATTCATTAAAGGCGTCCTTTATCGCCAACAGCTCCTTCTTGGTGATGGTATAGTTACATTCCGCCGGAGACAGTTTTCTAGATCGGTAAGCTACTGGATGCAATTGTCCAGTGATCTTATTCCGTTGGGACAAGACTCCACCAACTGCTTGGTCAGAAGCATCAGTTTCAACATAAAAGGGTTTGGTTGGGTCAGCATGTTGAAGTATCGGAGCCGACGTGAAATCTTGCTTCAACAAATTGAACGCCTTCTCAGTTTCTTCGGTCCATTCAAACTGAATTCCCTTCTTAAGCAGTTTCGTGAGTGGCATAATCTTGTGAGAGAACTCATTGATAAATCTTCGGTAAAGGTTTGCGAAGCCTATGAAACTCTGAACTTCCTTGACACTCACTGGAGATTTCCAATTAACCACTGCTTCAATTTTTCGCTGATCCATCAGTATGCCAGTTGGAGAGATGACGAAACCAAAAAATTCCACTTGGGTAACATTAAATGCACACTTTTCCAACTTAACAAACAACCGGTTATCTCGCAATTTCTGCAGGACTCCACGGACTTGATCCTGATGTCTCTCCTTGCAGAATAAATAAGAATATCATCAATATAGACGATAGCACACTGATCAATATATTCCTTTAGTACATCGTTGATGAAATGTTGAAATGCTGCCGGGGCGTTGCAGAGGCCGTAATGCATAACCTGGTATTCGAACAATCCAAATCGTGTTCTGAAGGCCGTCTTCCATTCGTCGCCTTCTCGCATTCTGACCAAATGGTACGCTACCCTCAGGTCAAGTTTGGTATAGATCTGAGACCCTTTTACTTGGTCTAATAACACAGATATAAGAGGCAACGGGTACCTGGTCTTCTTGGTAATTCGATTGATTGCTCTATAGTCTATACAGGGCCGCAAATCTCCCTCCTTCTTTGGTACAAAAAATAAAGGTGACGAGACCGGAGATTGCGAGGGCCGGATGAATCCATTTGCAAAGTATTTGTCCAGATATTCCTTTAAGTGGTTATGTTCCTTTTCAGTTACTGCAAACTCCCGACTGCAGGGCAGATTGGAGCCAGGCTCTATCTCGATTTTACAGTCATATGCCCTGTGTGGGGGTAGCCGTTCCGCTTCCACCTCATTGAACACGTCCTGGAATTCCGCATATTCGGCTGGGCTTTCTGGTGCATTTATCACACAAATTGATCCTCCGTTGTGGCACAACAAATGGGCTTGGTTGACTTCTTGCATCTTTTCTTTGTTTCCAAAACAGTTTTCCATACAATACTTGGAATCCATTTTTATAGTTCTGTTACTCCAATTGATTGTTGGATTATGCTCGATGAGCCAGGGCAGACCAAGGATTAACTCGAACTGGGGGGCGTCAATTAGGTTAAACTGGATTCTTTCTTCATGACCATTGTTTGAGATAAGATGGATGACTTCAGTATGGCTCACGATTGGACCTGAAGATAGATTGGTTCCATCCACTGCTCTCACGGGTTCACTCTTGTTCTTCATTATAGCTTGTATTCCCACTTTTCGTGCAAATTTTAAATCACAAAAGTTTCCCGTGGCTCCAGAGTCTATCATTACCGAAACTCCAGTCAAGGTTAAGCGTCTGAACCTAATTTCCATTGATAAACTTAAGTGAGGAGCCGCAGACTGTAGAGTGTTGGCCACTCTATGTTCATCAGGAGTCTTTTCTAAGATCGCACCCACCTGTTCAACTCCTCCAACAGGTGGTGCCATTAGTTTTCCTTCGGCTTGTAACTGGTTTTTGGTTTCTTGGGACAATTTCTGACAAAATGACCCCCCGCTCCACAATACATGCACAAGTTACTACTCCGCCTCTTCTCCTTCTCTTCTTTTGACAGCGGTCCACGTATTGTTCCGATTTGCATGGGTTCTATTCCCAAGGATCCTTCATTACCTCGACTATTTTCTGATTTGACGCGATCAAATCTTGGAACTGATGGTCTGAAATCCTTTCTTTTTTCTCCTTTCCTTTCTCCCTGCCGAAAGTCTATTTCTAACACAAGATCCAGCAATGCCGAAATTTCGGTGGGTCGGTTAGGAATTCCAGCCAAGGCATTTTTTAGCTCGTCCTTCAATCCCCTGTAGAAGACTGCTGCCCGCTTACTCTCTGGCCAATCAGTTTCCACAACTAGCTTATTGAATTGTGCCAAGTACGAGACCAGGTCTCGATTTCCCTGTTTCAAATCTAGCAATTCATTGTCGACCACTTGAGATATTCTCCTCCTATCAAAAATCCGTAGAAATTCTTTGTTAAAAATTCTCGTAATTTCTTAGAATCGGGTCGTTCCTGGTTATGAGCGGCAAGGACCAAGCCGCTGCGTCACCGCTCAAATAGGATAAGGCAAAAGCGACCTTGGATTGCGCATCAGGAAAAATTGAAGGGCGGCACATGTAATGTAAAAGAACATTGGGTGATGAATATTTGAGCCTTCTGGGGATCCCCACTAAATGGCTCTGGGGCCGCTAAGGGAATAACCGGGGACAAGGAATGGATCACTTGGGTGGTCATTCTATTTGCACTCTCGGTTAAAGGATTTTGAGCATCCTGTCCTGAACCAAAAGGTTGTCTAAATCTCTGTACTAAATCTGCGGTTTCTTTTCTGGAATTCACTATCTCCATTTTTAAGTTTAGATTTTCCTCCCAAACTGCACTTAACTCCTTCTGGATTGTATCTAAAATTACTCCTAACCCTTGCAGGTCTATTCCTTCTGCCATCTCTGTTCGGGTGCAAGGTGCGACTTGGGCACTTCACTCTGTCAGACTATGAAAGGATACTTCTTGCGTAGCTGCACAGGAACAGAGATGCTAGCTCCCGAATCCACCCAGGGCAATTACCCAGAGCTTTTACTCAAGTCTCTGAATAAATACCTCAGGGGGAAGGGGGAAATTGGATAAAATAATAAACAACAAAAGAAGAGACTTTCTTGGCTTGTTCCTATCGTCAGTCCGACCTGCAGACCGCTACTTTCCTTGAACCCTGAAGGAAAAAATAACCATTAGTCTCAACTCTAAAACCCTTCACTTCCTATTCTACCCACTCCTCCTGACTTACACCTACCATTTACTTCCAAGAGTTTAACCCTCTCTTCTGTGCCTTTTTCTGACATGTAGTGACAGAGTTTCTCTTTTATGACTTCTCCTGTAATACAGAAAACATTCTCTCCTTATTATTAATGTGTTTCTATTCTACAATTCTACCCTTAATTCTGATTCCCTCTATTACTCACTGTTTAATCTGTCCATTAGTTTCCTTCTCCTAGATGCCTTTTTTAGTTTTCTCTGTCTTCTATTTCCTGTAAGAATTGTAATTACACCAGGGGGATTATTATTGTAATTTATCCTCTCTACCTCTTAGTTATTATATTCTATTAACTCTAACTTACGTTTTCCTCTAACCTGTCATCATGTGTTCTTTGTTTATCTTTTCTTCTCTTTACTTTCAGATTATGAGGAGGCTGAATTCCTACTCCTTAATGCTATGAGGCGTTAATTTCTAGTCTTAACTATTTACACGGTAAGCTCAACTGTATGATTAAGTCTGCTCAGCTTTCTTTCAACAATATCAAGGCTTTACATTGCTTTTTCACTTATCGTTTTTCTTCTCTTTTCTTCCTCAGGTATTTCGGCATGCGTGCGATTCCGTTGACATGCTAGCCGCTCTTCCTCTCCTGACGAGAAGCAGCTGTTTCGTATTCGTCGAGGTGAGTTCTACGGGCTTAGCTCTCTTAGACACGGAGTCTCTTCAGACAAGCGTTTCCTACAGAAAACGCTCCAGGGTCATTTCTTAGCCATGAAAACACTCCGCCGGATTCATACCCGGTCGTTTCTAAATTAAGCTACGAAGGGCAACTTCCTCATAACGGGACTACTAAAACAAAGGGAAGTTGTAATTTTTAAACTATGGCCTTATCTTTGTTTTTACGGACTATGACGTGACACTACTTAACAGGGCAAATTCTCTGGTGAAGTGCGCAGATCTTGGTCAGCGCGCGCTCCTAACAGGCTCGGCTGGTGATGAGCCCAAAAACACTAGACCGCAAACGTGGACTCCAGACTGGCGGCCAGATTGGCGGCCATCTTGGAGTTCCGCGTTCTCACTCTATCGGTCCATGAACTTCCAGTTTGCTGCTGAGTTGGATTCTGGTTCCTCAGGTGGGCTATTACGGCTAATTGAGAACCTGGGGTCCTGACACTCTCTGACGATCAAGGAAGCTGACAAAGGGGGGAATATCGTTCTCCTTGATACCCCGGTCTACCTCCAAGAAGCTTACCGACAACTAGGGGACCCTGGGTGCTACATAAAGCTAAATCACAACCACACCAAAGAAATACAGGATAAACTAGGTCAACTCCTTAATAAATGGTATGAAAAGGGTTTACTAACCCCTGAGGAGAAACACCTGCTGTTCATAGAGAATCCAGTAATTCCAACTCTATACCTGCTTCCAAAGGTTCATAAACCTGGCATACCACCTAAAGGGAGACCAATCATTGCGGGCATTGACTCTATTTGTTCGAAGTTAGGCTCCTATATTGATGAGGAACTTCAGCCCTTGATGAAGGATCTTCCATCTTTTCTAAAATATACCAAAGATGTCCTCCTGAAACTGCAAAATATAACATGGCAACCTGACTTCCTACTAGCATTAATAGATGCTGTTAGCCCGTATACATCCATAAAACATCCAGATGGTCTAGCAGCCATAAGGAAATGCCTTCAAACCAGATCCGTGTACTTAACGGCCAGAAACAACATGATATTGGTACTGCTAGAGTTCTGCCTGTACACGGCGTTTGCAAATCGCAAACGGCCTTTTGGTATGTAGGTGGCACTTAGCAAAATAAGGAATCGCAAAAATTGCGATTCCTTATTTTGCTCAAGCATTTAAGGAATTGTAATTTTGCGATTCCTGAAATGCTATGTAGGGGTGCCTTTAAAATTGCGATTTTGGCTTAAGGAATCGCAGATTACCACCTACTTCAAGTAGATGGTATTTCACGATTTCTTGTCAAAATGCATTTTTTTTAAAAATTCAAAGTGCCATGTGGCACACATACATGCCCTTAGGGCATGTATGTGTGCCACATGTACTTACAGGCACATTCCAGGGGTGCAACAGGTGTCCTTTGGACAACCTGCCACCCTTGGAATTGCAATTCTCAAATTGCAATTTTCTCATAGAAAATCGCAATTTGAGAATGTATCCACATTCATTCCTACATAGGAATGAATGGGAGAGTCATTCCTTAATTGCTAATCGCAATTAGCTAATCGCAATTAAGGAATGTTAGAGATTCGCAAAAAATTGCGAATTATTACCTACATTCCATTTTGCAATTCTCAAATAGCGATTCCTTAAAAATCGCTATTTGAGAATCGCAAAATGGAAATTACCTACATATGCCCCTGTGTCTTCAATGGCGAATATTATTTACAATTGCTGGGCACAGCGATGGGGTCACAATTTGCTCCCCCCTACGCCTGTATCCTCATGGGAGAAGTGGAACGCCATTGGATCTGGAATGAAAAAGCAGCAAGTCTCTCCAATAACATAATTATGTGGGGGAGATTTATTGACGACATCCTTTTGATTTGGCAAGGACCAGATACACGGTTAAAAGAGTTTGTAAAAACCTTAACCCCTAACAAATTGGGGATAGACATAACTTACACTATCTCAAAGACAGAAATTGAATTTCTTGACCTATCAATCTATATCAAACACAACACGCTACACGCCAAAATTCACAGAAAAAGCACGGCTGCCAACTCTATTCTGCAGGCATCTAGCAGCCAATCGCATCATACTATCAGAAACATTCCATCAGGGGAATTCCGGAGAGGTTGTATGAACTGTAGTGCAGACGAGGACTTCAACACCAAATCGCAGGAGATTACAAAAAGACTGCAACTAAGAGGATATAACCAGCGACATCTGAAAGAAACACAACTCCGCTACTCTCTGCAAGATCGTAACAGTCTTTTACATGCTACCAAGTCAGAACATCAGCATCCGACCATTTGGTTCCTGACTAAATACAACAATGGACACCAACATGTACGAAAGTCCCTAAAAACACTGTAATCTTCTAACACAGAATTCTACAATACCCAATAGCATTAAGGATTACCCACAACTGAGTTTCACAAGAAGTAAAAACCTTCGGGACACGCTATGTTCCTCATTTATTCAAATGAAACAACACCCTAAAACCTTTCTACAACAACCGAGTGGCTTCTTCACATGCTCAAATTGCTCCATATGCAAACTGGGAAAGTCCAAAACCCAAAACATCACGGTAAATGGGCATTTCTTCAAGATTAAGGATTTTATAAACTGCGAGACTCGAAATGTCATTTACCTCATTACGTGTCCTTGTGGAAAACACTACGTAGGGAGTACTATTCGTCCACTAAAAACACGTATCCAAGAACATGTCAGAAATATTTACAAAGCAGACCAAAGACAACCACTAGTGGAACACTTTGAAATCAACCATCCACACAATCGAAAATTCTCCTTCTGCGGTTTTGAAAAAGTGAAACAACATGCAAGTGGTGGCAATTTGGAGCTCCGACTACGTCAAAAAGAAAGTGCCCTTATCATCAGGTTTGGTACAGTGAAGCACGGCCTGAACAAAGAAAACTAATGGCATTACTGGCTATGATACGCCTTAATGGGTTGAAATGTGTATGCCCTGGACTATTAAGGTGACAGGCCAATTGTAAATAATTAATGTGGAAAAATATGGCCGAGACACTCATCACTCTGATGCAGAACTGTTTGTCGTCTGATATGACCACGATTGGAAGTCGTGCTATATGTTTTATCTATTTCCTAAAGTCTGTACTCTTGTAAGTTTGTGCCCTCCTCCAACCACTAGTCCAGTTAGACACCTGACTATGCCTGAAGACCTAGAATGTGGCAGCCTTAGCCTGGACATTCAAGAATATTCCTTACTAGGTATTGGACGCAAAAACTCTTCACAGTAGTCCCCACAGACGCATTAATACCCTTGGACCCACCATGAATATGAGATATATTTTCTATAACTAGGTTAGCAAACAGGCTAAGAAATTAGAGGGAAACATGAAGTCATTACAAATACCTATACCCCTTATTTTAATCTCACAAAAATGTTTTTACTCTTGTCGTGTAGTCACCTGTCCCCTTTCCCTTTCTTTTTCTTTTGAGATCATTCTCTAACATTTTCTTACAAACGAGCCTGGCCATCCTGTATGCAGGCTCTGGGACGGAGACACACAGGCAATTGTGGAACCAGGACAAAAACTGGTTTGACGTGGCACATTTGTCTTTAGTTTATGCTTTTAAATTAATGACTTATCAGGCACGAAAGTCGTCAAAAAAATAAAAATAATAATAAATAAAAATAAAAACAAACTCACGCTTTTAGACCCTAAAATATTTAAAGGTCACTGCCGTTAAACTAGATCACAATTCTCTGAAACTATGGAGAAGAGGTGCAGTGCCTTTGATGCCCGTTTAAACCAAGTAATCCGAATCCACTTAAAGATGGCGCCCTCACCTCATCATAGTCAGGAATATAAACTGTGCAGGCAACAGAAGAGATGTCGGGGGACCAAGGATTAAGGGGCAGACAGACCACCTTTATCACCTGGAATGTCAATGGTATGAGGTGTCCCCGTAGACAGAGATTAATCCTTATATTTTTGGAATTGTCAAGTGCTCAAATCTGTCTATTGCAGGAGACCCATTTGAGCCTAATAGAAAGTCGGCTAATGTTCTCCAAAGCCCATTGGATAAAACACTTTACTGTGTCCCATCAGACTTCACACAGTAGAGGTATAGCATACTGGTAAAACAAGGTACTTAATGCTCCATTAAGGGGATTCAAACAGATACATCTGAGAGATGGTTAGTGGTCAAAATGACACTAAATAATGTAGACATAACATGTGCTTCATTCTATGGCCCCAACATTGACGACCCCTCATATTTGCTCAAATTACAATCTATATTGACGTTGGAGTCGCCGCCTTACATTCTCATGGGAGATTTCAATGTATTATTGAATCCTGTAAATGATAGGTCTAACTTGAGCCACTTTATAGGGTCTCCTAAGATACGTCAAACGCTATTAAATCTGATCCACGATTTAGACTTAGTGGATGTTTGGAGAGCTAAGGAAGGTGCCCGACAGGGCTTTACATTTTACAGTAAGAAATTCGGGCATTCTTCCAGGATCGACTATGTCTTTACAGATAGACAATCTCTTATTAATATCAAGAAGATAGTTGTCAAGCCTAGTCATCTCTCGGATCACGCTCCCCTGCAGTTCGCTCTCCTGAGCAGAAGTTTGCAGGTACAGTCCAGATGGACGTTGAAAAGAGCCATGCTTCTTAACACGGATGTAATTGAATCCATCAAGTCCTTTTCTCTAGAATTCTTTCCACAAAATATTGGGTCTTCAACCTTGGATTTTATCTGGGATGCCTATAATGCCTGTTTAAGGTGGAGATTACACAGCATCATTTGTGCTAAGAATAGGGCAGAGGCTAAGATATTGAAGGACATTGAGGGGAAAATTAGTCAGCTAGAATTGGACAGAATCGGCCTGAATAGAGAAGACTCGGAATTACTTTTGCAAAATCTGCAGGAACTGGTCGAGGCAGGACAGCGGAATAGAGGAAAACTAGAAGCAAGATGTAAAGCTCAATGGGATTCCAGGAATATGGAACATTTTGAGTATGGGGAGAAGGCAGGAGCATTATTGGCTTGGAAAGCCAGAGTAGATCGAGCTAAGAATGATATTAAAGAACTAATCGTAAATAGCAATGGGGATACATCGAGTAAAGATGAGGACATGCAAACCTGCCTTCTCTCACTCTTCACAGATTTATATAAAGAAAATACTGCCCCATCCCTCGAAAATATATGCATATGGCTTAGCAATAAAACACTGCCAACCCTGTCTGAGGAGGGCAGGAACAGTTTAGATGCCCCAATCACCCTGGATGAGATAACTGAGCAGATTAAGAAATCGAAAAACAAAAAAGCTGCAGGCTCGGATTCGCTTCCAAGTGAAGTTTATAAACATCTAGTAGAAGAACTGTCCCCTATGTTGGGCACAATCTTCAATTCAGTTTATTCTCCTGCAGGAAGAGTGCCCAACTTATGGAAAGAGGCAATAATTGATTTGTTTTTTGAAGCCAGATAAGAACCCCTTACAGGCGGACTCGTACCGGCCAATCTATTTGCTGAATGCTGACTATAAGATCTTTATGGGTGTTCTAGCTGGGAGATTGGCCAAACTGGCTCCCAGGTTGATTCACACAGACCAGAAGGGGTTTGTGGCCGGAAGGCATATTGAAGATCAGACTCACTTCTTGATTGGGAATATAGATCTAGCCATACAAAGATCGGATCCCTTGGCCGTAGTCACACTGGACGCAGCTTAGGCGTTCGATAGAGTCTGCTGGGTGTACCTCTGGGCAGTCCTAGAGATAATGGGGTTCGGCCCTGTATTCATTCAGACTTTACAGAATTGCTACAGGGGTGCTTCTGCGCGGATTCTCCTCAATGGCCTATTAACATCTAGCTTTAGCATACAGTGTGGAACCAGACAGGGGTGCCCTATTTCCCCGTTACTATTTAACCTATATATCGAGCCCTTAGCTCAAGCCATAAGGTTAAAAGAATCAATTGCCCCATTCCAGTCTGGGACCTATAGCTCCAAATTGGCCTTATACGCAGATGACCTGATCCTATATACAAGTGATCCGGTTGCGGCGATACCTCAGATTGAGGAGTTGCTGGTAGAAATCGGGTCTATGTCAGGCTATGAGGTTAACAGATTAAAAACGGAGGTCATGTGCTGGAACTTGGATCATTGGAGGGGCACAGTGAGTTCTAAGTTCAGATACTTGGGGTATATATTGTGAAGGAACTGGACAAAATCCCCCAGCTAAACCTAAACAGGGTGACCAGAGAAATTGACCGTCTATTTAGTAGAAGGAGGAATCTTCCATTAACCATCTATGGTAAAATTAACCTTGTGAAAAAGGTCATTCTTCCCAAGCTTACCTTTCTATTTTCTACTATACCGTTACCCTTTCCAAAAAAGAACATCAGTAAGGTGCAGAGCAAGATAGGAAGCTTTGTATGGGGGGACAAAGGGGTTTGTTTGACCTGGAAAAAGCTTAGACGAAGACTGCTTAAAGGAGGGTTGGCTCTTCCCGACATTAACCTGTATGCAGTGGCATTTCAGTTTAAGAGTATTCGGATGCTACTTATTAAACCAGACGGGTCAACTTGGGGCAGTGTGTTGGGTGAGATGGTGAGAGCAGAAGGAGGAGGTAGAGGAGAGGCCTTCTTGTATAAGTTTGGATCCCCGAGATTTTTCAAGCGGGTTCGCCTGAAGGTTCTAAGGGCAGCCCTTGAGGTGTGGTATAGGGTAAGGATCAGCTGGGGGATCGGCTACTATTCAGATCTCGCTCCTGTTTGGGACTCGCCCGGAACCCCGGAATGTCTGAGAGATACCCTGACAGCACCAATAAAGAGGGCTGGAATTACTACTTGGACAGAATTGACTGATGATGAAGGGGTATATCCATGGGAATGTCTGAGGGCAAAGGTAGGGACTGGATTATCAAGATTTAAATACCTCCAGTTAGTTTCCTGGTTTGCTGCAGAGCGGGGTGAGATAAAAGGAAACTGAGAAATTGAGAGGCTGTGTCAATCCATTCTACCAGTTAAGAAGGAAATATCCATTTGGTATAATCATTTATTAAAGACTGAAGATCTTGGGATCCCAGCTTCAGAGGCGACATGGAGCCAATCCCCCATGGCACTGCAGGCAGAGACCCTCTTTGAACCATCTTTAAAGACATTATATAAGTTTATAAAACCTGCCTGCTTGAAAAAGAACCACGTTTTTGTCATCAATAGACTCTATTATACGCCTTATAAAATAGCAAAATTTGCCCCAACACCTCCACCCAAATGTCCAAGATGTCATACTTTATTAGCTAATAACATCCATATTTTTTATGAATGTACAGAGTTCAGTTGGAACTCTTTTGGGAAGGGGTTGGGGACACCCTGTCGGGAGTTTTCAAGACCAGAGTGGAGGTAAATCTCCCCTTGATCTTATTTCGGGATGATGGTCTTTTTTGTCAGACTGCTTCCCGGCAGGATAAAGGTCTGTTATTATATATGATCCTACTAGCAAGGAGAGAAATCTGCAGGAGATGGAAAGACCCCCTTTCCCGAAAAAAGAGGACTGGCTCAAAGCAGCTTTCACCATGGCCCGGTTGGAGTATGAGGGTGTAGAGGATAAGCCATCTAACATCTGGCATAATCTAATGAGTTGGGGACGAAATCTAAGACTCATCCAGTTGGTCCAATGATTACACCATGTCCTCGTACTAAAAGGGGAAAGGTCAGGTGACCCAAGTGAATGCGGTAAGCCTTGTGGTCCCCAGCTAGAGTATAAGGCTGTACAATTTCCGCAACGACTTGACAAGGTGAGATGAGGACCAAAAAAAAAAAGATGGCGCCCGTGTAAAACTAGTCAATATGACACGTGACCGGACCCGGCCTTTGCCTTAAAAAATGGCCCTGGTTCACAACGCTGACAGCCTAAGCATTGAGACGGGATTGAGCCCAGGACCGTGCATTATTGTTTCAGCCAACAAAAATAAGTACATTATAGATACCAAGCAATTTGCTCGTTGAAAATTGCAAATTGAAGTTACAGCTAATACGCTATCTGGTATTCCTGCGGACTGCCTAAACTACTCGCTGTCCGCAATCTTCTGCCATTGACTATTTTCTGCTATATAAGGGGATCAGTAATGTTTTACGGACACTTAGTTAGATGATGCCTTTTCCACATAAACAGTGCTACTGCCACTTGGTTTGGTGTGCCAAAAAACACGAGACGGCAACCTGTGTTTAAAATAAATCAAAACTTACGCTTCTTATGGCATTAATGACTAGACTTAAGCGGCATTTGTCGACCTTTGTATTTGTCTCTCTGACTTCATCATTCCCCGGAGTGCCTGACCGCTAACGTTAGAATAATCCTTGTAGGGTTGTCCAATCTATAGAAATTAATTTTGGCTTGTATCCTCTCTCTGTTTATCCACCTTCTAGAGAATAATTTGCTCAAGAAATGTTTGAAACCTGAGGTAACAAGACCCATTTGAAAATATGTATCATTCTTCATGATGCACATCTATATCATACTTGGAGGTACTTTAAAATACAACTCAAAGTAAAAACGTAAATGCTATGTATCTATAGTAAATGACATGAATGTTTGAATTATGGTAAAACATATGATGCATACAAAATCGGTACAAAAATATGAATAACAACTACAAAGCATGATTAGACTATATTGTGCATGTTGTAGAGATACCTTGTTCTTCCTAAAGTAGCCTACATAAACAACTCAAGAATGCAACTGTAGAACAAAATCAGCTTTTTACTAGCAATGACCACTGCAACACTTACTAACTTTCAAGATGTTTTCCTTTGTGCTTTAAAACTTTGTTCATCTTCTGTCGGCTAGGATATAGATAAAAAAGCTTGCTTTAAAATATTCCTGTTTAAAGCTGCCTGCCGTATCACAGTGGGGCCTGCCAACCTTATTGTTCTTATTTATTTCTCTTCCTTCTCCTTCTCTTTTCTCTTTCTCTCATGTCTTTTCTCTTCTTTCTTTCACACCTTCTTCTTGTTTCCTTGTTTTTAATCCCTCACAAACTACCACACTTTGCACAAGGAACCTCACTGCACTGGGGTGTACGAATATCACAACACTTTTTGGATTTTACCGGACTATCCTGAAGTCACTCTTCACTGGGTCTCTGGTGACTCTTATCATTTCGATACTACATCATATAACTTTGACTTATCAATATTGTTTCAGCCTTGAAAAAGCCCAGGTCGAATTGACCCAATGGGCGAAACAGGTGTCGGCTGACATCCTTTGTTTCAATTAGAGTTTTTGAAACACTTGGACTCTCCAAAGTAGATGAATATAAAATAAACACAATAAACTGTCTCAAAAAAGGATCTGAATTGTCTTCCTCTTTCTTGCCCTTTTTGAATAAATATACTTACTCAAAGAACTGTTTATACCAATTATTCTTGAGGCTCAAAGGTCCCAAGCCTCGAGTAAACCTCCTCCGAAACTAATTTCTGGAAAACATTTGGGCAATACTATCCAGCACTGGGATCCAAGGACCTTTTAAATTTAACACTTGTTTAAACATCTTGTCATCCTGGTATACAATGAACAGAAAGCTTATGTCGACCATTGTTTCTCCACGTTCCCTGCTGAGTCTCTCTCGAGCCTTTCTCTAGCTAATGAAATAATAAACCTGTAAGAAAAGAAAAGTATGCTAGTAAGCAAAATACATTACAACTGAGGCCTGTGGTCAGGCCAACTTAAGTTGGCACTTAATGTGCACTTCGAATACATGGTTATACATGTACAAGTGTAACTTTAAAGTAACTGCAAATATGAGCAAAAGAATACATGCTTACACATGCAAGTATAACGAAGCATAAGTGTAAAACATGAATAAAACATATATGATTCATGTTTAAACTGAACATTAGGCACATGGATATACATTTCTAGATTCTGCAGTGAATACATTTCAGTAATGCGTTTAAATGTTTTGTACATGGTAATAAAGTTAAGGCACCCAGTGAATATAACGTTAGATGCACATATATAATTGCATTTGTGTGTTGTGTAAGGGTGGAGTCTAAATTATGCTGCTCCACCTACCCCTAACACCCTCTAGCCCAACACTACCAATGAGCTTCCAACAATTTGTGATGGCTGCTGTCTCAATGGCTCGTAGTGTCCTCAGTTAATCCTCTTCATGAGTTAGCTGATCTGTTTGAGGACTTCTTGCATCTTGCAGCTACAGCTTTTCATCTTCTTCCTTTTTTTGTGTCTTTTCATAGATGCTGATCACTGGCTTCTGAGTCAAGGTCTGCCCATGAGCTGGATTTTAACTGACACCACTACTGTATCTGCTGCTGCTGTATGCTTCATGGATGACCTAAATATCACTCTGAATTTTGGGGGCACCTATTAGAAGAACATTAAAACATCCCAGTTCCAGGCATCTCCTAAAGACTTGGCTGACCACCCAAGCATTCACATTTCCTGTCTGTCACATTCCAGCCTCTTCTTCTAGCTTAAGGATAGATAGATAGATATACAGATAGATAGATAGATAGATAGATAGATAGATAGATAGATAGATAGATAGATAGATAGATAGATAGATAGATATATAGATAGATAGACAGATACTTTGATTGATTAGTTAACAGGATGATTTTTCAGCCATATTGTTATGGATAGATGGACGTACAGAACAGGGTCATATGGCTGGATGTATTTACAAATGGATAGTAGTCTACTATTTTCATCTGCTGTAATTACATGCAAAATATTAATATCATAGCAAATTGTTCTTGAAGTGACAAGCTTGATTCCATATTTGGACAATGTACAGTGTTTTCACTTATTGTATCCTTCAGTTATTCTGAATCTCTGCTTAGTGTACAGGAATTCACACGGCTAGCCCAAGATATTGTGACCAACCTTAAAGTGATAGGAGTGGTTTGAATTTTCCTAGCTGACAGGGCTTGGCCTACTTTGAATGTCAATAAAGCAAAATTGCAATCAAGAGGTCAGTAGGATGAAACCAAATACCAGGAATGGGCAAAGCTAGCTGGAGACATTACAACCAGCCTTAAAGTAGGGGTTGTTTCATATTTCTCATACAGGGCCACGGTTTGTAGATGAACACTGCAAGCTAAGGATCTGTTTTCCCAGGTAATCCTGAGCTACAGCATCCAATGCTGCACACTTAGGACATATGGTGGCAGCTGTGGTAAGTGAAAATTATTAAAATTGTTGTATGCGTGCTTGTGGGTGAGAGTGTGTTTAATTAAGAAAGAGCGTGCATGTGTGTGAGAAAATGTTTCGGTATGTGAAAGCATGTGTGTGTGTGAAGGAAAGTGAATAAGAAACAATTGACAGGGAGTGAATGAGATTGTGTGACATTGAGGCCTAGATTTACTATTCTTCGATGTACGACAATGCTGCACCAAAGTTGATGAGTTTCCTTATGTCACATGGAGCACTTTCTTCTTTTTGCCCACGTTTGGGAACTACGGGCCAATGCACGTACCCTTGTTCCAGACTGCAAGGTGTGTGCATTCTTTGAAGCAAAGTTTTTCTTTTGGAAGGGGCCCCCTACAGAA
Organism: Lissotriton helveticus; assembly: GCF_964261635.1. Classification (NCBI taxonomy): domain Eukaryota; kingdom Metazoa; phylum Chordata; class Amphibia; order Caudata; family Salamandridae; genus Lissotriton; species Lissotriton helveticus. Next base: position 1,162,933,484 of record NC_136065.1, read on the forward strand.
CAAAAACTATGCTTTGAGGTGTTTCCCACTTCGTATGTCAGCTGTGCAATACAGCACATATGCAAAGGAGGAAAAACAAGAAGAAATGAAACACTTTCTCTCCCTTACACCTGCCTCGCAGAGGCATAAGATTTTGGTGCAAAATCCTCTCTACCAATGTTTGCAGATATGGATTTGCATCAAAACCCATGGGTGGTGGCATGGGAACCTCCACGCACCATCCATGGAACGACCACCTGATACAAAATAATGCAAAGCAGCAGATAGTGTTACTTTGTGATACCATCTAGTTAAAATCCTCATTTGTTGTTACATTAGGTCATGCGACATGCCTTCTTGGAAAAGAATCAGAGTCAGAGGTGATATGATGCCACTTCCTGTGATGTGATTCATGTCAAACAGTATGTGGCGTCACTTCCGCTACCCGTGGAATTTTGGTGAATCATCACCCATGCACCTACTGGCTACTATGTTTCAGATCAAAGCACCTGACAGAGGCGATTGGAAGGAAAGTTACCTATACAAAGACACTATTAGATCCTGTCATGTTAATTCACTCCAGCATTTCAGTCGCTATTTTTCCAAACACTCTTCTTTATCATGGGAAGCATTAAAGGAACCTTTGTGAGATATTAGCCACCATCTTTGGCAGTACTATGGGGCAGAGTACCTAAAAAGCCTCGGTGCTGCGAATTTGGACCTACGTGTTATTCAGCACAGTATTTCATAGCATAACTGTGTCATAATATAATCTCTCTCTTTTTGTGGCGGTCAGTGTGGATAAGCAGCAGAAAACTCCAAATTCATCTTTCTCTTCGTAAACAAATGTAAATACAAAATACAAACATGTATGTTTTGCTGCCACCCAAAAACACGGACCACAGCAAAAATAAATGGAGCTAAATAGCACATCTTTAAAATATCTTCAACATAGCAGCACTATGCTCCGTTTTCTTTTGTGTTCTTTTCTAACACAAATATATTGCAGTTCTCGTACATAAAATTCCAAAACAAAGATTTTTTTCTTCCACTAAACAGCACTGACTACAACAGGAAGAGATGTGGTGAAAAACACAGCACACGGTTACAGTGTGTAATTTGGGGTTAAATAGCACCTCGGTGTAAACTAGTTTCACCTGTACGCTTTAAGTGGTCCAGGCCCCAAGTGTTAATTTCTAGGGCCTGGCACATTTGTATATCAAAATACCCCGGCAATTCACGTATTATCATCACATTTGTTTCGAGTTGTTCTTATTGATATTGATCTGTTTTTTATGTTTTTCATTTTAAAGCTTCTTCAAAAGCCAAGACTCGGTTCCATGCCAAATCTCTTCTCAGGGTGGTTTAAATAAAATATGTTCTGCATCAATTCCACAAAAGCACATAAATTCAGTTCTTGCATTTATAGTGTCTAACCATGTATCTTAAAATGTCTGAGAAACAAAGGGAAGAATCATTCTGATGTCGCCACAGTACTAAATGTTTAATATCTAAGCGTTCCACAGGATGCACATTTCAACAGAATAAATCTAAAAAAGGTAATCACAATAAGCATAAACAGGCTTAAACGATGAGCACTACACATTTGATTAATTGTGTGTGCCATATAAACCTTCACAAGGACTAAAAAGGCAAAGACAAAGATATCAATGAAAAGAAAATGTTCTAATACCAAACATATTCATAGGATGTTTAAAATGGAAACTGTCTCAAAGTGGCCTCTCTAGAAGTACATTTTTGGTTGGCACACATTGAACCACAGATAAATCTTAAGGGGTCAACTACAAAGGTCAATGACCATGGTTAAAAAGGGTCGACAAAGCCCTTTGTCATTTTAGCAGCAAGGTTTTTAAGCTTTGTGTGGATTGCCCTAGCTAATCCTATGCTTAAAGACTTTGCTGTACAATTATTTAACAAGAGCCATTGGATATAATGCACCTGTAATATGGTGAACGGGGTATCAGTTACCTTTATAGCAGAGTAACCCGCCCACTGTACCCTAAATCAGGCCCTTTCTCACTTTTCTAGCTTGGTGTGAATGGCAGTATGCTAATAATGTGCTTAAAAATTCTGCAAGAAAAAAAGACATCTGAGTGAACAGTTTTTGAGTGTCGGTTGTATTGTACAGTCTTCCATATAACAGAGCTGTTCGCCACCTAAAACTTGGGAACTACCCATGGTTCCTGTCTTCCTTTTTTGCATAATTTATGAGGCACTCTAAACCTAAAAGGCTATTTTTGTGATAGTTATAGTTATGTCAGAGTTTTCATAGGAAGAGTATTTTTAGTTTTGCTAATAACTTTGGTACGAGTTGATGAATCTTCATGAAACTTTCTCAAAATACGTCCATCAGCCACAGCTCCTTCCTGAAAAGTTTTGCACTGATCCCTCAGTTGCGGGTCAAGAAAAAGGGACAGATCCCAAAACATTAATTTCCCATATTAACTTTCATGAGCCATTTTGCTTACTGATACAGAAAACAAATGGCTAAACTGACTTACAACACATTTGGCAGAAAGTTCGAACCTTATTCAGAAAAAGTTCTTTTTGTGATTTGGTGTAAATCCATTCAGTCGTTTTCAAGAAATCGGCACATGCACATCAGGGGGAGGGTAAAGGTTAGCAAGCTGACCTCTGAGGACAGTAGGCAAGGTGAGGGGCAGTGCAGCAGACAACAGAGGGCAGGTGTTAGGGGCAGGGACATCACCAGGACCACAGAGGGCAGGCCAGTGGGTGAGGGGCAGCAAGATGACGTCAAACGGCATGGCAGGTGGGTGTGGTAGGGGCAGTACAACTGGCTAAGTAGGGCAGGCAGGAGGGACAGGGCCAACACAATGGGCCGCGTGAGGGGCAGCAAACTGACATCAGAGAGCAGGCAGGAGGAGAAAGGAACAGCATAAATAGATCATGGAGGTCTGGCAGTAGAGGACAGGGGCAGAATAAAGGACTACAAAGGCCAGGCAGGAGAGGCAGGGGCAGTAAGATGACTTCAGAGGGCAGGCGGGAGGGGCAGGTACAGAACAATGGACCATGGAGAGTAGGCAGGAGGGCTGGATAAGCACACAGAACACTGAGGACAGGCAAGAGGGGCAGGGGCAGCATGCAGACAATGTAGGATAGACTGGAAAGGCAAAGACACCAAGCTGAAACAGAGGGAGTGTAGGACGAGCTGGGACAGCAGACCCTGCTCTGACCCAGCACTGTCTGTGTGCAGCGGGGGACTGGGCATCCTTGGGGGTTTGGGACCAGGGCCGACCATCTGCGGCACATAGCTAAAGGATGCAGGGGTGTTGGGTGAATATGACAAACCAAGAAGCAGAAATTTGCTGAAAATGCCAAAGGTCAAAGAAACATTATATTTAGGTGTGTTAATATGATTTTCCCTTACATTAATAAAAGCCAGAAATCCAGATTTAACAAAGGTTAAAGTGATGCTATTGCTAGCTTAAGTTGAAAAAACTGTTGAAATTCCCTGAAAGAAACAAAGATTACACTGTCACACTTCATAACATAACGCAGCATAATATAACATCTAAAAACAGAAATGCCACTAACTTGCCAGATATAGTTCAGTGAGCTAACTATAACTTGTGCCCTCACCATGCACTGTTTATGACCTCACACTTTACATCACTCATTACATGTTAAAATACATCATTAATGGCATCACTGATGACATCTCAAATGACATGGGCGGCCAAGACCCCACTGCTGGCCACACCCATGGTCTTGCAGCACTACAAGACCCATCCTTTTTTGCTGAGTATAGCTGAAACTGGCATGCATAGTGATGCCATCAGTGAATCAATCAATAATATCATATTTATTTATTTATTTGAAAAGTTTTATATAGCGCTGCAGAGCACTTTCCATGAGCATTAAAATTCCAGTTGGTACAGTAGATTCAGCGGGATCAAAAAATATACAGACATTGCACATTAGAAAACACTTCTTTTTAAAAAAAAATATTTATTCCAAAAAACCTTTATTGCTCCATTCGTTGATAACATCTTGCCATACGCCTACAACCCGGAGGCCGGCGGCATTAGAGTAGATGGATAGGACTCAGAGTTGCACTTTCAACACAGCCGTTTAGCAGACAACCCTGGGGTCCGGCGGCGGGTCAAACTTACTGCCATGCATCTATCACTTCGTTATCAAATATAGAATGTAGGTCCTCTCCTCTCCTGCGAATTACGTCGATACCTGATTTCCCTCCCCGCCCCTATCCAAAACTATGTCTATCTTCCCGCAGTCTCCTGGCTGGACACGTTGTCATGTTGTGAGTGAGCAAACTGAAACCCTCCCCCCCTACCCCAATCCGCACACACACTGCCCCCCCTCCCACCGACCTCTAATGTAGCAGCCACAGCCTAAGCGATTCAAACATGGTGGTGGCAACCGGCAAACTAGTACCCTAAGTCTCTGCCGTGCCAGTACGTGGCCCGAACCTGGTCACTCATCAATCCGAGTGTCTTGAAGCTGCTATGAAGATCCACAGGAGTATCACACACCCAGCATCGACACTCCACTCCCCACCTCCGCTTATTCCCCAGGGTTCCTTTGGGTCTCATGTCAGGCATGCCTCCCCATAAAGTGATGTCTAGTGAGGTCCTGAAGCATTCGATTCCCCGGGCAGCGACTCTAAATCCAGAGTTTCTTCCACCTCAGTGGTCCCAGCGTCATCCGCCCTCAGCCGTGTCTGGTACAAGGCCCAAAAGTTCTTTGGCCTGCTGGTCGGGGGCAACAGCACACTATAATTCTCAGATTGCGTGCAGCAGTACAGCAAATCACGCGTCCACCTCTTAACAGTCGGGAGTGGGCCTCTCATCCAGCAGCATGCCACTACACGTCTAGCTATTAACATCCCCATGTCTACAAGCCATCTAACTGCCACCTGTAGGCCCCTAGAGTGGCCCAGCAGCGCCAGCGCTGGGTCCAGGGTCAATTTAAGGTCCAATGTTGCATTTACTGCTGTGAATATACTGTCCCAGTATTGCTGTATCCCAGGGCAGTGCCAGGCGAGGTGCATAAAGTCGGCTACTGGTTCGTGGCACCTCTCACATTGAGCCGACTGTCTGAGGCCATACCTATGGAGTCTCTCGGGGGTGTAGTACACTCTCTGTAGGAATTTAGAATGCACTAAGCTCTGCCTTCCATTCAGAGAGATCATTTTAGTACTGGTGCAGCAATACTTCCACATGGTGTCGTCTATCGGGACCTGCAGGTCACTTTGCCAGGCCGTTCTGGCTTTCATGACCTGTTGCTGTCGGTGCATCAATGCCAATTTGTATAAGTTAGTTATTAGTTTTCGGGGCATCTCTGTTTTGACTACATACGAGAGTTCCGGAACCTCGGGTGGCTCCGCCATATCTGGCCCTAGCAGGTCGGTAAGGGCACTTCGCACCCTATGGTATTGGAACCGGAGCAGCAGTGTGTCTGGTGTTCCTTCTGCAGCTGTCTGGTCCCAGGTCTTCACCTTGCCATTTAAGAATAAGTCGCCGGCTAATAGCATTCCCATTGCGTGAAGAGCTTTTACCACCCCCCTTTCTCTAACCGGTAGTAGCCAAAGGGCCCACTCCAGGGGCATGCTTGGCGAGTATAACAGAGCACCCTTCTGCGCCTGCAATAGAGAGTGCCATGCATGATTTGTGGCTGTGATGGAGTCCAGTATGCCTGTCCTTCGGTCCACTGGCCTGAGGACCGTGACTGGGAGAGGAAGCGGGTCCGCGAATACCCGTTCCAAACGCACATGGGGGATATTTGCATCTCCATGTATCCAAGTGTGGAGATGTGTGGCCTGCGCCACCCTGTAATAAGTCTCAAGATCTGGAGCTCCCAGTCCGCCCGCGCTGCACGGCAGAGTGAGGGTCTTCCATTTCACCCTAGGTTGTTTGCATGCCCACGCCAACTTAATCATGAGTTGTGTCAAAGTTTGGAAGAAGGCTTTCGACAGCACCATCAGAATGGCGCTAAATAGGATTAGGAATCTGGGCAGGACCACCATTTTCATGATAGCTATGCGTCCCATAAGGGATAGTGGTAGTCTGCTCCATACCCCCACATCATCTTCCAGCCTGCTGAATGCGACCCCATTGTTTTCTCTGAGTAGAGTGTCCGAGTCCGGGTGTAATTGCACTCCTAAGCACCTTACCGGTTCCGTGGTCCACTGTAATGGGAATTCCATCTCAAATCTGCTGGTCGCTGGCGTTAGGGGGAAGGCAACTGACTTCAACCAGTTGACCCGAAGACCGGATAGTGCTCCGAATCGGACAACTTCGCGTAGCATAGAAGACAAGTTATTCTCTGGGTCTCTAACGTACAGCAGGGTATCATCAGCGTATGTTGAGACCACTATTATATACGTTGGGAAGCTCACACCCTCGTTACTATGATATTCCGGCAGCGCGCATGCGAGCGGCTCTGCGACCAAAGCGTACAGTAAGGGGGATAACGGGCACCCCTGTCTGGTACCCCTACATATTGGGAAGGGTTCCGTCACTAAGTTGCCCAGGCGGAGTCTGGCCGTTGGTTTATGGTATAGGGCACCCAGCATCTGCATAAACGGTTCTACCAGACACATGCGCCGCAGCACCTGACTCATGAAGGGCCATTCAACAGAGGCGAAGGCCTTCTCCATATCAAGGAAGACCGCGATAGCTTTCGTGTCCTGTTTAACGTGCTGCAGAGTTCCTAGGATTGTTCGTATGTTATATGTCAAGTTTCTGCTGGGAATGAAGCAACCAGCTTGGGCGCCAGTAAAGCCAGACGAGTCGCCAGTACCTTGGCATATATTTTGGCATCCACATTGAGGAGTGAAAGTGGCCTATACGAGCTACACACGTGATGTGCCTTATCAGGTTTGAGGATTGTAACTATAAGGGCCTCCCTCATGGACCGCGGCATACTGCCCTCCTCGCAAATGTCGTCGAACAGTGTGGAAAAATGTGGGATGAGTTTGTCCTGGAATGCTTTGTAAAATCCCACCGTGAGTCCATCAGCCCCCGGCGTGCTCCCTGAGCGCATGCTCGCCAGTGCCTCCACGATTTTGTCTCTCTCTATAGGTTGCATCAGGAACTCACGGTGGGCGTTCATCAGCATAGGCAGGTCTATATGCTCCAGATAATTTATGATTTCCTCCGCCGCTGTGCCACTCCTCGAGGAGTATAGTTCTGTGTAATATCTTCTAAACTCATGTGCTACGTCAGTGTCATCAGTAACCACGTGGCCATCTAATCTCCTCAACTCTGTGATGTGGGACTGTCTCCTATTACCCCGTAGTAGTCTAGCTAGAAACGAACTTGATCGGTCCCCCTCTCCGTAAGTGCGTGCCGTAGCGTATTTTCCCATGTGCTGCACTTCCCTGTCCGCCTCCTCGTTGTTTTCTATTACCAGGGACTTTATTTCCTCAGCTATTGTCGTGTCTGGGGAGTTCTGCTGCTGCTGCTCCAGTATCGCTAGTTGCTTCTCTAACATTGTCAGTCTCTGTCAAATCGCTTTAAGTACACTACAGTGCTTTGACATTGCAATACCCCTGATGTATACCTTAAAGGCTTCCCAGACCGTTTGAAAGCTGTCCACGGTCCCCATGTTAGTCTCGAAAAAGGTGTCAATCGCCTCCGCCAGCTCACCCCTGAGCAGTGGGTCGAGCAATGAATATGGGGGGAAGGGCCAACTGAACGGCGGGATTCTCTTCGAGGGGCCCTTTAGGGTCAAGAGGAGTGGGGAATGGTCATATAGAGTGCGAGTCAGGACTGCGCAGTCCTGTATGCGTCCCAACAAGGAGGTAGAGGCTAGCCAGTAATCAATTCTGGTGTGGATGTCATGGAATGTCGAGTAGTGCGTGTAACCTCCCAGTGTGGGGTGCCTGTGTCTCCATACATCCGCCAGTTCCATACCGGTGAGTTCTGCCAGAAACACCTGCGCAGCTGCCGAGGGCCTACGCGGCGGGCCGGATGACCTGTCCAGCGCCGGGTTAAGCACTAGATTGAAGTCTCCCCCCCATAATATCTGTGCAGTGGAATAGGTGTGTGTGAGTGACGCCAGTTCACTATAGAACTCCGAGGAGTCGTAGTTCGGGCCATACACGTTTACAACTACTAGATCAAACCCCATCCCCACACAGCGCGATATCAATAACCTACCCCCCTGATCCGCTCTAAGCAGCGTCAGCGCCAGTTTCGATCGCAGGTTGACCAACGTGAGCACACCTCTGGAGTGTGTAGTGAATCCTGCCGCTGTAGAGTTGCCCAACAATCCCCTACTCAGCAACATCTTACTTGTGAGTGGAAGGTGGGTCTCCTGTAGAAGGGCTAAGTCTACTCTCTGCCTTTGTAAATAGTGTAGTACCTTTCGGAGTTTACGGTGGTCATTTAGGCCCCGTACGTTCCATGTGAGAGCTCTAAGCGCAGCAGGTGGAGCACGCACTGTCGGCTCGTCTCGTGTATCTATATCAGTTTAGTTCGCCATCTGTATACAATTTGGGAAATTCAAGTGTAAGGCCAGTGCGCAGGTCTAGGGTTAGCAGTGTGTGCAAACAATGAGTCAACCATCTCCCCCCCTCTTCCCCCAAACAGCAACAACCAGAACAGACCCACCCCCTCTCACAGCAGACCGCCCCCAACCTGGCCTCGCCGGACCCAATCCCAACCCCCACCCACTCGAACCCCCCTCAAACAGTTCAAACTCCTGAGAGTCAAATGGGAGCATTGTGCGCAGGGGCCGAGGTTGCCATGCTATCAACAATGAGTGCAAGTGCGCACTGCACCGGAGTCATGGAACCCACCTTCCGCTGCGATTTATATTATGCATCAACAGCCCTGGGGAGAACGCGCCATCTGAGCTCGCACCAGATAAGCACTGAGGAAATTCTCGATGCTTATTACTAGAACCCCCTATCACTTAAAACAAACATAACATTCCTACAGCATTGTACTACGTTCCAAACCCCACAGAAGCGGTTCTACGCCCGCGGGCATAGGACTAATCTCAGAGCATGAATCGTACGTAACCTCTATAGTAAACACACTGTTAACGTTAGCATTTCAACTATGCATTTCGGGTTTCACCGGCATTCTGGGAAACGACTTACCCCCATCCCCTACAGGTAATATGAATCAGAGCATGCAGTTCAGTCCCTTTACCTCACCACAAACAAGGACCATTCCTGTTCGTCAAGCCAACTGCTTCCCCCGGCCTCAGCTTCCAGCCCCCCAGCCTTCCTGCAGCTATCTCTAGACCAATCCTTCAGAGCCTGCCGCAAAGCTCGGGGGTCCGTGAAAAGGTGGGAGTGGCCATGTCTATTCACTCTGAGTTTGGCAGGATATAGCATAGCGTAGTCCAAGCCTAGGTCCCTGAGCTGCTTCTTGTGAGGGGCAAAGAGTTTGCGGGCTTCCTGCACTTTGGCTGTGAAATCCGGGTATAGGGAGATGTCCAATCCTTCGTAACGGAGCACTTTCTTGTCCCTGGCCTGTCGTAGAGCAGCATCTCTATCCCTTTAGTTGAGTACTTTGGCGATGATCGGGCGCGGGGGGCGCCCGGCTTTGGTTGTGGTCCCAGGGAACGGTGCGCTCGCTCAATCACGAACATTGAAGAGAAAGTTTCTTCTCCACGACAGCTAAGCTAGGCGGCCCGCAACCTCTTATGTTAAGCAGGCAATCAAACCTGCCACCGCAGCGCGCACGCGGCTGGGGCCCGCACTTCAAGCTTCTGTGCTCTACGGATAGATAGACGCAGGAGCGGCCGTGCCCTTACACCCCAGCCCCGTCCATCTGTGAGTTTAGGGCAGGGGCTGCCGATAAGGTTGTGTGTGGGCCGCAACGCCAGATGTATCTCCTCAATGCGCACCAACGCGCCCCAGCGTGGTCTCCCCCGTCACACCATCCCCATAGGGGTAGAGCCAAGGCCGCATGGGAATAATCTGTGGCCTTACGGTCATTCCGCCGCCCCCACAGGCACCACCTTGCTTCACTGGCTCCAGCACCCCGTTCCGATAAACAACCTTTGCAACGCAACTTTTACAACGTAGTGCCTTTACAACGCGGTATTTACAACGCAAACCAGGGACCCAGAACCGGCCCAGCGCCGGCAAGTTCGCTCCACAAGCCGCCGGTGTTCACAGGACGGGGGATCGCATTAACTGCGTCGTAACTGCTGCAGATGCAAGATAAATTTAGGATGTTGTAAATCGCCGAGCGGAGCTACGGGCTCATGCGGCCATTTTCGTTGCCGACAAGCTCCGCCCCCCCAGAACACTTCTTAAATGAATAAATAGGCTAATAGTTATGGCCATGAGGAGAACAAAAATGTGGCGACAGACAGTTAACACAGAAACAATAAAAAAGGTAAGGGAGCTAAAGAAGGGTTGTTTACTCTGGAAAGGGCTTTCGTATATGCAGTTAAAGGGATAGGGTTGAGCATATAAACAGTGTCAGAAACATGCATCTCAGCTCACATTGGGGGAGGGGGAGAGGGAAAAATTGGGGCTTTTCAATGAGGAAGAGAAGAAAAAAATAGAGTGAAAATAGGGTGGGAGGGAGCAAAAAAGAGGGAAATGGAAGTAGCGGGTTTGAGGGAGATTGAGGAGGATCTAGAGGTAAAGGTTAAGAGGGGGGTGGTATTAGAGTGGAGAAAAACGTCTAGGAGAGAGAGAGAGGGAAGGGGAAAAGAGTTGGACAGAAAAGACTGTCAAGGGTGGTATGAATAATGGGGAATGAATAAAGGGTTGGATGCAGTGATTAAGGACCCCAGTATTTGGAGAGAAGGTGGGATGTGACAAGGTCTTTTTTAAAGCTGTGGTACTAGGCGTTGCAGCGCAGGTCTCTGGGGAGGGCGTTCCAGATGATCGGGGCGTTTCCCGAAAAGGAGCGGGATTGTGTGGTGCTCCCATTTGATAGGGGGGGGACGAGAAGTAGGACATTTGAGCTTCTTGTCTGCCGGGACCAGAAAGCTTTTTCAAGTTTGTCGGAGAGATACAACGGGGTTTGTTGTTGGAGGGCTTTGTGTGTTATGCAGGCAGTCTTGTATGCAGATCTTCCCTCAACGGGTAGCCAGTTTAGGGCCTTGAGGGCTGGGGAGATGTGGTTGAAGCATTTGCAGTCGGTGATTAGCCTGGTGGCTGAGTTGAGCACAGATCTGATGGGGGGCAAGGTGTGTTTTGGGGATTCCAGTGAGGATAGCATTACCTTAGTCTATTTTGGAGAGGGCTAGGGACAACCCATTTAAAGTCCTCAGCAGGAATGAAGGGTTTGAGTTTTTTAAGATGTCGGAGTGTGCAGAGAGCTCTTTTTGCCGCATTTTTGATGTGGTTGTTAAGAGTGGGTTTGTTGTCGATGCTGAAGCCAAGTGATTTTGCTGAGTTAGATAAGGAGAGCGAACAGTTAAGGGCATTGAGGTCTGGGAGCCAGCCTTGGATAGGGTGCTTGTTGTTTTTAGGAGAGAAGAGAATGATTTCAGTTTTATTGGGGTTAAGTTTGAGGTGATTGGAGAAGAACCAGGATTGGATCATGCTCAGGGCATTGTTAAGGTGAATAATATCAGCGTGGAATTTGATGTTGTAGTACATTTGGGTGTCGTCCGTGTCGAGATTGTCGTTAATTCCTGCTTGTTTCAGAATGAGGGTAAGGGGCTCCATAAAGAGGTTGCAGAGGAAGGGAGAGAGAATTGAGCCCTGGGGTATGCCAAGGGAGACCAGAGTGGGGTTGGAGAGGCAGTCTTTGATTTTGATTTGTTGTGTTCTGTGTTGGAGAAAGGAGGAAAACCATTTGAGGGCTATACCTTTGATGCCAAAATGGGTTTTGAGTGAGTTAAGTAGAGAGACGTGGTTAACTGTTTCGAAGGCAGCGGAGAGTTCAAGGAGAATGAGAAGGCAGGACTCTTCATTGTCAAGGGATCGGTGGAGGTCGTCGACAATCTTGAGCATGGCTGTTTCCGTGGTGCATCCTTTTCTGAAACCGGATTACAGCGGGTCAAGTAGGTTGAAATTGTAGATGTGATTGTCGAGTTGTCTGAAAGCACATTTTTCCAGTACTTTAGATAGCAGAGGGAGGTTCGAAATGGGGCGAATGTTGTTAGGGTCATTTAGGTCGGCCGATGGGTTTTTGAGGATGGGTGTGATTTGACAGAGCTGGAGAGAGTCAGGGACACACCCCATGGCAAAAGAGGAGTTAATGATTGAAGTTCAGTAAGGGGCAATAATGAGTTTGAGGTCATGGACGAGGCTGGAAGGGAGAGGATCTTTGGAGTGCGCAGTGGGCTTAAGTTTGGAGATGATGTTGAGGACTTCATGTTCAGTAACTGGATGAAAACTTAGCCAAGATGCATTATTTTTCAGATGTAAGATCGAGGGGATGGAATCAGGAGCGGTAGAAACAGGACAATGTGTTGGAATGTTGGGGTGACAAGGCTGGGTCGACATGGGCGGCAGCAGGTTGAAGGGAAGGCAAAGCCTGGGTAGGGAGGAAAGATAGCTCGATGTTGAGGATTTTTTCAGAGAAGAAGTTAGCAAGTTCTGCACATCTCTCAGAAGAGGCCTTCAGCTCAGTGGGGGCAGATGATGCTTGTTTTCAAACAATATTGAAAAGTTCTCAAGGCCGATTTTTGGCACAATCAAGTTTTGCTCGGTAAAAACTGGCCTTTTCCTTGAAGATGTGCTTCTTGTATTTCGATCTTGCTGATATGAGGAGGGCTAGATGGGAGGGAGAGGGGTGTAATCTCCATGTTCTTTCAGTCTGTCTAAGAGAGTGTCTTTTATTATTCAGATCAGAGTTGAAACATGATTTGGTTGGGATATTTCTTTGTTTTTTTGGTTTGGGAGGAGCTAAGTGATCCAGCACCTCTTTGACTGTCTTGTTAAAATGCTCAGTGAGCTCGTTGGCATTGTGGGAGAGATGGGTGAGAAGGAGTTGGGCTTTGACTAAGGTTTCTGGTCCATTTTAAGGGTTTGGAGATTTTTGTAGGGGGAGCGGAATTAGTTACGATCTTAAAAAGAATGAGGTGATGGTCCGACCAGTCAGTGGGGGTGATGCTGGAAAGGGACACAAGGTCATTGCTAGAAATGATAGCGTCAAGGGTTGCTCCTTTGATGTGGGTTGGATGTTGACATAGTTGTTTGAGATCATTAATCTCTAGGAGGTTCATGAGACTCATGACTATGGGATCCTCAATATTGTTTCAATGAATGTTAAAATCTCCTAGGAAGAGATTTTTGGAGTTGGAAAGAGAGGATAGTGAGATGAAGTCAGACAGTTCATCTGCAAAGAAAGGAGGTTCGCTCGGAGGGTGGTAGATGTTGTGTAGTCGGATGGGGGCGCGCCCTGTGTCAAGAATTCAGCATCAAGGTATTCATAGGTTTGGTGGTCAGAGTCTATTAGAAGGGAGAGATTAAGAATGTTTTTATGTATTATAGCTAGACCGGCACCTTTCCTTATGGGCCTATCTTTCCTGAGGATAGACAAGCCGGGTGGGATGATGAGGTCCAGAAAAGCTGTCAAGTGGTCCTTCAACCAGGTTTCTGTCAGGAAGGCGATGTCAATGTCTTTGCTGAACATTGTTTCGGATAATTCGGTTGCATGTCTGACCGCCGAGCGGCAGTTCACAAGCATGCAGGCGAGGGTATTGGGGCTGTCTAATGTAGCATTGCATTGGATGGTGGTGAGTTGAACAAGGAGACGGGAATGTTGGCATGTGGGGGGGGGGGGTAGGGATCCGACAGATTAGGAAGGTAGGAAGTACAGAGGTCCCAGAGGTCAGAAGAGGATAAGTCGCTTTCATTGTGGAAAGGCCTATGCACTCGGTCACGGAAGGGAGTAGTTCTCCACTTGTTGGGCAGGTGCATGCTTCAGGCACAGGGGTTGTCCTTGTAATTAGGGAGGACCAGGGATTTGAGGGTGTTATAGTCCTTTCTGAGCCTTGAAAGTTCGGCGGTCACAATTGAGAGATTGCGCTCGATGTTGGTAAGCGTCTGTGTTAGAAGAATAGGGGGTGGTTTGGTTGTAAGGGTTAGGAGTCCTAACTTTACTACTCCTAAACTGACAAAAATCCTAACTTTAAGACTTTCAGTATTCACAGAAGGCATTTAGGAGTCCTAAAGTTAGGAGTCCTAACTTTACTACTCCTAAACTAAGAAAAATCCTAACTTTAAGGCTTTTGGTATTCACAGAAGGCATTTAAAGTTAGAACTCCTAACATCTGTGAATACCAAAATAAGTAAGCGCGATTTTGTGAATAGCAAAATGAGTAAGTGCCTTCTGTGAATACCAAAATGGTAGTAAGTTCAGGATTTTGTCTTAAGTTAGTTCTGTGAATAGGGCCCCTTGTGTTTGCTTTGTTCGCCCTAAGTTGACAAGGTATGCTGAGACGTGGGTCCCATGCTCACCTTACCACTGGATTCAAGCTAGCCTGGCTGATGAGGGCTGTTAGCCTGAAACCGGTTCCAGGAAGCTTGTTTGTGTTCCATGGAAGATTTGCATATAACTGTGTCTGAACTGGGGTGGGGAAGTGAGCTAAAGAACGATGATGGATTTACCCCAGATCTGTGACTGGGGTGAGTGTCTGAAAAATTCAGCGGTCCGTCCATCATCTCCTTGTGTTTACTTTGTTCACCCTAAGTTGGCCGGGTATGCTCAGACGTGGGTCCCTTGCTCACTTTGCCAATAGATTCAAGCTAGCCTGGCTGATAAGGGCTGTTAACCCGAAACCAGTCACAGGATGCTTGTTTCCGTTTCCAGGGAAGACATGGCTTGGCAGTTTGGGCTGGACTGTTCCCATGAGGCACAGAGTCAAGACTGATTTGCATATAGCTGTGTCTGAACTGGGGTGGCGAAGTGAGCTAAAGAACAATGATGGATTAATCCCAGATCTGTGTCTGGAGGTGAGTGTCTGAAAAAAATCTGTGCTCTGTCCATCATCTCCTTGTGTTTGCTTGAATCTGATATTGCAGCCATATGACTTGGGAGAAAAAAGGCAACCCACATGTACAATATGTCTCTGTTATTCACAGGGCAGAGACAAGTCAGCCCAAAACTAAGAAAAAGGTGAAATCCCCAGAATAAACACCAGCCAACTTTTGCATCTATCAACATGGATAACAGCGACTTTAATGCTGTCACTACAGAGTTCCCAGAGTCACCACCAATGCCTTAAACATGAAAAGGGCTAACTGAAGGAATAGAGAGTGCAACCACAATGAACTCTTCATTCAAATATCCTACCCAAAAAACTTCTCTACAGTCCCCAAAACACTCTGATCATAGCCCGTTCGAAACCTATGTATAATTTATGACTCCAATGTCTCTGCAGCCTAAAAGAATCCCAAAAGTAACAGGGCAACAGCTCTAGCATAATTATAGGGGGACTAAGCCTGTAAGATCAATCAATAAACTTTCCTACTTTTGCCTTTGCAGGTCTGTCCGGCAGAATCAACTAGCAAGTGAATAAAAACCGCAAAGGAACTTGAGTAATTAGAAACTGCTTCGAACGATCTTTCAGACTGGTGTCACTGCTACCTAGCAGAAGACAATAGGTAATTTCAGATGAAAATAGAAGCAGCCACAATATCTCTCAACACACTGAAAACCATTTAACTAGAAATATGTTTTTGTAACACCTATGCTTCCATGAGTTGCAAGAGAGATGCGAGAAAATGCTGGGCAGTGAAGTAGCAAGAGGGGGGAGTCCACCCCAGGCAGCACGAGTTTTGGGGATGGTGGCCACCCCTCAGATCTTACTTGCCGTCTCGTGCATCAATCGCACCCGCTCTTCAATGCGCGTGGCAACAACAGTCCGCAGATTCGGAACGCCCCCGCTCTTCAATGCAGCCGCTGTGGAGCGGCAGGTGCAGGGACCGTCCTGGACGGTCTGAGGGCTAGCTACGCCACAGACGCTGGCCCAGAAAGCTCCATCTCAGAGTTAAATACACGCCTACTAAAGGTCACATCATTTGCTCTGCAAACATATTAGCACCTTTGATACAGGGAGACTACCAACCACTGTGAGCTAATACCTAGGGCCTCACAGCTCTGTCCAGAGAACAGTTTCTGCATTGCTCTCATAGGAATGCTTCCTGTAGGTGGAAAACTCCCTGGCCTAGAACCTTAGGAATCCCTTACAGGGACAAAAACCACTTAACTTGTAATCAAGTCCATAATAAAATGTCTGGAAGACATCAAGGGAAAATAGCAGTGTTGCAAATCTGCACAAGCTTACCATATAATGCCAACCTTAGGAAATCAAGATCATCATCTCAGGAATTAGAAGTAGGCCTTTGACTAACCCAGACATTCCAGAACCTTTATGGGCTAATCATCTGGCGAGTGCCCAACATGACGAATGCTAGAACTGGCATCAATTACAAGAACTAGAACCAGGTGAAAATGTATTATGTATATGTGTTTTCATTATTTTTCTTTTATATTTATGTATGTAATTTTTAAAGTATGTGATTACCCCTCAGGATGTCCTGCACTAGGTAGGGCAGAAACAGTTATAGTGAGTAAAGAGGTTTTGAGATGTTTTCTGAAATCAAACTGATTGACAGCCAAACAAATGTATTTGGCCAGGTATCACAAGTGGTGGGAGCGAGAAAGCCGAAAGACCAGCCCCTCTTGTAGGTACAAGTATACGGAAGATCTTTAGAACAACAATGAACTAGGAAATAGCCAAATAAACAGTCTGTATGGACCTGTATATAGCAGCAGTGTTGTAATGATCTCAGAGCTCTGACCAAAAGTCTAACTTTACTAGTAGTAAAGTTAGACTTTTGGTCAGAGCTCTGACCAAAAGTCTAACTACTAGTAAAGTTAGACTTTTGGTCAAAGTTTAGACCAAAGGTCTAAAGTTAGACCAAAAGTCTAACTTTAG
Organism: Lissotriton helveticus; assembly: GCF_964261635.1. Lineage (NCBI taxonomy): Eukaryota > Metazoa > Chordata > Amphibia > Caudata > Salamandridae > Lissotriton > Lissotriton helveticus. The sequence goes on from NC_136065.1 coordinate 1,162,950,341, forward strand.
TAGTAGTAAAGTTAGACTTTTGGTCTCAGTTAGAATTTTGGTCTAAACTTGGACCAAAAGACTAACTTTAGTAGTAGTAAAGTTAGACTTTTGGTCTAAACGTAGACCAAAAGTCTAACTTTACTAGTAGTAAAGTTAGACTTTAGGTCTAAAATTAGACTTCAGGTCTAAACTCAGACTTTTGGTCTAAGTTTACCTTTGTGAATCAGGCCCGGAGTGTCTGGTAATGGATTAAAGACAACTGGCCTTGATTTTTGATGCGCCTTTTAATTGTACCAGCCGAGGGCTTCAGGGCAGAGCTTTGGCACCAGCACTCTTTTAAATCATTAAGGTGATGGGATAAATAGACGCTATACAGATGGCTGAGCTAAAGTCGACCTGGTGTGTTCTACACTAACCAAAGCTAATGAAGTTGACATTAAGGTAGATCAAGATAACATGTAAAACTGTAATATAAGATAGAGCCATCAAATGTCTGTATAACAGAAAAGTATACGACCATAAGAAAATAATGGAAGAATGTTCTGAAGTGCCCTAAAAACATGTCGAGGAGCCTTTACCCATCTGGGCAGAACAGCTGAGATGCTCATTGAAGATGAATCTCCTGCATAGGTCATGAAATCAACGTTGTACAATCTAATAAGTTTGACCAGGTACATATTAAAAAGAGATGGGCTGATAGACGAGCCCTGGTGGGAACTGCTGTTAAGTGAACTGAGGGAGGATACTGTTAGTAGCTGGGTGCAATAATCACACAGTCTTCTTTTGTTGAACCTGCCAGAAGTAAGGTTGACACCTTTTCTGTGGACACTGTGTTGCTTAACACTTAGGAATATCACATGTAAGAAACAGGTGTTGCCTTGAGTGGTCATTCTTTGGAGGAAAAAGCCAACCAGCATAAACAAAACCTACAGGCAGATAGAATATCCAAGGTAGGGAATTGTGGAGGGAACTGTCACGTCACAAAATCTGTAAAGGTGTAGATGCTGACTGAATCCAGCAAGATTCCAGGAGGTGGAGCAGGATTTTAAGAGCAAGTAATCAGAATGGAAAATCCCACCTTCATATTTAACGGAGAGTGTGGTACTTCAACTACTAATTCCCCCGAAATGGACCCTGGAAGGATCGCAAGGAACGAGGAGGCCTGATTTAAAACTAGACCATGATTGGTCATTAGCATCCAATGTCAGCAAACCATTCAGAAAGGGACACTGGACCCTCGCTCATGAGAGGTTGCACAGGGGAGGAGACAACACACTGTACAGCTCACAACCCAGATACACTTTGGAAAGGGTACACTTAGAGATCCATGGTTTGTTCACAGACCTGCCAACATCGTGGCACAACAGGTGGAAATGGAGGAAGAGTGACAGCTGAAATACAACCTTCCAAGAAAGAGGAGAACCCAGCAAGCCCTTTGTTCTGGGTATCGGTCACCTGCATCCTAGAGATGAAGACTGCCTGTGAGACAGTATCGAACGCAGCTGAGAGAACCAATAGCAAAAGTGTGGCACTAGTACTCTGCTCCTGGATAAGTCAAGTCACAACTAGGAAACCTAATACATGCCAATCAAGAAGCAGCTACAGTATTCAGAAATGCATAGAGTTTCCACCACATCACCTCAAAAGGTAAGGGTCTTCAAAGTGAACGATAAAAAGGAAAATGTAGATTCAAACCTAACTATTAAAGCTGGCATCCATTTCAATACAATTGAGCACTTTCAAACAATTTGCAAACAAGCCTGTAGATTTGAGCTAATGTTTTTCTTATCAACTCCTTTGAATTAGTCATATAAAATCCATCTCCGTTTACTGAACTGTAGAGAGAATCCATATTGCTAATGCCCATTTCCTCAATTTCCATAGCAACAATTAATCCATACCAAGTATCCAGGGCAGGTGGTTGTGGATTCCCTAGGTGATGTCTCCTCTCCCAGCTGGAAGACTAGCAGTCCTTGGCCCTCAGTCCTGGTCACAGACAGAGCTCTTGCAGACCTTTTCCTCCTCACACTGACTGCTTAATGGCTCACAATTTTGGGTGTCTCAGGCTCTTCTTCTTATGTCCATGTCCAGACACTAAATGTGATTTAGAGCCTGTGACTTTGAAGTGTATTTATGGTGGGGTCTGCTTCCTTTTGAAGTGGCCTCTCCTCTGCTTTCTCTTCCTTCAGAAAGCAGATTGGCTGGTTTGACACAAAGCTAATAGCCCCACTGCCCAGGCAATGGGAGTGGTTATCATTCACACCAGGGTGTCAGCCACAGTGATATGTGCATTAAAATGTTAGCCCAGGGCATCAGCCCTACTCTTTATGATTCTCTTATCAGCCCCATATCCTTCCTGAGATGTGCCCAGGCCTCTTTCTTTTGATCTTTCTCTGAATCAAAGAGTACACTTCGAAGTACTCCTGAGGAGCTTGTCTCTCCCTTCCCTAGTTACAGAAATGCAGCAATCCACAAATCTGCCTGGGCAGATCGCCCTACCTCCTCATGTTTCACAATGCAGCCCTGGGTCTCCCAAAATAGAACCCAAAGTCAGCTATATATGGTACTATTCACAGGCACACATACTCCCATCACATGTATACAGCAGACACATACTGCAATACATCCTTAATCCATGGTACCACTCACAGGTTCACGTACACCCAGCACATGCATGTATCATATATACACTGCTCAGTACTGCATTAGCCATTTATTGTACCCTTCAGAGGCACATGCATACATCTAGCACATGTAAACCACACGTGCACTGCGCAGCACTACACACAGGAAACCGATTTAGGCCAAAGTTGAGCTAAGCACCCAGCAGCTGATCTTTAAATGAGGCAGCCTGTATGCTTCACTCCAGTGGCACAGTAAAAAAGACCTGTACATTTCTACTGATCACTACACAGTATGCTGCTAACACTGTGCTCATGCTGGTGAACTCTGGGTATAGGTAGTAGCCATCACCATTATGATATTGTGCTTTGTGCACCCCGCCAGTGCAACAAGACTGCGATCAGTGAGACAGACCTTTGTCACAGCGCACACACATGATCCATGTTTGCCTATGACATAAAAATCAAAAATCAGCATTAGGGGTCCAGAAATCAGGACAGTTGGGGGACTCATGGCAAGGAGGCAACTCCTTTACCATGTGAAGGACTTTTCCATCCCAGCAGACAGCCTATGGTGTCTAAGTGTGGGCAGCTTGGCTATAAACCTAAGAAAGTCAATGTATGGTTGAACCGTACCGCCCTTCTTCTCATTTATGACTACAGCTCTACTTGTGATTACGGCTCCTCCCACCACCAAGCCAGGCTCTACCTTAGGAGACATAATATATCAGAAGTGTTCAATTATCATGACTAAAGGCAAGAGTGCTACTAAATCTGAGCTTTGGGTAACACCTTTTTGTAGCCTGCTGAGGTACCTCCCTCCCCAGCCATCAAAGTAAAGAGTAGGATTACATCTCCATTATCTGTGCCAGGTGTTTGAAATCTAGTGGTTGGTTTTTGTGATGGTGCATATAAAGTGGAACATGCTCTGAATTTAAAAACTGGGTTGCAGCTTCCCCTTACCTTGGCTGCCTCAGGCAACCCAGTCACCACCCAAGTACAACGTTTTATCACTGATGGTCCCGGGGGAGTGTCAGAGTCACAAACCAGTGAAGAGTCAGATGACATGGCGCAAACACCTGTCGCTCACACTGAATGATCTTCAAATTGACAGGAAGAGCGACTTGATGTTTGACTTTCTCAATAAATTATACAACCACAAATGCATTGCAAAGTTTCTAAATAAATAGGTATGAATATCCCGCGCAGGTATGAAAAACACATGATTGTTACTCATTAAAGTTGATTTTACTTTGTAATAGATATATTCATCTAGCTTAGGTGTTTTTTTAATTTCATACATTTATATTATTCATTTTTGCTTCTGTCCTCCTACAAACAATCAAAAACAGTAAAAAGGGATGGCCTTTTTAGCATTGGTGAATGCAGCATGCCCCTCAAAAGAGTGAATGTGTCAATCGCTCGCTAAATACAGCAGACCGAGCATCAACCAAACTCTAAATAAGATTCAGAAACACCACAGTATCAAGTTTATTACTTTTAAAAAGTTTTCATCCCATCTCTGGATGGAGGACTCCTAGTGGAACATTGGTGTAGCCTATCTATGTACATTTGGAAGGTCATCACTCCTACCCCAAGCCAGCTGGGGAGGAACATGGCGGAGGCAGGCTGACGGCTGCTGCGGAGCTCCACACCCGAAAAAACGCCACGGCATTTAACTGATCAAAATTCCCGTGTGAAATGACCCGAACCTGCTGAAAAACCTTGCGGTGAGAATTTGAGGACACTCTCCGCTAGTTTTCTTTGACTTGTATTAAGTCTCCCTCGATGTTTTCTTTTGTTTGGAGGTTTGATGGCGAGCACTAGGACCACGCGGAATGCCTGAATCGGACAGGCGTTCCACCAGGAAGTGGGAGGTGAAGGAGCCGACCTGTGGATCGAGGAGGGCTGCAGCAGGACGGCCGGAGCTCGAAATGGACAGGCAACGTCAAGGAGACAGCAGAAGGAGTCATTGGTACCGCTCCAGGGGTGCGCTTATCCTCCGCACTAGAGGTCCGGTGTGCTGGAGTTTTCCTTTAGCTCGGACTGTGAGGGCTTGCGGTAAGGAGGTTCCGAGGGGGAGGGCATGCATGGAGGCAGCAGTTCCGAGGGCAGTTCCTACTGTGTCTGGCCAGTGTATTATCAGTAGAACAACCGGTGATAGAGAAAGGGAGGAGGTGTCACCAAGTCAGGAGGGGTTCCATTGCGTCCCCAAAAATTCTGAGGCTCCGACTAGGAATAGATACCAGCTCAGGTCTAGGCAAGGGGCCTGGGACCCAACAGAGCCAGTTGAGAGAGGAGGTCCGATACCCCTATCCCCCTATAAACAGAAGAGGAAGGGGGGAGCAAGGAAAGGAGTGGTTGCAAAGGTTGTTAAGCATTCCCAGGCATATAAAGGCACTCCCTCACTGAAAAGCTATTTTAAGATAATGGAACAAGCAGTAAAATCAAAAGAAAGCTCTCAGGCTAAATCAGGTGCAGTGCTGGGAGTAGAAGTTACTAGTTCAGGGACTACGGAAAAAGGAGGAGGGGGGCAAAAGAGATAGAGGGAGAGGCTGTATCAGCTGAAGTAGAAGTGGGGGCCACCTCCCCGTCAGATAACACGCTTAACCCCCAACAGTACCTCTGAGGAATAGGTACGCAGTGCTCGAGCCCCCCAATGAGGAGGGTTTAGAGGCCTCAATACATTCCGACACAGTATATAGCCCTACTTCTAGCCCTCCATCATTAGAAGCACAGAGGTCTCCTGTTTCGAATGCTTCTGTAGCCTTGAAGACCTTAACCTCTGTATTGCCTATGGCTCAGGATTTGTTGAGCACAGCATCTCACTCTATCTCTCTGCACCCCCAAACAGTTCACTCTGCACTTCAAACCCAGCCTTTTCCTCTCTCAACCACTGTTAAACAAAGCTTTGTCCCGCAGTCTGGTGGTCCGCCTGTTGAGGCGGAGATCGTAGGGGATAGATTAGGACTTCTATTCCAGACATTGAGAGGGGACCTGCTCGAGAAATTTGAAATATCAGAGAACAATCAAAAAGGGTTGCATGACAGATTTGATGCTCTAGAGGCCAAACTGGAGGGACTAGCAACCCGAACTAGCATGCTGGAGAGTAAAGTCAACACGCTGGTAGAAGTATCGACAGGGAATTCCAAGGACATTGACGCTCTCAGGGCACAAAATCGAACTCTTACTATGGACATGGAGAGACTGGAAATTGCAAGTCGGCGGAACAATCTCAGAATCCTCAAAATACCAGAAGGAGCAGAAGTTGAGGATATCAAGGGATTTGTCTGCAGGTTATTATGAGAAGACATATTAAAGGATCGGCTAGACATCGATCTAGAAGCTGAGATTCAGCGGGTGCACAGAGATCCTTTTAGGTTGCACCCGGATCGTAAAGCTCCAAGAAAGATCTTAGTCTACTTTCAGACATATAGTGTTAAGGAGCTAATTCTTAATAGGTGTCTTGCACGCTCCTCCCTCCATTATCGTGCCAACCCCTATCAAATTAGATCAGATATAGGGGGGAAGACGGCCCATAGGCAGTGGGAGTTGGGCTCGAGGATGCCAGAACTTCATTCCTTGGGAGCTGAAGTCCAAATGAAGTTCCCTGCCTTACTCAAGATAATGTGGAACAATAAGATGTTTAGCTGCAACCACCCAGAGGAAGTAGATGAACCGCTTTTAAAAATGAGAAAGTAGTTATTTTCTGGGCCTAATCAGTTTCCGGTACTAGGATAAATGAGACTTAATTAAAACGTTATAACCTCTTGTAATTTCACTTAACATAGGAAGTTAATATGCACACATAGGTCACACGCACGTTATTTCGGCCCAGGGCTTGGTAGCTCGGGCTGGACTGTTCCCGTGAGACATATTTAACACGTACATTATATCTACTACCAGTGGTTGGATAATAGAATGGGACTGACTCACTGCCTCAATAGGAAAAAAAAATACTTAATAAAACAACAAATGACTATATGAAATATAAAAGGGGGAAAGAGAAAAATGGAAAATATAGATAAAGGGTTAGTTTTAGCACTGAATAAGGGGAAAATTGTTTTAATTGATGGTGTTTCAAGGGTGTGGGGCCCCTTAAGGCGTGTTCACGCCGGATCGAAGGGGAGGGTTCCTCGGAGGGAGGGTTAGGGGGGGGGTCACAGGGGAAAGGGAAAAAAACCACATAAAAATGTCCTCGTATGCCATAAGTCCTTATGTTGCAAATCAGAATACAAACAGAGGTCTTCATTAGCTGTAGGTTTGGTTATATTATATGATGGCTCTTAGTACAGTATCTAGCAATAAATTCCTCTCTTGGAACTTAAATGGTATAGGAAGCCTGAAGAAACAACAAAGAATATGTGAATTTTTAAAAAATACTGAGGCACATGTATACTTCTTACAAGAGACTCATCTTGAAGCGGAGGTGTGTGGCCAAGTATTTAGAAAACTGAGTTGGGTACAGGAAGTCCTTTGCTCTAAGCAAAGGGGCTCCACTAGAGGAGTAGCCATAGTAGTGCGCGCAAATAAGGGAATAAGGGTTCAGAACTGGGAAACGGATCGATCTGGTCGATGGCTGGTGGCAGTCCTCTCTATTGGTAGTTTTACTTTTCAGTGTGCTGTTTACTATGGGCCCAATTAAGATAACCCGGGCTTCCTTCGAAAAGTTAGAGGAGTATATGATTCAGCACTCAGCTCCAGTTATATTAGGAGGTGACTTCAACCTTCTATTAGACCCCCAGTTAGATCGTACCTCTAACGCTAAATATAATTCCCCAAACAAATCCCTTTTAGCCCTGAGGAATATCATGAAGGACTTCACCTTACAAGATGTCTGGAGAGTCAAGCATGGTAACCTCAGGGAATATTCCTTCTATAGTAAGAAGTATAAACAATACTCTAGAATAGACTTCTTTCTTTTAGATCGAGCCTTTCTGCCTGATACTATTTCAACTTCATATATTCCCACAGGACTGTCTGATCACTTTGTTGTCGAGTTAAAAATCAACTTTAAGGTCAGCCCCTCAGAGTATAGGTGGACCCTAGACAGAACTATTCTTCTTGACGATGAGATTAAAACTAAAATTAGAGCTAGTTTGTCAGAGTTTATCTCATTTACTGTTGGCACTGCCTCAGAACAAACAGTTTGGGACACTCTTAAATCTTACCTGAGGGGTATTTTTGGTTCACACATGGCACTAAAAAGAAAACTTAGGAAAGAAGAAAATACCAAGGATCTTGATTTAATCAAAAAGAAGGAACAACAGTTGCAGTTAGCCGTTATAGAAGAATAAGACAGGATCCCGTCACTTGAAAAAGAGCTCTTGCAGCTACAGACGGGCTTTAAGGCACAAGCTGACAAGATAAACAAGGATAAGTGGGAACTAAGTAAGCTCCGCAATTTCGAATATGGAGAGAAGTGCGGCTCACTCCTGGCCTGGAAGGCTAGGGCTGAGAGGAGCAGGAACAACATCAGCTCGCTAATTCAGAGAGTTTCTGGGTTGCCCATAACAGAGGATGTTGAAATCAGGAGAGAGGCTAGAGGATTCATGGAGGAGCTATATCATGAAGAAAATAGTTGTGTGTCGGAGGAGCTTGAAAATTGGTGGGCCCTGAGAGAGCTACCCCAGCTGAGTGAATCTGATATAGCTTTTTTAGGTACAGAGATTACTGAAGGGGAGATACGGGCCCAGTTAAATAAAGATGTCTAGGAACAAGGCCTCTGGTCCGGATGGATTACCAACCGAGGTGTATAATGATAATTTGGAAGAAGTCTTAACACCTTTATTGACACTTTTTAATAAAATGTTCTTGCAAGGGGAGCAAACTCCACTCTCTTGGTCAGAAGCTACCATTACATTGATAGCAAAGCCCAACAAAGACCCCCAAAAAATAGAGTCATATAGACCTATCTCCTTACTTAATTCTGACCTTCAAATATACTCCGGCATACTTGCATCTAGGTTGGCAAAAATAATTAAGTCTATAATCAACCCTGACCAGAGGGGGTTTATACCAGGCCGTCAACTTAATGAACTCATGTTCCAAGTTGTAGGAGCAATAGACATAGCAACAGACAGAGGACTGCCACTCGCCATTGTTGCGATCGATGCAGCAAAAACCTTCGATCAAGTTAATTGGTAATTCCTATGGAAAACTATGGCGAAGTTTGGGTTCCCAAATATTTTTATCGAAGGGATTGTAACATTATATAGGGGTCCCTGGGCCAAAGTCTTGGTCAACGGCTGCCTTACCGAATGGTTAAACATCTCAAGGGGAACGAGGCAGGGTTGTCGCCTATCTCCCCTCCTCTTTGATATTTATATTGAGCCCTTTGTCTGATCCTTAAGATCAGATCCACTAATCGTACCTTTTAAAATGGGGGATCTGGCGCTTAAGACGGCATTGTATGCCGATGACCTCCTCCTCTACACGTCTAACCCGGCCGAGGCTATTCCCAGGTTGTTGGATTTGGCTGAGGACTTTGGTACCGTGTCTGGGTATAGAATCAACAAAGACAAAACAGACATTATGAGCAGGAACAACTTAACTCAGATACCAGAAGCTAAACTAAAAATCAGATACTTGGGAATGCACCTTACCCACAACCTAGAGAACGTACCGAAAGTTAGTTGGGAGATGGTGGTAAAGGAAGTAAGGAAGTTACTGACTAGATGGAATACTTTACCCCTTAACATCTATGGTAGAGTAAATCTAGTTAAGATGATAATTTAGCCGAAAATTACCTTTTCATTTAATTCCATCCCCCTTAATTTTAATAAAAAGGATATTGCGAACCTCCAAGGAAGGATTGGCTCTTTCATCTGGGCGACTAAGTCCCCAAGGATCGCCTGGAGGAAATTGAGAAGGGGACTGAAATTGGGCGGGTTGGCTCTTCCTGATTGACTTCTTTATTGTTATGCCTTTCAGTTCAAGAACTTTAGACTCCTAGCAAATAAACTAGACTCTTCATCTCATGGTAGACTTTTTCAGGCTATGCTTTTAGACTTGCCACATGGTTTAGAGTTTTTTCTCTACAAATTCGGGGATCAGAAGTTTTTAAAAAGGTTCGCCTGAAGCTCTTAAAAACAGCACTTAACATCTGGCAATCAATACGTAGAATTCTTGATATACCTTACTACCATTCCCAAGCCCCAATATGGGACTCCCCAGGTACACCAAACTGCCTATTAGATCGACTGGCTCTCCCACTGAGAGCGGCGGGTATTATAAAATGGGGGGACCTGTGTAGCAACTCGACACTATTAAGCAGGGAATCCCCTTCGAACTTAACAGAGGGCTCTATCACAAGGTTTAAATGTTATCAGTTGTCCTCCTGGTGGGGGAGGCAGCGCTGGGCCAATGATGAGGAGATCCCTCTCTTGGAATTCATCGATAGGGGCAGGGGATGGAAGGGTGAGGTTGCACATTGGTACAATATATTGGTGGGAGCTAAAGACAATCTAGGAGCTGAAACCATCAAGTTATGGGATAATCTTCCAGGCGTGAACGCAGGGGAGGTACTGAAGGTTTGGACGGACTCATTCACACTCTCCCCAAAAATTATAAAACCATCCAATCTCAAAAGAAACCACCTGTTTACGCTATATAGGGTTTATTGGACTCCAGCGAAACTATCTAAGCTTTCAGCTGAAGTATACTTCTGTCCAAGATATAAGTTTCCAGCTGCGGATGACAGACATATGTTTGTTGATTGCCCGGACATTAGGAGCTACTGGAGTGAGGTGTGTGAGTTCTTAGAAGAGGTTGTACTATCCCCAATCACTTGTAGTCCCAGATTGATTCTTTTTGGTCTCCCCCCCAGATTATGATACTCGAAATTGTACCCTACAGTTTATTTTCTATGTTATTGTTATTGCTAGGAGAGAGATTTGTAGGGAGTGGAAGTCTGTAAACCCCCCCAGATTCGCAGACTGTCTAAGAAACATCATGGCGGTTAGTCGTTTAGATATGTTGTGCGGTGGGGAAAGCGCCAATAAGATCTGGTTTGCCTTAAATGCATGGGCTGAGCGATAACCTCCAATGATTCCAATGATTATGCCAGAGGTTAGTGGTCCTGTCCTCCCAAAGTGGCAAGTTACATCGTGAATGGGAGTATTGTGGTGGGAGGAGCCCTCTGCACCGCCGGTCACAATACAAAAATTGCTTTGCAGCATTTACGTAAACGCGGTGCCTGCCGCTTTGTATATGCAAATGTGGGGGGGTATCACAGGTACCCCCCCGTGGGCATGCCCCTACCCACCTTCACTCTGGGGGCCCACAGGGGGCCCCCAGAGTGAAGACTGCCTGCCTTTCCGTGGCGGCATTGCCGCCACGTAAAGGCTTGCCAAAATGCCTATCATAATATGGCTGGCGGTGTCTGCTTGACACCGCCACCATATTATTCATATTCCGCACCGGCCACAATGCGACCGGGGTGGAAAAGTGGCGGGCGGTGTTTTGCTCCGCTGTGGTCCCCCCGTCATTCTAATATGGCGGGGGGAATACAGGGAAGGATGGCGGGCGGATTGCCCCGCCAGGCTGGCGGTGGCTACCGCCAGCCATCCTAATGGACCCCTAAGTCATCATGCTTCACAGACGACCACGTTCCTGCTTCTTTAGCTAAAAACAAATCAGCCCACAACTAAATAAATTATGAATAAACATTGTTAATGCCTACCTGAATCAATGTGCAGTTCATGTGACTCCGGCTTAAAAATCACACCTCTGCATAACTCCCAAACCATCAGCAAACATGTTTCTAGGCAAATTCCAGTAACACTGTGAAAACTAGAGTTTCAGTTCTTCAAATCGAAAATGCCTAGAATAGAACATAAAATTACATGCAGTAGGAAATCAACCTGCGCCCCTATAAACTTGCCCGTTTATTAAACTGTTTCTGGTAATCTTCAAGACTACAGAAGAAAATGTGGTGATAAAAGAGGAAAGCAATTGCAACTCGAAATAATGCAAGCAATGATTTTGCACGTCATCTTACATTAAATAATTTCTCCCACCCAAAAAAAATTATCTATTGCTGACACTAATATTGGCAAGAAATAGACAAAAATATAGATTTTTTAATATAGCGTTTAAAGTAGTAAATGTTAAATATTTTAATATATAAATGTAATATATAATGACAATTTATTATATTCCACTAATATTTTATATTTTATATAATTATACACTTATATAAACACACAAATACATATATATGTTGTATATATGTATACACATATTGACCTAAAAAAAAGGGTTACAGGGACTTTATAGTTAGGAAATAGATTTAACTCACTATGTGAGTGGCTGTATGGTTGAATACGTGGGTATCTGAGCATCTGTATGGGTAAGTGTGTGGTTGTGTGAGTGGCTGTATGGGTTAGTGACTGGTTGTATGCATGGTTGTGTGAGTGCCTGTACAAGTGAGTGGATGTGTGAGTGCTTAATACATTAGTGAGTGGGTGCATGAGGATTTGTATGGGTTTGTGAATGTGTATGTGAGTGACTGTGTGGGTATGTGAGTGGGTGTGTTAGTAGTTATGTGGATGATGTCATCAATGATGTCATTTGGGATGTCATCCGTGATGTCACTGACCATATCATGAGTGATGTAATATGTCAGTTCATAAGCAGTGCATTGCGGGACCACAAGTTATAGTTAGCTCAAGTAACTATAACTGCTGAATTTAAAGGGTTTTCTACGAGTGAATTCTGAGCCTAACTATAACATCCCTGTAACCTTTGGCTATTTCAGTGAATTTCTATGGTTTTATAATGGTATTTCCTAACTATAAAGTCCCTGTAACTGCTGTTTTTTTAAGTGAATTTCTAGGGGGCAATTGTAGAGTGGTGGGAAAAGGTGGTGGGGCCTCCCACAAGGTCTCAGCAATCCTGCTATGTGGTATTTACTGGCAGTATCTGGAAGGGTTTTGGCCCCTAAGGACCCTCAGTAGCCAAGGGGACTTCATCCCCCAACTAGAAGTGTGCCAAGAGGTGTGTTTGCAGAGAGGTGGGGAAAGGTGGGGGCCTCCCATGAGCTATCAGCAATCCCACTGTGTGGCATTTACTGGTGGTAACAGGAGGGGTTTTTGGCCACCAAGAACCCTCAGCATCCTTTCCCATTCAATAGTGTGCCCGGAGGTGCATTTGCGGAGTGATGGAGAAAGGGGACAGGCCTCCAATGACCTCTCAGCAATCATGCTTTGTGGGACTTACTAGAGGTAATAGGAGGGGTTGTTGGTCCCCACGGACCCTCAGAAACCAAGGGGACTTCATCCCGCGACTAGTAGTGCGCCAGGAGGTGCTTTTGCAGAGTGGTGGTGAAAGGGGGTGGGACCTCAACGTTCTCTCAGCAATCCCACTGTGTGGGACGTACTGAAGGTAACAGAAGGGATTGTTGGCCTTTAAGGGCACTCACCATTAGAGGGGATTTTGTCCCATAATACGTTTTGCACCAGGAGGCCCCTTTGCAGAGTGGTTGAGAATGAAGGTGATGCCTCTAGAAACTTCTCCCAGGGACTGTCATTTAAAAAAAAGTCTAATTGTGGAGGGGGGTGCATGGTCTCCCCTCCCCAGGCTGATTTCAGCCCCAGGGACCCCATTTTCTGGGTCCCAGCATTTTTTTAAATAGGCGGCCCACGTGGCACCCTGGGACAATGCCGGAGCCAGCCCGGAGGGGTGGCGGTTCCCAGGGCCAACTATGCTCCAAGAGGGGGCCCTCCTTATTTGTTTGTAGGGCCTTCACTGGCACAGTGCAGGTCCCCAAGGCCCAGAACCGACCAGGAAGGGGGCCGAGCACCCTTCTCCCATTTTAAATAAAATAACATGGCCCCACGGAGGTGGTGGTTCCCGGCTCCCGGGTTATCCGCTAGGCCCCCTTTACATTACATTGAATAGGAACCCCCAATTCATATTACAGTAGCACCGGGAAGGTGGAGTTCCCTGGGTCACAGGGAGGTGTAAGAGCCCCCCCCCCCGAATTATACTGCAGTAGCCCAGGAGGTGGCGCCATCTCCCTGGACCACAAGGGGTCCTTGAGGCTCTCCCGAATTATATTAAAGTATCCCTGGGGAGGTGGCTTCACCGAAAAGACCAAAGGACACAGCGGGGATTCCAGGTAACTGTTATATTTCACCGCAGTTCAGCATAATGCATTTCGGCGTGTTATCTGCCTTCCTCAGATGCCTTTCTTTGCCTTGGGATTCACTCGGTCCTTCTTAAGGATACCACATGGTGCTCCAAATGGTTGGAGTGTAGCAAGCTCCGCCTTAATTGCTTGCAGCTGTGGTCCGTTGTTTACTGGACTCGACATCCCAGCATGCATTTTAAAGCAGTCCAGAAAGCGGGGCAATATAGTGCCTCAATGCGGACTGCTGTACCAGATCAAAAGAAAGAAGGGCAGGTATGAGCCCAGTGAGTCTCAGTCATCAAGATGTCAACTGTCACCTCGGGTCACCGACGCCTCAACCCCAAGAGCAGTTGCAGGCAGGGCTGTGACGCTGTGATACAGTGAACCAACGTCCCCGTTAATGACAGACTGCATGCAGCAGCAGCCACTTGTCCACAAAGCTCCAGTGGTGGGCCAGCAAGCTACCAATACCTTGGTGAAAACTGCCACGATGCCTTGACTTGACTGATTTGCATATGGCCATGTCTGAACTGGGGTGGCAGAGTGGGCTAAAGAACGGTGATGGATCAAACCCAGATCTTTTGACTGGGCGTGAGTGTTTGATTGGCTCAGATGCTCCGTCCATCACCACCCCCTTTTGTACCGCTTTGGCCGCGTTGTGTGGCATGGTATGCTCAGACGTGAGTCCCTTGCTCACTTTGCCACTGGATTCAAGCAAGCTGGGCTGAAGACGGCTGGAATGCCAGAAAACGGTCCTCGGAAGCTTCTTTCCGGTCCAGGGAAGACATGGCTTGGCAGTTCGGGCTGGACTGTTCCCATGAGGCACAGGGTCAGACTGATTTGCATATGGCCATGTCTGAACTGGGGTGGCAGTGTGGGCTAAAGAACGGTGATGGATCAAACCCAGATCTTTTGACTGGGTGTGAGTGTTTGATTGGCTCAGATGCTCCGTCCATCACCACCCCCTTTTGTACCGCTTTGACTTGTTGCGGGCCACTTGTAAGGTGGGTCCTCTGTTGTCACGTGCCAAGGCCATGGCTCGTGAAAAATATTTTAAAAAGTCCCTTCACCGAAAAGACCAAAGGGCACAGCGGGGATGCCAGGTAACCATTTTATTTCACTGCAGTTCAGGCATAATGCATTTCGGTGTGTTATCTGCCTTCCTCAGATGCCTTTCTTTGCCTTGGGATTCATCGGTCCCTCTTAAGGATATCACATTGTGCTCCAAATGGTTGGAGTGTACCAAGCTCCGCCTTAATTGCTTGCAGCTGTGGTCCATTATTTACTGGACTCGACATCCCTGCATGCATTTTAAAGCAGTGCAGAAAGCGGGGCAATATAGTGCTTCAATGCGCAGTGCTGTACCAGATCAAAAGAAGGAAGGGCAGGTATGAGCCCAGTGAGTCCTGGTCATCAAAATGTCAACGGTCACCTCGGGTCCCCAATGCCTCAACCCCAAGAGCGGTTGCAGGCAGGGCCGTGACGCTGTGATACAGTGAACCAACGTCCCCGTCAATGTCGGAGTGCACGCAGCAGCAGCCACTTGTCCACAAAGTAGGCCTGGGCGGTAAATTCCGTTCCGTACGGAATTTGGGTAATTTTGCGTTCCGCGGAGAACACGAAATTTACCAAAATTCTCCGTTCTGTGGCTTTGCAACATTTTTTGCTTGTTCGCGTTCTCAAAATGCGTACTTGCAAGATATTTCTCCCGAGCACCCAAATAGTGATTGTGAACAGGAAAAAAGCATCGCGAACAAGCGATTCCAAGTGTTCATGGAATTTCCGCGTGTTCTTGGAGATTTTTTTCCATTTTGCGGAGATTTGCATAACGCAATTACGCAAATTCTGCCCACCCCTATCACAAAGCTCCCTTGGTGGGCCAGTAAGCTACCAATACCTTGGTGAAAACTGCCACGATGCCTTGACTTGTTGAGGCCACTTGTAAGGCGGGTCGTCTGTTGTAAACCGCCAAGGCCATGGCTCGTGAAGAATATCAAAAAAGTCCCTTCACCGAAAAGACCAAAGGGCACAGCGAGGATGCCAGGTTTTATTTCACCGCCGTTAGGGCATAATGCATTTCGGCGTGTTATTTGCCTTCCTCAGATGCATTTTTTTGCCTTGGGATTCACTTGGTCCCTCTTAAGGATAACACATGGTGCTCCAAATGGTTGGAGTGTAGCAAGCTCCGCCTTAATTGCTTGCAGCTGTGGTCCGTTGTTTACTGGACTCGACATCCCAGCATGCATTTTAAAGCAGTCCAGAAAGCGGGGCAATATAACGCTTCAATGTGCACTGCTGTACCAGATCAAAAGAAGGATGGGCAGGTATGAGCCCAGTGAGTCTCGGTCATCAAGATGTCAATGGTCACCTCGGGTCCCCAACGCCTCAACCCCAAGAGCGGTTGCAGGCAGGGCTGTGACGCTGTGATACAATGAACCAACGTCCCCGTCAACGACGGACTGCACACAGCAGCAGCCACTTGTCCACAAAACTCCCGTGGTGGCCAGCAAGCTACCATTACCTTGGTGAAAACTGGCACGATGCCTTGACTTGTTGCGGGCCACTTGTAAGGCAGGTCCTCTGTTTTCACGCGCCAAGGCCATGGCTTGTGAAAAATATAAAAATAAAAATAAAAATATATATATATATATATATATATATGTATATATATATATATATATATATATATATATATTACCTACTGGCGGTCGCCAGTAGGTAGTTATAGTTAGGACCTCGTTTCCATAGGAAATCCGCAACATTCTATTGGGAATAACTTTGGCGTTGATGGACGGAAGTGGCTGAATTTCTCCAAGAAAATGGCCAGCTCCGCTCCTTCCCTGAAAGTTTGGGTGGGATTCGTAAAGCGGGGGCCGAGATAAAAGGGGGATCCCAAAACGTGTTTTCCCCATGTTAATTTCCATAGGGCGGTTGGACTCACTTTTAGCCCGAACGGCTGAATGGATTTCCACCAAACTTGGCAAAATTGTAGGGACTGGTAGCCCGATGTGCCTTTGCTATGTCTCAAGATATGGGCTCCAGTGGATTTTGAGTAATTTAGGTTAAAAAAATATATATATCTGAAAGCGCGCCCCGGTACGCGTACAGGGGCGCGCACCAGCGCGCCCCTGTACGCTCGGGTGTCTGTGAACATTCCAAACAGTCCGGAGCGGCCGCCATCTTGTGTCTCGGTAGGATCGAGACACAAGAGGTGGCAAAAACAAAGGGGGAAATGACCAAAAGGGGGCAGGGTAGACCCCCCTGACCCCCTAGGGTGTACGCGGGGGGAGCGTACCGGGGAGCGTACCATGGAGAAAAAAGAATTACAGAGTTTTAAAAAAATGTAGCATTTTTTTATAAATTGGAGGTAGTTCTAAAAAGAACTGTTTTTTTATTCTTTTTGTTGTTTTATATTTTTTTTATTGTTTTTTGGAACATTTTTAACTTTTTTTGGCTTTTATGAACAATTTTATATTATTTTTGTAGTTTTTATGGGGACAAACAAAAAACAGGGAATTGTAAACGGCTCAACTGGAGCAAAAAAAATCAGAAAAAAATTAAGGTTTTCTTTCTGCAGTTGTGGTTGTCTCCAGCACGGTTGATGAGTTTGATGCTTTGCTCACCATAGGAAATTGTAGTCCCGCAAAATATACAAACTATTTTGTAATCTCCAAACTGGCGTTGGATGTTTGGGACCATCTCCCTTGTCTCTGGACCCGATGGAGTGGGTTGTTTGCTTTTGGAGGTGCTCGGAGAAGATTGGGGAGGGTTTTTGGTCAGTTCTCTGACCTCTGCCGCAGCATAGTTGTTAGGGTGCCTGCGTTGCATGTGGCGAAGCATTGTATGGTTCCCAAATGAATATTTTTTGGCAGGGTTCCCCCTGGAAAGTACAGTGCCACAGATGAGACATGTCACCTTTGGCGCATTGACTTTCTTTTGGTCCTTTGGGATTTTAAAAAAACTCCCACACAAAGTGCTCCTTAGGTTTATAGGGGGTATTATCTTCAGGCAGGAACTGCCTCTCCTCCTCCTCCTCCTCCTCCTCCTCCTCCTCTTCTTCTTCACCACTAATGTGGTGTTGTGGTGGTCCTTGTGGTGGTGGTGGTGGTGCAGATGCTCCTGCTGCTGCTGCTACTGTAGCCATTTCTCAATGAATAGAAACAGGTCTTCCTCACTCAAAGAACAAAGTGAGAATGAGGAAAAAAGGTGGGGGCTTTCATCATTTGGAAAACAAAACTGTTCCTAACCAATGAACAGTGTTATTTTCAGGTCACATGACCCGGGCTTTCATCATTTGGAAAACAAAACTGTTCTGAACCAATGAAAAGTGTTATTTTCAGGTCACATGACCCGACGCGCTTACGCTACGCGCCCGGGGGCGCGCACCGGGGCGCGCCCGGGGGCGCGTAGCGTAAGAGCGTCGGGGCGTGCCCGGGGGCGCTTACGCCGTGCGTCATAAGACGCATCACGCGGCTACGCGATAAGTCACGATGATGTTTTCGTTCGCGGAAATAGCGCTAACGGGACGCTCACCGATACGCGCACCGGGGCGCGCCGCAAGACTGCGCTTACCGGTGCGCTCACCGGTACGCGCACCGGGAGCGCTCCAGGGCAAAAAATAAAAAAATAAAATAAACATGAACAATATACATAAAAAAAATAGTATTACATAAATATACAATATAGGATTCATTATAAAAAATATTATATTTCATAGCTATAGAAATTAGCTATTAAAAAACCTATGAAATTCACTGAAAAAAACATAGGGTTAACACCAGTTATAGTTAGGAATTAACATTTAAAAAACCTTTCAAATTCACTGAAAAAAACATAGGTTTGACACCAGTTATAGTTAGCTGGAAATTTTACTGACATAAAACCAATGAAATTCCCACGTTATAGTTAGTTGGACTCACTATAACTCGCGCGCCCGCAATGCACTGCTGATGATGTCACATATTACATCATTCATGACATGGTTAGTGACATTACTGATGACATCACTGATGACATCTCAAATGACATCACTGATGACATCTCAAAGACATCACTGATGACATCACTGATGACATCATCCATGTGATAATACAATACACCTCCTCACACTCTAATCTAACACATGATACACCTAGTTTTAAATACAAACTACCATTCCTGAAACCATTGACACAGTAAAACCACTTACCACATACGCACTCACTGATTTCTAGGTCTACACACACATCCACTCATTCACCCATACAATCTTTCATACATACAGTCACTCATCAATACAAGACCAACATATGCACTCATACACCTATACAGAGACTCACACACTGCCACTCATCCATGGAGTTACTCATACACCTAGTCAGTCATGTAAAGAATCAATCACACTCCCATTTCCACAACTATACAGTTATACACACAAAACCTTGCTTATTTCAACATAGACTAACACATACTTACTGTCTTTTACAATCACTGATACAAGTACATATTGATAGATACAGTCACTTATGCAATCACAGGCTGTTATATATAGTCATTTATATATGACAACTCTCACATGCAGCAGCTTACACAACAACAAACATAATGATGTACACATTCAGACAGTTTAGTCAATAACCCATGCATTCACTAAGACACATTTAATCACTCACTCATACAGTCAGTCACGCACCTACTAAATCCTTCATCCAGACACTCATACATACACTCACTCTTCAATATGTAAAACATATTTTAACTTTACAGAAACACACAGACACTGGATGATGTCATCAGTGATGTCAATTGAGATGTCATCAGTGATGTCATCAGTGATGTCATTTGAGATGTCATCAGTGATGTCATCAGTGATGTCATTTGAGATGTCATCAGTGATGTCATCAGTGATGTCACTAACCATGTCATGAATGATGTAATATGTGACATCATCAGCAGTGCATTGCGGGCGCGCGAGTTATAGTGAGTCCAACTAACTATAACATGGGAATTTCATTGGTTTTATGTCAGTAAAATTTCCAGCTAACTATAACTGGTGTCAAACCTATGGTTTTTTCAGTGAATATATATATATATATATATATATATATATATATATATATATATATATATATATATATATATATATATATATATATTTTATCTACTGGCGGTCACCAGTAGGAAATATAGTTAGGACCACGTTGCCATAGAAAAATCATTTTTTGACGTGCTTATAACTTTGGCGTCGTTTGACGAATCTTTATGATATTTTCCAAAAAGTTTCTCTTTTTAGATCAGCTCCTCTCTTGAAGTTTGGGGGTGATTCTTCAAAGGGGGGCTGAGAAAAACGGGGGTTCCAAAACGTGTTTTCTCCATGCAATTTCAATAGGAAACTTTAGACAAGGCTACAGGTGAAAGTGCTGAACGGAATTACGCCACATTTGGCAGGGAGAAAGGTGGTGTTCCAGAAAGCGTGCTTTTGTTTAAATGGGGTAAATCCATTCAGTAGTGTATGAGAAATATAACATTTTACAGATATCAATATTTGAGAATTCTGACATCTGATTGGCTGAGGCGTTACGAGCACGAGCTTGCGGCTCATTGGCTGCGAAATGTTGAAACTAGGAAGTGTTGGCAGCCATTTTGTGACTGAGTTAAAAGGCGTAGGGGAAAAAAAGAGAATAATTGTATAAGAGGGTATAGTAGGAACACTGTGGTCTTAATTTAAGCAGTCTGTACGGTGCAGAGGCAGGGAGTTTGAATGTTGCATAGGCTCTGGAAATCCCGTTGGGAAAGCAATGAGCCGTATTGCGGCAAGCAGTAAGATTGCGTAGGCTCTGGAAATCCTGTCGGGAAAACAATGCACCGTATTGCGGCAAGCAGTGCGTCGGGTACACACACAGGTAGTGTGAATGTTGCGTAGGCTGTGGAAAACACGTCCACAAAACAACAATGCGCGGTATTTTGGCAATGTCCGGTAAGCTGTGGAAATCATATCGGGAAAATAACAATACGCCGTATTGCAGCGTTCTTTTAATATAATGCGTAGTAATGTTTACTTATCATGCGGTGTTCACTTTTATCACTGACAGTGTCACTTTGTTTGACAAAATTTCATATTATGTGGGAGGGCGTGTTCTGTTCCTGTGCGCGGAACAAAATTAACGTTTAATTGGCTGAGGTGTTCCAACAACAAGCTCAATGTTAATTGGCTGTGAACAATTAAAAGTAGAAGTGTTGCAAGCCATTCCCTCCCCCTGCGCGGAGTAGCAAGGACATCTGATTGGCTGATGTGTTGCAAGCAGGACCTTCCCAAGCTTAATGTTCATTGACTGTAAACCATTGAAAGTAGAAGTGTTGCCAAACATTCCCTCCCCCTTCGAGGAGTATCAGGGATATCTGATTGGGTAACGTGTTCCAAGCAGGACCTTCCCAAGCTTAATGTTCATGGCTGCAAAGAATTAAAAGTAGAAGTGTTGCCAGCCATTCCCTTCCCCTGCGTGGAGTAGCAAGTACCTCTGATTGGCTGACGTGTTCCAAGCAGGACCTTCCCAAGCTTAATGTTCATTGGCTGTAAACCATTGACAGTAGAAGTGTTGCCAGCCATTCCCTCCCCCTCTGCAGAGCATCAGGGGTATCTGATTGGGTAACGTGTTCCAAGCAGAACCTTCCCAAGCTTAATGTTCATTTGCTGCGAACAATTAAAAGTAGAAGTGTTGCCAGCCATTCCCTCCCCCTGCGTGGAGTAGCAAGGACATCGGATTGGCTGACGTGTTCCAAGCAGGACCTTCCCAAGCCTAATGTTCATTGGCTGTAAACCATTGAAAGTAGAAGTGTTGCCAGCCATTCCCTCCCCCTCCACGGAGCATCGGGGATATCTGATTGGGTAACGTGTTCCAAGCAGGACCTTCCCAAGCTTAATGTTCATTGTCTGCGAACAATTAATAGTAGAAGTGTTGCCAGCCATTCCCTCCCCATGCGCGGAGTAGCAAGGACATCTCATTGGCTGACGTGTTCCAAGCAGGGCCTTCCCAACCTTAATGTTCATTGGCTATGAAGCATTAAAAGTAGAAGTAGTGTTCCGAGTAGAAGTTTGCTCATTATTGGCTGGGAGCAATTCACTGTTGTGAACCATTTTGTGGTGCACTTCAATGGAGTACGGGAAAAAAAAGTAGCTTGGAGGGTAGGAAAACTATTAACTCTGTACAGTGGTCACAAGGTGGGGGACAGGCATTGCGAAGTAAAAAATAGTTTTTTAGTTATTTTAAGGGGCATTTATATAATTGGCGGGGGGTGTACAAATCACGGTGGAAAAATAACAGAGTTTGTTTCAGTCTTCTTTGTATTAAGTTTGCGGGTGGGATACTTCCCAGGAGCACTATTTACTTATAATGTGGTGTTTACTTTACTGACGGGGAGGTGTAGTGGCGCAGCAAAAATTTCAGTCTAGGTTTGAAACAGTTTTTATTAACCAATTACAAATACATTTTTATCGGAAACTGACGCTGTATATATCAAAGGGGTGACAAATAAAAACGCAATTCATAAAATATTCCTTAAGCGTGGCCACCCCCCCTTTTTTCTGCTATAAGTTGTAATAGTGTTGCCCCATATTCTTGATAATATAAGAGGGCATGAGTTACTTTTAGATAAAGTAGAAAAGAAGTGCTACAAGAAACAGTCCCGCACTACATCATCTCAGGTCACAAGAACAATAACAAGTAAAAAACTGTTAAACACAAATGAGTTTATATTACATAGAAATGTACGCTTTATCATTTTTTACAATTTCTATTCTGTAGAATTCGGGAAAGTTCTGTTGCAGTGCTTAGAGGTCGCTCACTGCTCCGCTAACAAATCACGTACTCTTTTAAGAATATATAGGATAGTAGTATAATAATATACACTACTGGTCCTATATATTCTATAGGGAGAAGGTGAATGGGAACCGCAACTGAGAAAAATTGAATAATAAAATATCATTCAGAAATGTAGGGTTTATCAAAGGTATTCACTGAAAAAGTATCTGTGCAAACTATCTTTTTTTAGACTGCAATTTCGAAAAATAGTCTCACTTTAAAAATATCTGTTCAAGTAAGTTATAAAGGTCAGTAAGCTGTATTTCAGATGGTTTACTCCTGGCACCGACAAATCTCCAATTCCTGTTCTGCGACAATATAATACTCTATTACAATATAGAGAGTGTCACTGAGGCCACACAAAAAGTAAAATGAAAATAAAGTTCTGAATACAAAACAAGATCAATAACTAAGTACTTTCCAGCGGTAAATATGTTCAGAGCTTCTTTTCTCCGGGACTTCGAAATCTTTCATCTTCGCCGTGACGGGTCATAAACTCCTCTGAGATCATAATGACTGTGAATATTATACATATTCACACTATATACTAAGTATGGGCCGAACATTTGTTCCGCTCGCGGAATTTGCGGATTTTCCGCAATTTCGTGATCCGCGAATCTCGCGAAATTGCAGAAAAATCCGCGAATCCGCGAGCGGGAAGAATTTTTTCCAGGAAGCCCTTACAGGTTACAGCAGGTGTCCAAGTTGAAGCTAATTTCTTTGTAACCATTTACAAAATGGTAACAAAGAAATTAACTTCAACTTGGGTACCTGCTGTAACCCTGTCAGTGCTTCCTGAGTGGCAACTCCAGAGTTCGTTGCCTACTTGCAACTATTCTCTGACCCTGCTCTGACCCTCGAAGCAGGGTCAGAGAATAGTTACAAGTATGGCACAACAGGAAGCACTTACAGCTAAGGAAGCAGGTGCCGGACTTGAAGCTCAAATTCAGTAAGACATTAACCAGCCCCAAATTAATTTGTCTCGGTTGAGTATGGTTGGGCAGGTGTGCTTTCTCCCCATAATCTACAGTGGTAAACCAGAGGGTGCTGTGATGAACCAGAAGGTGCAGTGGTGAACCAGAGGGTGACAGTGATGAACCAGAGGGTGGCAGTGGAGAACCAGATGGTGCTGTGATGAACCAGAGGGTGGCAGTGATGAACCAGAGGGTGACAGTGATGAACCAGAGGGTGACAGTGGTGAACCAGAGGGTGGCAGTGATTAACCAGAGGGTGTCAGTGGTGAACAAGAGGGTGGCAGTGATGAACCAGACGGTGGCAGTGATGAATCAAAGGGTGGCAAGGCTAAACTGCCCGGGAGCCCTGTGGGTGTGAGCCCCCCCGCACTGCTAAGCTGCCCAGGGGTTGTGAGCCCCCGCACTACTGAACTGCCCCGGGGCCCAGTGGGTGTGAGTCCCGTGCTGCTGAACTGCCCCGGAGCCCTCTCAGTGTGAAAATCATTCGTGCTCAATTGCCTGGGAGCCCTCTGGGTGTGAGCGCACATTGTGCTAAGTGCCCCCCTGCCCCCAGTACATATATACCCGACCCGCACAGCACCATTATGCTTTTGCACCATGAAGTCTGGTGCCTGGATGCTCCTGATCCGTGTAGGTGGTACCACCGTCTGGTGCAGTTAAAATGTAAAGTCATAACTTGCTACACAGCACCAATAAACACGTGTCCCCCCTGGCAACGGTATGCGCATGTACCAGGCGTGCTGCACTCGCATGCCACTGCACCCTACTGCCCAGCGCCAGCATATGCCTGTACGGGGCAATTTAGTATGAGATGGGACATTGTCCAGCAGCAGCAGCTGCTTGCGCCTAAACCCACTGAGCAGGATCAGAATGGCTTTGTACCAACACGCGTAGCAGAGCTATCTTGGACATCTGAAGGATTCTGGGGTCCTGTGCCAAACGTATTTTTGCATCCATGAGTTTCCCGAGCGCCATCCACATGGAGCTCCTGTGACCAGGAGGCTGCTTTCTCCTCATCTGCTGCTCTGCTCGGTCTCTGACCCTTTATAAACAAGATGCATGTGAACTCGCATAGAAGACCCGCCCGTTTGGCCCCGTCGACCACACACTAGCGGTATGAAACGTCTTCCCGCCCGCCCCCACTATAATGGCCAGCTCACTCAAGGGACCTCGGCGCCTTTTGGCGCGCTGGCAAAGTTACAGGCACACGTGGTCACATATTTGTGCAAATGGCAAAAAAATCCGCAAGTTCGCGAATTTTTTTTGCCAATATCGCACGAATTCGCAGATTGCGAATTCGCAAATTTCGCCCATACTTACCCAAGGGGGAAACAGAGTTAGATACCAGAAGCTGCTGACGTTACATATAAAAATCTTTAGTCTTCGCGCCGACGGGTCACCAACACCTCTGAGGTCAAGTACAGTGTCAATATTATAAAAGTCACATTATAATATGAGCTCAAAGGAGCCAGAAAAGGAGCAATGCTTGCTATATTCTGTCTGTTTCTAAAAACAAGCTGCTGACATTACAGAAAAAAGGCAAAAACAACCAACAACACTTTTTATAAATACAAATGTTTAAATATTGACAAATAGCGACATATTATAAATATCTACAATGCCATAATCAAACATTTACAACTCTGGAATATGTATTGTTGCAGCAAAACAAGAATCCAATGCTAGAAAAGGGAACCTGCATCACAGAATGGACTCGCGCAAATAACTTGCAAAAGCGAAACTAATCGAACAACGGGTGTTTTTTATATACTTTTTGGTTATTAAGTAGTCTATGGAAGGAAGATGCAGCTCCGCCAATTTAGCTGTCACGTTTTACAGTTCACACGTGCTCACGTTTTAACTGTTTAACTCGTGCACATGTTGGGAAAAGTTACAAAATGTGAAGCGGTAAAGGTTTTGATTAGGGGTTGGTGGAATTTGCGAAGTTGCCTTTTGCAAAATTCCGCAAAAAGGGCAAGAAATCTCTGCGAGCACGCAAACTTTTGCGTGCTCGATGAGATTTTGCTGCACACGTTAAAACTTATAATAATTGCAGGGTGAGGTCACTCTCAGGGGCAGACGAGCATCGTGCCAGCCAGAATGAATTCTGCCCTGCAAATGTATCCAAGAAGATGCCATCACTTTGTGCAATTCCCCTACTCAGCTGGGGTACTTTCTACTGGCTAATCAGTAAGTGCTACCTCGAATGGCGCCGTAGTCCCTTGATTGAGCTGTCAATCATAGTGGGGAAATGCCGGGAAGACGTTGCATTCCGCTAGTGTGTGTGGGGCGGTGTTGCCTTCAATGCGAGTTCACATTGCTCTTGATTAGACCTGGGCAAAGCACTACGCTACGCTCGCGTAGTTTGCGAAGTTTGCGCTACTTCGCATTACGCGAACTGCACGAAGCACAGTGCAAACATGCGTAGCGTAGCATAGTACAGCGGTCATTTCTTGCTTGCTTGCGGTGCTCAACGACAAGTTGGTGACCGCGAGCAAGCAAAATGGCAGCCTGGCGAAACTTTTTCCCAGTTCGCGATCAGCAACATCAAGTTGCTGATCGCGCGCGTGGAAAATAAACCTCCCAGCGAGATTCTCAACGCGGGGAGGTCAGGTTTCTCATTGCGAGTGGTCGTGTATGCTCGCGACCGCTCTCGATGAGAAACCGCCA
Organism: Lissotriton helveticus; assembly: GCF_964261635.1. Taxonomy (NCBI): domain Eukaryota; kingdom Metazoa; phylum Chordata; class Amphibia; order Caudata; family Salamandridae; genus Lissotriton; species Lissotriton helveticus. Next base: position 1,162,976,559 of record NC_136065.1, read on the forward strand.
GTCCGCGTTGAGAAAGCTGCAGCTCGAGTAAAAATCTACTTGAGCGGCAGAAAACTACAGCTCGCACTTTTGCAAGCTGTCGTTTTCAATGATTGCACAGTGCCGGATGCTTGCCCGCACTGTGCAATCATTGAAAACGGCATCTTGCACAGTGCGAGCAAGCTACTAAGCAGTTCGCGTAGCTTTGCGAAGCGCTACTTCGCGAACTACGCCCGGCCCTACTCTTGATTATAAAGGGTAGGGACTGGGAGCGAAAGCATCGCCTGTAAAGTGGCGCTTCTGTGTTTGCGTGAGAATAAAACCAACCTGGTCACCGTGTCTTGCTTTATTTATTTATTTATTTAATTTATTTGCTGCTTTGAGGCCAACGTGCTGTGCTTTATTTATTTATTTATTTTTCACGTTTTCTTAAACTTTTTTTTCCGCCCTTCTCCATCCAGACGCTGCACTTTGAAAGAGAAAAATGAAAGAAACAAACTGCTTTTCCAGCAACAGAGTTTCATTCGATTTTGGATCCATTTCACTGGGGAACAAATGGAGGAAGTTTACCAGCAAGTCAGTAGGATCGAGGTAGAGACGGACGGAAAGAAAAAGAGAGAGGGAGGAGGGATGGATGGATGGAGGGAGGGAGGCAGAGAAGTCGACACTCGGGCAAGTGCTTCCTGGTGAGGTTTAAAAATGCCTCATGCCCCCCGAATTCAGTTCCGCTTCAGCGTGGCAGTTCAGTCTGGACTGTTCCCACGAGGCACATTTGTTTGCGTAGCACATCTCAGCGTCCTGCAGCTTTCTCCCTTAAGCCTCTACAAGAAATCTTCAACAAGTTTTTGACTTTAAGGGTGTTCTTCCTGTTGGCTATACATACTTGCATTTAAGAAGAGTCAAGTTAATTTTCCATCATGGTCCTTTATTAGTGTTTTTTGAAAGGTCAGTGTTACACTGGATTTTGGGGTCTCATACCATTCCTTCGGGTTTAGGAAATTATTCTTCCCACTTTTTTCTGACCTCTCTCTAGTTTACAGAGGAGGCTTGACATTTCTTGGACGTGACTCACAAGTCCAGATCTGCTGTTCCTGATTTTCCGATTACTGGCTCTCAGAGAGTCTCTATATGATTTCTTGTCCCTTAAATAGGGGTAAAGCCCCCTCGTCTTCTTCCTTGATTTCTTGAATCAAGATGGTGGTTTCTCTTTCATATGATTCTAAGTGATTGTCCTAGCTGAATGATTTAGGAATGACTCACTTTTGGGATGCTACCTCTTGAGCAGAAGATGGTTTGAACTCCAATCCTGAATGAATGTCAGACTGCAACATGGTGGAGCTACCATGACTGATACTGTCAATCGAATTTGCTTGCTGGTGTTCTTACCTACTAAGGCTTAGCTTTTGTGCTTTCTTCTTTAATTGATGAGATATGTTGCATTACACTGGAGTTTGGTACCTTTCAGTTCATCAGTTTGGATTTGTGAAGTGCTGCTTATCACCCGTGAGGGTATCTAGGCTTTTGTTTTGTTTGCCAGTGGCGAACTACCTGCTTTGACATATCTTCATACTGTAAAGACTGGAACAAGGTAGGATTGAAGAGGTAAAATGCTGGTTACTTAGCAGTGATATTCATTATCTACACTCATAGACAATTCACAACTCAACTTTGCTTGTGAGTTTACTTTCATTTCGATTATTTGACTTAGCATCAACAAGATAGCCTTCCCTATCCTTGTCTTCCTCAAGACATTGCCAACAATAGCCAGATCCTCTACGATTGTCCATCCAAATTTAGAATACTTTCACATTGCCCCTTCAACAACCACACCTCCAGGAGTGATAAAAACACACCCAGTGCTGACTGCCTCAGGCTTCACAGTACTTGCTCTCCCTCCTTTACTACAATTATTCTTCTCTTTGCCAATTTTTTTTACTGAATTACAGCACAGACACACTCAGTATTTAATTTGAGACAGCAATTTCCAGCGGGTTGTGGCGGAGGGCAACAGCACTTATTTTCCACATCACACATTGATTGCGAGCAAGAGAGGGAAAATCCTACAAAGAGGAAAAAAATAGGAGGAGAAATATGGAAAAATATTGAAAAGGGTGAAACCAGGAACCTGCAAAAGCAGGGAGAGTCTGAGAGTTAATTGAAGGGCCATTTGGTCGATTCAAGACTACGCATCCTTGGTACTCGGTGCACCAACATTTAAAAGAACCGGTTTCAGAGCAAATCTTTGGGCGCTTACACTGATTCAATTACAATTTAAGTACTGGGCACAGTCACTGCCATCTGATTTCCCTTCCAGAGGACCAGTGCATATTCAAATTAATGTGGGGGAGAGCTTACAGCTCCCTCATTTTACTTTCTCAATTTACACATGTAGATGTGATTACAGTCAGAAGATCACATAAACTCTGTCCCCTAACTTACACCAGAAGCTTTCGACCCCTTGCTATATATGATTGCCAGATGTTCAAATACACAACCTTGTAAGCATCCTAGGTAGAGCTATAGAGAGGCAAATGTATTTTGTTTTTTGCAGTGACTGTCGCACATTGATCAAGCAATATGGTAAACCTGATACACAGACCAACAAGAGGTGTTGCTTCAGGGGGGTGTTTGGGGTGTTACACCACCCTAATAAATATATTTTTCATCAAAAAGTTGGGTCCAGGTGCTTTCATTCGGGCATGGTGAGACGTCTTTCAGATTTCACCAGGAATGTTTACATGCACACAGACAAAAACGCACACACACTTTCTCCCTCTCAGTTTAGGAAGTCCCCACAAATATTGGTTATTTACAAAATATTGTGTTTTCTCTGTTAGTACTCCTACCAATGCACATCCCTCTCCCTTTCCACTGCCCCTTAGGCCCTTCTCATGCACCCTGCTTGTCGTATAATCTATTTAAGCATTATACACCAGCCTGATTGTTGGAAAACCCCCCGCCCTATCTTACTGACTAAGCTACGCCCCTGACACAGACATGCCATCAAAAATCTGACTCTAGTGTTATCTTGTAGTTTCATGCATCTGTCAGCGAAAAAACACATGAAAACCACATAATCAGCTTCTCTCAATGAATCACATGCTCCAGGTTGTTTTAGTGTTTGTCTTAAAGACTTTTCTCAGTCTTTCGGCAGAGAACAATTTGGATGACATTTCATTTTTACAGTTTGTGGTTAGAGAAACAGAAAAGGCTCTGGCTTTATACAGGCAGAAAACACCGGACCATCTGCAGCCCTTTAACATCCTTACTCAATACATACCCTTCCTACAGAGGAAGGAAAGTGGATTTATATTTCTTGACATTTTTTTATCGTACAGTATCGTGAAAGTTTGTTTTAAAAAAAATTCGATCAGCGTTTCATTTGATTCTGAGGTTTCACAAGTTCACAAAGTTGTTAGAAGATATTTTCTTGTGTGTGGAGTTTGTTTTGTTTTTAGGTTATACAGTAACATTGTCCATAAAAACCACCATGATGTCTTCAATGCCCCTTGTAACAAACTCCAAGCTATCATCCAAAGTCCTACCCTACCATTTTCATGCCAGTCACTTCTAGTATGTCCACTCCTTTAGAAAATTCTTTTAGTGGACCTTCTCACCATTCACACTAATACATCCTTTTTCTTTTCTGATATTTCTTTAGATATTCTATAGCCTGCTTAGAAGGATCAATGCCAATTTTTCTAAAATCAGTTTTTCATCCAGTCACGTCCACTTTGAATTATATTAGTAAGCCTGAACCATCAATTGATCTCACATCACTTGATCCAAATACTTTCTAAAATCACAATGTTTTGCAAAGTCTCACCATGCAGTGATGTACACATCAAAGGACTGCTTCAGTAACACATGTCACATGTATATTTTCCCATGTGTACATTGATCTTCCTGGCAAATCACACCAAATGTGGCCTTGCTTTATCATGTGCATTCTATCCACCTTCCACTCTTCCCCAGTAACAGAAATCAAATTGTTGCCTTCCAGAGGTCAAACAGTGTAATATGGTGGCACAACTTTCTATTCATATCAAGACATTTTAGAACCTCATTGTTTCACTGGTTAAAGGAAATGATTGCTCTACAGGTACATGTAGAAGACTTGGAGGAGGATCCATGATAGGATACATAAAGCCATCAAGGTTGGATCCATGGCCTAGTACATATAGCAGTACAGTACATTTGAGGTATATCTTGATTCTCCCCCTATTTGAATAAGTGGGATGAATCCTCATTGGGTCTTAGCACCTGAGTGTCCCTTTCTCCAGGTGTTCATCATCCTCCACCAGAAGGGAGACTGTCTGGTATGCGAAAGACGTGTATGGGAAGTGTGCAGAAATAATATATATATATATATATATATATATATATATATATATATATATATATATATATATATATATATATCTTCTCTCCTGTGTAGATTGTCTTTATTTCCACAGGGGAGGTATAAGAATAAAAAAGGCGAGCGGTGCTTAGTTGGATAATTATAGGTCCAATGCATCTGGTGAAACGTTGGACGAGATGTTTCAGCCTATGCCGCCCCCATGGGCCAGATGGATTTCTTCAGGACCAGAGGATCCAGTCGTCTCAGGTATTGAGGGGCTGTGTGTGTGGTAAGAAAGGTAAGTGGATTCACTCACTCTAACGAGTCAACAGGTTGTATTTTATGCCTGCTGTAGACGTGTGTTTATAGGCCAATAGCTGTGGAGGACAAAGAGAAACTGTGAGAGAGGAGTTAATGACTCACTTATTTACCATTTGGGTATTTATGCAAGAAAGCTTTAAATAGGCTGATCAATTATCGAAAAAATTACTCCAATTAATATATAGGGAAAGAGTTCCATCCCTTACTTAATGTAGCTGTTAGTTATAATACAGCTGAAAGTGGCGACCATCTGTTGTCAAAGCATGTGAAGTGTAGCCAACGTGCACTAGCAGGGTTAAAATGTGAAAAAGAGATTAAAATGCGAAGAAAGTGTGCTGGAGAGATAGCGCGTAACCTATTTATTGGAAGATTGCCAACTGTACACTAATTTACCTCTGTGAGGGTAATAGTGGAGTGTGAAAACCTCAAGAGGAAAGAATAGTTATAAATGGTTTTACATAGTTTTACCTGAGGTCTATGCGGGCATCTCAGTTCCAAAAAACCAGTGATGTGGCTTGAAATCCTACTGTGTGGGATTCATACTGCAGGTGCTGCGGCTGTCTTAGTTGTCCCAGAACAGGCGATTCAGAAGATGGTCCTCTATTATTAGTGACCCCACGAGTGATCCGATTGGTTGGATTTTGCTTGGGCAATGTTGCTTGACAACAGTCTTCTCGTTGTCGGCTCCAGGGCCGGACAAGGTCTTGAAGTCAGATAAAGAAACTAAACTGTCATGGCGACCACTGCGCCTTCGGCCTGGTCGCCCCCACGCTCCTCACCTCTCCTGCTCCTGAGCCTCCTGCTGCCTGAGCACATCGCCGCTGAGAGCCGACGCCGATTGCAGCGCCCCAGCCGCCGCTGGGCCGGTCGCTTGCCTGCACCCGTTTTTTCCCGCCGCTGCCTGCCTGCGGCCCCGCCCCCACGCCAGACGATTGGCTACCACGATCCCGCCTCCCAGCTGACCCGCCCTCCCGGCTCCCTTCTTATGACGCCCCCTCAGCGACCGCGCAGCGGACGCGCGCAGCGGGAGCACCGACTGAGCGCCGAAGGTGCGCCAAAGGCAAGCCCGTCTGCGCCCGTCCACGCCTGGACCGCGCCCAGTGCCAGGACCCCTAGCCCCCGCAGACTCCAGCCCTCCCGCCGGACCTATGACGTCACCGAACTCTACGCACTCAACGCCGGCCGAACCCCGGGTTGCTACCGAGCCACCCCGAGACGCACCCACGGACCCTTCTGCTGCCACTCCTGCAAATTCACCTGCATCCGGACCTGCACTACTCCTGCACCGACCAAGACCAAGATAAGCAACAGCAGCAGCCACCTGAAATGCATCCTGCTCAACACCCGCTCCGTCCACAGACACGCCGTCGAGCTCTGGAACCTGCTCGACACTACTTCACCAGACGTCGCTTTCCTCACGGAAACCTGGAAGAACGCCTCTTCAGCGCCCGACATCGCCATCGCCATCGCCATCCCAGACGGCTATAAGATCATCCGAAGGGACCGCATCAACCAGACCGGAGGAGGCATCGCCATCATCCACAGGAACACCCTCCGCATCACGACCAACACCGACGACACCCTCACACCCGCCGAGCACCTCCACTTCCAGGTCCACATCAACCCCAAGACCACCCTCAGAGGCACCCTCATCTACAGACCCCCGGGACCACGCACACAATTCATCGAAGACATCGCCGACTTCATCAGCCCGCACGCCCTCCCCCCCGCTGACTACATCCTCCTCGGGGACCTCAACTTCCACCTGGAGAACAACAACGACCGCAACACCACCACCTTGCTGGACAACCTCGCAAACCTCGGACTCAAGCAGCTGGTGACCACCCCCACCCACTACGCCGGACACACACTCGACCCAGTCTTCTCATCCAGCAAGGACATCGCCTTCAGCCACGCCACCGGACTCCACTGGACGGACCACAGCTGCGTCCACTTCAGCTTCAAAAGGACCACGATCCACCACCAACAGCAACAGGTTGCACGCAGAAGCTGGAACAAGATCACAGCCGACCAGCTCGCGACTTCCCTGAGCAAGAACCCACCCACCAGCGCAACGAACCCCAGCCAAGCGGCCACCAACTTCACGAAGTGGATCAGCGACTGCGCAGACGACCTCGCCCCCCTGAGGACCCCGCCTAGCAGACCCGGCAGCAAGAAAGCCCCATGGTTCACCGACGAACTCAAGAGCTCCAAGAAGAACTGCCGAGCCCTCGAGAGAACCTGGCGCAGAGACCCAACACATGACAACATGACTGCCCTCAAGCTCGCCACCCGAAAACACCATCAACTCATCCACGCAACCAAGAAAACTGCATTCAAGGAACGACTGGACAACAACGCACACAACAGCAAGGAACTCTTCAACATCGTCAAAGAGCTCTCCAACCCCAACGCCGGAAACAGCGACATCACCCCTTCGCAAGACCTCTGCAACTCCCTCGCCTCCTACTTCCACAACAAGATCGCGGACATACACAACAGCTTCAGCACTCAACCGACGCACATCACGACCAAACCACCGCCCCCCCCCACCACCCTCCGCGCCTGGACCCCGATCAGCACCGAGGATACCATCCGCACGATGAACTCCATCCACTCCGGATCTCCGACCGACCCCTGCCCTCACCACGTCTTCAACAAGGCCGACGCTGTCATCGCACCCCACCTGCGGGACATCATCAACACCTCCTTCGACACCGCGACCTTCCCGGAGAGCTGGAAGCACGCCAAACTCAGCGCTCTACTAAAGAAGCCATCAGCCGACCCCACCGACCTCAAGAACTACCGCCCCATCTCGCTGCTCCCGTTCCCTGCAAAAGTCATCGAGAAGACCGTCAACAAGCAGCTGGCCGCCTTCCTCGAGACGAACGGATCCCTCGACCCCTCGCAGTCTGGCTTCCGAGCCAACCACAGCACCGAGACCGCCCTGATCGCAGCCACCGATGACATCCGAGCACTGCTTGACAACGGAGAAACAGCGGCCCTCATCCTCCTAGACCTCTCCGCGGCCTTCGACACTGTCTGCCACCGTACACTAGTGCAGCGATTCAGCAATGTCGGAATCCAGGAGAAGGCACTGGAATGGATCATCTCCTTCCTCGCCGGAAGGACACAGAGAGTCCGCCTCCCCCCGTTCAGATCTGAAGCCACCGAAGTCATCTGCGGCGTTCCTCAAGGGTCCTCGCTCAGTCCAACCCTCTTCAACGTCTACATGAGCCCCCTCGCAGACATCGCACGCCAGCACAACCTCAACATCATCTCCTACACCGACGACACCCAGCTGATCCTCTCCCTCACCAACGACCCCGCCACCGCCAGAGCCAACCTTCACGAAGGGATGAAAGAGGTAGCCGAATGGATGAAGACCAGTCGCCTGAAACTGAACTCGGACAAGACGGAAGTCCTCATCCTGGGATCCTCACCCTCCGCCTGGGACGACTCCTGGTGGCCCCCCGCCCTAGGCAGCGCACCCCAACCAACAGACCACGCACGCAACCTGGGCTTCATCCTGGACTCCTCCCTCTCCATGACCAGACAAGTCAACGCCGTCTCCTCGTCGTGCTTCAACATCCTGCGCATGCTACGTAAGATCTTCCGGTGGATCCCCACCGAGACCAGGAAGACGGTCACCCAGGCCCTCGTCACCAGCCGTCTGGACTACGGCAACTCCCTCTACGCCGGAACCGCCGCCAAACTCCAGAAGAGACTCCAGCGGATCCAGAACGCCTCAGCACGACTCATCCTGGACATTCCCTATCGCAGTCACATCTCCGGACACCTGAGAGACCTGCACTGGCTCCCGGTCAACAAGAGAATCACCTTCCGTCTCCTCACCCACACACACAAAGCCCTACACAACCAAGGCCCAGGATACCTCAACAGCTGCCTCAACTTCTACGCTCCCAAACGCCAGCTTCGATCGACCGGCCACGCCCTTGCCACCGTCCCCCGCATCCGAAGAGCCACCACAGGGGGACGGTCCTTCTCCTACCTCGCCGCCAAGACATGGAACTCCCTCCCTACCCACCTCCGCCTGACCCAGGACCACCTCGCCTTCAGGAAACAACTCAAGACCTGGCTGTTCGAGCAGTAGCGGACCCCCCTCCCCTAGCGCCTTGAGACCCTCTGGGTGAGTAGTGCGCTATATAAATGCCCTGATTGATTGATTGATTGGCTGTATTATCGGTCTGTAAAAAATACGGGTATTTTTAGCTGTAGCTTATGAATCCAGTGGTGTCAAAAAACTCTCATCATGCTGTCTTATGGGTAACTTAGCTTTCAAATAGTTAAATTGGTAAATGGTGATGAGGCATTGTGTTCCTCTGATTCGTGGGGAATATATTACAATGATGCACTCAAATAGGGTCCCAATTTTTTTTTAAAGTGCTCTAATGTGCGTAGTCACATATACTGCTACTTAACCCTGGGCGTAGTTCGCGTAGTAGCACTACGCGTAGCTACACGAAGTGCACTTCGCACTACGCGAGCTACGCATAGCACTACGCGAATTGCGTAGCAGCCTGTTCACACTGTGCAAGATGCCATTTTCACTGATTGCACAGTGCGGACAAGCTTCCGGCACCGTGCAATCATTGAAAACGGCATCTTGCACAGTGCGAGCTGTAGTTTTCTGCCGCTCAAGTAGATTTTTACTCGAGCAGCAGCTTTCTCAAGGTGGACTGTTAGTTTCTCATCGCGAGCGGTCGCTAGCATACGCAACCACTCGCAATTAGAAACATGACCTCCCCGCATTGAGAATCTCGCCGGGAGGTTTATTTTCCACGCTCGCGATTGGCAACTTAATGCTGCTGAACGGGAACGAGGAAAAAGTCTAGCCGGGATGTCATTTTTCTTGCTCGCGGTCGCCAACTTGACAGTGAGGACCGCGAGCAAGCAAAAAATGACTGCTGCACTACGCTACGTGTGTTTGCACTGTGCTAATTGCAATTCGCGTAGTGTCGAAGTAGTGGAAACTTTGCAAACTACGCGTGCGTAGTGGAGTGCTTTGCCCAGGGTTACTTTTAATGATCAATTCAACATGTAATGTTCGTGTTTACGTGCCCTTGGGGATATTAGGAATGATGAGTTTACCTCCAATAGTTGGACACCACAAGTGTGGGAACTGCACTTGCTGCGATACAACAGAGGAAGGGGCAGTGTTTTCCTTTGATAGATTAATTGGAAGCATGAAACGTTCACGAATTGCCAATCCAGGAATATAATCTATGGGATCTGGTGCCCATGCCCGAAACTATACATTGGCAAAACGACGCAGGAAGCCAGGTAGAGAATCACGCAACACAAGTCAAGGATACGGAGGCAAGTACCCAACGCACCATTAGTCCAACATTGGCAGTCACATCAACACAAAGAAAATGAGTTACAATGGACCATAATTTCGAAAATTGAACAGGATCCACGAGGAGGTGATGTAGAGGCCAGACTGGCACAACGAGAAGCGTTGTTAATAGTGAAATATAACACAGCTATGACTGGGCTAAATGAGATTTCAGAAATCTTCAAGGGGAATCCCGGTTAGATGTATTAAGCCCCTTTTGCTTTCCGGACTTGCAGCAATTGTTGATGTGGCTCCACTATCGTGTTTGACACAATTGAAGATTTTCAAACAGGTAGCCCACCATATTTATGTCACTACATATACCACAAAGCACCCTGGTCACCCAAATATGCCAGGTTCAATCTATACGTTAATAACTGCACGGCTGGTCGACCAGTCGATAGGGGCAAGGTAATGCACTTTTGACACCCTTCGAGCAGTCAATGTTCCCCGCAATTAATAAAGTTTAAGGGTTTTGAAATGTTTCGACCCCTTTAAGAAAATCGCGGTCATGTGAGCGCGATCTGAAGTAGAAAGAGAGGACGGCTCACCTTTACACAATCTAGCGGGAGAGAATGAGCGGAGACGCCGTCTGATACGTAAGCCGGCTGGTAACATCTATAGACTCCTACAGGGATCTGAAGCTGACTCGTCTGACAAAACTAAAAAATGGTTGTTACTCGTTTCTCTATTGGACTTAGTACGAGGAACAAGTGACTCGTCCCCCCGCGGATAGAAGCACCAGTACAAACATCGAGCCCCGGCGGAGGCCGACAAAGTTAAAACCGGGTAAGCTGCCGATTATCGGGCCAGTTCTCATTTGGCTTTGCAATACCTAAAATATATGGCAACCAACTAGTGTTCTTTATGCCTTGTTGTAGTAACCTCCTGTGCAGTTACACCGTTGATCAGGTTAGTACAACAAGCATCCTCACAGCCCGCCCTAGTTAATGGACAAATAGAGTGGCGAAGTGTATGTAACAAGTGTGTGTTGTTATTGTATTGTGTTTGTAATTACAGAATATTAGGATTAAACCACTACACTCCTTACATGAGATACCAATTCACAGGATTGTAAAGGTAGGCGGAGTCGAGCTGGTGGCTAGCTATGTTTTTGAATACACTATCATAGTATAGGGTTTCTAATTTTGGGTTATTTGTTCATTTTTGTCTTTATAGAAACCTTTTGGTCCTGAGGAGAATCCCACAATAGGGGATTCGAAACGCGTCGACCACTTCTGGCTCTTTGTCACTATTGAGGAATTTAATAATTATGTTAGGACAATATAGGATGAATCCTGACTGATTTTGTCTTCACTATATTAATTCTACGACTAGACAAATATGATTTACGATTCTATATGATGAATCATCTTTGTTGATAAAGGGCCATACTTCAAGAGGTTTAGAGTGTATGAATGTGAATGTAAGCTGAATGCTTGTAGTGAGAAAGGTGTTTGTGGATGTGATGTTATTTTGTAGATTTGTAAAAATTTGTGTGTAATTGTAAAAATTGTATGTATTTATATATAATGTATATATGCACAAAATACTGTCTTTGAAAAAGAATGAAAAATATTTTGACTAGTGACTATACATGACTAAAATAAACTAGTGACGTAAGTGATAGCGAACTGGTATGTTTTATTCGTACCACTGTTTAGCATAAACGTTGTTAATTGGAGTCCAGCACTGGCATTTGTGTTGTTGTTCACGTTCATTTGACTTAGCCTTGCTGGTTAAGAGTCTAGACCCTGTGTTGTTGCTCACTTGGTGATATGTTGGCATATATTAATTTTTCGAATGATAACCAGGGGATAGCATTGTTTAATCCCTGGTCAAAAGTCCTCAAGTGGTACACCCGTTCTCTTTCTTGAACAGGATGCATTCCGCATTCACTTGAGCAGTATCTAACATCTCTAGAATGACACCACGTAGGTCATCTGTTGAGCGTTGATTTTTTGCATCGGATATTGCTGCAATGCTCCTCTATGCGTTGTTTAACTTTGCAACAAGTCATTCCGATATAATTTAGATTTCAGGAGCATGTGATCATATAGAATACGTGAAGTGAGTTGCAGTTTGTGTTGCATCTCAGGGTCCATTTCAAATCTTTGGTGAGTTGTAATGACTTGGTTGGTTGTGTGAGATAAACAGTAAAATAGGGGGGAGAAGGAGGATAAACTAAACCAGGTCGGCCTCCTAGACAACGTTGCAGAACAAAGAGAATCCAAAATATAGGGTTCAGAGACCTAGTTTGTATGTTGGTCACTGAGTATACTCTTTCAGTACAGACCAATCAAGAAAGAAAAATTTCTTTCTAGTGTGCCCTCACTCACCGGGGTTTCCCCACGGTGACATGCTTCATCATTGGAGCCATCCCAGTTCTCTACGAAAAGGGGCGTGCTGCGACTAGCGAACTACGCAGGAGCACTTAAATCGTGACTGACTATGTGTGCTGTAAAAGTGAGATGGTGAGTGGATGCGTGTGATGTTAAAAATACCATGCTAGTGGGCCTCAACAATTTTATTTAGCTCCTAGGTAGGTATATTAAAAAAGGGGGTTAACACTGCAAGTTAGCTGTTAATTTGGGCTAAATCAGTGTGTGGTCAACATGTTTCAAGCTCCCCAAGCTTTTCGTCAGGACCATACAGGGACCAGCCCTGTATTCTCCACTCCTATCTATACCTGATGTGGTTTATACAATATTTAAAATTATATATTGACGCTGTTAACTATAAAAACATGCGTGTGATACATACGATTTGTACTTTCTCATTATGCCTGTAAAAAGAACACAATATTAGTGACAGAGATTCCCCTCCATGACGGAAGGGTATCACACATTCCATTCACGACTAATTTCGAGTGTCGAGTGTCTCGTGTGCACCATATTGGTGCGTGCACGCTTTCCAGTCCAGGGCATGCGTGAATAAAATCGTGGTTTGTGAATTCACACATGTAAACAACACAGGACTTGATGTGACTATAGACATGACACACAAAACATAAAGGTATTCATGGCAAAAAGGGATATTTACATATAACGGTGCTTAATAGCACTTCATGGTCTTGGGTGGGGGCAGGATCACCTCATGGAAAACATTGCTGTTGAATGTAAGGTAAAAATTGCGTTTATCAAAATCTGTTCGGTCGTTATCAATTGTGCTCGAAAAGAAATTCCGAGAAACGAACCTTTCCCATTCACACCAGCATTGTACTTACTTCCTCAATGGTGAAACCGCTCTGCGTTACCTACTCATTCCCCGCCGGACCGCATATTGATGCTGGTACCGCGGGGACTGTTTTTTAAGAGATCGTATTTCCGGGTTTGCTATCGATGGAACTAGACCGTGTAACGTCAGCGGCCATCTTGGGCGTATGCCGAAACACGGAACAATAAAGACATTGAAAGAATTTAGTTTGGGCAAACAAGTGATGTTCTCCCGGGGTCTAAAACGCTTACAGCGTTTCTTTTATGTTTCTTTATTGACATTTTGGGCATTGGTGCGATTAGATTCTTATTCGGGGATGTTAGACCCGTGAATAATGGAAGTTATTACACGATTTTGAATAATGGTAGAAAGGTTATTCTTACTTATTTTTGTTACAGAATGTATTCTCATTAATTAACAGATATTACATTCAGTTTAAAAAAGGGGGTTTCAAAAACGAGAATTATGGCTAGCGTAACCCTCTGAAAAGTACCTTTGACAGGGACGATCATCCTTTTCTAGTGTGCATTTATTGTCACTCAGTGATGGTGTGATGCTGAATTTTTGACGCTAGTGCCCATTAGAATATGTCAAGTTTATCTCAGTTCCAACGATGACAGTTAGTTACCAAAGGCGCCCCAAGGGATATCATCATTCAATCCCTGGGTGTCCGTACGTAATTTATAAACCCATCGTTGTTCTCGCTCGTGGAGTATTTTATCAAGGTTTTCTTTATTTTTTACACTTTCCAACACTACCCATGTCAAATCATTGGGTGTGTGGTTTTGTTCAATGAAGTGATTTGTCATCCTGGTAGTGGCTCGTTTGCAACGGATCGTGCTCCTGTGCTCCACGATGCGTGTGCTCACCTTTCGAGTAGTCATGCCAACATAATGTAAATTGCAGGTACATGTAATTAAATAGACTACTCCACTAGTATTACAATTCGAGAAATTACGTAACTCCCATTTGGTGTTGTTATTGAAAAAAAACGTTTTTGTTATTGACGTCAAATGACAGACGCTGCAGTTGTTGCAGGGGTAATGTCCACTGGGCAGTGGTTGTGATCTCGCAGTGGCAATTACTGGAGCAGGTCGAGTGTGTACCAGATAGTCTTTTAGGTTCTTTCCCCGGCGGTGACTGAACATAGGGGTTGTTATATTCAATCCACAACTATTGATCATTGGCCAGTGTTTCTTGATTATTTTAGATACTTGGTCTGACACTTGGTTGAAGGTCGTGATACAGATGGGTCTTTTATTCTCTGTCTGCGTTTTTTCTTTAGGTTCCACTAATGCATCTCTGCCATTATTGCTTGCACGCTTCTTCGCATTCTTGACCAGTTTACTTGGATACTTCCTTGTTTGTAGTTTCTTGCTTAGGTCTTCAGCCTGTTCAAGATAATCCTGTTTGTTACTGCAATTTCTTCGCAGTCTTAAAAATTGACCAAACGGAAGGTTTTGTCTAAGGTGTCGTGGGTGGAAACTATCATAGGCTAGCAGGCAATTCCGTGCTGTTTCCTTAAAATGAGTAGTCGTGGTCAGGGCCCCTGAATCAGCCCAAATGTTCAAATCTAAGAACACCAGATGTGATCTGCTCATGGAACTGGTGAACTTTAAGAAACTATCTTGTTCGTTGAGCCAGGTTAGGAAGGATTGCGCTTCCTCTTCTGTTCCATGCCAAATTAAAAAGACATCGTCTATATAACGTTTCTATGTTGATATTTGATGTCTGTATGGGTTACTTTCATTCAGGATTCTGTTGTTCTCCAAATGATGGACATATAACCCCGCTATGCTCGGCGCAAAAGTACTGCCCATACTGGTCCCGTGTTGTTGTTTATATAGCGTGTCCTCAAAGCGGAAAAAGTTTTCAGAGAGTGCCAAATGGCAGCACTCCATCACCACATGCCGTGGGGTATGGTACTGCCAGACATTTTCAAAAAGTACCTCTTCCAAAATTTGTAATGTCTCTCTATGTGGAAGGCTCGTATATAAACTCTCCACATCCAGGCTGATAAGAATGCTGGATGTGGGGTCAAAAGTCAAATCCTTCAATAAGCAGAGGACATCTTTTGTATCCTTAAGGTATGTATCTGTGCTTTGTACTAGCGGTCTCAGAAAAGCATCCGCAAATTTAGATAGGGGTTCCAAAATCGAACCTATCCCCGAGACTATTGGTCTTCCCGGAGGGTTTTCAAGTCTCTTGTGAATTTTCGGGATTGTATAAAAGTAGGGGGTTATAGGTTTTTTGTTGACCAAAAATACCGCTTCCTTCTCACTTAACCAATCGTTGGCAAGGGATTCCTCAATGAGGTATGCGATTGAAATCCTCAAACGTTCTGTTGGGTCTTCTTTCAGGATAGTGTAGTTTCGTGTGTCTTCCAAAAGGCGTAAACATTCTGTCCTGTAGTCTGTAGTGTTTTGTAGGACAATCGCCCCACCCTTATCGGCTGGTTTGATTGTGATTTTATCATTTTTGGAAAGTTCCTGGATTGCCATCAGTTCTGCCTTACTTGTGTTATGAAACACTTTCACAGTATGTGGGTTTAATTCTTGTGGCTCCTTCATAACAGCTTTTTCAAAAGCCAGTAATTCGATTGGTAAGTTACTTGGTGGTGGAACAAAGGTTGATTTCTTCCTGAGTCCTGTGTCACTTCTTGCAGGTTCTTTTGGTTGGCTGTCTTGAAAGAAAACTTGGAGTTTCAGCCTTCTGAGAAACTCTTTCAACTCACAGCAGAGTTTGAATTTGTCTGTGAGGGGCGTAGGCACAAAACCTAGACCCTTGTTTAGAACTTGTTTTTGTATTTCTGAAAGATTCAAAGAGGATAGATTCACCACTAGATCTGATTGCTTGTTGTCGCCTGTTCCGGTGGGCCTTTGCTGCGTGTGTGGCGTCCTGTTGTCGCCACTGGTTCGGCCCATTGTACACTCTGGTTCGGTTTGTTTCTTGCTCGTTGTGTGGGTCGGCCTCTGCCTAAAAAAGGTCTCCCCTGATTTCCTTGGTTGCCACCCCAGTTCTGATAATTCGGTTGGTGGGGCATAGGGGGTCCATAGAAAAATGGTGGCGGAGGTGGACCATAAGTATAAGGATCCTGATATATTGGCCACATGGAGGTTTGATTTCCTCGATAGTTTCCTGCATTTCCCCTTCCCCTTCTTGGTCTCCTATTGGGGGTGGTGTTGTAATTAGCTGAGCTTCCTGAGCTATCGGATCCTGAATCAGTGCCATCGCTATCGGTGTTATATCCCGGGTTCCTATTGCTTAGTTTGTAATCGTCTCTGATGTATGGGTACAACTGGTTGTGTGAGATGACAGACTGCAGACTGTAGAAAGACCACCAAGAAGCTCTCTTTTGCCTTGACCTCTCTAGAGAGCAGAGGAGAGTACAGTACAGCATTACCCTAAAAGGCCGATAGAGTAGAAGAGCCTCTCCGGCACTGGCCTAGAATGAAGCTAATTGTTCATTCTGATTGGTTAAATCTTCAATGACATGGGTCTCACGTGGCATACCTCATGTTCAATATTTGTGCACGGGATAAGGGCATTTAACAACACTTTGTGCAGTCTCAGATGCATGCAGGTGATCCAGGTTCTCCTCTGCTTAGATTGTGATATTTTAATGCCCCTGTGTGTTATACATTAATAGAAGTATGTTCATTTAGAACGAGTCTCCAACAGGCCTCAATAAAAGTGTGTTCCTTCCTTTGCTTTTCTTTAGCAGAATATTGCAGATATAATGTTTACCTTCATGTGCTAATTCCCACAGGAATTTCTGCTTCTATCTATTATGTTATCAAAACTGTAAAATATTTCAGTTTCTACACAGCCTACTAACATTTTCCATGCAAAGTTTCCTCTGGTTGACACACTACCGCTTTCAAAAGCAATATATGCTAATGCTTCTGACATTTAAAAGGAAAACAAGAGCTTTTTTGAGGAACGTTCTCCCACCAGCTCCATCGTGATGCTGTTTAATACAGGGTTTATAAACCCCTCTCGATTACTGAGGGGTGAAAGAGAATAAGATGCTGGGAGACATTCTGCATGATGGGCCACACTACTGAAAAGTAAAACCATCAGGTCTGCAGCAGGTACACAGATACGTATCACATGGATCAATGACGAGGCAGCATAATAATAGCATAGTGCCAGAAAGTAATCAGGGAGTTTGAACTAACACATTAAGGATGCGTGATAAACAATATTTGGGGCGTATGGTTTATTCATCCTCATAATATTAATTAATTATTACTAAGCTAAATACAATAAGGGTGACAATTCTCAAACATATGAAATAGGGGGGCGTGGCTTGGATGCCGGCCAAGATGGTGGCGTGAACCGGGAGCGCCGGCATCAACCCGCATCTTTTCCGCATTTGGGCAGCTCCGCCGCAACTATGGCTACAATGCGACCTGTCCCGCGAACCGGAGCTTGAGGAGAGTCTAGCGCCCCTTTTGTTTCCCGGTTTCGCGGACTCCCTTGTCAGCTGCGTGTGGGTCTCGTCTTCGCGGCTGCAGCCGCCATTTTGTGCGCCGGCCGCGGATTTTAGCGGCGGCCGGCTCCATACGCATGCATGCTAATTTTCCAGCTTTCTTGCCCAAAATGAGGATTTCTGCATTACTGCACTTCTCTGGTGAGCCTTATTCAATATATATCTGACTTTTGGAGGCGTCCTCTCCCTCACACTTCGCCTGCTCTGTTTTTGGGAGCCATTTTGAGTCTACTCGCATCCCTTCATCTACCATCAGCCTCATTTCTCTGAATATTCATAATTCGACTTTGAATTGTACTTCTACAACGATTACATGCTTCTGACTTTGCGCACCTGTTGAACTGCGCTCTGAAGTTCCACGTCAGGAGGCTCTACTTCAGGGGCTGCTTCCAGGGGTTTAATCACACTTACTGCACATCTCCTCACAGCTCCTCTCACATATGCTTCTACCTGACGGCTAACAAGCGCTTTTTGCGAGTCCTTGGAGTGCTCCTCATCCTGGTGATTCACTTCTCCAGCGCAGTTTTATCAATGACTATTCTAATGTGTTCCACGACTCATTTGATTTCCTCTCGTATTTGGAGACCACTTCTTTCCCTGGTTTAATACCTATTTACTATGCTGCTTGTTTCTCCCTCTTGTGGTCACTACTTGGTGCTGAGCTTGTATACCCCTCTTTCTTTACCTTACGCTCTCCAATGTTAAAGAGTTCCCCTACTTCCCACTAAGCTATTATCTTTACATCTCTGCTGGTTGCCTTTTATGGGGAAACTCCGCACTCTAAAGCTCACTTCTCTACCGAAACTACCTGTTGGCTCTGATTCTGACTCACCTACCCAGGAAATGGAGGAGGGCAAGCCCTCGAAGTCTGACTCTGCCCATGGGGCCATTCCTAAGACTCAAAATGGAGGTAAGGTGCAGCCTGCCTTGACTACATCCAAGCGCCTGAAGAAAGATCCACCGTCTCCTGGAAATAACTCTTCTTCTTCCTCCATGGGCCTCATTCTGGAAGAACTACGTGCCTTCAGGCCATTTATGGAGGCTACCACAAAAAATATGCAAGCCATGCAAGAAAAATAGTCATCTCTGGACTCGCGTGTCACGACCTTGGAGCAGTCCTCAGATTCTCTGCATTCTACTTGTTCCCGAATCCCTTCAATAGAGGCTGAGATCCTTCTTCTCAGACGTCAAACTGAGGATTTGGAAAATAGAAATCGAAGGAACAACCTACGTTTATATGGCCTTCCGGAACTCACAGAAGGGTCTAATCCTACCATCTTCTTCCAATCTTTCCTCGCAAAGATTCTGGATTCACCGGCCTTATCCTCCATTAACATCCAACGTACCCACCGACTTGGCCCTAAGGTTGCAACCAAGCCTAGGGGTGTTATTATGCTGTTCCTGCAATACACCGACCTCTTACAGGTCCTCTCAGCCGCCAAGCTCAAGAAGCAAATCATGTGGGAAGGCCACCGCCTTTATCTCTCGCAGGATGTATCCAAGGCTACTGCTGATCGGAGGCAAAAGTTTTTAGATCTAAGGCCGCAGTTAAGAGCCCTTAACGCCAGATATGGTCTCTTACATCCTTGTCTCTTCAAGGTCACTTATAAAGACAGAACAATCACATATGAAGATCCTGCGGCCCTGCAAGCTTTCCTTCGCCAACAAAGTCCGGATGTCATGGATACCTCCAGGCCTGGATGAGAGACTTTATTGTCCGTTATCTTATTGATTCCGTCCATTGTGGTTCTGCTTTTTCTTCATTAGCGTTGATTAGTCTGTTTCACATTCCGTTTCTTGTTATTATGATTGTTTCCCATTTTCATGTTTTATATACTATAAATCCCAATTTCACTCGTGTTTTGCTGTAGATCTTTGTATTGTTCCCTAATGTTTCTTTCATTTCTTCAGATATTCCCCTACTCGTCTTCATCCTGATGTTTCCTACTGTTTTCTTATCGTGCCCTTGTATTTCTGGTATTTCTGGTACTAGGGTTTGATGTTCGCTCTGGTTGTTGTCGCCGTCATCTCCCGCCACCACCATCCCCATCCCTACTCTGGGTTTTTCCATTTTGGTAAGTATGTCTTTCAGTCGTTCGTTCTGGACTTGTACTGTCTCTTTGCTCGTTTTTGTCTCTGTCCTTTTTCTCTCTCTCCTTCCCTTACACTCTCTTTCACTCTCTCCCTGATCTCTCTTTCTCTTTTCTTTTTTTTCTTCTTCTCTAACTGAATCTTATCTATACAACGGTTTTCGTATTTTCTCCTCACACCTTTATTTCTTTCCTTCTTATGCTCTCATCTTTCTTTCTTTACCACTATGTTTTCTTTTTTCAACCTTCTTTCACTCTTTCCCTGCTCTCTCCTTCTTTTCTCTCAATTCCTTTCTTATCTTTATAACAGTCTTTCTAATTTTTTCTCACATCTTTATTTCTCCTTTTCATTTTCTCTCCTCCTTCTTTCTTCATCACTATTTTTCAATTTTTCTCAATTTTTTCCAATGTATTCATTATGCATTCATAAGCATGTTGCGCTTAATTGTTTTTCTACACTGTTCCGTTCCGTGTAACGACATGGAACGTTAAAGGATTAAATAATCCCATTAAAAGACAGAGGGTTCTCTCACATTTGGCAAGACTTAAAACTGACGTTGCCCTCCTTCAGGAGACTCATCTTGCTGAGTCGGAGGCCTTAAAACTTAAGCATTGTTGGGTGGGTCATGTTATTTGCTCTCCTACGACCTCTAGAAAGAATGGTGTTGTAATTTTGTTGCATAAAAAGTTAAATGTTTCCTCGATTACTCATGAATGTGATGATGATGGTCGTTGGCTTATTGTTACTTTTCTCATTGATAACATCCCACTCACCCTTTTTAAAGTATATGCTCCTACTGGGATCGATAGATCCTTTTGGCCTTCTATCTCTACCAAGTTGTCCTCTCTCTCTGGAGATTACATACTGCTCGGTGGAGACTGTAATCAGATTGTCGACCCCTTCCTCGATCGCCATTCGAGGGTCACTTTTGTTCCCTCTAGAATGCACACTCAGTTTGTGAACTCTTTTCAAAACAATGCTTTAGTAGATATTTGGAGATTGTGCAATCCTGAAGTTAGAGAATTTAGTTTTTTCTCTCCTCCTCACCAATCCCAATCTCGCATTGACCACATTTTTCTCAGTAAATCCCTGTCCAAAAAAGCTATCCGTTCTGAAATTGGCTCCATCTTACTTTCCGACCATGCTCCAGTTTTTGTAGACCTTGACCTACTCCCATTCTCTCCCCACTCCGGCAGATGGAGGTTTAATAATGCTTTGCTTTTGGAACCCACCTTTTCTACCGAATCCACTGCCTTCGCCAAGGAATTTTTTCTATTAAATCAAACCCCTGACTCCCCTTTTGTTACGGTTTGGGATTCATTTAAGCCAGCCTCTAGAGGTTTTATTATTAACTTTATGTCCCGACGGAAGAAACTTCGAGAGGCCAAGTCGGAGAAAATTTTGGCTGACATTAAAGCTTTGGAACTGGCCTATCATGCCTCTAAATCTGATTCTTCCCTTAAGGCACTTATTGAAGCGAAAATCTCCTTTAATAAATTCACAACTGACGCTGCTTCTAATATTTTGCTAAAATGTAATTCCCGATATTACGGAGGTAAGAATAAAATGGGGAAACTTTTGGCCAATTATTTAAAGATTCGTAAAGAACGCACAAAAATTCAATCTATCAAAACTTCTTCTGGGGAATCCACATTTAAGGATAAAGATATCCTCACTGAATTTGTAAAATTTTACGATACCCTTTATACTCCAGAACAGGTTCCGACGTCTGATGATCTCATCTCTTACTTTCATTCTCTCCCATCTCCCTCAATTTCACCTGTTGACTTCCATTCCCTGGAACAGGACATATCGCTCTCTGAAATTTCCCATGCTGTATCTAAACTTCGTCATTTCAAATCTCCAGGTCCTGATGGGTTTACTATCGAATTTTACAGCCACTTCGCTTCTCTTCTTCTTCCTAAACTTTTACTCTTATTTCAATCTTTTTCTGATGCTGGTTCCTCTAGCGGCTCTTTTCAACAAGCCTTAATTTGCCTAATTGCCAAGGATGACAAGGACCACTCCTTATGCAAAAATTATAGACCAATATCTTTGGTTAATACTGATTATATCCTAGCAAAGATATTAGCATTACGTATGGACCCACTTTTACCAGAACTAATTGGCCCAGAACAATTCGGTTTTGTCAAGGGGCGCCTCTCTTCCGATAACTCCCGGGTTTTTCTTAACATAAGGCATCTTCTTTGAATCTTCCTTTCACAGCTATCTCCCTAGATGCGGAGAAAGCTTTTGATAGGATTGGGTGGGATTTTATGTTTCAGGCTTTACGTTGGATTGGTATACCTCCCAAATTCATTTCTATTGTTTCTTTACTTTATTCCGATCCTCCAGCTTCCATTTTTGTTAATGGGATGTCCTCGGATTATTTTTCTTACATAGAGGGGTTCCACAAGGTTGCCCCTTGTCTCCCTTACTTTTTGTTTAGCCTTAGAACCCTTCCTTACTAAAATTTGTTTAGATGACACTATCTCTGGTTTTCAATTTGGTCCCCAACAAGTCAAACTCTCGGTTTATGCCGATGATATTCTTTTTTACTGTTCCGATCCTACCACCTCTATTCCTTCTTTTCTTCAGCAGGTCTCTTCCTTCTCTACAGTTTCTGGCTATCGCTTGAACGCCGATAAATGTGAAATCTTGCCACTGAATCCTCTTTGCCAGAAACATCTTTTTTCTTGTACGGGTTTCTCTTGGCAACCATCTAAAATCAAATACCTAGGGGTTTGGTTTGCACCTCTACTATCTGATACTCTTAAACTAAACTTTGATTATATTTACAAGAAAATGGACACGGCAATTACTCGTTGGCATCCGCTCCTTTTGTCCTGGTGGGGTAGGCTCCACTCTATAAAGATGATGTTATCCCCCTTGCTTCTCTATACTATCTCCATGCTTCCTCTGCACATTCCTCTCTCTTTCTTTAAAAAGATTGACTCTTTATTATTGAAATTTTTATGGAACAGTAAGCGTCCCCGAATAGCTCTTGCCTCTCTGCGTAGGGACAAGGCCCAATCAGGAGTATGTTTTCTTGATTTTAAACAATACCATCGTGCTTTTTCCTTGAAACAATCAATTCGCTGGTTTTCATCTGCTTTACCTCATTATCCTCCTGTCTGGCTAAGTATGGAATCCTCTTTTATTTCCCCTTTTACCTTTCGCGAATTCTTATCCTTCTCGTCTTCTTTATCTCGTCTTCGCACGCCCATTATTTCACATTCTCGTAATCTTCTTTCTCCCTACTTATCTACATCTTATCCCTCTCTCCTCTCCACTCATGAACAACCGATCTGGAATAACTCCCTTCTCAAAATCCGTAATCGTACCATTTATTGGAAAACTTGGCACTCCCGAGGAATACGTTGGATTTCTCAACTACTTTCTCAGAATACCCCTCTCTCCTTCCAGGAACTTCAATCTCTTTTCTCTTTGCCTGCCTCTGCCCGATCCCAATACACTGCTCTTTATCCAGTCTTGATCTCCTATCTTCAATCTCTTTCATCTTCCAACGATATTCCTTTAGAATGCAGATCCACTTCCATTTTACTGGAGACTTCTCCTTCCGCATCCGCTTTGTATAATTCTTTTCGTTTTACCATTGATAGACTGAAGTCGCGCATTGAGCTTGCTTGGGAGTTGGACTTCTCTCAGAGTTGGCCTGTACTTTTATGGGATAAAATTTGGACTAAACTCCACAAAACCTCTAGAGCTGCTAACACTACCCAAACTTTATACTTTATTTATCACAGAACTTTATTTACTCCACTTGCCTTATCCCGTTTTTCTCCAGATACCTCCTCTACCTGCTGGTCTTGTCCCTGCCCTTCTGCTGACCTCAAGCATATGCTGTTTGATTGCCCCTCTACCCCCCAATTCTGTCAGATGGTTTGGCGGCAAATACTGAAAAAATTCCAGCTTCAGGTCCCCTTTTCACCCTCACATAATTCTTCATGCTTGTAAAGGTGGAGAAGTGTGGCTCACTGGTTAGAGGCGGCAGACCCGTAAGCAGAGAACGGCCCGGGACCAGGGTTCGATTCCCGACGCGGCAGGGTTGTGGACCAGGGTCAGCGGACTCGATAATTCTCGCCTCGGTGCCTACTCTAGTCAGAAACCACACTCGGCAACTCTGGGCATCAGCTTGCCTCATCTTCACAACGGCCCCCCCAGACCGCCGGGGATGCTTGGTCGCACCTTAGAGATACCCATCAGGGACCATCTCTCAGGGTGAGCCAGGACGGGTTCCCCAGCGGTCGAAGCGTGGAGATACTCCTCCGGGAGTCGATTCCTAGCGCTATATAAACCCACAATTAAATTAAATTAAATTAAATTAAATGCTTACTTTTTATGAATCTACTATTGTATTGCTTATTTCATCCATCTGCTTATTGTAACTCTTCTCCCCCTCCCCTTCCCTCCTTTCTATTCCTCAATAAATCAAACTTTAAAAAAACCATATGAAATACACACATTAGCACATAATAAACACAAATTATCATAAAACACAAATAGGTGAGAGAACTGATTTTTTTTTTGTTGAAATTTGTTTTATTGTTGCATCAAAGTATACGGTACATCGTGAATAAGCCGCTGACGTGGCCTCAACATTCAGCCATGCGTGCAACGTGTTTTTCGTTTAAACAACTGGTACAAATATCCATTCCCTCCAGAAATCAGTACATACCATGCAACCATGTGTGCAGGTCAGAAGACAATGAACTTGTATAGCAAGGAGGACAGTGTATGTTAACAGGAATATAATGTCCCGTCTCAAAGGGCGGTGGAACGGGGCCTGTACAGTCCATGTAATGGTGGTACCAGAAAACGGGGGGGACAAAACCGTGGGGGGGAAGCGTGTGGGCGCTAGTGTGGTGGAAATATCGGCGATGGGCGTCGGGGGGGGGCGGGGGGAAACGAGCCCAAGGAGCTATTCAGCCTGCACTCCAGAAGGGTGGGAAGTTAATCAGGATGCAGGGGGTATCCGGAACCTGCCTCAGGGAGGGGGACAACAGATAGACGTAAACGGTCTTCTCTGGTCGGGGGGGGGAGAAGGAGTAGGGGGGTCACCCATTCGCGTGGATTGTCGAAAACTGTAGAGAAGCATGGCCCATTCCATGGAAATGGGAAATGGGGAATGGGAAATGGGAAATTTACGCGCGCCCCTGGCTTCTTCCTCTCTAAGAGCATCCTCCTCCGCCGCCGCCCACTTACTGACCGCCCCCGTCCATGCTGCTATAGGGGGACCTTCCGGGGATCGCCAGCGCATGGCTATGCATCTGTTCGCCAGCAGGAGCGCTAAGGACACGAAGCGCCTATGCACTGGGGCTTGCTTAGGGACATGGAGGATACCTAATGCGCTGGATTCCCAGGTGGACAGTGTAGTAAGACCTGTCAGGTCAGACAGTGTGTTGTGTACCGCTTGCCAAAAGGAGTGAAGGTCTGGACAGCTCCAGAACATGTGGCGAAAGTCTGCGGCGGGGGAGCAGCATCTGGGGCATAAGAATGGTGTGGAGGGATAGAACTTCTGTAAGCGCGCTGGGGTGAGGTACGCCCTGTGTAGGATATAGTATTGGATGTTCTTGAAGCGGGCATTCCTAGAGACGCGTTTAGGGGCCTCGAGCGCTTTAGTCCATTCCGAGTCATGTAGTGCGCGACCTATGTCCTCCTCCCATGTAGCCCGCAAGGTTGTCAGAGGTGCTTGTGAAAGTTCCCGAATGGATTTATACAGCCAGGTAACTAAGTGGCGTCCCACCCCCATACGCAGGACAGCGTGTATTACTGGATGTGTGTCTGGCTCGCCAGTGTAGAGGTTAAAATGGGGCCGGTATCCGGCAATCAGCTGTCGATACCTGAGGAATTGGCCCGGGGGGAGCCCGTATTCAGCGGTCAGGCGGTCAAGTGACTTTAACTGGCCTTCCTCAAATAACGATTCCAGATCCGTGATGCCGCAGCGCGACCATTCGGTGAAGAATGGCGCCGTAAAGTAGGAGTCTTGCCTGGGGCTGCCTATCAACGGTAACAACGGGGAATACGGAGGCCTATTAGGGGACATTCGGTGGATCCGCATCATGCACCGACGCGCTATCGCCACCTGGAGGGGGTACGTACGTCGTGGCTTGGTTCCCGGGAGAAGAAGACGGGTGAGTTCCGGGGTCGCGATTCTGCCCGTCGAGGTGACAGTCTCCTGAGGGTAACGGTCCGCCGTCCAGTATGATAGCCATTGGAGTTGTGCCGCGAGGAAATATGACTCGAAGGACGGAGCTCCGAGCCCTCCCAGTGTCGTAGGAAGTTGAAGGGTTTTCAGGGCGACCCTATGGCGGCCCTCGCCCCAGATAAGGGTCCCTAGGAGGGAGTCTACGTCGCGGAAGAAGGATCTGGGTGGTATTACCGGCAAATTCGTGAAGTGGTAAAGGAGTCGGGGAAGCATTATCATTTTGGCTAGAGCTATTCTTCCTATTGGGGCCAGTGGGAGCTTATTCCAAAAAGCGACCGCCGGGCGTAGACTGGCAAGTGCTTTACGGTGATTCCCCTCGAAAAGGTCAGCTGGGGAATGATACAAGCGGACACCAAGGTAACGGGGGGCGTCCGCGGACCATGAGAGGGTGTGCGCTCCAAGCCCGACCTCCCGGGGGGGTAGGTTCGGGTGTAGGGGGTAAACTGTGGACTTGTCCCAGTTCACCTGTAGTCCCGAGGCCTCTGCGAAGTCCGCCAGCGCCGTCCCTATAGGGGTCATGTCCGTTTCGATGTCTCGGACGTAAATGAGAAGATCATCCGCGTACATGGACACGCAATGCGTGCTGTCTGCAAGTGGAATGCCCCATTCCATCCCCTCCCGACGGAGCCGAATCGCCAGCGGTTCGACTGCCAGCGCAAATAAGAGGGGTGACAGAGGGCACCCTTGTCTCGTACCTCGCCGAACTGCGAACGCCGGTGATATGCGTTTCCCGATACGTACCCGCGTGGTCAAGTCGGTATACAAGAGGCGTGTGTACGCTATGAGCGTTGGGCCGATATTCAGGCGCTGCAAGATCGAGAAGAGATAGGGCCAGGTGAGGGTGTCAAACGCCTTCTCCAGGTCCATAATGAGGCAGGCGGCGCGGGGAAATCTGCCACGTATCTGGTCTTGAACGTGGAAGATTCGGCGGAGGTTCTGGGAGGTGTTCCTTCCCGGGACAAAGCCGCATTGGTCTGGGTGGACCAGCGGGCGTATGATCTGCGCATAACGGTCAGCCAGAATTTTCCCCAGGATTTTACAGTCGGCCGACAGGAGCGTGATGGGGCGATACGACCCCATGTGGAGTGGGTCTCTGTGGGGTTTGGGAAAGGTGACAATCACGGATTCCCGCAGTGACTGGGGTAATCTCCCTAGATGAAGAGACGTCTCGAACACCTGTGATAAATGGGGGACTATTAGAGGCGAGAAAGTCGAGTAGTATTCCAACGGGAAACCGTCCAGTCCCGGCGCTTTATTCCGGGACATGGCGCGAATTGCCTGGGTAATGTCAGAAGGTTTTATCCTGGCGTCAAGGGCGCGCTTGTCTATGTCCGAGATTGTGGGCAGCGTCAGTGGGTCCAAAAAGCGGTCCACAGAGAATGGGGAGGATTGGGTCGGGGTCCCGTACACTTGCGTATAGTGGCGCTGGAACGCTAGGAGGATCTCGGCCTGCGAGCGTACCAATACACCATCCGGGTTGACAATATCCGTGATCGGCTTGATTTCGGTGTCCTGCTTCGCCATCCAGGCTAGTAGCGCTCCAGTCTTGTCTCTGTCCTTATGAACCCTAGAGGCGTAAGCCCTAAAATTGTATCTGCGGAGGTCAGCGCAGGCAGACTGATACTCCGTCTTCGTCTTGGCCATGAGCACAGCGTGTTCCTCCGAGTCGTCAAGCCGTTTAGTGAGCGCGGCCAGAGATTGTTCCGAGGTTTGGAGCGCCCGTTCCAAGGTGCGACGCACTCCCACCACCTGCTTGATGCATTCCCCTCGCGCCACCACCTTAAACGCGTCCCATTCAACCAGTACCGACGATGCCGTGTTAGTGTTGTGCGCGAAATAATCGCGGATACTGGATTCGTGTGCGTCTCTGAATACTGGATCTGAAAGGCAGTCCCTAGGGAGGCGCCAGGTGGGGACAGGTGGGTGCGGGGGGCGCCAGGTTAGACGAATGATATGAGCGTCATGATCCGAGAGGATCCGACCCAGGTAATCCATGGAAGTGATCTTAGGGAGGATAGGTGCAGAGCAGAGGAAACGGTCCAGGCGGACCCTAAGGTTATGTGGGATCGAGTGAAAGGAGTAAATGCGAGCCAGTGGGTGTAGGTGTCGCCATGCGTCAGTGAGTGCCCAGTGCGTGGTCCATGCCCTGAAGAGTTCTGCCTGTCGGGGAGCCGGGGAATGTGCGGGGGGAGGATGCGAGCGGTCCAGGGTGGGGTCCAGCGTGCAGTTATAGTCACCTCCCAACACCCACGGAACTGTAGTGAACTGGGCCAGAACGCCCGTGAGGTGGTCCCAGAATTTATCCTGATCTATATTGGGGGCGTAAATACTGCCAAGGAGTATACCCTGTCCATCAAGTATTCCCTCTAGGAGCGCATACCTGCCCTCTCTATCTATCACCCGTCGGAGCTCTCGAAAGGGAGTACCTGGCCTAACCCAAATTAACGCGCCGCGTGCAAACGCTGAATAGTGAGTGGCACAAAAGGTCCCTCGCCATTTGAGCTGCAGGCGAGAGAGTTCGGTGGCGTTCATATGCGTCTCTTGCAGGAACGCAATATTGGCTGACATACGCTTAATGTATGAGTAGACAGTGTAGCGTTTGCTGGGCGTGTGCAGGCCTCGCACATTTAGTGTGAGGATATTAATGTCTGATCGTGAGTTCGCCATTCATACGGTGACATGAGTGGGAGAGGGACCCCCTTGAAGCCCCCGACGGCCGCCAGTGTGTACGTGTCCCGAGTATTTCTAGTGCGCCATGCTTCCACAATCATGGGGGAGGGACTCGGGGAATTAACCGTAAACAGAACTTTGGGCGGGAAACAGTCCCAATACTGAGGATATTTCACCGGAGGTGGCATATCCAAACAAACGTCCCACTAGGGGAAAAAATACAACGGGTATCTGCGGGGGTGGCAGCGTGTGTCGCTGCTGGGCCTGTGCGCGGGTCGGGCTCTGGTAGGATAAGCGTCTATCGCTCGCAAGCGCTCACAATTATTAAACAAAACAGTCTAGGCTCCTAGACGCCGCGCAATACAATAGGTCACCATGAAAAGGATATAACAGTAGAAAGTTCTTTCATCATGAAGAGGTGCCAGGTTGATTGGCCAGGGTAGCGTCCGAGGTTTGTATCATAACAAGGGGGGAGGAGATTGGTCCAATTCCCGACATTGTTCCGTCGCTGTCCCGGTCTTTCTCTGGGGTGAACAGGTGCGGACGACCCTCCAAATCCGACACTATGGGTGACGTGTGTAGTCCAGTCACCGCTCTTAAGGCTTCTCGTCGCTCTTGCATGATTTGCGTGAGATCGGGCGAGCCCGTGGGGGATGATGTTTGGCTTTTGGGGCGGCCTGATCGAGTGCGGCTCGCACCTCGTCTCCTGGAGCGTCTGAAGTCGTTGTTGCGTGCTCTCTGGGGTCCAGGATTAGGGATTATTGGGCAGTGGAACTCAGTCCAGTCCTGTGCTTCCTCCGCCGTGTTGAAAAAGAGGGCTTTCCCCTTGTGCAGTACTTTTAGGCGGGCCGGGAACAGCAGGGAGTATTGAAGGTCATTTGCGCGGAGGCGCCTCTTGACGTCGAGGTAGGTGGAACGCTGGTGTTGGACCTCTCGGGCATAGTCCGGGAACACCATAACGTGTTGGTCTTCCACTTGTAGGGGGCCCGCCGTCCGGGCCGCACGAAGCACCGCATCGCGGTCCCGGAAATGTAAGAATTTAGCTAACATGGGTCGCGGAGGGAGGCCCGGCTTGGGCGCCCGGGCCGGGACCCTATGTGCTCTTTCAATGGAAAAAAATGCCGACCTTTCCGCCTCCGGTGTGAAAGATTTGGTCCAGAGCTCCATGTACGTAAGAGGGTCCGAGTTCTCAATTCCTTCCGGCAAGCCCAGGACGCGGATGTTACAGCGTCTCGAGCGCCCTTCCAGGTCCACCGTGCGTTCCTCGAGGGCCGCCACGCGGTGCAGGACCTCCTTCAGTTCCGCCTCCTGTGTTTTCATCGCAGGTTGCAGCTCGGTCACAATCCGTTCTCCGTCTTTCACTCTGTCCGCCAATTTGCGGTGGTCGTCGCGGATTAGACTGATGTCCGTCGTCAGGACGCCCAATCTCTCCTCCATTGATAGGCGGGATAATTCGATTGCCACCAATACTTGCTCCAATTTTGCCGATAGTGTGGGGTCGGTTTGCGATGCGTTGGCTTGCGTCCATGTTCTCGTTTGAGGCATCCTCTCGGGGGCCGTCTCGGGGACAGTCATCGTCTGCGTGGGTCTCGTGTTCCCCATGAGTGCAGTTAGAGATGGGGGGGGCCCGGCCCTCCGCGCGTTCCGTAATCAGTAAACCACCTCTCCTCTGTATATCTGGGTGGGCAGTAGCTCAGAGTAGGTTGGGCCCCTAGCCTCCCTTGGTCTCGGGGCGGTCACTGCGTTCCCTCCTTCCAGAGGACCTCTGCTAGAGTGATGTGCGGTAGCGAAGGGGTGACAGCCCAGGTGTCAGGAGATGCACAGCAGATGGTCACTGCGCCTACTGTCCAGGTTTCTCCAGGGACAGGGTGCGTGACAGTGAGGTCCGATCCCACCCCCTCAGGCGACCCCGGGGGCCGACGAGCAGGCGACCAGGGCCCGGGAGGGGGGAGGGGGTCGATGAGCGACTCCGGTATGGCGTGTGATCGTCTTGGGGTCAGTGGAGCACCGCACTTGCAGGGTGAAGTCCACGTCGATCACGGCGTCTCGGCCTCTGCGGGCGCCATCTTAAAGTCAGGCACTCGGGTCCTCTGGGTCACGCAATGCGGCAGAAGAGTTCTGAGCCTCCCCCCCCCCCCGACCAAGGGCCGGCGCCGTCCACGACCCCTCGGCGGGCCCCAGACGGGGTAGGAGGCCGCCGGGTCTCCGGCACCGAGGGTCACAGGAGGGGAAGGGGGGGGTAGGGGGTCGACACTCACCGCCCTCAGATGGGATCGAGGTCTCCGAGGACCCAGCGGCACACAGGTGGTACCCCCACTGGCGTCCGTCAGTTTGAGGCAGTGGGCCGATCAGCGCTGGGGTGGGCTCCCAGTCGTGTAGGAGCGCCGGTTTAGTGGATCGTCGGGACGGCGGCCGCCATCTTGCGCACCGGGCTGTCACCGCAAGAGATCACCTGGCGTGGTGCAAGGGCTCGTGAGTTGGTCTCTTTGCCCTGCGGTGAAGGTCTGGGGCCGCCAGTCGTCCTCTCCGCCGAGTGCCGTCGCCTCGAGGATAGTCCCTCAGTGGTGCCCACCGCTGGTAGAGGGAGCCGCGCCCGCCATTTTAGATACTCGGCGCCCGGCTCCGGTGAGGGACGGGACGGTGATCGGCGCTCGTCCGCAGCCCCCGCAGTTTCATCAGAGGTCGCCCACAGCAGGTAAGCCTCAGCGGAGCAAAATGTGTGGGCTGAGGCTCCCGGCGATCTTAGGAAATGGGCAAGATGCTAGCCCGATCGCGGAGCCTCAGCAGGACACAGCCGCCATCGTGGCTTGCCAAGCCACGCCCCCCCTAGGTGAGAGAACTGATATGGAGGGGTCAGGGAACAGCCCCTCGTTTATGCTTTATAAGTGAGCATCTGGCAGATCGATCATCTCCTGTATTCCAATGAGCATAGCCCTAAAGAGGCAAGAAAGGTACCTGTCTGCTTTCCTTTTCTCCACAGAAGCCAGGATTTTTACACATCTGAAAGGAAGTATCTACCCTGGTGTGACCACTAAAAGAAGGAATATATGACAGGAGAATGTCACAGACAGCAAAACCAACTTCACCCAGATGGCAATTAACATTGGATGAGGTTAGTCTGACTCAGTGGTTCTAAAGCTGAAATGCTCTTGTTAGTGCTTGCATAAAATAAGACAATTCCATTCTATTAACAGCATCACGAAAAAGTTAGGAAACTGGCGAAAGTATTTGTTTTAGACTTACACTCTCAGGGGCCGATTCTGATCTGGGTCGGAAAGCTCTCCGACCGAGCCGGAGTCCTGCAGTCTGACCGAGGGAATACGATGCAGCTGTATGCTGCCAGACTCGGTTGGGTCGGACTCCCGTAGAAGTCAATGGGAGCCGGTTGTACGACGCGTACATGGGCTCACTTTGACTGAATGGGTACGTCTCACGCAAGGGCGCCCCCTACAGTGGGTACGCGTCTGTGCCATCCACACCGTACATGCCTGTTTTGGGAGACCCTTGGGACTCCCTCTGTGTCTGAGTCGTAGGTCTGCGGGTGACAAGGGGTCCGACGCGGACCCCCAAAGGCAACTTCCTGGACGTTTTGTGAGCCAGACACTTCGGCTTGCACCGGCTGCCCGAGGCGTGCATCGTACTGGCTCGGTCGTAAATCGCATCCATCGCACGCCGCGCTTAGTTTACGGCCGAGACATACGGAGCGGTTCAGACCAGGAAACGACTTGGTTGGTGATTATCACGTAGCTCGCATCGTACTGGCTTGGTCGTACAGCTGAATGAGTCGGGTGGAAAACACGCATACGGCTCATAGTTTTTCCGGCCGGATCGCGTTCGGTGCCCTTCTGTCCCGGATTCGGCCACTCAATCTGAGTAAACTCTCTGTGCTGGTTTAGGCAAACTTCTGCTCAAAACAGTATTGCAAGTAAGAAGATACATTTACACTTGCAGAATTACCGCAGAGTTTTCTGGGAACAAATGTGCCAGGTTGGATCTGGAGGAATTAGTCCCTGGAAAATTGTCCAGGAAGACATGTGAAAATCAGTGTCTAAAAAACCATTTTAAATGTTATTTCACATTCCACAGCAGATAATTTGGAATACCACAGTAATGCCACATTCCAGAGTTACTGATGCTCATAACTGCATCACTAATTCCAAGAATAAAACTCACCACCGGCATTACCACCTTTAGCTTCTTCCCCATCTCGGGAACATGCAACAGACCAAGCCACACACGGAGTTCTGGTCAGCATGTCTTTATTCTTCAGCATGCAACCGTTAACTGAAGGCACTGCACCTAAAACTTTATTAACCCCACCCTTCAGATTACAAAATATTTGTAATGAATCTGCAGAGGACCGCTGAAGACCTCATACATGTAAACACAGGACACAAAATTCCCCCCCTATACTAAATAAAAAGTGCAAACAAATATATACACATATACGCACTCCTCGCCGGCATCACCCAGAAACAGATCAGGAAACCACACATTGTTCAAAATGCCGCAGCCAGACTGGTCCTCAATATCCCCTGACGCAGTCACATAACTCAACACCTCTGACAACTCCACTGGCTCCCAGTCAACAAGAAAATCACCTTCAAGCTCCTCAGCCATGCCTACAAATCTCTCCAGAGCGCAGGACCAGCATATCTGAACTGGTGCGCAGTCAAAATATCTAATTTTTAATATCGACCTACACTAATATCGAGTTTTTAATATCATAGGGACAGAATATCGAAGTCAAGATTATCGTTGACCAGAATATCGACTTTAAGGTAAGTAATATTGATTTTTTTAATATAGAAGTAAGTAACATCGAAGTAAATAATATCTTTAGCAAAAATATAGTTGTAAATAATATAGATTTTTTTGTGTTATGTATTTTCGTATGCATTTTATATGTATGTTTAACATTTTCTTTAAAGTTTTTTCATTATTTTTAAATATATGTATTAAATGTTTAGAAAATAGTAATTTTTTTCAAAGTAAATGTTTGCGTTTTAATATCAGAGCGGGTTGTGGGTTTATAGGGGAATAGGGTGGGAAGTAATTTATTTATAATTCATTAATTAATATTTTTTTATTTATTGTTATTGATTGTTAATTTATTGTTAATTAATTATTAATTGCCAATTAATTTATATTAATTGGTTAATTTATAATTATATTAATTATAATTAATTTATTATTAATGTTTATCTTTTGTTATTGTTAATTAATTTATTGTAAATTAATTATGAATTTGTAATTACTTTTAATTAATTGATTAATTGTAATTAAATTAATTATGTTATATTTAATGTATAGCGGGTTGTGGGTTTATAGGGGAATAGGGAGGAAAGTTATTTAAATATAATTAATTAGTTAATATGTGTATTTATTGTTATTGATTATTAATTTATTGTTTATTAATTACTAACTGGTAATTAATTTTTGTTACTTATGTAATTAAAAGTCATATTAATGATAAGTTATGTAGTATTTTATTATTATTTATGTATTGGTATTTAATTTATTGTTAATTATTTATTAATTGTTAATTAATTTGTATTAATTGATTAATTGGTAATTAAATTAATTGTTTTATTTTTTATGTGTAGCGTGTTGTGTGTTTATAGGGGAATATGGTGGGAAGTAATTTAATGTTATTTAAGTAAATAATAATTACATTTAATATGTATTTATTAATGATTATTTTGTTAAATAATTAATAATATATTATTTATTTATTTTTTAAAATATTTATAAGAATGTTAATTTAACCCATAAGCTATCCTACATTTTCCCTACTGTTGCACTCACTGGAGAGGGAATAGTCATTTTTACCCCTCCGCTATCCAACACTTTCCCTACATTTGCACTCACTGGAGTGGGAATAGTAATTTTACCCCTCCGCTATCCAACACTTTCCCTACTGTTGCACTCACTGGAGTTGGATTAAGAAATTTTTACCCCTCCGCTATCCAACACTTTCCCTACTGTTGAACTCACTGGAGTGGGAATAGTAATTGTTACCTCTCTGCTATCCAACACTTTACACTCACTGGAGTGGGAATAGTAATTTTTACTCCTATGCCATCCAACACTTTCCATACTGTTGGATTCACTGGAGTGGGAATAGTAATTTTTACCCCTATGCCATCCAACACTTTCCCTACTGTTGCACTCCCTGGAGTGGGAATAGTAATTTTTACCCCTACGCCATCCAACACTTTCCCTACTGTTGCACTCACTGGAGTGAGAATAGTAATTTGTATACCTTCGCTATCCAACACTTTCCCTACTGTTGTACTCACTGGAGTTGGAATAGTTATTTTTACCCCTCTGCTATCCAACACTTTCCCTACTGTTGCACTCACTGGAGTAGGAATAGTCATTTTAACCCCTCTGCAATCCAACACTTTCCCTACTGTTGTACTCACTGGAGGGGGAATAGTAATTTTTTCCCGTTCGCTATCCAACACTTTCCCTACTGTTGCACTCACTGGAGTGGGAATAGTAATTTTTACCCCTCCGCTATCCAACACTTTCCCTACTGTTGCACTCAGTGGAGTGGGAATAGTAATTTTAACCCCTCTGCTATCCAACACTTTCTCTACTGTTGCACTCAGTGGAGTGGGAATAGTCATGTTAACCCCTCTGCAATCCAACACTTTCCCTACTGTTGTACTCACTGGAGGGCGAATAGTAATTTTTTCCCGTTCGCTATCCAACACTTTCCCTACTGTTGCACTCAGTGGAGTGGGAATAGTAATTTTAACCCCTCTGCTATCCAACACTTTCTCTACTGTTGCACTCACTGGAGTGGGAATAGTAATTTTTACCCCTACGCTATCCCACACTTTTCCTACTGTTGCACTCACTGGAGTGGGAATAATACTTTTAACCCCAACGCTATCCAACACTTTTCCTACTGTTGCACTCACTGGAGTTGGAATAGTAATTTTATTTCCTCGGCTTTCTAATACTTTTTGTATTATTTTAGCTAATGTACTTTATAATTAATTGAAAAAAGATTAACTTTTTTTAATTTGTTACATATATTTATTACATTTTTTTTTATAATATTGTTTTATGTGTATAGATGTATTTATAATTTATAAAACAAAATTAAACAATTTATACTATTAAAATAAATATTAAAACACATTAATAAGTAAGTATATATATATATATATATATATATATATATATATATATATATATATATATATATATATATAATATGTATATGTTTAATTAATGTTTTAATTATATATATTATAATTTTGAAACATTTTAAAATATTTTAACTGTTTCTTTTAATTATATGTATTATTTACTTTATTTTACATTATTTTTTAACTTAAATAAAAAACAATATTTTTAACAGCGATATTTTTGACATCAATATTTTTTTTCAATATTTTTGTACTTACCATAATGTAGATGAGATGTCAATATTCTTGACTTCGATATTTTAGCTTCAATATTTTTGTAGGTCGATATTGTGACCTTCGATGTTTAGTCAGTGATTCATCTGAACCACCGCCTCTCATCCCACGTACCCGCCAGACAAATCCGCTCCACCCAATTTGCCCTGGCCACCATCCCACGGATTCACAAGACCAGAACTGGAGGAAGATCCATCTCCTACCTCGCCGCCAAGACCTGGAACTACCGGCCACTCCACCTCAGGCAATCCTCGTTGCTGACCTAATTCAGGAAGGATCTTAAGACCTGTCTCTTCAACTGAACCTCCATGTCCTGACAGATCAGCAGCCACCCCCCTTTAGCGCCTTGAGACCCTCACAGGTAAGTAGCCGCACTATACAAACTCCTGAATAATTGATGGATATACATGTTACAAATCCTCGTTGAGCTATAATATAGACAAAATACTAAGAATACTGGAAATGAGGATGGGTTTATCCGGCACAGTCCTTCAATGGTTCAAATATTTTTGGGAAAACAGAATGCAATCATTCACGGTAAACAAAAATCTCTCCCCCTTTCACCCAACCTTCTAGGAGTACCACAAGGCTTAACTTTATCCCCGGCACTATTTAACCTCTATCTCGAACCTTTAACCCATCTGTTACAGCAGGCAAATATCTCATACCACATGTACGCGGATGACACTCAACTGTACATCAAGATCTCCTCTGTGGAAGAGATAAAATTGATGATTAAAGCTCTCAAAAAGACAGTCCAATGGCTAACGACCAACTTCCTCAAGCTAAACTCACAAAAAATGAATTTCTCTTAATCTCACCCACTAAAAACTCTCTGGAGATAAAAGAATGGACCAAGATGAGCACTGCTCTAAATTGCACATCGACTCTGGTGGACTCCACCAAATCGCTTGTAATTACACTGAATACGGACCGTAACATGCAAAAACACATCAACCTGTTGGCTAGAAATTCCCACTTTCCCCTCAGTTATCTCAGAAAAATGAAACCATTCATTGAGAACCACAACAACAAAATGGTAGTGCAGGCCTTGGTCATCTCGAGGTTGGAGTACGGATGCACCACCCTTGCCAGACTTTCCAAAATCTCAACAGCCCCTCTAAAAGCCTGCCTCAATGCAGCAGCACGACTCTTAACAGGATCTAGAAAATTCAACCACATCTCGCCACACCTGAAGGCACTCAACTGGATTCCCTATGAAGCTAGAATCCACCTAAAGATGGCTTGCACTACCCATAAAGCCCTACACCACAATACCCCACAGTACCTATCCCAAAAACGAACCTTATCTGGAGGAAACAGACATTAAAAGAAGCTCCGACAATCTACTCCTGAAACCCTCTCATTTCAACAAGAAAAAACGTCTGACAGTGCCTTCTCCAGAGCGGCACCAAGAATATGGAACTCGCTACCGCCATACATCAGAAAAATCTCTTCCACACCACTATTCAAAAGGGAAGTGAAATCTTTCCTGATGTGCAAATTCCTCCCCTAACTCGGCACATTCCTCAGCATATGGGACCTCAGCTCCACACCAGATCTCACTGAATTGCATGGAACTGAACCAGTCTACGACTCCAAATGTGTCCCTCCATGCCTCTTAATGACATTGTTGCCCCGTTGTCTTACACATGCCAGAACTTCTTATACTATTCAGAAGAAATCGTCTCAGTTTTTGTGTCTGCTGCCTGCCAAACGTATTTACAAATATTTTGATACCTTGTCTGCTCTGTCTGTGCAAAATGTTTCTACAATTATCATGTTTCTTTGTAAAGCATTCTGATACCCTTTCCTGGGTCTTTTTTGCGCTATAGAAAACTAAAAGAAAAATATGAGATAGAGGAGGGGTGCCTTCATCTGGAATCTCTGAAGAAGAGTCGGATGTTTGACTTGGGCACTCAGGTGGACTAGCCTCACTCGCGAGGTCTGGTGCTGATGAACATCACGGGAAAGGCTTAAAGTGTGATGAGTCTCTGGTTATGGACTTTCCAGGTCATTGGGCAACTACCCTATGTACTTTGCTCGTAACAACTCTTAGCTGTTCAGCATAGAATGTAGTGTCCATCTTGCATGTCCGCTTTTGCTTGACAAGAACTTGGCCTCCTTTCTGGAAAACCGAGTCTCAAGCGCATTGCTGCTTATCGGCGTAAGCCTTCCTTTTTCATTTGTGTGAGGTCTCAATAACACAAATCTAATCAAGGTCTATTGACTGGCTGGTGGTCCATTGTGTTATCTTTGTTCAAAGAGCTCTCCCAAATAGGGCTTCCTCCTGTTTTAGAATGAGGAGTAGAATGTTAGGCACGAAGGGCTGGGTGTAAAGAAGATTTGGGGTCAATGCCTTCCTGTGAGGCACGTTGAACCGCACTTTTCAAAGTACTCATAAACCATTCAAAAATGCCATTCACCTGTGGCCAGATAGGTGTACTTTTCTGATCAGTGGAGGAGTGTGGCTCACTGATTAGAGCGGCAGACCCTGATGCAGAGGTCTGGTCCGGGACCAGGGTTCAATTCCCAACGCGGCAGGGTCCTGAGCCCAAAAATGTCCACGGACTCGATAATTCTCGCCTCAGTGCCTATTCTAATCATGGGGTCCCACGCTGCAACTCTGGGCAATAGTTGCTTAATCTCCACTACGGCGGCCCACCCGCTGCGGGATGCCTGGCTTTCACCCTGGGGATACCCAGTAGGGGTTATCTCACAGGGAAAAACCAGGACGGGTTCCCAAGGCAAGCGCCTTGATGCCTTCGGGTGATACGTGCGCTATATAAGTCGCAATACATACATACATACATGTGTTTAATGTTCTGATGATT
Source organism: Lissotriton helveticus (assembly GCF_964261635.1). NCBI lineage: Eukaryota > Metazoa > Chordata > Amphibia > Caudata > Salamandridae > Lissotriton > Lissotriton helveticus. The sequence continues at coordinate 1,163,015,534 of NC_136065.1, forward strand.
AAGAAAGTCTTTGAACTCTCTTCTATTGAAGGGTGGACCAAGGTCAGATTTGAGAATGGAGGGAACACCTCATGTTGTGAAAATATCATTCAGCCTTTCAATGACTCTGTCATGTGTGGTTGATGATAACTAACTAAAGGAAAACATGAGTAGTCATCGACAACTACCATGAGATGATGTCCGTTGTTGAGGGGTCCGAAGAAGCCAACCTCAGTCCTCTTCCAAACTTGCTTAGGTAGTTCAAACCAGCAGTGGCCTGTGCAGGTAAGAGCGGTGGAGCGTAAGGGGGACCACGAGGGAAAATTAAATAAATAATACATTTTCTGTCGTCGTCTGTCAAAATCCCCCCACCCGGGCCTACCGTCCCGCCGCTCTTACCTGCATGGGCCGCAGCTGGATCAGACATGGTCAACGGGTGCTGGGTTATTTTGAGAGACAGGCAGTTGCAAAGTTGACAAGCTTTAGGCTCCCATTCAACTTGTTCGTCAAGATGCAAGCACCACACTCGATCCGTGAGGGCTCCATTAGTTGCAGCAATGCCATGATGTCCTTTGTGTGCTTTTCAATAACTTGTTGCCTTCAGGCTTTCAGACATACCTACTTTTGTTCCTCTTCATATGACACCATCATCTGTAACAGAAAGTTCTTCACAAACATTTTTGAATTTCTGGTATTCAACATCATCTGTAAGAGGTTGAGTGTGTTGCCTTCATGATTGTATTGTAATGATGTCCTTGAGCTTAAGTATGTCTTTGTCATAATTAGTAGCTGTCAGAATCTGTTCAATAGAAAGAGCTGCAGGTGTGCTTGACGTTACTATGAGATGGATGTAGGCCTCAGCCGCTTTGGATATTGTGCTATGACTCTGTAGCGGCACCAGTTTGTGCACAATAGTGTTATCATACTTCTGCAGACGCACCCCCAACTCTTGGGGGCCTCTTGGCTTTCAGATTTCCAAAGATGGTGAGCAACTCTTGATGATCTGTAACAAGGGTGAAATGCTTTCAGCACCGAAACACATGGAAGTGTTCGCACACCCACACTACAACTAAGCTTTCTTTCTCCACTTGAGAATAAGTATGTTCAGTCTGAGATAGACACCAACTAGAATAGGCCACAATGTGTCTTTGAGCATCAGGGTTTCCAATCCATTGTGTTGTGTAAGGATCATTCCCGCCCCAACCGGGCTTGCATTCACCACAATCTCGGTATGCAATGTAGGATCAAAATAAGCCATTTCAGTTGCATTTTTAATTGCGTGTTTTATTTTCTGGAAACTTCAGTCACATTCATATGATCATTCAAATGGAACATCTTGCTTTGTTAGTTCTCTTAGAGGTGCTTTCATAGTGGCAAAACCTCGAATATACCTAGGGCATTAGCTGGCCATGACTAAAAAGGTTCTAAGCATGGTCACATCTTCTGGAGGGCAAGTAGATGACAATGCTTGTACCTTATCAGGGTCTGGAGTCATTACCTTTTCGGAGGAAATATGCCCACAGAATGTAAGTTTATCTTTGAAATTCGCTCTTCTCAGCATTTAGTATGAGACCTGCATCAACAAGCAAACGGCATACTTGTGTGAGTGCATTGTCATGTTCCATTCGTCTAGCCCCACACACAAGTATATCATCACTGTACTTAAAAGCATTTGTGACAGGTTGAATTACTTAACAAATTACATTTTGAAAGATTTCTGCAGCTGACGACACACAAACATTGAGTCTTTTATATGTGGACAAACCAACATGTGTTGAAAAAGTAGTAATGTACCTACAGTTTTCTTCCAGCTCAAGTTGATGAAAACCTTTGTTCAGATCAAGGCGGGAGAAAACTTTGGCACCATTCAGCTGCGTGATCATGCCCGCAATGTGAGGACCTATATGTTTTCTCTTTCAATTGCTGTTTGGGCCTTTTGCATATCAACACAAATGTGCACTGAACCTCCACGGTCCTTTTTTGGCTCCACCACAATGAGTGAAACCCTTGGTGCCGGGCCAGTAGAGCGATCGATGATGTCATGCTTTAGTAGTGTTCCTAGTTCTTTCTCAACAGCTTCCTGTAAGTGAAAAGCAATTCGACGTTGTCACTGTGCAAGAGGGCAAAAATCTTCGTGAATGTGAAGATGTACCTTCATCGTCTTAATTTTCCAAAGTCCATGATGCAATGTTGGGGACTGACTCGCTATATCAAAATGGGCATTCAAGTTGTAGATAATAGAGATTATTCTTATGTCATAGGCAGCATCGAAACATAATAAGCAGGTGCTCCGCGAAGTCCGTGGGAAGACACAAATCAGCTCTTGCACTGTCGTTTTCTTGTGCCGCATGGTCTCAGCAAAGGATCCTTTATTCCACAAGTGTGTAGAAGCTGTCCAGGTGTACACTTTTGTTCTTGATGGTGTGAGACGTGGTATCGGAGACAGTTCTTTGTACTTTGCTGCTGGCATGATGTTTATCAACACACCACTGTTTATTATGAAAGTTGTAGGGCACCTGTTCACCTTGAGAGTGATTTTAGGACAATGTCTAAAATAATTTTGTTGCTTCATGTGGTGCTTCTTATCAGACATGTATTTTTCCTTGCAAGCGGCCTATCCTACATGCGCACATTGATCTATGACTGACATCACCATCACCTATCAATTTTCCTCATATCCACTTGATAATGATATCAATGAACTGTTGGAGGGTGAATTTGAAAGCGATCAACTTTGTTTAATTTCTACTTGCCTTAGTCGATGTTGCTGTTTAGCCTTGTGGGAATGGCTAGAGTGCTTCTGGTACTTTCGGACATCCATCTTCTCTTCTCTTTGTGATGCACTCAGTTTCTCTTTTGCATTGTAAACCATTATGAAATGGTTTTCCTTCCTGCAGCCTTTGCATATTAGTCCAATAGCAGGAAATTTGCCTTCATGTGGAAAGGAGAAGCCACAGCAGAACCAGAATTTATTTTTCTTCAGAGACATCACTCATCGGGCCTCTGCCTTTTCTGTTTCTGCTTACCTTAATGCTGATTCATTTTGGGTGTTCCAGCTACCATATCATCAGCTTGTTGATCAGCACGTTCCTCCACTCTTGCAGCCATAAGCACTTTCTCGAAACAGAGGATTTTTCTCAGCATGCATCGTCGAAATGAGTCAAAGAGGCAACAATCAACTTAAGACGTGGCTTCTTCATAATTGATTTAATTGAACTTGCAATGCTTTGTAAGCATATCAAGTCTCTCATAACAACTAATCCACTGTCTCTCCAGGTTGCTGTCTTGCTTTATTGAAATTGTACCTTTCATAGGCGACAATAGACAATCAATTTAACTTGATCTCTAATGTCCTGATTTGACTGTATGATATTTCACCAGCTTGTGATATCTTCTTTAACATCTCTTTTTCTCCGTCACCTGCAAGGTTCTTTAGATATTTGATGATCTCTTTGTCTACTTTTTCTATAGCATCTATGAAGTCATCGAACGTTTTAATCCAGCATGGATGTCATTTGGGAGTAGTCAGGAGTTCCAGCTGGGACCTCTAGCTTGTGCCCTGCTATTCCTGGTGCTTTCTTAATGACCCCTGGCCTCAGAAGGGGCAACAATCTGCCTCCTCTGAGGCAAGGGGTCACAAAGGAAGTGCCAGGAGTAGCAGGGAGCATGGTAGAGGTCACAGCTGTGACCCCTAACTACTCCCAAAGTATGCCCATGCAATCCAGGCAAGTCATCTGGTGCCAATATTCAGCTTTATGGAAGTATCGAATGGAGGTGGTGGTTTCAGATATACAGCGGCATTGTATTTTATTCTGTTTACTACTGACGTCGCGAGTATGAGCTGTTCAGGCAGCATTTGATCCTCAGCATCACTTGGCCTGGTGGCACCTCTGCAAGCATCAGCCTGCTCACTGGTGCTCAGGTCGTTGCGCCCAGCTGAGGTCAGCAGGCACCATCTTCTTTCTTCATGATTAATGATTTTGCTTCTTGCATGTGTTCTTCACTTTTCTAGACTTTATGCATTATACCTGGCTGTCGCTGCCTTTAGCGCCTCTTCGTACCTGGTTGTTACTGTCTTTAGCGTGTCTGCTTTATATTAATGCTGGCTCTGTGTAATGCTGTGTGTATCACAGTATCTCTTCTTTCGGCCTTACCAGTAGATTTTTAGCAGGTTTACTGACTGCTCTTCTGAAACACCTTCACTTTCTTCGAGGGGCTCTCAAAAGCTGGAGTTGCACTTTGACTCCTCATGCACTAACTATAGACCTTATCTTGAGGTACAGGTGGCATGCACGAGCAGTTTGCTGGGCCACAGCAAACTCTCAGGGAGAGCAGTCTTGTACTGTTGGGGGTGCATGGATCCCATATCTCGTCACCAGTTGTAGTATGTTTCCCAGTCCGGGAGCATGCAACAGACCATGCCACACACGGAGCTCTGGTTTGCATGTCTTTATTCTTCAGCATGTATCCGTTATCTGAACACACTGTGTTACAATCTTTACTAACCACACCCAACCACTTCAATCAGATTATGTAACACTCATAAGGAGTCTGCTGAGGACCACTGGAGTCCTCATACACATAAACACAGGGCACAGCACCACCGGTGTGGGCTTTCATTTTCTCCTCTTGAGCAATTACTGTTTTTGCTCGGTCCAGATTTCACTTCACATGATTAGCAAAATACTACTTCTTCTTCATTCAAACCACCATATGAAAATAAATACTCTGGTTGTACTTTTGTAATGTGAGCGCTACTGACCTCCAACAGAAATCCCAGTATTCAGTTCCTTTTAGAATTGAATGACGGTAGTGTTGTATACGAAGTTGGGGTCTTGTAAGCAGACCCCAGTATCCAGTAGCCTGTAGTGTAGATTATTAGAGGAAGGTTTATTAAGACTTAGTTACAGGTATTATAAGCATGATGGTAAGTAGTAGAAGAAGCCCCACCAGGAGCAGTTTCCTTGCTGCTCAGCCCACACACTCCAACTGACACTCATCTACACCTGGTATTCCAGCATTCCATCACATCACCAGGCACTCCAGCATTCCATCACATCACCAGGCACTCCAGCATTCCAGTACATGACCAGGCACTCCAGCATTCCTTTGAACTCTTCAGAAATGTGTTCAGCAGTGTTGTTACTACACCTGACAATCGCGTAGCTACACAAGCTGACATGTAGTTTTTAGTTGATTATTTTAACGATGTATGCAGGTTATGCTCCATTCTAACACAGTGGCAAAGAATTGTCGACCTAGAGAATAAACATACGTGGAAATTGTAGTTTCACGTACTAAGTCTTGTGGTGGAGTTGGTTATAAATTTTTTAAGAGATTTCCGTGCTTGCATTGTGAAAGATGGAGATATTATGGGATGGATCAATCAGGGTAGACTTAAAACCAGGTACTGCTACTCCTCTCATGCTGGTAGAGCAGAGGTATGCTAAATTGGAACAAGCTGTGAAGAAATATCTTGAACTTTTCTGTGACAAAATTGGAAGTGTAAAAGGATTTGAACATGAAATAATTCTAAAGGATAATGCTATGACAGTGGCACACAAAGTTTGGGTTGTACTTTTGTGTGTTAGAGATGAGTTAAAAGCACTTGGTAACATTTTGTGTTAACAAGATGCTGCAGAGTGGGTGTAGTGACTTAAGGAAACTTAACAAAAACATTGCAATGGGATGTCAACCTTTACTGAAAATTCAAGAATTGTTGACAAATTTAGGTGGGGCGAAGGTTTTTATCAATAATTATCCCAAAGCCGTTTACCATCAAGTACCATTAGAAAAGAAGTACCAGCTGCTCTCCACATTCATTGCTCCTTTTGGTGCATTTAAGTTTTCAATATTACCCTTTGGTCTAGGTTCCACAATTTGTGTAGTTCAAAAACTGATGTATTGTATTCTTGAAGATGTTCCTATGGTTCTAGCCTTTTATGACAATATCCTTTTTTTTGCTAAAACTGTGAGTAAACATAACTGCATTTTGGACAAACTCCTTAACATAATTAGGCACTATGGTATGACTGTGTCTTGTGACAAATGTACGTTTTTAACTCATTTTGTTGACTTTCTTGGACACAGAATCACCTCTGAGGGCATAATACCCACGGCTGATCTTAATAAAACTTTAAAAGGAAGCATCTTGTCCTAAAGATAAGGAAAAGTTTAAATCATTTATCGCCTTAGTGATTATTATTATAGGTTTGATGATGGTTATGCTACTTTTATAGAGCATCTCAAGATGTTGAGAAAGAATGAGAAGTTTATTTGGACTGATAAGGAGCAACAAGTGTTTTTGAATATTAAAGACATTTTAGCCAATGTACCTGCTTGAAAAACTTTTGTTAATAGATATAACTGTATAAAAATGGTGGATGCCAGTGCTGTTGGTCCTGGAGTTATTTTGTGTCAAATGGTTGGAAATGCAGAACATATGCTTTCTTTTGTTTCTAGGGTACTTTCTGATGTAAAGAGAAAGTTTAGTACTATAGAACATGAGGCTTTGCCATCTGCTTGAGCTATAGAAACATTTGCAACATATTTGCTGGGTAAATGTTTCCTTTTCTGTGCTGACTGTAAATCCTTGACTTATTTACTTGGAGAAACGGGTTTATCTTCAGTATCTTTCAGATTGACTGTATTTTGTCTAAACTGCAGGAATACAATTTTGAAGAAAGATATATCAGTGGTAAGGCAAACGGATATGCTGATTTCTTAGCCAGACTTTTGTTGCCTGATGACAATGTCTTAGTAGAGGAGGAGAGTTTTGGTAATGAGTGTTAACGTTGCTCACCTATGTCAGGGAACTGTTAGCGAAAAGGTGTGGAATCATGCCTGTGCTCTATACTGTTTTAAGATTAAAGTTTTGGAATATATGCAAAAGGGCTGGATCAAACATATCAAGGGTGAATTGCAAAATTTCTGTCAAGTTTCTTCTCAACTTACTGTGGAGCCAGGCTTTTTTTAAGCTGGTTAATTTGTTCCCTCAGTTAGGTTGAGGTCAAAAGTAATTTTGCTGGCACATTCTGCCTAGTCAAGGCAACTAAGGAAATCTTTAAATGTTGTTTTTAGTGTCTGTGTATAGATAAAGATGTTGATAATGTTATTAGTATGTGTAAAAAATGTCTAACAAACATAGGAAACTTATCAACACATATTTTGTATCCAGTTCTTTTCCTGACAGTACATGGAGCATATTGGCTTTAGATTTTGCTAGGTTTGAAGTACCGGGTTATTTAGAACCCAGCGGTGCCAGGGGACACACCCGAAGACTTCGGATTCTCCTGTCTCAGATTACAGAAACTCAGAAACTTCTTGGTGACGTCAAAGATCAAATTTATTGGCTGCAACCAGTAACAGGTATCCTAGAAGTACAACACGGTGTATGTTCTCAGGAGACTGCTCAACTTTACAAAGCTAGTCATCCCTTTTTATACCAAATATTATGCTTATTGTCCAGTCCACAATCAATTATAGTCAAACCCACCATTCTTCATCAGGTAAATCAGGCGGACCCCTAATAAAAACGGGTACCTCCTCATCGTAAAACAGGTCATAAAGAAAGGAGTAGAGAAAGGAGTAGAGACAGGTGTGAGTAAGATTAGACATAGTTGTTTGCAATAAAGGGTTTATGGTATGCTGTGGCTTGATCCCTAATCTCGATCGGACACTGGCTGAGCAGGTTTGGCTTCGGGCAATGGAGTCAGCTTGCCCAGGTCACACAGAAGTCAGCTAAAGGTGTACGTGTACCAAGGACTCGGTAGGCCTTAGTCACTGACCTATGTGAGGGCAACCACAAAATGGCTGCCGTACACAAAATGGAACCCGGGGGTTCAGAACGGAATCCCTGATTTCATGGTGATCTTGTCACTCGAATATGACGAAAATATTTGTACACCTTACACTCGCCATTTTCGGTCTGATGCTACCAAAACCGTCATGATACGACGACTTTTATGAAACGGGTTCAGAATTTCAGTACCTCAGACCCTCCTTTTGGCCTTCCATAGGCAATAACCTAAACCTATGTCAGTCTGAGTCCAGGTCTATACTCATTAGGTCATCAAGATGTTGCTGTAGCATCATCCTATTACTTAGCACGTCTCTTGATACAGGTTTCCTTACACACGATGTAGCACAGAGGCCACATAAAGCAGGAGCACACTGTACGCACAGACAGAACAGGAAAAGAATGGCTAAAATCAACCCAATGACCATCAGAATCTTCCATCCCCACGTGGATAACAGTTCCCAGAACCACCCCATCAACGACCAATCTCCTTTATCCACATGTATAGATTCGGAGATCTTATGCAGTTTGGAAATGGCCTGGTACACTGTCGGAGCATTATCTGGAATGAAAACACAGCAACTTGATTGGATCACTTTACAGACCCCACCTCGGTCTGCAAGTATGACATCTAACGCAACTCTGTTCTGAAGAGTCATAAGACGATTCGACTGGAGCTCAGCAGTCAAGTTACTAAGGGCACCAGCAGTTTCAACTACGGTGGACTCAACCACCCTCGTCAATTGCCGTATGTTCCTGCTGTTAACCATAGGTCCCCAAAACGGCAGAAAACCCTTCAAGAAATCTCCCAATTCTTGTCCTGCGGTATCTTCCTTACTGAAGACACCTCTAACTACCCTTGTCTTGTGGTAATCTGCCGCAGCTGTGTAGGTGGGAGGCAACAGGAACGAGAAATCAGGGGGCAACCATGTGTATGCTCTATCATAACAGATGAAATAGGTACCCTTAGCTGCTAGGAACGATGGGGAAGTCTGGGACGCAAAAACATACGTCTCAGTGCAGATACTGTTCCCTAACTGAGCTCTGGGATTCTTGCCATTACCTTGCAGACATAGATGACCCTGATGGGGTACAATCCAAATCGAAGAGGATCTTTTTGCTCGCTGGTTCTCACTCAGACTCGCTCCATATCCAGTCATGTTCCACCCAAAATACGCTAGTGTCTCATCTTTCGGGATAGCCTCATAGGAAACAGCTCCCTTTATCATGTCGACTATTCCCTTAACTAGAGCACTATTCTTTGGGTTGTCTTTCACAGAACATAGGGGGTGGATTTCACGAGCGTAGATGAACATCGTTCTGTATGCCCACACAGAACCATTATAGCTGAATGGCAGGACCAGATAAGGAATACCTTTATCAGTAGTATGAGGCATAAGACCACACACCCAACAGTTAGTTGTGTTCACTACTAATTGGTGTTGGTGCAGAAGCTGAACGAAGGAGTTATTGATAAACTCTAATCTTCTAACGGACTCATGTTCAGGTAGAGGATGAAAAGAATGCGAGGAAACAGTAGAAGGAGGTATGGGCTGTGTAGTGGGTGCAAACGTCACTCGAAAAGAGAATAAAACATATCCTATTAAAAACATCGTTACGCTAAGCAACATGAAAATGCATAATATCAGAAAACGTTTTCTAGTCATCATTGTACACATTTTGGCTCTGAAATTCATCTCTTTGGCAGGTCTCTCCATCTCGAAAAACTCCATCCTCTAACCTTGCTGCTCGCGGAGGTAGGGTGTTCCGTGCTAAGGAATGCGGCTGTCAGTCCAGGGAACTCCCAAGGACCAACCGGAACCGTCGACCTTGTGTCTTCGGCTTGCACTCCAAAGACTTGACGCCGCGACCCTACAGCTGAACCCGGATGGTGGTTCGAAAAACAAAAATCAAAATAGTTTCTCAGATGAGAGAGCTGCACTTTCAAAAATAGCAATATAAAAGGAATTTATTTATTTGTCCATAGTTCTCGGCCTCAGATTATAACGGTTTTTTCCTTGTAATGTCTCATCACGAAACAACAGGTCAGGCTCAGTAGTGTCTAAACGAACTGAAGATGGCACAGCTTCTTGCAGAAGATCGTCGCTTTCACGCTCAGAACTTGTCCCAATTAAACATGTATCGCTAAAAGGCAGAAAACGGGGCACAGTGTCAGTTTCTGAATTGGGAATGCCCTCCTGGACCCACCGGTCGTACGGCAGAGGCAAAGGAACCCTCTTACAATGTACGCCGTGGATCCAGTTCTTTTTCCCTTGCACTCGCACTGCAGTTCTCGTGGACAAGAGCACCAGGTAGGGGCCGATCCAGCGGGGCTGATCGTTCTTTGTCCGCTGGAAGTTCTTTACTAGTATCCACGATCCAGGATCAATTGCGTGTCCTGGATCTTCAGGAGCCTGAGGCAGTGTATCATGAACCTGTTGGTGTAAGACACGCAATTTAGCCGTCAAGTCATACAAGTAGTCAAGCAGTACAGGGTGTTCAATCTCACTGAATTTTGTCGGCCTCGGCACTCCCCATATGTTGGCCGGGCGACCAAACACAATCTCATACGGACTAAGTCCCATTCGTGAATGCACAGTCATTCTTGTCGATAAAAGTGCTAATGGCAACGCATCAAGCCATTTAAGGCCAGAGCTTGCTTGTATCTTGGCCAGTTTTAGTTTAAGAGTGCCATTATAGCATTCTACTAGTCCAGCTGATTGGGGGTGATTTGCAGTATGGAACTTCTGGCGGATTCCTAGTCCTTCACACACTCTCTTCATCACTTGACCCACAAATTCACTCCCATTATCACTCCAAACCATTCTCGGTAAACCAAACCTAGGGAAGAATTCTTTGAGAAGGGCTTTCGCTGTGGACAAGGCAGTATTATCTTTCAGGGGATATGCTTCTACCCATCTCGAAAAGGCACAAACAACAACGAGTACGTATTTCAAGTTGTTGCACCTCTCCATGTGGATGAAATCTAGCTGCAAAACGTCGAACGGATACGTTGGAGGCGCAAAATGACCAGCTGGAGTTGGAGTTCCCTTACCAGGATTGTATTTCAGACAAACCATACAACTTTTTACCACATTCTCTGCACACTTAGGAATTCCAGCGTTTTGCCATACTGGAGCCAACAACTTACATATCCCTTTCACACTGATATGGGCCATTCCATGTGCCATCGTAACCACTGCAAGCACGTACGCATCGGGTAACAACCATCTCTGATGCTCTGACAACTCAACCCAACAACCATTCGCATCCAATTTACCCGTACTCTCTCTCCACACACTCAACTCTTTCTCTGTAGCTTCAGCTTGAATAGACTTCACACTCTCTATCGTATCTTCACACATTCCAACGTCACCAATCCATCTTGCAGGGCCCGCAACATACATTCGGCTCATCACATCTTTTGCCGTTTCTTTCGCAACTTCATCAGCAAACGCATTACCGCGACCAACGTCGTCAGTAACCTTCTTATGTGCACTGCATTTCACAATTGCGACTTGCAACGGCAAAGTAAGTGACTCAAGGAGCTCATTCACCAACTGACCATGCTGTATCTTAGTTCCATGAGACGTGAGGAACCCACGTTCCTTCCACAATCGTCCAAAACTATGAGCCACACCAAACGCATACTGGCTGTCAGTATATATGGTCACTTTCTTTCCTTTTGATAATACACACGCTCTCGTAAGTGCAATCAACTCTGCTGCTTGAGCTGAATTATGTGGGATAGTGAATGAATGAAGTGGGATTTACACATGCGCGACTTAGCCCCATGGGCGTCAAGGCGCCTAACACCAAGCTAGCTGAGGCAGAAGATGGATAGAGCTTACTGATATGCCTTAACAAAGCACCAGGTTTTCAGAGCCCTCCTAAAAAGGTCCAGTGAGGGTTGAGATTTAATCTCATGGGGAAGTGAGTTCCATAGTTGGGGTGCCAAGATGGAAAAGGCCTTATTCCCCCATCTAACCTTCATGGAGCGAGGGACTGCCAGTTGATTGAGCTCAGAAGTGCAGCTTCAACAATCGTATGCAAAGTCGTAACAGCATATGCCGCAGTCGTATCACCATTCGGAAGCTTGAAGCATGAACCATCCACCCATAAGGTACCATCGCACTTCACAAGAGGAGTGTCTCTAAGATCTACTCTCCCTTTCGTTTCTTCTTCTGTCCTGAGGAAACAATCATGCTGTTCAGAAATATCTGTCTCTGCTACAATCGGCAACAACGTAGCTGGATTCAACATGCTGCATCTCTTGATGTGCACATGACTCGCTAAAAGTGTCAACTCATAACCTGACAATCTAGCACTAGTTAAATGCTGTGTCTTGGTTCTGTTTAGCAAAGTGTCCACTGCATGGGGAACTATTACAAACAACGTATTATTCATCACCAAACCAGCAGACTGCCGAATAGAAACAGCTGCTGCCGCTGTGGCTCTCAAGCAACTTGGCAATGCTCTAGCTACCGGATCCAAAGTCGACGAGAAATACGCACATGGACGCTGCTTGTCCTCAAAAGACTGTGTCAACACTGAAAATGCACATCCTTCTTTCTCATGGACATACAGTGTAAAGGGCTTACTGTAGTCGGGGGTACCCAACACAGGAGCCGAACCCAATGCATTATGCAATTCGGAAAAACTTTTCTGACAATTTTCAGACCACGGAAGGGGATTCGGTGTATCTTTACAGGTGAATGCCACCAAAGGTTTGGCCAGCAGAGAAAAATTTGGTATCCATTGTCTGCAATATGATGTGATACCCAAGAAAGCACGCACTTCTCTCTGTGTAACTGGCACACTCATTTTTGCAATCGCTTGAATTCTTTCTGGGGTCAATTTTCTTCCCTCCTTCGATAAGAGATGACCTAAGTAGGTCACTTCTTGTCGACAATACTGTAATTTCGAAAGAGACACTTTATGGTGCAAATCAGACAAATGACGCAACAACGACAAGGTGGCTTCTTTACAAATTTCCTCAGTATCTGCAGCGACTAACAAATCGTCGACGTACTGAATAAGAGCAGCACCATCAGGTAAAACAATTGTATCAAGCTGTGTTTTCAAAGCCTAACTATATATTGATGGACTCTCACATTAGCCTTGAGGAGCGTGCTTGAACCGGAAGCTTCGACCTCCTAAAGAGAAGCCGAAAATATCCCTACTCTCCTCAGCAATCGGGATGCTGAAAAAGGCATTTTTCACGTCAATCACCGAGAACCAAGTAGCGGAAGCTGGAATCATCGTCAATAAGGCAGTGATGTCAGGAACAACTGGAAACTGTGGCACAACTATTTTATTCACCGCTCTAAGATCAATTACAAACCTGTAAACAGGTGGCTGAGAGGAGTCAGTACGCCTCAGAACAGGCAGAACAGGACTATTGCAAACGTTACCTCTTGTCTCTTCAATTACATCTTTTTCAATCAAATCATAATTGATCGCTAGCAACGCCCTTTCACCTTCACTAGAGATCTTGTATTGGGGAATGCGTGGCATTTTAACGTTCGCTTTTAACGTCACAACATATGGCGGTATTTCCAAAAGACCCACGTCATTAGGACCAGTAGCCCACAGAATATCAGGAAGAGATGACAATTCTGCCGGAAGTTTATCCTTCGACAAATACATCGGGGAGACCACTTTCTTACCCAATGTGAGTTGTACTCCCGAAGGAGAACAATACAATGTTGCATACAATCTTTTCAACAGATCCAATCCTAACAAGTTCTCACCACAACCTGTCGTCAGAATAAGGGGTGCTTCGAATCCACAAGGTCCAACAGAAAGAGACATAGGACTAGAAATCAGGTTCCTAACCGGGGCGCCAGAAAAACCTAATGAAACATTCGTCTCGCCAGACAAAGGTGCGCCAGGGAGTTTAGAGTGCATAATAGAACTCTTCGTAGCACCAGTATCCAACAGAAAAGGCTCTGACACACCTGATGTAATCACCTCAACATAAGGTCCACTCTGATCTACTGGAACTGAAACAACTCCCTCTCTTTGTCTACGGCTGTCCTAGCAATCATTACCCTTCATATTCTCACCCTCGACATAGTAGTCATCAGCATAGTACTGAGTCGTCCTAAACGATGTGTTATTCTGCTGATCAAAACTATTCATTTAATTTTGAGGAGGAAAGGGACGCGCGTTCTGGGGGAAACCTCCACGTCCTCTACCTCTAGGAGCTTGTGGAACACCCCGAACTCTTGCGCTAGAAATACCATTCATGGGCTGTAACAACACAGGGCAGCTACTTTTAAAATGGCCCTCTTCTTTGCAATATGCACACTGATTAGGGCCTACAGGAAAACGTTGTTGAGAAGGCTCGAACCTTTGCGAATTGCGCTGAAACTGCTGAGGTTGCTGATAGTCACGTTGGTTACTACGGGACGGATACGCTTGCTGTAAAAGAACCTTCGTCTTTAACTCTTTAGTTTTCTTGTCTGCTCTGTCCTTCTCATCCTTATCCCTATTTTCGTAGTATTGTGCAGTCGCCAATATCTGTGCTGAGGAGGAAACGGCCCAAGAACTCTCTGAATCTTTCAATTTCTTACACAACTCGGGAAGCAAATTGTGCACAAACTTGTCAACGAACAACCGTTGACCACCTTCTGTACTCATGTCTTGACCACTGTGGTCGATAAACGTTTCTTCAAACCTGGTGAAGAAATCGGACACAGTTTCATCTTTCTTCTGCTTACACGCAGACAATTTGTCCCAATTTACATGCATTGCAGGCATTAAAGTCTTCATGTAGGTAACGATCTTACCAGGGAGTTCTGCTACTAAAGGCTCAGGTTTAGCACCGCCTACTTGTCTTTCATGTGCCGCACTAATATTAGCCCATGTGTCCCCTAACTCCTGCGCATGATCCGTGTGACGAATCAAACCCCATAAAGGCTGTGGAACAACATTTCCAAACAACATGTCTATATCAGCTAGATTCATAATACATGAGTCTGCAGTCTGTGATAACTCCTTATAGTACCCTGCAGGATTTTTACGAGGGTCAGGTAAAGTCTGCTTGAGGGCCAAGACTTCAGCAAGTTTCCACGGAACATGTACCCAAACACGCTGAAAATGAGGCTGAACAGGTGGATTAGCGGCTAGATCCCCTTCTTTCCAAACTGGGGGAACTTCTCTCATGGGGTACTGTCTCACTTTCCTCCTAACAGAGGGATCAGGCTCAAACAACGACCGAGAAATAGCCTCACTCCTAAATGACAACAATGTCGCAACTGCTCTCTCAACATCGGAACCCACAATCGTGCCT
Organism: Lissotriton helveticus; assembly: GCF_964261635.1. Taxonomy (NCBI): domain Eukaryota; kingdom Metazoa; phylum Chordata; class Amphibia; order Caudata; family Salamandridae; genus Lissotriton; species Lissotriton helveticus. The sequence continues at coordinate 1,163,030,608 of NC_136065.1, forward strand.
TTTGCAAACTCGAACCGTACACGGCACAGCTCAGGTGGATTGGATTCCAAATCATTATCCTCCAATTCTTCACAAAGAAAAGCACACATTTTATCAAAAACATATCTCTGCTTCGGTGCTTCCCATTGGCGGAAGACTTCCATAACAGACTCTAACTCATATCTTGTGGGGTCAGTAACCCATCTATGCGCCAAATGATCCAATACTCCCTTCTCTCTAGAATCAGGCAGTTGGCTACGCAACTGTTTATGCTCTGAAACAGGGGTCGTAGTTAATGACCCAAAGAAAGGAGACAAAAGACTAGTAACAGTATCATTCTTTCTTTGTCGAACAGAAGGAGAAGTTGATAGAACAGGAGATAAAGCAGACTGAGAAGAAGCTAACGTAGGAGCAGTAGCAGAGGAGGCAGCAAGAACAGGTGGAAAAGTCATAGGAATTAAAGATGGAGCAGGTAGCAAAGTCGGCAGCCCTTGAGAAGGCTGCACCAGAGGAGTAGGAGCCAACTGAAGAGGAGCTGGCGGCTGTGCAATAGCGAGGGGCCACTAAAGGTTACGGAGGTGCTGTAGCACTCTGCGCATAGGGGGGTGGCGAACTTAACAAATGTGACATTAAAGGATCTTTCTCGAGTTCCTTTGCTGCATCTTGCTGAAGAGGCGGCAAAACTGGATAGCATTTATCAATTGCCATTTTACGTTGCCTGTGCAACTGCTCACTTGCTTGTTCTTCTTCGTTATCTTTATACTGCATAGCAGCTTGCATTATCGAGATACCCTTTTCCCTTTTATTTTTCTTCGCTAATTTAATTTCTTTCTGTTTGGCTTCCTTTTGCCATAGGCGGAAAGAGTCAAACATCGCCGGCCGGGCTTTCTTCTCAAAAAGTCTAACCTCTAGATTATCTAGAATTTCTGTGTCAAAACTACCATATCGGGGCCATTGAAGGACACCGTCCTTTTTTGTGTAAACAATCCATACTTCGTTATATGTGATGGGGGACCACGCCATGCTTCAAATAGAGTTCATATGTTGAAGTTCCAATCGGAGGAACCGGACACGAGTCCTCCAATCGGGAATCCCTATTTCGACCACAACAAAACAAATTTCCAAGTCTGCTAAAACCAGGCATCTTCGCTCACTAGTCTAGCTTCAAACTTCAAGGGAATATCGAATACGATAGTCTCGTGAATACACGAGTCCCTCGGCTTTGGTACTTGCAAGTTCCAAATCAAAGATCCCAAGGGGATACCCAAAACTAAGGACTGGGAGACGCTCCACTGAGGTATCGATGACGTCACCAGAAGACTCGTCTATCGTCTCGCTCTACAAATCATCAAAGGGTCCAAGACATGGCGATAGTCAGGGCAGCAGTCCTTCGTAGCCGTCGGAAAGCGGGGAACCTCGCAGCAAAGACTTTCGGACCACGACGACATACAGGGGTCGATGAAGTGGTTGGCCTTCCTCCAGAATTTTCACACGAAGCTCCTCACGAACCTCTGGCTTGGACCGGTACCGCTGAAATCGCCCCACATTGGGCGCCAAATGAAGTACCGGGTTATTTAGAATCCAGCGGTGCCAGGGGACACACCCGAAGACTTCGGATTCTCCTGTCTCAGATTACAGAAACTCAGAAACTTCTTGGTGACGTCAAAGATGAAATTTATTGGCTGCAACCAGTAACAGGTATCCTAGAAGTACAACACGGTGTATGTTCTCAGGAGACTGCTCAACTTTACAAAGCTAGTCATCCCTTTTTATACCAAATATTATGCTTCAGGCAAACATTCCCTATTTACAGTTGACCATTCACATATTTTCACGACGAAGAAAAAGCAACATCATGATGACAAGCCCATTTTTCAGTTTGCCCAGCCCACAATCAATTATGGTCAAACCCACCATTCTTCATCAGGTAAATCAGGCGGACCCCTAATAAAAATAGGTACCTTCTCACCGTAAAACAGGACATAAAGAAAGGAGTAGAGACAGGTGTGAGTAAGATTAGACATAGTTGTGTGCAATAAAGGGTTTATGGTATGCTGTGGCTTGATCCCTAATCTCGATCGGCCACTGGGAAAGAAACTGGCTGAGCAGGTTTGGCTTCGGGCAATGGAGTCAGCTTGCCCAGGTCACACAGAAGTTAGCTAAAGGTGTACGTGTACCAAGGACTCGGTAGGCCTTAGTCACTGACCTATGTGAGGGCAACCACAAAATGGCTGCCGTACACAAAATGGAACCCGGGGGTTCAGAACAGAATCCCTGATTTCATGGTGATCTCGTCACTCGAATATCACGAAAATACTTGTACACCTTACACTCTGCATTTTCGGTCTGATGCTACCAAAACCGTCATGATACGACGACTTTTATGAAACGGGTTCAGAATTTCAGTACCTCAGTCTACAGCAACATCTCGGGATAACTTTTGTTACTTGCTTGTACTTATTGATTACTGTTCCAAATGGGATAATTATACATTTCTCTGTGAAATAAACACAAGTTATCATTGATTTTTTAAGTCAAATGTTAGCCTTCAGAGGGCTCACCGTCAGAGCTTTTTGTTGACAATGGCGTGCAATTTGTGTCAGACAGGATGGAAACATTTTTGAAAGACAAAATACTTAAACATTATACTGTGGCTTTGTATAGTCCTCAATCTAATGGAGCAGGGCGGAGTAAACAGATTGCTTAAGGAAGGCATACACACTGATTTAATGTGTGGTCTTGATGTGGTGGGATTTGTCAGGGATAAAGTCTGGGCATACCATAATGCTCCTCACTTTGACATTGATGCATCACCTTTTATTCTTTTAGGAGGGAGGAGATCACATATAGGTTTGGTTCCTGACTGGTGGGAGGACAAGCATTCTTCTAAGAGTTTAGCGACTGAATCGCTGAGTGACAGTTCTGATTATCACAAGCTCAAATCTAGAGTTGAGGCATCTGAAAATAAAATTAAACTTTACCATGACAGTGTGTATGTTGTGTGTAAAACTGATACAAATGTGGATTTTTTGATCATGATAAAGAATGTGAAGTCTATAAAATCTGACGTTGATTTCCATTTTCATGGTTCCTTTAAAGTTACTCAACTTTTTCGTTCTGTTAAATTGGATGGTCGTTGAGAAATGTGATTACTCTTGGTGACTTTCAGAAAACTGTTATGGAAAATAAGTTGCTTGTGTCTGGTAATTCATTATATTCTCATCTTAATGTACCTCTGCTTGCTGTTTTGATTGACAACAGTTCATCCTTGCAGGTGCAACCAAGCAATACAACTTATACACCATTGGATATGGATTTGTCTAAATCTATTTCCACTGATAGTCAACGTACCTGTGTTATCACTGAAGATGAGCGCATTCAACCAGCACAAGACCGTACCATCACGAGATGTGGATGTTTATTTAAGAAACCTGAGTATGTTATAGAGAACCTTATGTAATTCATTTAATTTTTCATTTTTTATTAAGGGAGATGATTTATTCTGTACTTGATATGTATTTTTGTGCTGTTAATTATTGTCACTTACCATCTATGGAATGCTCATCTCGTGTACTTTCTAGTTTCTGTCTGAGTACTTGACGAAGATCTGCACCGCCTGGCAGCTGGGAGTTTGGATCGGACCTGCTACCGGGAATAAAGATTAGTCATACAGCTACCACTTCGGATATTTCTCTTGCAAAAGAAAGTTCTTCCAAACTGTGGTGGCTTGTAATCCATGGCTGGTGGTGACCCTGAGATCAAATCAGAAAATGTGGGCATGTAAAAGTAAAAGAAATACCATTTATGCCCGTGCTTACCTTTGTGAAGATGTGTAACTCAAGAACAAAAAAGTTATAGGGTACCTGGTTTAAATGTAATGTGTATTTGGGGGTTTTAACGTCTGCTTTTTAGTATGGGTTTTACTTATGCGCTGGTTACTTTATTATAAATAAACATTATCAAGCCGCAAAAATATGATGCTTGCGATGGGATTTTGAGCTCTGAGCATCATGAGCAATTTGACTTTTCAGGGATGTGATTCCTGCGAGATTCCGCCATTTAGGAAGTGTGGACTAACTTGGGAAAAACAGGCGACGTGAGAAAATTACGGGAATCGGGAGGGAGAAGGGGGGTAGGCCAGACTCACAACCTTATTGTGTGTGTAAAAGGCCGCTTTATTGAAACAGGTGCACATCACAAACTTTATTAACTGGCTCCTCGCCTTACAAAAGTAAACCTCTCTAAACATCGAGTTACCTGACCCCTTGCCTTTCCTCCCCCCGCCCCAACAATCCCCACATGATAAAAACATCCCTCACCCTGCAAAACACACACAATACATAAAATGCAAATACATTACATAAATCCACCATAATACACAATCTTATCCCATAACCTTTGACCTTCTTACCCCCAAAATCTAACCTCCTAACCGTCTTCCTGCAACTGTAACTAATGAGCGCCAATGTAAAACCTCCAACCTGTTTAACCTTTCCCCGTTCCTCAACACCAACTCCCCAACTTAACGCAAACTACCAAAACTTCAGCCAAACTTGGCCAACTTCCAAAACAAACACCGCCAGCACCTGTTCCAAGCGACAACATACAATTCAGAAACCCCTGTGCACCTGTTCCAACACGGGTCCTGTCAAAAACCTAACAAAAACCTCCCCAAAAACCACTAAACCCAGGGAGGGTGGGCGGGGACAAAAACCTATCCTGCAGCTCTCCCAGTCACCAGGTTACCAAAACCTAAAATGGTGGCTGGGCAGGCGCTGAAACCCCCTATAACCCTTTGGGCTTTCTTTCACAATTGGGCTGCTTTTGGGCTATCCCAAAAGCAGCCCAAAACAGCACAACATGGATGCCACCATCTCGCCCCCCCTCCCCCTCCCAATCTGCCCGGGGGGCAGACCTCGAGGCTCGGCTGCCCCACAAAACCCCCTTGGGAGGGAGAAGGGGGGCAAGCCAGACTGACAACCTTATTGTGTGTGTAAAAGGTCGCTTTATTGAAACAGGTGCACATCACAAACTTTATTAACTGGCTCCTCGCCTTACAAAAGTAAACCTCTCTAAACATTGAGTTACCTGACCCCTTGCCTTTCCTCTTCCCGCCCCTACGATCCCCACATGATAAAAACATCACCCACCCTGCAAAACACAATACATAAAATGCAAATACATTACATAAATCCACCATAATACACAATCTTATACCATAACCTTTGACCTTCTTACTCCCAAAACCTAACCACCTAACCGTCTTCCTGCAACTGTAACTAATGAGCACCAATGTAAAACCTCCAACCTGTTTAACCTTTCCCCGTTCCGTTCCTGAACACCAGCTCCCCAACTTAACGCTAACTACCAAAACTCCAGCCAAACTTGGCCAACTTCCAAAACAAACACCGCCACCCACGAAAAGTCTGGAGGATAGGTGGATACTCCGCCTCCCTACTTTTCCTGCCCCCCCCGTTCCCCAAAAAACGGGCGGAACCATCTGATCCTCTAGCGACCCCTAACAAATCTCGACAACACCTCGCGAAGCTCCAGCAGGTAAAGATCCATGCCCATATGGGACAAATGGACCCCATCACCCCCAAACAATTCCGGGGCATCATACCTGATATCCTTGTACCAGATCCTAGAGAAAACCCAGGTGCCTACAGAACCTCTCCATCGCCACCTTCCTCCTTGCCTTGCCTTATCGATTGCCTGAGGATGCACCGCGCCCCTCCACACCCAACGTGGCACAAACTCTGTCCACACTACCACACACCCTAACCACCTCCTCTTGATTTCACCCAGGCCCCTCTTCATGGCCCTCATAAGCACCAGACCAGTCTCCCTCACTATATCATTTTCCCCCAAATGCAGCACTAGGACGTCAGGACACCTACCCGCTATCACCATGGTGTTGAGCGTGGGTACCAATTCCCACCACAGCATACCCCTTTTACCCTTCCAACGTATGCTAAACACATTATGGTTGAAACCCAAATTTTCTCCAAAATAACTGGATCGCCCTGCAACTGGGCCCTTCTTACAAAGGAATGCCCCACGATCCAGACCGTCATGTCTCAGGTGAGGGGATCCGCCACCGAACCTAAAAAGGAAACAAACAGTAAGTACCACAGCCACCATAGCCACCGCGCACTTCAAAACGCTGGGCGTGCCCCGAATGTACCGACGATAACAGTCCAACGTCCATCTGCCCAAATGCATGCTGTCCCCTCGCCCCTGCCGGTGTGCCTCCGACGCCGCGCCAATTCCGAAGAATGGGTGCAAAAGAGCTTCCCATCTAGCCCCAACCCCTGCAATGCCTTGTGCAGAACCGCCAGTAGTTGCTCCCCGAGACACCCGACGTCCGTCCCAATGTCATAAAACAGCCCCCTCCTGCCGCCCCGCTGCTTTCAGTCTCAATCTCCACCTCCCAGGGCACCTACCCTGCGACGCAACTGCCAACAATGAAACCCAGCGACCTACCCCTCTCTGCTCCGTCTTCGCTCTCCTCAATCACAAACATACCTCCCCACAACAGTATACCCATAAACGCGATCCCCGCTATCGTGACCTGCGTAAGCCCCTTGCCAATTACATTCAGGATGAACTGCACTACATCATCCTGCCTCCCCTACAATCCAAAACCGTCACTCACCCACTGCATCCGAGAAGATCTGAACATCCCAGACCAGAGCCTCCCCCCTTGCATGGGGATCCCCTTGAAATGCTGCAAGAAAAACGCCCCATCCGTAAATCCTCCATCACTCCCGGGGGACGTCGGACGTGGTGACGCGGCCGCTGACTCCCCGCCAATGCCCTGGCGAGCCTACTACAAAACTCCTCCCTACACGCACCACCCTGCCAGCAAAATTGAGGTGGCCCAACAGCACTTGAATCTCCAACACTGTAACCTGGGGTCGTGCCAACATCCACTCCACCAGCTCCAGCATATGCTGCTTTTTTCTCCATTGGTAAACGGGCCTCCAGAGCCCCCGAGTCCAGTTCAATCCCCAAAAATGACAGCACCGTGCCTGGCCCCACTGTCGTCTCCGGTGCCAGTGGCACCCCCAACTCCCCCATGAGCTCCCTGAACCTGTCCAGTGCCTCCTGGCAGTCCGCGGAACCAGGGGAGCCAACCAAAAAAAAGGCATCCAGGTAGTTCGGGACACCTTGGTGACCTATCCGTCACATGCTGCTTTTTCTCCACTGGTAAACAGGCCTCCATAGCCTCTGAGTCCAGTTCCATACCCAAAAAAGGACAGCGATGTACCACCTTACTGTCTTTTGTGGCGCCAGTGGCACCCCCAACTCCCCCATGAGCTCTTGGAACCTGTCCAGTGCCTCCTGGCAGTCTGCGGAACCGGGGGAGCTGACAAAAAAGGAAGTCCTCCAGGTAGTACGTGACACCTTGGTGACCCGTCCCCGTAAACAGCCACTGCAGGAACGTGCTGAAACACTCAAAATGTGCACCTGACATCGAGCAGCCCATTGGCAATGCTTTGTCCACGTACCAGCAGCCGTCAAACTGAATTCCCAGTAGGCCCCAATCGTCTGGATGGACTGGGAGCAGCCGGAAAGCTGACTTGATGTCGCACTTTGCCATCCTTGCCGTTGCGCCCGCCAGCACTACCAAGGCCATGGCCGCATCAACGGAGGAATATGAGCCCCCTTTGGGCCAAGACAGGTGTTGTATCAACTGAAACTGCCCCTTCTCTTTCTTTGGCATGACCCCGACCGGGGAGACAATCAACTCCTCCAACGGCCAATCTTCAAAAGTACCCGCCATGCGGCCCTCGCACACCTCCTTCCCCAGCTTGCTCCGCACCACCTCCGGGTGCTCCTTGGCGGACTTCAAACTGTCGGCCCACCTCCTCCGCCTGGGCCCCTCATGCCCTAGACTGAACCCTTCCTGGAACCCCCCCGCAGATGTTCGGCGGCCCCCGCGTCCGGGTAGTCACGCAGCGCCACCACTAGCCGATCCACTTTAACCGGCGTATGAGCCCTTGGGCCCAGGACCCCCATCACCTCTGCCGGCCCCGGCTGCCTGATTGTAGTTGGCCCACTGACCACTTGCTGCCCTTTGCTGACCCCCTTTGGATGTGCCCGCCGCGTCCCAGCACCTGACCTGGGGGTGCCCACATTTTCCGCAGCCGTAACATTCATGCCTGAAACGGCAATGCTCTCGCGTACACAAACCCTTGTTGTAATCCCAACATGGTCCCACGGTGCCGGACTGGTTCTTCGCCTCTGCCCCCACCCCTCCCTGGGTGGGCCGGCCCTGAAAGGGCTGATAGATGATGGGAAGTCCACTAGCTGTAAAAATGGTCTTCCCCGACCCTGCCAACCCCATCGTATGTTGCCAAAGATCGGTATCTAGCTTGCCCCATTTGGCCTCCGGATCCCAGGCCATCCGTGCCCTGAACTCTTCATCATATTGCGCCCAGGCAAACCCGCCCCCCGTAATTTGGGCCCTCCATATGACGTCGATGTTTTTAAACAAGGACACCGACCGTTCCGGAAACTTCTCGCAATCACGCTCGCAAAAATCAAAAAGGCTGCTGTCTAGTTTTCTATTGTGAGAGGCACTTTCGGCCTCTTCTGGAGTTCATACTCCTCCTCCTTCGAGCCCTCCTTCGCCCTGACCTCCCGATGAAGCAACTTAAGGATCTCCACATACTCCCCCTTCCAAATCCGTTCCTTTGTAGCCAACATCAGGTGTTCCCCCAATGGCTTTGTGACCCCCATGTATGGAAGCCTCTTAATCTTTAACTCCTTACCCTCTGGCTTTGCGACGTCCTCTTCCGGCACGCCTACACCCGTCGACCCCGTCCCACCAGAGGACCCGGTCACCACTACCCCCTTTATCCCCATCCCCCAACACCTCCTTGCCTGCTGCGCCTGTGTCCTTGCCCGCCGGCTCCTGGAGCCCCACCTCAGACCCCACCCCCTTATCCGTCACATACTTTCCTTTGCGCAGCCACACATCCCCAAATCCCCCTTCCCCCACCCCACTGCCACCTAATTCGCCGCTGCAGCCACTGTTCCCATACCTGACACCAATGTCTCCACCTGCCGTCCTCCACCATGCCCCTCCAACGCCGCCTCTCTCGGCTCCCAACATGATGTCCGGGCCCTCTGCTCTCGCTGGCCCCGTGACCTCTGTAAAATACTATCAACACCATTATTACTCCCCCTCCGCCCTCACCATCAAGCCACTCTCCTTCCTCTAAGCCATCTTTGTCTTCCACAACCTGCACAGAACCTGCCCCTTATCCCCTTCCTGTCGGCGGCGCCGACTGCCCCCTGCCAGCCACAGGAAACAAAATGCGCGTATTGCTCCTCCAGTGCAGAGACTCCCCAGGCCGCTGGTGCCCCATGGGTGTTGGGGTCGGCGAGCCCGCCGATAGCCTTCTTGAGCCGACCGCGCCGTGATCCCCGCTGTCACCAGGCTCGCCGCGTGAGGCTCTGCCCTCCCTTCGCCTTGGCGCCGCTGGACCGACCCTAACCCTGCCAAGTCAGGAGCCCCTCGACGCTCTTCTTCCTGCAAGAAAAATGGCTGGACTGGTGTGCTGGGTCGCTCACTCCAACGGAACCCCGACTCACCCAGCCTCCACCCCGTCCCCGCGCCCCGGACCTCCACACCGCCCCTTCCTCCCCCCTTCACCCCTCCACCTCCGACTCATCCTCGCTCCACGCCAGACCCCCAAACCCCGCTCCCCGGTCGTCAGACCACGTCCCCATCCCTCCAACCTTCCCCGCCCACCGCCTGCCTCTCCGGCGCTCCTCCCTGCCCCTGCTTCACCCCCACCCCAAAAAACCCGGACCCCCCAGGCCCTCTCTGCTCCCCCGCACCTCCATGACCCCTCCCCCTGACTCAAATGCATTCAAACCCTCCCAGTTACCCCCACTCCCCTCCGGTATAATAACGGTTACCACCCCCCTACCTCATCCTGCTCCACCTGGGACCCCGGCCCTTCCCCCACCCCTCTCCGTGTCTGCCCCCACCACATCCCAAACCCGGTCTCCCAGCACCCCCATCTCCTCCTGACCCCCTAATCCCCCCCTCCCTGACCCCCCTTGCCACCTGCCCTCTTTGGCGCCGCCCCCCAGTCGCTGACTCCTCCTCTTGTATCCCCTTGTTGCCCCGGCCCCCACAGCCCTCAATTCGTCCCCCTGTCCCCCCCCTCTCTCCTTTCCTCATCATCCCCTCCCTCGCTGAGCACCCGCGCTCCTCCTGGTCTCGCGGGGGGACTGTCATCCACCCCCCCCCGTTTGCGCGCCTCCCGCGTTCCCCGATCCCCAACTGCTGGCGCAGTGCTCTGTCTGGTCCGTCCCCTCTTGCCCTTCCCCTTCTTTCCTGCCTCCTGTGCGCTCACACGCACCTTCGCCTTCTCCGCGTCCGCTACACAGCGGGGGAAGCGCTCCTCGCACCTCCCCGCCATTTGCCGCCTGCCACCTCACCAGACCCGCCGGCTCCCGCACCTGAGGCCCCAGGCTGAGGCGCGACCTCCGCCCCAGGCCTCCCCGCCTTTCTCACCGAGACCGCCCCCGAAGCAGCGGGGCGGTCCACACCAACCACCGCGGGCTCCACCAGCAGGCCCCCGAGTGCCCCCGCCACAGAGGCCTCCCACGGTCCCCCGCTCCCTCCTCGCCTACAGCCGCACACCCCAGGGTCACGCTCGGCCCTTCCCCGCGACCAGGGACCCTCAACCAGCGTCCTCGCCATCTTCCGGGGCGGCGAGCAGGCCAGAATGGCCGCCGCCACACCTGCTGAGGCACTCATCACCGGACGCGCCACCCCCTGGGGGCCCACAAGGAGGTCCATCCGCCCTGCCTCACTGTTTAGGCGGATGGCCTCAAAAACTCGGATATCCTCGGCCGCCATAACACAGCACCAAGAGGGAGGTGAAAACATAAATCACGCTAAACGAAGCCCCAGACAAAAACCTATACAGAAGCCCCAGACAAAAACCTATCCTGCAGCCCTCCCAGCCACCAGGTTACCGAAACCTAAAATGGTGGCTGGGCAGGCGCTGAAACACCCTATAAGCCTTTGGCCTTTCTTTCACAATTGGGCTGCTTGGGCTATCCCAAAAGCAGCCCAAAACAGCACAGCATGGCTGCCACCATCTCGCCCCCCTCCCAGTCCCAATCTGCCCGGGGGGCAGACCTCGAGGCTCGGCTGCCCCCCAAAACCCCCTTGCACTTTTGCATCAAAAGATTATCTTTGGTTCACCGCAACCCACGATGTGAAATGCTGCGTTAGATTTGTTGTGGTTGTTAGAAAGAATAAACTGAAATAAAAAGTTTGCAAAGGTTTTGATTTGGAATTTGTGCGCATACCTTTCCTTATTCTGTAGTTGTGAGTTGTTTGCAAATTATGGGCGGACTTGTCTATAGGTTTCTCTGCGTGCACCACGGGACCGAGACGCCCTTGTCCAAATGAATGCCTTTGCGTGTCTGAGATCGAATCACCCCACCTAATTTGTCATTAAAAAGGGGAGAATTTTTTGTTATTATTAGATGTAAATAAACTCACTGTCCGCCGCATCCATCCCTTTTTGGCCTAAGCATACAAACATAGGGGCGGACCATATATCCAAGCTGGTTAAAGTATATCACACAAAAGTCCAAAATAAATTACGGTCAACAGGTGTCCTGGATTTGCAGGGACAGTCCCGGTTTTCACCAGCTGTCCCGACAGGTTTAGGGAAATTGAGCTGATGTCTCAGATTTTATAGAGGGTCGACTGAAGACTTTGGGAGGTGCCTTTTTATGTTTTCCAAAGCAGGGATAGGTTGCAGCTGTTATAAGAAAGCAATGTAATTACCAGACATGTTACTGGCTTTAAAAATTTAATTTTATTTGTATTCTTACTGCCTCTTCTTTAATTCTCTGATGAGGAGCGCGGTCATTCTGGGCATTTGGTTGAAGTAAAATTGGGGTCCTACTATTTTTGTGAAATGTCCCGGTTTAAAATTCTGAGCACCTTAAAATAAATATTTTGAAGAAAAGTAGTAGCTTGAGTCAATCATTGAACCAAAAGCAGAACAACATGCCAAATTAGATTTAAATAGTCTGTATTCATCTACCAAACACATCACTGTTCTCCACAGGTGTAAAAACTAGCCCAAGTGGTGTCTGTGCAGTTGGTGGTGGGGAGCACTGAAAGGCTGCTTCAGACACCGGCTGGTGCTGCCAGCCATAACTAGGCCCAACATCACCCCAATGATGCATGGTAATGAGGGCACATGATGTCACATTGTGCACTATGCCCCCATGCATGTTCATTCAGTGGAATCGCGGATCTGTCCTTTTGTTGTAATAGTGTGTCATGGTGATAGAGGCAGAAGGAAGATTTGGCATGGATTTATTTGTTTATTTTATTTAAGAGTTTTATATAGCGCTGGCAAGATCTGAGGGCATCAGAGCGCTTTACATCAGTCAATGTTTACATCAAGGTAACACGATAAATCATCTCAAGTGAGTCAGACCAAGTCAAATCAGTGGTTGAGTTGAGTACAAGAGAGGACAAACAGTGGGGGTGATCCAGGGAGAGCTGAGCATTGGGATGCTGTCTCTTTGAGTGATAAATGATACGCTAGTTGAGATGCCGGGTGCGGAGGAGATCTTTTAACTGTATCTTGAAGCACAAGAAGGAGGCGTTGGTCCTGATATGTATTGGTATGGAGTTCCATATTTTAGGGACATTGCTTGAGAAGAAGCGATCTAGACTCTTTTGTTTGTGGGCTTTGGGTGGCATCAGGAGCATGGTCTTTGAGCTTCTGACATTTCTTGTCTGTCTTGCCATTTTGAGCTTAGAGGCGAGGTAGGTTGAATTTCCAGGGTGCAGGACTTTGTGGGTAAGAGACAGGCTGATCTGAAGCTGCAGCTAGCTTCAATCAGGAGCCATATTTCAATTATCAATTGAAACTGTATGTCGGTTTAAAAAAACATAAAAGATATACATTACACATCACAGTAAAAACATTTCATATATTAACCTTCCAAAAATGGTACAGCTAGACCAATGCATACTTATTAGGAAACATATTTCCAATACAAGACCTTTCTTAGCCATTAAAAAGGATAAGTATGGTTAAAATTGCAACATTTAAAATTTTAAAAGACTTTGAGGAGTTACATCCAATATCATTGTAGGTTAACAAGACTAAGATATCATTTGTGGCATCCATAAAATAAACGTCATGGTTTACCACTAATAAAAAGATTTTCAAATAGTCATGCTATAAGATATATACACGAAATACAATATACAGAAAGAAGAACACATTTTCTTCAGTACAATACAGGACTAATATGAAATTAATAGTTAATAGTTAACAGTGAGTTCCATATGTACAAAGTAAAGTGCAAATGCTAAAGCTGGTATACTTCAAGTATACTAAACTAAAATTTCAAGCCTTCCTTTTTCTTATTACACTTACATCAAACAGGTACCTACTAACACAGAAAACCACTACTTAAAATGTATCTGTTCTCAGTATTCTTTCTGCCTCATAGCAGGATCTTGTACCCAATGGGTTTGATCCATTTCCATCTATATTTTGGATAAGCTGGGCGGAAGAATAGTAGATGTAATTAATTTTCTTCTGCACCCGTATGGCATAAGGCACAGCACTCAGTACTTTCATCCCATGTTTGCGGGCCCATTTTAATGTATTTGAATTTATCTGTAATACACCGTATCGAAGTTTCAGATACAAAGATTTTGCTAACTGCGGCTGCACTTCATCCAAGAATGGCTCGAAATTCCAAGTTGATTTCATTGAAAGGAATTGTATTGTTAGGGTTCCTGTGGCTGAACAATGGGACAAGCTATCTTGGATATAAGCCCAAAAGGTTAGCTTCAATATCTTTTTTGAGGGCATAGACAGTTCAGTGGGGTCCTCCCAAATATGCTTACGTCCAAATTTATAAAACCAGCCATAGACATGCTTCAACCATGGTAAACCTATGCCATTTTTGAGCCTAAGGATTTCCTCTAACCCTTCTTTGTAATGGACGAGTTCAACTGTGGACCACAGACGCACCCAGAATAATAATGGTCGTAAAATTGCCTGGTAATCTGTACGGTGTATATTTAGGTCCATTACAATGGGTATTAGCAGTGTATGCATTGGAAGGCTTAGTAATTGTCTAAAAAACGTATTTTCACCCACCATTAAAGTGTTATTACTTGAGGGCCCCACATTTCTACCCCATATAAGGATGCCGATTGTGCCCTGTATTTGCATACCTCAAGGGCAGGGGATGCCGCTTTAGACATACTGCTCTCATATTTTTTGACTATTGGTAGAGGGTTTTGGAGTAAAATAGTCTTACTTTTCTCCAATTGCGGTTTCCAAGTCATTTTGGTATCCAAAATAATACCTAAATAGTTAAAATTATGCACATATTCTAGCTTCTGATTTTTGACAGTTAAGTTCTTTTTAAAAGATTTATGTGGAATAACTGCCATATATTTTGTTTTGCTAGAATTTATTTCCAGGCCCTTAGCCTCGTAATATACCCCGAAAGTGTCTATTAAGATTTGTAAGCCTTTAGGGGTTTGGGATATTAAGTTGATGTAGTCTGCAATTAAAGCAGCGGTACTTGCACCCCCCCCCCCTCCCAGCTTGGTAGAATCATGTTTACAGCTCATATTCAGGAATATAATTTATGTATAATGAAAATAGGGTGGGTGCCAGCACACATCCCTGTCTAACGCCCCTGTTTACCTGAATGGGTTCAGCAAATTCGCCCTTCGGGCCCCATCTAACCCTTGCAAAATTGTCCTCATGTAATCTTATTATCTGCAAGAGTATTTCCCCCGGTACCTCTAGTTTTTTTTAGGGATTTCCAGAGGATATTCCTAGGGATGAGGTTGAAAGCAGCCTTTAGGTCAACAAAGGCGATATACAGAGGACCCTTCTTAAATACTATGTTTTTTCAACTTATGCAGAGGAATCTAAAGACCTGGTCAATTGTGCTAGTTTTAGCTCTAAACCTACATGATATTTTGATAAAATGCTATTCTCCTCAAATCAGTCATTAATTTTTTTTTATTTGCTGTGCATATATTTTCTGTAAAACATCTATTAAACTAATTGGTCAATTATGCGAAGGGTCTTGGCGGTTACCTTTAAAATGGTTGTGATCTCAGCCCCTTTCCATGATTCCGGTATGGGGGCACATACAGCAACTGAGTTACATACAAGATTAATATAGGGGCCCCAAACCTCTTTATCATGTTTCCATAAGTATCCTGGTATCTTGTCTGGTCCTGGTGCCTACCCCAGTTTAACTGCATCTATTACTGCCAATGTTTCATCCAAACTAAAATGTAATGGAGCTATAGTTGGGATGATTACATAATCTTGAAGACTGAACTCTATCTCACTCGTAGATATTGAATAAAGGCATGAAAAATGTCTTACCCAAGTTTTTGCATCTAAAAAAAGGTCTTTGCTACATCTTCCCTTTTTACTACCTTAAGATATCAGGCGCCAAAAGCCTGAGTGATCTTTGACTTTAGCTGCATTAATTAGTCCAGTCCAAATATTGTCATCCCCATTTTTCTTAGTTTGGATTAATAATCTCTTATACTTGTTCCCTTTATCCCTTAAAGCTGTTACATTTTTAACTTTGGTCGCCAAAATGAATTCCTTTTTTGCCTCACGGCAATCTTTGTTATACCAGGGGTTATCCAGACTACTCACATGTGTTATCCCCTTTTTACGTTCTTTGGGGATCCTACTTAATATGGGTGTCAGAGCTTCTACCAATACCTGGTGTATACTCATAATTGGAATCTCTGTAGCGAATGAATCTACATACGGGGAAATAGTCACTGCCAAAATATCGTCGATCTGCCTCATGGCCACTTCATTACCCCCTATAGAAGGCCACTTTAGGGCTCTACGGTTGTTACTTAATAATGGCTCAGTAACACTACAATTGGTGTCTCCTACCCTCAAAGTAGCTGTCTGAAAAAGGTAGGCAGCGAGTGTCAGACATAGGGGATAGTGATCGCTCTCAGATCTGTCACAGAGACGTTTTAATGCATGGGCAAAGTGGGCTCTGGCCCAGGGCCTCAGCCTTTCAGGGGGCCCCTGATAGAGAAAGGTCTGTTCTACAGATGGTCTTCCCTTGATGACCTTAAATAATTCTTAAACAGATTGCTTTAAAACTAATGTACTTTATTTTATTTTTAATGTGGATGATGTGAGAGAGTCTATTACATACGTTTTGCACAGAAATGTTGTGTTCATGTTTCATGCAGTAGCCATAAAAAAGTTTTGTTTAAATCAAAATGGCACCTCACATATGAGAAACGGGGAGGCGGTCAAAGAGATTATTTGCAGTAATATTAAGTTGCTGCTGTGTTACAATATTGAAAACAGACACCACTACCCCTGAATATTAAATGTGAACACATTTAGATTTTGGATGATTGTGCCTGTGCACTGTCAGTGTCAAAAGGGCATGGTATAGCTTTGATTGGATCTTAAGTTCAAAGCTATTCTGAACAGTGGACCCCAAAATACGTGTTGCCCAGGGTCCCCAAACTCCTTAAAATGTCCCTGACCGAAAATCTGCACCACTGGGCATCCGCCGTCCACGGCCCGAGCTCGAGTGGGCAAACACCACAAGGAGGTCTTACCGATGATCCTGAACTGAGATCCGGCGACCCCTGCCCTGCCTCAAGCTTCCAGCCGACGCCTACAACCTAAATCTGGAAGGTCCTCCTAACTGCGACCAGGAGCTGGTAACAAGATTCAACACTAATAGGCACACCTGCACCCGCTGCCCCAAAACCTTGGTTGGTCCAACCGATGGTGCCTAACCAACCCCCAAGATCCCAATTTACCTCTCGAAGGGGTGGTCACACCCAGAAGACCTTCGGCCCCAAGCCTGCAGTGCCTTTGCAGACCGGAGGATCCCCATTGCAAACAACAGGACACCCAACTTCGAAACAGCAGCCTGCACCCAGCCGCCCTAGAGCCGCTGAGGGTGCACCTTTGGTGCTACTTTGTTGCCCCAATTGCCCTGAGTTAAAGTCCAGGAGCTTTTCTCCCACAACCAAGTGTCCTGCTCGTCAGCAACCCCCATATCAGAGGTACCCTATGCCCCTTTGGAAAACAGTGGGCCTCAGCACTCTGCACCCGGCCGCCCTAGTGCAGCTGAGGGTGTAACAAGAGTGCATTCCTGACCCTGGGGGACCCATGAGTCCACCCCTAGAACCTCAACTCCCACTACCGAATACTTACCCTAAAACAGATAACACTATTTTCCTTCAAAGGCTAACATTGACTGTTTTTCTTGGAAAAGTGTGGAGTTGGAAAACGAAAGAAATTCATTTAAATTGCACTTACAAAACGATTTTACTTATCTGTTTAGAGGAAATGTTCCAATGTTGTATGCAGGTATACTACACTATGTAAGAAAAGTAATCTCAAAAGTAACTTACCTATTATTTTACTGAAAATCATATACATAGTATATGTACTATATTTACAAAGCATTGCATTTCTCAGAAATAATACCGTAAGTCAAAACAAAGTGCATTTACAATTACAATCCCAACTGCATCACAACTGTATTTTACTGAAAAGTATTCATCACTTACCTGTGCCAGGCTTGTTTGGCGCTAGAAAATAAAATAACTATATAAAAATGTTATACAAAAACAATTGGTCTGAAGTTCTGTCTTTGAGTGTGTGAATTCATTTGCTGACTGAGTGTGTACAACAGATGCTTAACACTGTCCTCTGATAAAACCTTACTGTTTGACCACCCTACCACAAATAGAGATTGGGGTGCTATCTACTTTACCTCTGCCTACCTTTTGGGTTCCACTAGACTCTGTGCACACTATACCTCACTTTGGTATTGTATATATAGAGACAGCTTCCTACACCAACCTTGAAAGTGGAGGTTTTAACACCCTTCTTGGAATCGTACCCTTGTTTCTGCTTAGATTGAGTGTAAGACATGTCCTCTTTGACAATAGACATTCGTTTAGAATCATCTGACTCAGACCTGATCCACTTAGACATCCATCCAGGTCTGAAAAAAATATTGGCCTTCCTGCTTCTCATGAACTCAAAAGGTGACATCTTTGTAGAAGAATGGGGTGTAGTCCTTTAAAACCAGATCATACTATTTAAAGCACCCTTCACTTCATGATTACCTGCTTTAGCCCACGTCACACATTCCCCTACCACACGGTTCATCCTCTCAACAAGGCCCTTGGTTTGAGAATGATACAAGGAACTTTTCATATGCCTTACACCTGAGACACACAGAAAAGACTAGAACTCAGTACTGACAAATTGTCTGCCATTGTCTGAAACCAAAACGTCTGGAAATCCTTCGTTTGACCAAACATCACTAAAAAAGTCAATACTTTTAGTATTGGGTTCTCCGACTAATTTAATCTCCGGCCATTTGTAAGCATAGTCCATAAGGACCAAAACATACTTGTACCCTCCTGTGAGCATCTTATACGTTCCCATGAAATCCACACCAAGCTTTACCCAAGGACATTATGGACATGTGGACAATGTGGACACTCGGTTGTGGACAGAACAAGGATCTTGGTGCAATGGGAAAAGTACCACAGGCGGCTGCATCTCACCTGCATCTCTCCTTGCTGTAGCACCAATCCTACACACTACTGTTCTACCCATAAGAGGGGACCTCATTGGTCTGCACACATGGCGGGTCTTCAGGATGCAATGAAAGCCTATCCTACCCCACAACAACCTCTTCTCTGCAAGACCCACGGGTGCACCTCAAACACCCTCATTAACCT
This sequence comes from Lissotriton helveticus, assembly GCF_964261635.1. Classification (NCBI taxonomy): domain Eukaryota; kingdom Metazoa; phylum Chordata; class Amphibia; order Caudata; family Salamandridae; genus Lissotriton; species Lissotriton helveticus. Next base: position 1,163,049,410 of record NC_136065.1, read on the forward strand.
GACATAATTAAGATCAGCAAACTTTTGATTAAAACCTAGATTGTGTCTGCCCTGTTTCGGCTGGAAATAGTACTCAAATGTATATTACAGTCGACAAAGTGAGGAGCATGACTCCTAGCAAGTGGCACCTCCAAGCAAATAAGCCCAGCCAGCCTAAGAGATGTATGTACATGAACCGTTGCGTTTGCGGATGGTGGGTGAATCCTCATGGTCCCTCACATCTCCCACTTTTGTATAATATAAAGTACGGTACTTCTAATATATGAGTACATCTTAGACCTCCGCACAGGTAGAATCAAATCTTCTGTACTAATGTACATTTTTTATGGATTAGTTTCAAAAGAGAGAGTTTCCCAGAGTACCAGAAAGGACTGGGTGAGAAGCAAACAAAAAAGAGAGAATTCCTTTCTGTGTAACTAGCTTTTAGTTTGTGACCCAAAGGTCTACACACTAATGTGACCTTTTTAGTGTTATAACGTGACACGGATAATTATATCTGCACAAAACTAAGGTATCTTTTTGTCTCACAAAGTTTATTTTAATTATGTTAAAAACATGTGAATTCATTTCTTACATAGCATTTTCTAAAAACATTACATCAATCAGTTTATCCAATGCATACAGTTTAAATAATTCTACTACAATTAAAAACAATCAATGCAAAGTACTATTCACATATGAAGAAATTTTAACAAAACATTATAACATTAAAACAGAAGAAAGTCCTTTGTCGACGCGTTTCGGTGCCTTAAACAGTTCTAACACCTTCTTCAGGACAGACTTTTACTTAAAAAACAAATTTCTTCAATTTGCTAATGTATTCTTGTGGATCTTTATATCTTATGGGATTCCACACACTAGAGAACGGATGTCTCTAGATCCTCTGTGTAACATATGTTTCTTTTTTATTCAGATTCTTTTGGACTGGGAGAATAATATAATTTATGTCTTTTTTCCGTCCCGGCTTTTGGTACTTGGTCCCCCCTCACACTCCACCCAGCAGACACTGGCCTGCTGAAGAATGTCATGGGATCCCAGAAGTAAGATCAAGATTACTCAACCTAAAATTTTGCTCCTGGAATATAAATGGTCTCGGTGCAAAAACCTTTGACAAAGGCCTATTGACGTACCTCCAACAATTCAATATAATTCTCCTACATGAAACATGGTTGGAAGATCCTTTTCATTTACAAGGGTTCAAATCATACCACCTCCCGGGAACAAGAAGCTCAAAATTTGGGCATGTGAAAGGCGGTCTCACAACCTATGCTTCAATCAAAACTATAACGTCCGTGAAGGAGCTAATATGTAAAAACACCCCAACAAATGGAATAAAAGCAATACAGATAGAAATATCCAGCCCTAGAAACAAGGAACAGTTAATACTCGTTAATACCTACATACACCCCCACAATAAAAAAATAGGCGCTAAAGTTTTGGTAGCCAAACTAACCAAGCTTGTCCCCGAAGAAAAATCTCCAAACTACATTGTTTCAGGGGACTTCAATATGTGCCTCACAGGGGGTGTTGATTCAGACTGTCCGGCAGCAGATCGACACGCTGCATGGGGGATCCCATGCCAGGACAACTGCAGGTCGGGCAAGCTATCTAAAATCTCGAGGGACCTTCTGGATGAGCTGGAGAACCTGTCTCTGGTAGCATTAAATGGCCGATTTACGGGAGATCGCCCACAAGCTGCTACTTTTCACACTGCCCTCACAAACACTGCAATAGACTACACTTTTACTTCTCTCTCGCTCTTTAGCCTAATAAAAGGGTTTATGATTTGAACGCCGGATTACAATGACCATCAACCTCAAGAGTTTATACTTGACGCCCATAGAACAGCAATTACTCACCCATTTGAGAATCTACACTCAATGGTCACATTAAACCACCAACAAATCAAATGTAACAGGCGTGATCCAGAAAAACTTCTGACCCTATCGAAAAAAAGATGGGAGGAAAGTAAACAGTTGAGTGAGAACAGTTTAACGGCCTGGCAGAATTTAATTGAAAGCTTCGACCCAACTAAGGGGCCGATTATGATAGCGGTTTTTCCGCATCCCCCGGGCCGGCGGAAGTGTCTGCCGGCCCGGAGGATGCGGAAAAAACACTGTGGAGCCAGATTAGGATGGCTGGGGGGTCAGGAAGACCGTCCGCAGCTTTTCCGCCGCGTTCGCCTTCCGACCACGGCGGAAAAGCTCTAACATGTCTGGCGTTGTCTATCAGACACCGCCAGGCATATTAGGATGTCTGGAGTACTATGCCTTTCCACGGCTGCATTTCCGCCGTGGAAAGGCATACAGACTATTGTTTGGGGGCCCGTTGCGGGCCCCCAGGGTTGAAGGGGGTGGGGGGTGCACATGGCCTTTGTGTGCACAAAGCGGCAGGCACCGCGCGTGCCTGCCGTTTTGTGCATGCAAATGCACTGATTACATTTTTAACATTGCGGCGGGTGCTGCTTCAAGCAGCACCCGCCGCAATGTTAACAATAAAGGATGTGACCGCCAGGGTGGCGGTCACATCCTAAATTGCCTCTGCGAACGGTCCCTCCTACTCTGGGGTGGCGGACGGACGCAGGTCCGTCCGCCATCATAATCGGCCCCTAAGTACAAAAATGTGCCATCCAAAGGAAAAGCAAAGCCAAAGAAAGACTGGGAGGCACCATGAAAGTTGTCAAGCGGCCAAAGAATTTATTTTTCAAGACACCAGAATGCCGAACTAAGGAAAAACAAGACTAATACAAAGCACTGCCTAGTCTCCGTCTACTTGGCCCAGTTGATTAAATCCAGTTTGAATTAAGGAGGCTCAAGGCACGCAGAAATACAATCATATGGCTTGCTAAAAAAGAAAGTGATATATGGGCAAAACATATAAATGATGCAAAAAACAACAACAGCGCCAGGTTTTGGCAAACTGTCAGGAGCTTAGAGAACCCATCAGCTCCGGGAATAAATTCGCACATAACGGAGGACACCTGGGCAAAGTACCTTCAGCGCCATTTTAATTCGGAAGTTGGGGACAGCATACAACGTACATTGGTGTATCAATGCGACCAGCAGCTTCCCAGACCCCAAGGATCGGAACTCGCCCCCTTCTTTTCAAACAAACAGCTCGCGGATAGAATCTCGAAAAGCCGGAAAGACGGAGGCCCTGGGCCCAATGGCCTACCACCAATCATATAAAAAGCAGGATCCGAATTACTGGGCCGAAGCGCTATTACCCTTCTACAACAATATCATGAAACTCGCAAGAATTCCTGATTCCTGGAAGGGGTCAATTATTTCACCGATCCATAAAAATGGAAGTATGACTGAGCCCAAAAACTACAGGCTCATTGCATTAATAGACATTGAAGCCAAACTCTATGCAGGTCTCTTATTGAATGAACTTATGGACTGGGCACAGGAAAAAGCCCTAATTCCCATCAACCCAACCAGCTTTCAGAAAACATGGGGACCTCAACAAATATGCTTGCTCTTTCTCTCTTGGTAGACGCTACTAAAAATATCAACAAGTCACTCTTTGTCTGCTTTATTGATTATAAAGCCGCTTTGATAACGTTGACAGGGGCATACTTTGGATGAAACTTTCAAGGTGTGGAATAGCTACAAACCTCCTGAACCAGCTAATTTTGCTTCACTCTGAAACATGGGTACAAATCAAAGTGGGAGCAGGAGACAGCCTGTCAAGGAGAATACCAACTACCAAAGGGCTGAAGCAGGGCTGCGTCCTGGCCCCAACCTTGTTCAACCTCTTTGTGTCAGACCTCACCAACGAGCTGGACAAATGCAATCATCATGCCCCGAAACTGGGGGGGCTTAACCCTTTCGAACCTCCTATATGCAGATTACCTGTTACTCATCAGCCGCACTCCAGTCGGCTTGCAGCATTTAATAAACATCACAGGTAACTTTGCTGAGAAGAATGGGCTGAGTATAAACCTTGAAAAATCCAAAGTTATGGTATTAAACCAACGGAACAACAAACGCCATCCTAGATGGACGATGGGGGTCAGGTTGCTGGAGATAGCTGAGGAATACAAGTACTTGGGAGTAATATTTGATAGGAATGGCTCGTTCATCAAACAGAAAGTAACCATCAAAGGTAGAGGGACCGCATTGGCAGTTGCATTAAAAAATATCAAGCAAAAAACAACTGGCCCTAGTCTTCTTCCACTACTAGAAGGGCTCCGAGCTAGACTCTTACCTTCGATCACTTACGGTAGTGAACCAATGAGAGGGAGAGACGAGGTCACCTTGGACAATGTGGTCGCCAAGGCAATAAGAATAATATTTAATCTCGCGCAGTTCACTTCGCCAGCTCAGATAAGGCTAGAGTTTGGGCTTTAAAAGCTGCAAATTTAACGGAAGGGCGCCTATGCCAAATGCTGGTTCAAAATAAAGAGAGCCGCCCCAGGCACATTGAATTCATACTTGTGGAAAGAAAATCACAAGGAAAAATGACAACCCAGCCATGAGTTACCTTCAATTAGCAATTAGGCTGCTCGCTCTACAGGATCTATGGGAAACTAGTACATCTCTAAAATGTTTCAAGACCCTGATAAATAAATCAGTAAAGACTGTATCCCTCACAGAAGACAAAGCTGCCCTTAGCAGGAGGGCCCATGGCTGGTTTGTAATTCAGACCTACGCGACGGCAAAGCCTCAACCTTATCTAGGAATCTCAAAAGAAAGATTCTTGCTTCTGAGGTTGGGAATTCTACCCGCAAAGTGTCATCTTCCACCATGGAAACGGACAGACACTTCAAACCATTGTAGATTATGTGGAGACATCAACAAGGATGTATTACATCTACTATGCATCTGCAACCGCTTGGGAGCGGAACGAAGACAGCTATTAAAGCCGCACCTGATTGCAAGCCAGTTAGGATCATGCAGGGAGGCGGTAAAGGCTTGCTTCGAGGGCAGCAACGTCCGGTTGGCCTGTAGCCTTGTCCGGTTAATGAGTGCAGCAAAAGCAAAGTTAAGCTTGGAAGTTCTTTAACAAAATGGTCATCAGTTCTGGTCCACTGGCCTCTGAGGAATGTATAACAACACTGTTTATAAGAGACTCCCCCGGTAATTCTGTCTATCATCAACGCTCCCACGCACTCTCCTGCGGCCGCCTTTCGCTGGTGGCCAGCATAGGGACATACCTTTTAATTATATAAATTTTTATTATTTTATTGTGTCATCCCAGGCTCAACAACATGGGCCAGGGAACAAGATGATTACATATATGGGAATAATTTGGCAAGGGGTGAAACAAACCACGAGAGCAAATGATATGATGAACTACAGACTGCTCCCATTAATAACAAATTCTCTGTCGCCCGCGACAGACCTAAAACACTATTAAGATCAAAAATCCCTAACACTAAATTCAAAGGAACTGGGATTACAAAGGAGCCCCCGGTAATTAGCATTCCGACAAATGCTGTGTTTTGTGCCATCTTATCCTCCTTACTGGCTGCATTGCACTCCAGTTTTTTATTTCCTTGCAACTCTATGGAAGTACTGTAATTTTTAAAAAAGCACGTAACTAATTCTAGTATTACCAATGATGTTGCTTTGTTTTTTTTTAAACCTATGTTTTATTTGTTTGCAAAGGTTTTAATTTATCATGCAATAAAGTGAATAGCTCAATCTTTCAGTAATGCGAGACCTATTTCATTCCAAATGCTTGTTCTACATTAGGTTTCCTGTATTACTGTCAAATGTGTCGATAGCCATGCTCCTAAGCATATGGTCTCTTCAAATACCCTCTATATTTAATCTTGTCTTCTTGGCTCTACTTCTCTTATATGATATAACTGAATAATCATCTTTCACCTGTGGGCCCTATTCATGGCCTCTCTGTAACAAAGGCCATTCATGAGTTAAATTAAAATATGATTATTGTGATCAATAAAATAAATATGTAATTAAATATGAATCAGCTGGGGTGTGCTATGTGTGCACCTAACACGCAGTCCCTATATCATTCCCTCCATTAGGCACCATCCCATTCTCCCTTCCCCTCCTTGGGATCAGTTGAATGGTCCTGTACCAGTCCATCCTCTTCTTCGGTGGAGAAGTTGACTGGGAGAACCTTGTGAATGTGTGCTGGGTCATTGACTGGCTAATGCTGTAATGTGCATGAACACTCATGTGACAGCCGTGCTCTTGCACCATGACGCGGATCCCATAATGACCAGTGCTGTGCGGACACTGCATCAGAAATTCCATAACGTTAATCGACAATACTGTAGGGTTTGAACATTCTACGATGCAGAATATTGCACTGCGAGGCATTTTCCTCTCAGCACTGGAGAATTATAGCTGATGTCCACCTTTCTGCCCTGAATTTGTCAGACTTTTCCCAAGTACAGAACTGTTTTCCATGGACAAGTGTTATATTCCCTTCTTTACTTTTAATATTCATTTTCTCCTTCTTGCTTATAATATGTATTTACTCTGTATTGCATCTTTCCATTGTGTCTGTTGCCTAGCACTGTGGAATGTTACTCTCATGTAAGCTTCAGTAGAGAAGTTACTCCCTGGATGCTGTTGAAGAGAGACGCTCTCTGAGGATCTTAGGTGCTGACCTCCACAAGGAATAAATGTAACTTATAACTATACTTTTGGACTCCAGTAAGTTATTCCAGGACACAACATAAATTGGCGATGAGGATGGGATCAACAAAATCAGTTAAGAAACTAAATGCACATTTTTACTGTGCAAGGTTGATTATTTAGGCCATCCTAAACAAGATTTGTTAAAAGCTATCCGTGATTGCGCTCAACCATCTGACAAGGATCAATTAAGATCTTTTTTGGGCCTAATTGAATATTATTCACGTTTCGTTCAGAATTTTGCATTTATTAGTGAACCTTTGAGAAAACGAATCAAAAGTAATGTGAAATTATGTTGGGGAGATGAACAACAAGACTCTTTCATTAGTTTGAAGGATCTAATTATAAATGCACCTGCTCTTATACCATTTGATGATAGTTGTTTGATGTCTTATATTACAGTTGATGCAAGCAATTTAGGTCTCGGTGCCATTCTCAGTGAAATGCTTAATGGTGTTGTAAATACAGTTGCATTTGCTTCTCGTAGACTTTCTTATCAGAGAAAAATGATAGCACCATTGAAAAAGAAGCACTTGCCTGTGTTTGGGGTGTCAAACATTTTGCCACATATTTGTGGGGAAAGGAGTATGTTTTAATTTCTGATCACAAACCATTGGTTTTTATTTAGATTACAATTTCTCCATGAGACATATTCCAGGAGGAATATGATTTTATGGCATGACAAGGAGGTCAATATTATGCAATTCTCATTTATTGCGTAGCTCACAGCAGCAACAATGAAGAGATCTAGAACTTCAAGAAAACAATCCAACAGGGTATATAGTCCATGTGCACGCAGTGATCTCCCTTCTTTGTTGCTGCTGCTCACAAGTTAAGTACTTATACTTTATTTGTGCTTGATCTATGCTTGTTTGAACATGTTTATTGATTGATGTGGGTGATTACTGACTGGGTGAATGTACCCCTTTCCCCCTCCCCGCCCTCTAAGCAGCACTGAATCTGTCTAATTCATTTTGATTTTATGTTCTGCTTATGCCTTAGTTCATGTTGTACCTCATAATGCAGGCGCCCCCCCCCTACTCTGCTGGGACTCGCGATCATTATGTCCAAACTTTTTCCTAATTATTTTTAATTCCCCGGCCTTGCACTCGCGCTATCTGGCTATCGAGACGGAGATCTTCCCTCTCTGCCTCGTAATATTTCTCTTTCAGCTTCGTAATATTTCTCCCCCTTAGGTAGTCGGACGGAGGCATTCTCACCCCGTCCGACCCTTTTTCATAGCTTTCCTTGGCTCATTCAGGCCAAGGAAGGCTCGTCTTTCAAATGCCGATCCTGTGCTGACCGACGCGCTACTGTTTTTCGCTTCTATGGTGACCCTGCGGCCTCACCCAAAGCTCGAGGAGGCCGCGCAGGGTTAACAGGGAGATGGGAGGCGACGGAGATCTCTGTTAGAGGTCCCGGAGACTCCGTCAGAAGTACCTTTTCAAAAACAAAACATTTATAGAATTTAAACAAGCCTGACTTACGGGATTTCTTCTAACCCTTCACTCCCCTTACTGATCACTGTCCGGACTGCATTACAAAAAAAAGAGAGAAGAAGGGCAGAACAGGTTATAGTCCATAAAAATAGAGAAAGGGCTTACGTAATAATCCCTTAATACACCAATTAAAGGAAAGATTCTTAGCAAACAGTTACATCCATTTTATTTCACACAGGGCTATCAGATCCTCACTGATACAAATGGAGAAAGGACTTACATACCTCAATATATATTAAAGGAAAGCTCCTTGGCAGACTTACCTGACTCTTTTACCATAACTACTCAGAATCCATTTTGTTGCTCAACATTCCTACCTTTGACAGTTATTATCTCACTACTCAGTCCACTCTTCCTGACCTCAATTTATTATGTCTTCTGATCCTTCTACCTCCAGAATGGAAGATAAATTAGAAGGGCTTATTAATAAGGCCCTAGACAAGGTAATGGGGTCTCTGGACAACACCACTAACAAACAATTTGAAAGCCTTTCCAAGTCAGGCTGGCCACCCATGAGACCTCCAGAGGAACCTACCAAGGCTACGACGAGCCAAAGGAAAAGACAGATCATTGTAAACCCCTCTAAGGATGCTAAGAAGCCCAGGAGCTCCAACCTTATATCTTTGAACTCACAGTCTGGCAGTGACAATGACGGTGCCTCGGGCACACTGGAAGGGCAGCTCAGAGGCCCGAACCTTCCTATCCCCATCGATAGTGACAATGGGATCGAGGATGAGATTGACCTCTCTTACTCCTCGGACTTTAATTCTGATGAAGAGAAAGGGGAAATCAGAGATATTTCAGGTGAGGCATTAGGGGCCTCAGGGTCTAAAATGGGAATGCATGACCCTTTTGGGGGAACATATTTTTGACCCGCTCCTCATTAAACACCTCCTCTCCCCGGAATAGGACCCGTCTCATCACATTGGAGAATACCTCTCTTTTTGGCTCCGCAAAGAGATACCCAAGGAGGGCAGATCTCGTCTCAGATCCAAATGTCCCTGCCCCTCCCTACCCGACAAAATAGCTATGAACCCTGAGCTGGACAGCAAGGTAGTGGCATTTATTGCCAAGACCGGGAAGGACCCGAGAAGGGGACTCGACAAGGGCCTTAAGTCCTGCCAAGACAGGCTGTTGGATATCACGGGCCTGCTGACCAAAATGTTTGAGTTAGCAGAAGGAGCATACGTTAGTAATACTCCCATTGACCCAAAGGAACTGCGCCAGTGGGCACAAAGGGCAATCTGCCTTCTAGGCAATGCAAACACTGAGCTTTCTAACAAAAGGCGAAAGAGTGTGCTTTTAAAGATCGACCCCAGACTAGCCGAACTTGCTACTAAAGAAGGGGGAGCATCCTCACAGGGTCTTCTCTTTGGAGAGGAATTCATCAGAGAAATGACCGAATATGTAGGAGTTTTTAACTCCATTCAAAAATCACAGAAAGATATTAAGAAGGTGTTTAACAATAGAGTTTTTTCACGGGCCGGGAGGATGTGGGGTTGATTCCCCGACCGTGGACATTTTTCATCAAGACCCTTTGTGGGACAAGGGGGGAGATCCTCCCAATCAGGATTTGGTTCTCAGTCGTCCTTCTTTCCACAAAGACAAAGATTCTGCGGAAGGGGATTCAGAGATGAAAGGAAAGCGAGAGTCTTTTCAGCAGGTAAGAGCATCCAAAGACCTTTCAGATACCCCTATAAAGGTGGGAGGGAGATTAACCCTTTTCTCTGGGAACTGGAACATGGTGAGTCAGGCCCCCTGGGTACTAGACACTGTCAAAGGTTACAAAATAGAATTCACAGACTTGCCTGTTCAGCAGAAACTCCCACAGGAAATTCCCTTCTCGGAAAAGGATTCCGCATTGGTGTCCCAAGAGGTAAGAGACCTATGTGCCAAATGTGCAATCCGGGAGGGAGAAGAGATTGGCTTTCTCAGAAATGTCTTTGTGGTAGAAAAGAAGGACAAGAAAATGAGGCCTGTTATAAATCTAAAAGACTTAAACCAGTGGGTGGTTTACCGCCATTTCAAAATGGAGGGAATCCACCTACTCAGAGATATTTTGAGGAAAGGGGGACTGGCTTACTCAACTAGATCTCAAAGATGCTTACTTGACCATTCCCATCTGGCCCCTGCATCAAAAATTTCTCCAATTCTTTTGGGAAGACAAACTATGGCAGTTTTGCAGCCTCCCCTTCAAGCTTTCATCGGCCCCTTGGTGCTTCACCAAGGTCCTTCGCCCAATAACAGGGTGGCTGCGGAACAAGAGAGTGAGATTAATCCTCTATGTCAACGACATCCTAATAATGGCCCAGTCCAGGGAGGTTGCTTCTCAGCACACAACCCTTGCTATAAATCTCCTGGAACACCTAGGTTTTGTGTTAAACACAAAAAATCCGCTACAACTCCAGCCCAGATCACTCAGTTCTTGGGTTTTTCAGTAGATACCCTCCAAGCAGAATTGAAACTACCAGGGGACAAAGTCAGAACACTCAGGAAGGAGTTAAGGAAAATTCTAAAGATTCACAGTTTTCTTTTAAGGACCTTAGCGAGGATACTGGGACTACTGTCCTCAACTATCCAAGCGATATATCCGGGTCCCCTATACTATCGGGCTCTGCAGAGGCTCAAAGCCAAGGCCCTCAAGATGAATCCATCCTACTCTCAGATGGTTTGCCTAGACACAGACTCCAGGAAGGAAATACTATGGTGGTTGAGGAATGTAGAGGCCTGGAACAGGAGAACAATCCTCGGGGAAGAACCAGATTTAGTCATACACTCAGATGCGAACCTTGAAGGTTGGGGTGCCACGTGTGGCGATTCTTCAACGGGGGGACCTCGGACCCCCCAGGAGAAGTATCTACATATCAACTGCCTACAACTACTGGCAGGACCCTTTGCAATCCAGAGCTTTATCAAGGATTTGATGAAATGTTCGGTCATGCTTCGCTTGGAGAATGTATCCGCCTTGAGATACGTGAACAAAATGGGGGGCCCTCATTCCAAAGGTCTTTCGGACCTAGCCAAGAATTTCTGGGCGTACTGCCTCAACAAAGGCATCTCAGTCATTGCCGAATATATTCCGGTTTTAAACAATGGGTTGGCAGACGGCTTTTCCAGGAATTTCATAGATTTGAGCAACTGGAAGCTGGACAGGGAGGTTTTTCTTGCGATCCAATCTCTGTGGGGTCCCTTTGGAATAGACCTCTTTGCGTACCGTCTCAATACTCAACTGCCCAAGTTTTTCAGCTGGAGGCCGGACCCTCTGGCCTTGGGGATAGACGCCTTCTTTCAGAACTAGCTTGGTCTGAAACCTTATGCATTCCCACCTTTTGCCATGCTTCCAAGCCTCCTTGTTCAGGTTCGTAGGAACAAAGAATCTATAGTGGTGATAACTTCCATGTGGAGATCGCAGGCATGGTTCCCCATCCCCCTAGAGATGAGCGTGGATTTCCCAATTCTCATTCCTACCTTCGAGGAAATAGTAACAGGCCCTCAGGGAGAGCGTCACCCCCTTGTTTTTCAGGGCATCCTGTCATTGGTGGCATGGAGGATTTCAGGAGACAGTGGCACCTCCTGGGACTTTCGGAGGGCGCTTTCAGACTCATGTCAGAATCATGGGCACCTGGTACAAGAAAAGCCTATTGATTGGCTAGGCGTAAATGGGTTTGCTGGTGCCTTCAACGGAATTACGATCCCATTTCAGCTGATGTAGTTCAGGTCCTCAATTTTTTGACTGAAATCTTTTCTTCAGGCCTAGCTTACTGAACTGTTAATGTATATAGATCAGTTTTTGCAGCAGGACACTGCTTGATAGATGGTACCTCAGTAGGCCAAAACCTGTGGACCAAAAAGCTTATGAGGAGTATGCGTGTTTTGAATCATCCTCTTCCAAAATACTCTGCTCTACGGGATGTAAGAGATGTCCTCACAGTGATTACCAGTTGGGGCGAGAACTCTACTCTCTCTCGGAAGAAACTGTCCTATAAACTGACCGTTTTACTGTGCCTTGTCTCCTTCAGACGTGCTTCAGATGTTAAAGCCTTGGATATCTCTAGTAGAGCTTATGAACCTGAGGCAGTTTGTTTTTTCATTAAAAGACTAACTAAAACCAAGTCAACCTCTGTATTCTACTCTTTTCCCCTCAGAATGAAAATTTGCGTGCGGTGAAGAGCTTGTTGGAGTACGAAAGGAGAACTTTGGGCTTAAGAGGGTCTGTAGATCAATTAATTATATCCCACAAGATTCCCCTTAGAGCCGTCTCCTCTCCCACCTTAGCTAGATGGGTTAAGGATGTCATGAAAGAAGCTGGGATTGATGTTTCAGTTTTTGTGCTCATTCCCTTAGAGGGGCCTTGGCTTCCAAAGCCTTTTTTCTAGATGGGGGCCGCAAGGATATCCTTAGCGCTGCAGATTGGTTGAATTAATCTATTTTCAAAAGATGTTACCTTAAACCTGTATCAAATGTTATTGATAATGTTTTGACCACACTTTGAACTTGCATAATATTGGCCTCCGTGTCATGCCATAAAATTTAGATTTTTAACAGCCCGCTGGACAGAAGATCTGGATTTTATTAAAGACACAGAGGTTAAGATTATCCCACCTCTTTTGATCCCACCCTGGGATTGTGATTTATCCTTTTTGTTAGACCTGGCATCATTGGTGTGAGTCTCCCTTCCATTTTTGACGGATTGCCTCCTCTGTTTTGATATGTTTTTGCTGGCTTTATGCTTTGGGCACTATGCCTCTGCTAATCAGTGCCACAGTGCAAGTGCTCCCTATGTTAAATGAATGTACTGATTGGTTATTTCATGATTGGGTTATTTGAGTTATCTGTCAGACCCTAGTACAGAGCACCATGTGTGCCCAGGGCTTGTTAATCAAATGCTGCTGTTGGGCTTTCAGCACTGGTTGTGCCACCCACAGAAGCAGCGTGTAAAGTGTGTCTCAGACCTGCCATTGCAAGGCCTATGTGCAGTCTAGCACTGCCATCTCGACTTGGCCAAGTGCACCCACTTGCCAGTCCCTAAACCTTCCCTTTGCTTCATATTAGATACCCCAATGGTAGGCCCAAGGGCAGGGTGCATTCTAAGTATAAGGTAGGACATGCTCTGATGTGTGTAGCATGTTCTAATAGTGAATTACAGCCATTTTCGTTTTTCAATATTGAAGGCTACCTGTTCTCCATTGGCCAGAATGGGCAGTTAGATTATTACATTCTTATAATCCTAACTGACTCAGGGAACATGGTAGAAATTCGGATTTAATATGCCTGAACTCAGAATAATAAAATACATATTTTAGTAAAGTTGGTTTTAATATTCTGTGTTTGAAAATACCACTTTTAGAAAGTAGGTATTTTGTTGTCTAACTGTCCAGGCCTGCCTCTGCTAGGTTGTGTATTCCTTGTCTGGGGTTGTGAGTGACAGGGCTGGAGGATTCCAGGAGACAGGCTGGGGCAGCCTGGTGGTGAATAGAGAGATCTGCATCTAGATGGGAGGGAGGGGATGTACGTTGTTACAACGCAGGTTGTAACAACGCATACCTTTACCACGCGGCCGCTACAATGCAAGTCGTTACCATGACTTGCGTTGGAGGGCGCGGATTTAGGATTTTTATAATTTTATATTCCAACACCAGTCCCCGTGGATACTAGGGAAGGTGTTGGAATATAAATTTATAAAATTCCTTATCCCACAGCGCCCTCCAGCGCAAGTCGTGGTAACGACTTGCGGTGTAACGGCCGCGTGGTAAAGGTACCGCGTAGTAAAAAACTTCGTGGTAAACGTTGTTTACCGGAGGGAGGAGTTGCACCTGGGACCTGAATAGGGCTGGGCCTTCCCTCTACAATGCTGACTCCACCTCCTGTGGCGTGTCTGATGTTGCTGCCCTGCACTGTCAAAGGAGAGGAGGAATCATGTCAACAGAGTGCTCCAGAGCTGTATCTTCCCTCCCCTGTGCTGGCTCCACCTCCTGCGGGGCGTCTGATGTCTCTGCCCTGCACAGTGAATGGAAGAAGAGAGTCATGTAAACAAAGTGCTCAGGAACTGGTTTGGACTAGGCAGAGGCCTCTCTGATCCCAAGAAATTAGATCACTTCTGGACAAGAAACCTTTTTCCAAGGAGAAGAACCAAGGAAGCTGCAGGAGTTTTACTGCCCCTCTGCCAGTATGCTGTTTTCTGGGTTGGCCTGCAGTGGTTGCTTCATTGCCAAGGAAAGGAGAAGGAACTTTTAAAGGACTTTCATCATTTACAGAATATTCTCCAAGGGCTTGAACTGTGCTTACCTCCTGCTGAAGTCTCAGGGACAAAAGACTTCACCTCCAGCTCCTCTCTGAATTTCCTTGCTGGGAATTCTCAAATCCCGACATTTGCATGACGCTGGGAGCTGGAAGCGCGACGCACCGAGAGGAAGCGTGTCGCCGCCGCAGTCATGATCGTCGCATCGCCGGAGAAGCGAGCCTTCGCCGCATCTCCTTGGAAGCGTGTGTTCATCGAAGCTGCCTGCTGTCGCATCACCGTAGAAGCATGATGCCATCGAGAGAGTGCCATCGCATCACTGGAGAAGTGTGTCGCAGGGCCTGTCGTGGCTCTAAAGTACAGAGTCATCGCAGGGCTGCCAGGGCGTCATCGCATCGTCATCACATCGCCGCATCAAGGGCGCCATCTTCTCGCATCGCAACCGGATCATCGCATCGCATCAAGGAGCCATCTTGGGCACCGCAACGGGCCCAGAGACGGAGAATCTACACATCACCTCCGCACTGGTAAGGATCACGACGCATCCTCTACTCTGTGCAAGCATTGAGGTACGATGCATCATCTCCCCGGATCACGGAACCGACGCATCCCCCCTTTTGCGAGCCTTATGTTTACTTTACGTTACGTATCTAGGCACTTTGTTGAGAACTTTGTCACATTTATCATCAACTTGAACTAAGCAACTTTAATCATCTTTTAAGCAATCTTAAGTGTAGTATTGTGGATTTTTGTCGTTTGTGGTCTTGTGTTTAAGTCTATATAAAGAATACTTATTTTTATAAAACCTGTGTTGTGTGCATCTGTAGTGTTTTCACTGTATTACTGTGTATATTTACAAATGCTCAACACACTGCCTCTGAGATAAGCCTGTCTGCTTGTGCCAAGCTACCAAGGGGGTGAGCAGGGGTTATTAAGGAGTGTAATCCTCTTATCCTGACTTAGAAGTAAGGGTCCCTATTTGGACAAAGGTAAATACAATTGTGTAAAGAAAGGGGAGATGACAGAGATGTCCCCCTTCACCAATTCGTCACCAGTGTTGTAAATTAAAGTACTATGAGACAAGGTGTGTACCAACTCTTTATTCTGTCATCCACTCTCCTTAACTGACAGGCTCTAAAACATTCTACAGTAAACTCTGAAGGAACGTTCCGAGAGGGAGGAGGGAGGAGGGGGAAAGGAATGTCCCAAGGGAAAGGGAAGGAGGAAGATTAAAACACATCTCCCTGTGGAGGGGAAAGGGGTTACAAAAGTGAGTCAGGCAAAAACTGAAGAAACAGATGGTGTAAGGACAAAAGGGGACCTATGTAGGATACTATGCTTACCATGTACACTTTGCCCCATATGGTTCTCCCTTTGAATGTAATACCCACCATCATCAAACCCACTAATGGGATGTTCTTTTCAGCATACCCTACAGCTGAAATGTCAGGTTCGAGCATGTTGAGACTGGAGGAATCAAATATCTCATTTATGACATTAATATTAAATAAGGTAACCGGGGCACACGAATCAGCAAACACATCTAGGGGCTTATCATTCACAAGGATGGTACATTTAGGATATTCAATGGACCTGTGGTCTTTGGAGTGCCCAGGAGAAATTGGAGAAGTATGACAGTCTCTAGCTTTTACTTGGAACACGTACTTAGGGGACAAATCACCCTCACTCTACACTACTTTAACTTGACTGTTCTCGCTGCTTCTTGTTGCATTTTACACATGTGACATTGTGGGCAGTACAGCGCACATCATTGGCAAGATGATTACTGCTGCCACATCTATAGCATTTTAACCTTTCCGTTTCTCTGACAGAATTGTTACCCTTGACTTCACCGGGTCTAACTTTGAACACCTCATTATCACTGTAATTGTCCTGCACACCACTGCTATTAAAAACATTAGCTACGAGCTCATTGGGGGACTTCATTTCTTTGACCCACTTGGCAGTGTGTTCTACAGAGACTGATATGCTAACTGCTTCTTTTAAGGTGGGGTTTTTTGCCTGTAGCTTTTCTTGGATCCGACTATTATTTATACACCTAACCAGTTGGTCCCTGATAAGTGAGTCGGTGAGTTCACCAAAGTCGCATAATTGGCTCAGGCCTCTGAGTGCCACTATGTAATTGATGACAGATTCCTGTTTACCTTGGATGCGGGTAAAGAACTTATGCCGCTCCAAAACTATGTTTACCCTGTGACCAAAATGTAACACCGTAACTTTAAACTCGTCCGTATACTCATTCTCTTCTAGCTCTGTTTCAGGTAAGGTGTCATAAATCTTCCTACCCTATATGCCTAGGTGCCTAGGTTGTGCAGACGCCGCCTATTGCAATGAGGTATGAGGCAAATACATCTATCCATTCCTTCCAGTGAATTTCCGGTTCCCTGATTTCATTTAGGAATGGAGGAGGTTGGCTCATACCTTGTACAGCCATAGTGGAAAAGGTAGTTATACTAGCAACCTGCCACAGGAAATATTCAACAGTCAGAATGGAGGGAACCAATACCGAGCTACAACTGGTAGGGCGGTGTGCGATAAGTGCACTACTCAAGGGATAAGAGTACTGTGTCTTCTGAAGAAGATTACTATATGGTAACCTCCTCTAGTAAGCTGCTACAATTTAAAGAGATTCACAACATTCGTGGTGGTAGTCCCACTTTTCTACGCTTTAATTAATTGAACCATGCAAAGTAACTTGGATCACTGATGAAGGTGAGCGTGTCACCTGGATAGGCCTGGGGCAGGGGAAGCAGTGCAAAATTACATAAAAACAGAGTACAATTGAATAAAAATACACTTCACAGACTTATAGCGTAATACCAGTGTCATTGAAGTACATAGCAAACTGCCCCCACCAGTAGTATTATAGCAATTACAGAAATTTCGTAAGCAATGTCTTCTGTATTAAAGGAGTGTGTATCTCAGTATGCAACGCACAAAACAATGTCTTCTGTAGGAATGGTGTGCGTATCACCGAAAGAAATGCACAAAACCAGGTGTACAGCCACACAAATTGCCCACTATTTTGAAGGGCAGACTTTAGTAACATATACTTTATATGAAAGTTCTTACTAATTCGTTGCTGGAACTGAGCTTGAGGAGAAAAGTAGCAGGAGGTTGGTGATGTAGAGTAAAAGCGATCACTGAAACTCAGCCATGAGGTGGCTGGGGCACCGGGAGTGTCTTTCTGACAGGAAACTGACAGAAGACCCGGCTGTGAGGTGGCTGGGGCACCGAGAACGTCTTCCTGACAGTGACCCTTGACCTGCTGGTAGGTCGCTCACTCACCACATAGCTCTGCCTGTGTGCCCTGACGCCGCCGCTGCTGGAAGTCGAGGCCCTCCTCCACTCGGAGGTTACCACCTGCACCTCATCCCTGGTGGCCAGTGGTAGGCCCTAGGTTTGTATCTTGTGCCCGTTACTTCCTCTGTCCCCCTCGCTGCCATTGTCTTTGCCACTGTTTTTTTCTATGTATACTGTGCCCGTTATTGGCTCTGTCCCCTCGCTGCCATTGTCTTTGCCACTGTTTCTTTCTGTATCCTGTGCCCGCTATTGCCTCTTTCCCCCTGGCTGCCATTGTCCTTGCCACTGTTTCCTTTCTGTATCCTGTGCCCGTTATTGCCTCTGTCCCCCTCGCTGCCATTGTCTTTGCCTCTGTCCCGCCGCTGCGTCCCCTGTGGCCCCACCCCCCTCTCTGCCATTCGCTGCCCCTGCCTCCCGCCTCCCGCCTTCCAGCTGCTTCTCCCTCCCACAACCCCCGAAGGCGCGCCTAAGGCAAGCCCTTCTGCGCCCATCCGCGCCTGGACCGCGCCCAGTGCCAGAACCCCTGGCTCCTGCAAACACCACAACACCCGACTCCGCAACGATGCCAGCACCCTCCCCGCACTCAAGAGTCTCGACCAACACCGACAACACCCTCAGCACTGCCGAACACATGCACTTCCATATCCACACCGACCCCAACACCACCCTCAGAGGAACCCTTGTCTACAGAACCCCCGGACCCAGACAACAGTTCAGCGACACCATCACCGACTTCATCAGCACACACGCCCTCGCCTCCACGGACTACATCCTCCTCGGGGACCTGAACTTCCACCTCGAGAACAACAACAACACCAACTCCACCACCCTGATCACCAATCTCGCTAACCTAGGACTTAGACAGCTTGTGACAACACCAACCCACGCCGCCGGCCACACGCTCGACCCCATTTTCAGCGCAAGCCCCCACGTCTCCTTCAACCACACCACCGAACCCCACTGGACCGACCACCACTGCATCCACTCCACCTTTAAGAAGCCCACCACGCACCACCGCACCCAACAGATGCCTCAACGCCGCTGCAGCAAGGTCACAGAAGACCAGCTAACCAACACCCTCGCCCAGAGCCCACCCGCCAACCCCAACATCGCCGCCCGCAACCTCAGACAGTGGATTGTCGACTGCTCCAACACCCTTGCCCCGCTCAAGGCACCCTCAACAGCCACACCAGCAAGAAAGCCACCTGGTTCACTGAAGACCTCCAAGCCTCCAAATGGACATGCCGAAAACTGGAGTAGAACTAGCTCCGCAAACGAACACCGGACAGCTACGCAGCCCACAAGAACGCCACCCGCAGACACCATCAGCTCATCAGAGCCGCAAAGAGGGCCTCATTCAAAGACCACCTGAATAACAATGCACACAACAGCAAAAAGCTCTTCTACATCGTGAAGGAACTCTCCAACCCCAGCTCCAACACCAGCGACATCCCGCCTTCGCAAGACCAGTGCGACTCGCTGCCCACCTTCTTCCACCACAAGATCGGAGACATCCACGACAGCTTCAACACCACGACAGCCCCGGCAACCACCACCCCTACGACCACCACCTGCACCAACCGCCTGCTCTCCTGGACCAGCATCAACGGCGAGGATACCAGCGAGATCATGAACACCATCCACTCCGGGTCACTGCTGGACCTATGCCCTCACCACATCTTCAACCAAGCCAGCACAACCATCGCACCCCATCTCCAGAAAGTAATCAACATCTCCTTTGAGACATCAACCTTCCCGGAAAGCTGGAAGCATGCCGAGATCAACGCCTTACTCAAAAACCCAAGGCGGACCCCAAGGACCTCAAGAACTTCCAACCCATCTCCCAGCTCCCGTTCCCGGTGAAGGCCACTGAGAAAATCGTCAACAAACAACTGACCCACTTCCTTGAGGATAACAGCATCCTGGACCCGTCCCAGTCCGGGTTCCGCAGCAACCACAGCACTGAAACCGCCCTCATCGCCGCCACCGATGACATCAGGACCCTGCTTGACAACGTAGAAACAGCAGCCCTCATCCTCCTGGACCTGTCACCTGCCTTTCGACACGGTCTGCAACCGCACACTACGGATTTGCCTACACGATGCCGGGATCCAAGAGAAGGCCCTGGACTGGACCACATCCTTCCTCTCCGGCAGAACTCAGAGCGCCCGCCTCCCCCGTTCCGCTCCACTGCCACCTAAATCATCTTGGCGTACCCCAGGGCTCTTCCCTCAGCCCGACGCTGTTCAACATCTACATGACACCCCTCGCCCACGTCGCCCGACATCACGACCTCAACATCATCTCCTATGCCGGCAACACCCAGCTGATCATCTCCCTCACCAAAGACCCTCACACCACCAAAACCAACCTCCACAAAGGAATGTAGGCCGTCGCCGAATGGATGAGGAACAGCCGACTGAAGCTGAACTCGGACAAGACGAAGGTCCTCATCCTCGGCACCACCTCTTCAGCCGGGGATGAGTCCTGGTGACCGACAACTCTAGGAACAGCCCCGACACCCACCGACCACACTCGCAATCTAGGGGTCATCCTCAACTCTACCCTCTCCATGACAAAGCAGGTCAATGCTGTCTCCTCATCCTGCTTCAATACCCTCAGAATGCTCTGCAGGATCTTCAAGTGGATCCCCACCGAGACAAGAAGAACTGTCACCCAGGCTCTCGTCAACAGCAGGCTGGACTACGGAATCGCCCTCTACGCAGTAATGTTGGCCAAGCTCCTGAAGCGACTGCAACATATCCAAAACGCTTCAGCGCGTCTGATCCTCGACATCCCCCGCCACAGCCACGTCACACCCCACCTGAGAGACCTGCACTGGCTCCCCGCCAACAAGAGGATAACCTTCAAACTCCTCATCCATGCACACAAAGCTCTCCACAAGTCCGGCCCAGCATACCTCAACAGATGACTCAACTTCTACACCCCCACCCGCCAGCTCCGCTCCGCCAGCCTCGCCCTTGCCACAGTCCTTCGTATCCGAAGAATGACCACCGGTGGCAGATCCTTCTCCCACCTAGCTGCCAAGACCTGGAACGCCCTCCCCACCAGCCTATGACAGACCAAGGACCTACTGGCCTTCAGAAGACTCCTCAAGACCTGGCTCCTCAATCAATAGCAGCAGCAACCCCCCTAGCGCCTTGAGACCCTCACGGGTATGTAGTCGTGATTGATTGATTGATTGATTGATTGATTGATTGATTGAACTGAAGAGATATGAAGAGCCAGCTGAGGGAGGAGAGGCACCGAGGAACGTCTTTCTGAGGAGCTGACAAAATGCACTCCCGAAAACCAACTGAGGCGCTGTGCAGAAAACAGGCTGGGACGCCAAAAGGAAGCAGGACCAGCAAGGGGCTGGTGACCGCAGGAAGCAGCGGAGCTGTGAGTAGCGCAGGCGGGGCTGATGGGCGCAGGAAACAGCGGAGCTGTGAGCAGGGCTGGCGGGAGCTGATGGGCGCAGGAAACAGCGGAGCTGAGCAGGGCCAGCAGGGGATGATGAGCGCCGGAGGATTGCCTCAGCTGGGGAAGCCGTCACACCCAGACCCTTCACCCTGTAGAAATAGCAAGACCCAGGGAACTCCGCAACCACACCGGCCCAGACACAGCCATCCCCAGAGCAGAGACTCACCCCCGGGGGCGCGGCACAGCGGCCAGAGACAGAAGCTGTTTAGACGGGCGGCACATCACAAGCCTGTCACACAGTGTTCTGGCAACCAGCGACGGTCCAGACTACCGCAAACTTAGAAATAGACCGGGGACGTGTGCCAAAGGTCCCACAAAAGGCAGACCAGTCACAGGAATGCCGCAGATGTGCCGATTCCCTGCAGGCTCAAATCTTCCTGGTGTACTTGTGACCAACAGGTGCAGGCAACCCGGGTGCTTGGTAGGGTGTCACGGAGAACAGACGCAGAGGGAATAAAAGTTCAATAAGAGACAATTACAGGGAAACCTTCAATGAGACTTCCACTCCACCAGGATATGTAGGCAATCCCTGAGATAGACGCTGGAGTCTTCTTCACGCTCAATCACTTCAGAACTAAAGAATCTTCATGTAGAATGCAGGATGGAGAGAGTAAAGAAAGGGGAGATGACAGAGATGTTCCCCTTCACCAATTCGTCACCAGTGTTGTAAATTAAAGTACTATGAAACAAGGTGTGTACCAACTCTTTATTCTGTCATCCACTCTCCTTAACTGACAGGCTCTACAACATTCTACAGTAAACTCTGGAGGAACGTTCCAAGAGGGAGGAGGGAGGAGGGGGAAAGGAATGTTCCAAGGGAAAGGGAAGGAGGAAGATTACAACACATTGCTAACTAGAGACCCCCAGATCTAACACTTTTGTTCATTGTTCTTCTTGTTTTACAGATGAGATGCTTCATCAGATCTTTCTGATGGCTTCAATAAAGTTTTCTAAGTTTCTAAGTTATCTTGTTTGCTGCACAAAGAATGGAGATCACTGCATGCACATGGACTATATACCCTGTTGGATTGTTTTCTTGAAGTTCTAGATCTCTTCATTGTTGCTGCTGTGAGCTACGCAATAAAGGAGATTTGCATAATCTTAGCCTCCGTGTCTTTAATAAAATCCAGATTTTCTGCCCAGCGGGCTGTGAAAAATCTAAATTTTCTATCCAGATGTCCCTCCAATGATTGCAATTTTGAACCACTTATTGATGAGAAAGAAATTATGGTTGGTTCAGTTGACGGATTAACTTTGACCAAGGAAGTAATGTTTCATTTTGAGCAGCAACAAGCATCCTCATCTGATACATGTCAAGTTTTGCTTAACCGTCATGGCCCGTGGAACGCTCACACGTGGGGATAATTCCCCTGCTGTGCTGAGCGTTCCATGGGAACAGGTGTTGCTGTGACGAGCTCAGCGCGTCATGAGCACCTGAGCACTGTGCCTCATGACGAGCTCAGCTCGTCATGAGCTTGGGGGCGCTGTGCGTGCCCCACGCTTCCCAGCACAGTGGGGGGAATTGCCCCCGCTGCGAAGGGGTTTAGAAATGTATTAGTAATGGTTGGCCTAGAGAAGGTCAAGTTAACAAAGAGTTCATTTCTTACAGTAAGGTTAAGGATAAATTAAGTGTTGAAGGTGGTCTCATCATAAGAGGTTCCTCACTTATTCCTCCTGCTATTTTAAGAAGTAAACTCATCACATTGGCACATAAAGATCACGTAGGGATTACAGGGATGAAGAAAAGATTACACTTATATTATTGGTGGCCTGGAATGGACACTTTGGTTGAAATTATGCTAAGCAATTGCATTGAGTGTGGTCTTCCTGAAAAATTACTCACAACTCTCCTTTATGTCCTGTTGATCTTCCTCGGAGTCCTTGGGAGGAACTAGGAATTGATTTTGTTGATCCCATTTGTAGTTTAAATGAGGGTTTCAGATACATCTTGACGGTTGTGGATTATTTTTCATAATGGGTCTCTAATAAATTCATCAGAGAACCTAACACTGAAAATGTAATCAATTGCTTAAAACAACTTTTTCGCTCATGTGGTATACCTGCATTTCTGGTTTCGGATAATGGTGTACAATTTGTCTCACACAACATGAAAAGTTTTTTAAACAATCTTGGAATTAAACATCTCACTACTGCCCGAGATAGTCCACAAGGTAACTGTTTAATAGAAAGGGTAAACCATATTTTAAAAGATTCTATTCAACTTGCTTCTTCTCCAGGATTACTTGTACAAGAGGTGGTAAGTGATAAAATGTGGTCATACAATAACACTCCGCATTCAACTCCAGGTGTTACTCCTTTTGCTAGATTGAGAGGTAGACAATCATTTAATAAACTCTCCTGAATGGGTCATTACTAAGTCTGGTTTTCATAACCATGTTCCTCATCATGATCTAGTAAGAATAAGAGTGGAAGAGTCTTACGCAAAATCCAAAATTGTGTATGATGAAAACAAAAAAGTCAAAGAAGAAAACTTCACTGTGGGCGAACGTGTTCGAGTTAAAAGACCATTTAAAAAAAGAGGTTCAAAGTATTATCCTGAGACTGTGATTGTTAAAGTTAGCCAAATATGCTGTCATGGTTGCTGGCAGAAAGTGGTGGAGTAAAATAAATGTTGCCAAAGAAAAAAACAGCTCTGTCAATTCCACAAATTTTCGTCATGGGAATACTTCACATGATGCTTTAGGAACATTTTATTTTACTTTTGATGAGAATGTTACTAATGATTCTGAGTATGTTTCAAATGATAGTTGTTTAGAAACTAATGTTCAAATTAACAATAATTTTTCGAGTTCTGATTTTCCTTCTGCTGCCTGTGAGCAAGAAAAGGAATACAATATTTCTTTGCAGGATACGGATTTTAATTTAGGACCAAACAAAGAATCATTATCTGAAGGTAACATTGAAATGTTCTTGTATATGATTCTTCCAAGTTCAATAAGTCTTCCTGTTCTAGATAAAAATTCAAGCCTAAGTATCTTGAAGATTATATCACCTAAGCTCTTTTCCTGGTATTTTATGTTTACTTTATAGTGTCATTAATTTGCTTTTGTTAATTGGAGAGGGTGTGTTATATTCCCTTCTTTACCTATAATATTCATTTTCTCCTTATTGCTTATAATATGTATTTACTCTGTATTGCATCTTTCCATTGTGTCTGTTGCCTACCACTGTGGAATGTTACTCTCATGTAAGCTCCAGTAGAGCAGTTACTCCCTGGATGCTGTTGAAGAGAGACGCTCTGTGAGGATCTTAGGTGCTGACCTCCACAAGGAATACATATAACTTATAACTATACTTTTGGACTCCAGTAAGTTATTCCAGGACACAACAACAAGTTTCACAAGGCTTTACCTGACCAAATATGCCCTTGAGAAACCCGAAGAGTACAGTAGTGGTACATTTTTTGCAACACCCCTTGGAGAAGAAATCCAGTTTCCACACAAAGTCGAATTTACAGCAAGACTTGAAATGAAGGTGTTTGTGGTGTCACAATGAAGTCATAATGTAACGTTCAGACCTTGCTAATAAGACATTTTTGTTCTAATTTAGAATGACAGTTCTACTTTGTAAAGGACATTCTAAGTTTGGAATGAGAGTTCTAATTAGGAAATCAAATAATTCCATTAGAATGCAGACTGGAACCAAACTTCTAATTCGCAACATCAAACCTATGTTTGGATTGCAAATTCTATGTTTGGAATGCCTCCTGCACAAAACATAAAATACCTTTTCAGGCTCAAGCAGCAGCTGTGTATGGACATCTTAGGTTCATTTTGTTAGCTGACATGAGCAGATTTTAAGGCTACAGTTTCTTTGGGCACCTTGTCCTCCCAGGTTACTCAGAACTACCTTTTATTGAATGGATGTGTGCAATGCTCTTGCAGCTGTGCATAGTCACACAACAAGGAGTCTTTGCAAGTCTTCACACAGATGAAGACTCAGAGCCCAGCCATAAGACCGCTTCCAGGCTCTGCTAGTCAGTGCAGAATAATGATGTAGGTTGTTGAATCCTTTGATTCCACCCTGCCATTTGAATTCCTGAATCACACCTGTGAAGTGGGAAGAGCAGATAGGAAGAAACAGAATGAAAAGCTGTGCATTCCTGTGCAAGGCACTAGGCCCATCTCAGCAGCGTCTTTACGGATTCTGTTAACATGGGTATGAAGGACATTCTTTTTGGCAGCAAAAATGAAAGGAGATGACTATTGTGAATTATTGACTATCGAGGCCACAACATCTGTAGAATAATCAAGAGAGTGATAAATTCTGAAACAAATCCTCTGACCCATTCTATCTTTCTAGGCAGGTTCAAAATAGTATGCAATAAAGAGAACACAGAAAACCTTAATTAGTTAATTATGACTTCCTTCCTTCAACCTTTTGGTTATGCGATGTTGTGTGACAGATGGGTCCACACCTACCAACATAATGTATCACCGGTCTCCCCAGGTAGCCATAAAGGTTATCAGCATTTCCCATCAATCGCTTGTGATGTCATCTACTCCATCATACCCCTGGCAGGCTTTATATCATTCACCACTTAGCTATATATAGAGATGTAGTCGGGGATGCCTGCAGTGTAAGTGCAGTGTGTGGACTAGGCTATGAATGGTGTGAACGCGGTGTGAATAAGGGACTTGGGCCACCAAGCTAACCTCAGACTCACAGGATGGCTGCGGCAGCTCAGACTCACAGGATGGCTGCGGCAGCTCTGCTTCTCATGGCCTCTGCCATTTGCTTGTTTGATTGTTCAGTGGGAGAAACCAGGCAGCACCTCGCAGACCGCCAGTGAGATGCACTTTGGGGTGGGGGCGGAGCGTTCATAATTTGAATTTGAATTTAAAAGCATTTATTGAGCGCACTTATACCCAGCGGTTTCATGGCGCTATAGGAGCTAGTACTAGCAACAGCAGCAGGAGGGGCAGGTTTAGGCGGCAAAAGCTCTGGAGAAGAGGAAGGTTTTTAGATTCTTCCGGAACTCCAAGTAGGAGGTTGCGGATCTAAGTGTCATGGGGAGGGAGTTCCAGAAGACTGGTGCAAGGACTGCAAATTTCGCCCCACCTGCTTTCTTTTTCTTAAAGCGAGGTGTGACCAGGAGTGCCATGTGGGTAGAGCGGAGTTCTCTTCCCGGCAAGTAGGGTTTAATGGCTGAGCATATAAACTCGGGGGCAGTGCCCATCCTGGCCTGGAAGGTGAGGCAGCCCAATTTAAATAAAGCCCGCTCCCGCACAGGTAGCCAGTGCAATGATTTCAGCAGTGGGGTTGCTCGATGGAATTTGGGCAACCCGTAGATCAGGCGGGCAGCCTGATTTTGCACTAGCTGCAATCGGTGTATGGCATAGGCCGGTGCGCCATTATAGATTATGTTCCCATAATCAAGGCGCGAGAGCACCATTGCCATCACAATTATTTTCAGTGCCGGGAGGGAAAAGAAGCGGGATATTTTCCTAATTATCCGGAGGGAAAAAAAACACGAGGAAACCACCGAACTGACCTGGGGGTTTACAGATAGTTGGGAATTGAGAAAGATCCCAAGGGTTTTAACTTTGGGAGCCAGGAGGGGAGGGACACCAAGTGAGGGGGCCAAAACGAGGGGGACCAGGGACTGCAACCACCTCCTGTCAAGACCAACTCTGTCTTGTCAGGGTTAAGTTTAAGGTGGTTGCAGTTCATCCAATCTTGGATGAATAACATAATGGTTTGAAAATTCTGAACAGAGGAGGGGGAGTGAGAGAGGTTGAAGATAAGCTGGATGTCATCGGCGTAATTAAACACCGTGACCTCGAGCTGCTGCAATGAAAAAATAAGAGGATGAATGTATAGATTAAACAGAAGAGGGGATAAGGATGAGCCCTGAGGGACGCCACACTCCACCTTTCGTGAGGAGGCAGTAAAACCAGCGAGATGAACAGCCTGTGTCCTGTCACACAGGAAGGAATTGAGCCAAGAGAGGGCAGAGCCCTCTATGCCCGCCGCCCTGACACGAGTGAGAAGAATGGAGTGATCCACCGTGTCAAAAGCGGCGGACAGGTCCAGGAGAACAAGGGCTTGCGGGCGGTTGATGTCAATACCCTCGCGGAGTCCATCCATCACTGAGATCACTACCTTCTCTGTGGAGTGTAGAGGTCGGAAACCCGCCTGGCAGGGGGAGAGGCAGTGGTTTGCCTCCACATAAGTGCTCAGAGTATTCGTAACATGGGTTTCTAAGATCTTTCCCAAATAGGGCAAGAGGGAGATGGGGCGGTAATTAGCTGGGGACAAGGGGTCAGCACCAGTTTTTTTTAAGATCGGGATGATGACTGCTGATTTGTGAGAGGAGGGAACAACACCATTGCTTAGTGAATCGTTGAGGAACGTGAGGGGAGGGGTAGGACAGGCCGAGAAGATCTCTCTTAAAACATGGGCGGGACCAAAATCCAAGGGGGAGCCCGATTTCACCCGCCGAAGCAGAGGAAGGAGTGAGTCCTTGGTCAGCAGAGGAATGCTGGCCAGTTTTGAGGTAGAGGGGGGAAGGAGCGGGTTAACAAAGGTTGGCAAGGGAGGTGGTATGTTGATTTTAATCTGTGCGACCTTCTCAATGAAAAATTCGTTTAGCGAATCGCAGAGATGTTGAGAGGGAGGGACTGTTGTCGTGACTCTGTTGGATGCTGACAATTCATGGACAGTGGTAAAGATCTCTTTGGATTGAGACTCTGCCGCTAAAATCCTTCCTGAGTAGTATTCTGTCTTAGCCTCAAGAATGCCTTTTTTATAAGTCTGTAAGGCAGAGTGGTATGCGGATTTCAGTAAAGGGCTATAGGTTCTCCTCCAAGCTCTCTCAGCTCTCCGTGCAGCTAGTTTTTTCACCTTAAGGTCAGATTGGAACCACCTATTAGCTGCATGGGCTCGCTTAACCGTAATCCGCCTCAGGGGAGCAAATTCGTCGCCCGATTGAGTCAGCCAGTTTTTG
Organism: Lissotriton helveticus; assembly: GCF_964261635.1. Lineage (NCBI taxonomy): Eukaryota > Metazoa > Chordata > Amphibia > Caudata > Salamandridae > Lissotriton > Lissotriton helveticus. Next base: position 1,163,077,544 of record NC_136065.1, read on the forward strand.
ATGGATTCCAATTGGACTGAGGCTGCAAGGCCTGAGAGGTCAGGGCTAGACTCGAACAAGGACGAGCAGAGGGACGGCATGACGGCTTTGCCCCATTTCCTAATCCAGGTGTTCTTGGGGAGCGGGGGCTTAACCTCAGGGGATAGTGCCAGGGAAAAGGAAATGAGAGAGTGGTCCGACCAAGGGCAGGGAAGGATGGTAGAGGGCATTATGGGGACATTTAGGGCCCAAATTTGGTCGAGTGCATGACCATGAGTAATAGTGGGGCTGTGAATGTGAGGCACAAAGTTAAGGCTAATCATGAGGTCAGTGAAATCCTTAGAGTAAGAAGTTTCGGCGGGGTCGTTAGGCCAATAATTAAGACTGATGAGTTATTTATCGCCAGGGTGGCCAGGAGATCTTGGAAACTAGGAATGAAAGATGAAGTGAGTTGAGGGGGGCGGTAGACAAGGACGCAGGTCAGAGGGGTTTGGTATGAGGTCGAGCGCGCTACCAAGTAGTCAACTTCAGGGATTGTAAGAGAGGGAAGGATCTGAAAGTGCAAGTCAGCGCGAGCTATCAAAGCTACTCCTCCGCCCATCTTGCCCTCAGGCCGATCCGCTCGGATGGCAGAATGTGAGGGGGCAGTGCAGCTAGAACATTGGGCAGGGAGTCCGCTCTGAACCAGGTCTCGGTTAAAAACAAGAGATCAGGTTCATGCGTGTCGATATAATCAAAGAGCTCGTACTGGTGTTGAACAGCTGATCGGGTGTTAAGAAGGGCAGCCGAGATGTTAAATGCCAGAGTTTGGGGATTAAAGGAAGGGGGTGGGGTAGGGGGTAAGGAAGAAGGCGAGAGTGTCAACTGAGTAACAATCTCTGGAGGAAAGCAAAGGGGCGAGGCAAACAAACCAAGGGAGGTCACACGATTAAATACAGCGGGGGGAATGGCACCAGGGGTCCAGTAGGTACAGAGCTGTGATGGAGTATATCTAAGCAGCTGAGCGGAGGGGGATGCCCCTAGCCCCAGTCGGCCGCGGACGGGCGCAGACGGGCTCGACTTTGGCGCAACTTCAGCGCGAAGTCGGCGCTCCTGCTGCGCTCGTCCGCTGCGCTTCCACCAGGTCGCCATTTTATCCAAGAGGGAAGTGAACCACTGGGCCGCTGACCTGCGCGAGGGAGAGGCAGGGCGGAAGTGGTGTAGGGCAGGAAGTGGTGCTCGATGTTGCGACCCTCCGCACAAACGGCACAATGCCGGGGCGGAACGGGGTCCAGAGCAGAGATGATAGGTAAGACAAGCCCCCAGCCCAACAGTTTATAAAATACAAATGCCAAAATACAAATGCACAAATGCGCGTTAGCGCTGGGTAACAGTTTCAGAGATTAAAACAATGCAGCTAGTAATCAGCTGTTGAAAAGATTTTAAAAGCGAACTGCAGCGCCGTAACACGCCAGGCGCCTCAATCACCGTGCTAGTTGAATTATGGCAGAGATGATGCACTAAATATAGGCTCAGGATAGCAACCACTGGACCGCTGACCTGCGCGAGGGAGAGGCAGGGCGGAAGTGGGGTAGGGCAGGAAGTGGTGCTCGATGTTGCGACCCTCCGCACAAACTGCACAATGCCGGGGCGGAACGGGGTCCAGAGCAGAGGAGATAGGTAAGACAAGCCCCCAGCCCAACAGTTTATAAAATACAAATGCCAAAATACAAATGCACAAATGCGCGTTAGCGCTGGGTATCAGTTTCAGAGATTAAAACAATGCAGCTAGTAATCAGCTGTTGAAAAGATTTTAAAAGGGAACTGCAGCGCCGTAACACGCCAGGCGCCTCAATCACCGTGCTGGGTGTGGTAATGCCTAATGAGGTACCTTGTAGTTGTACCAAACAGGGTTCTCCTTCAGGCGAATTGAATTTCGCCTTGAGCCCCAGAAACTCTGGCACCGCCCCTATCTGGAGCTGGGTGCGGAATGTCTGTGGGTCTAATGGGAAGCAAGGTAGTATGAATGGATGAAGGAGTGAATGGTGTGAATGTTCAGTAGCAAAGGTCAAAACCTTGGCGTGGTGCTACTGCTCACAAGTTTACCCAGGAACTTGTGCTAATTTGACCTGTTTTGGATGAAAGGGGCGTGCACTGTCTATGATTTCTTTGTCTTCCTGTTCTGTGGCTTGTTCCTAGCTGCTTTCTTCCTGTCCTTTCATGCTGTCTTTCTCACTTTTACGTTTTTCTTTTCTCAATTTTAATATCTACATCTCACTTCATTCTCTTTACACTTTCATTTCTTCCTTGTTTAATTCTTCTGTGGGCTTTGTGTTTCTTAATGTTTAAGTCCTAATTTTATTCTTCCATCCCTTATTGCCTTTTCAGATTCCTCATTTCTTTTCTTTCTAAAGTTGATTATTGGACTTTCTCGTGTCTCTTTTCTCATTCTTAGTGTATCTTTTCTCATTCCTGCTTCCATACTTTCTAATTTGTTTGTCATTCTTTACGCTGTATTTTATCCTTTCATTTTTTTTAAACCCTGGATTTTTACTTTCATCATGTTGCTTTACCTGCTCCTTATATCATTACTTTCCAGCATTGATTTTTCATTACTTTTCTTTTCCTCACTTTATTCTCTGCTGCTTTGTTTCTCATCTTACTCTGACATTCTTTTATTTCTTGGTTGATTTTTCTTCTGGGAGCAATTCCCAATTTGTTTTATTTGTTCTCGATTTTTCTTTTTACAAATGGCACTAATATATCTTACTTTGTAATGTGAGTGGTTTTGTGGCACCAGCAGAATGGGGCACCTAGAAGATGTGATGGCAATTTCAGAAGTTGACATTACCCTGAAAGCAGTGAACCCTGTTTTAGCACTATTTAGCTGTATATCATATCTGTAAATTCCCATCAAAGCAGCAGTCTGGCTTATATCTGTAAGACAATTCATGAGTTAGTCTTAAGTAGTGCTTCTGTGGTAAAATATCTGAAAATGAAGTTGAAAAGTAATTCAAAGACTGAGTAGCAAATAGTTTAAGTGAGCACCACTGCTTGAAGTATTTCAAGCCGTACCCTGTAAATGTGTTTCTGTGTTTTCGGTATCCACTATATATAGCACCTTGTTCAAGGAGCCTGCAACAGACTGTTTCTCACAAAAAGCAGGGCTGTTCCATTACTTGCCCTGCAACACAACAGGAAGGTGGACACAAACACAGGCCCATTGTGTTGACTTAAGGTAATGCAAGCTCACCAGCTACCACTGATAAGAGTTCCACTTAGTGGTTTGAAATAAACACTCTGCCTCTCCTCGGGTATGGCAGAGGAGCGTCGGCCCCCTGCTGAAAGTCAGAGATATTGTATAAACAGTGGTTCTGTTGGGTAAAAACTGATTTCTTCAAACTTTCCAGATTCATTCTTACAGTCGTTTGTCAAGTTGCAATCTTAATCAATCTATACAAAACAAATGCAAATCCAAACCAAAAAGTAGGGTATAAACAAATTATTTTATGAATTCAGTTGCATTCATAAGTACCCTGTCTCAATATATACATAACAATTTAAGTATATTCATAAAGTGGCACATCAAATCCGGGTGATCGTGATATTAAGTGCGCAGTGATATATTGTGCAGCAGTGATATCGGAATAGTGACTTATATACAAGTGAGGGGGAAGAAGAACAGAATGTTGGCCAAAGCGGTATTTTAGTTGCAGTTATTCCACTGTGCCCCTCCAGTTGGCGGGTTCTATGGAATACTCTCTGTTAGTCCAAAGGCTTGTGCCATCAATGTTTTGACCCTAATAATGCCCGATTCGCGGATCAAAGCGGGTCTTCATCAGGACTGGGGGGGTGGGAAAGGAGTGATGTCGCCTCTGGGGACCCAGAGGGGGCGCACCCAGACTTGACTTGTGAGGATTCTTGACGATGGTAAGCTTTGACTCCAGTGGAGATTGGATCTCCCACTTCGAGGGTAAGTAAGCCCAGGGGGTCACTCTATTCCTTCTAGTAATCCTCCTCCGCACAGTTTGTTGCGAGGTTGTCTTTCAATGATGAAATTCAGCAAATAGGGCTGAATCGTCTCCTCGTTGTCAGCATGAAGTCAAAATGACTTGAAATTCAGAGAGAGGCAGATGGGAAAAAGTAAAATGACATAAAACATTTTTATTATCATTTTATTTTTCATCCTGCAGGGTGCCAGCCTAGCTGAGGGATGGGGCGTCTGGCCATCCATTCTGATGCTGCAGCACCAGTAAGGACACCAGCAAGGAAGGGGGAAGTGGTGGGCCAAACCATCATGGGCACTTAGCCTTTCTTCAACCCGAGGTGGAGAATCAACACAGGCTCCCAGTTCCTGTCTCAGTGCCGAACCACGAAATAGTATTTCCAGCATGAAATAAGCCCTGGGATTGGCACCTGGGACGGACTGACGTCAGAAAGGCAAGGATCGGGAGTAAGGGGGCGGCCGTCGGAGCAGGTAAGGGCAGTTTTATATATTTTTAATTCTGCCTTCACTGATGTTTTTGGTTTGTATTATCCATCCCTCCCTCCTCACCACTTCACAATGGAAGCAGCCGCTACTTTGATATTTGAGTGCCTCAAAGTACTTCAGCGTGTGGCATCATTTCAATAGCTGTACTATATAAACATTTATTCGAAAGAAAAATATACACATTGCAGACAACCCAACATCACTCAGACCTATCTCAAATCTAGAACTCATATTGGTTGCACGAGGGAGTGGTAGTACACATTACCTGTCCACAAAGAGGTGTACAGCTTATTTCTGAAGATTCTCATGTGGTACAACCATTCAACAGAAATAGGCAATAAATTGATATCACTGCTGGTGAGGCTGATGTAAAGGCAAGTGAGGGAGTGACCCTGTGTTTGGGGAGAAACCATCTGTTGCAGGCGCCATGAACATAGGCAATAGGCGCTATATGTAGCTGATACCGGAAACACAGAAGCATATCTAAAGGGTATTGCTTGAAATACTTCCAGCATTGGTGTTTACAAAAATTTTGTTGCTCAGGTGTGTTTAGTACTTTTCTAAAGTTGGAAGGGTTTCACTCTACAAGAATCACACCTTAAGGTAGACACATAAAATGCCTTAGTGGTGCAACTCAAACTGCTGCGATGCAAAAACAGATATGATATACATGGGCGTTAATTCACCAAAATGCAGGTGTAGCGGAAGTGATATTACATGCCCTTTGACATCCACTTTCACTCACACACTCATACTTATGCATTAGTGTAATAAAGAATTAACATAAAATAAAGAGTGCAGCCCAAGCTTCCCGTGTTCCTGGCACTGAATTTGCCACCTCTGAGACCAGGGGTCTCAAAGGCAGTGCTAGGGTTAGCAAAGGGCAAGCCAGGGTTCGCAGCTGTGATCCCTAAATGACATCTATGATGATACACAGCTCAATGGTGCATTGTTGGTGCTTTTGGTACTAGAAATGTTCCCTCTTTCCTGGCACATTCGGTGACTGCTGCCCCTGGAGTGAAGGGCTGCTGGTGGGACATGTGAAGTAGTACACACAAAATGGAGGGGTGAGGGTAATGAACTCACCTACTCTAAACTCCCAGTCAATAATTTTAACACCAAAAGGAGTAGGGAGCAATAAAATGTCTGTGTTTCGTGGTGGCATGCGTTGTGTGTCATAATACTGCCCTCACTCACACAATTGTGTGAAATGCTTCATAATAGGGCGGCTTACAAAACACCCCAGTGGAGCCAACGCCAGGGGTGGAGCAATAGGGTGGGGGAAGACAATGCAACAAAAAAAAGAGAAACAATAATATTTCAAAAGTGACTGGGAACGCTAGACGTGAAAGTGCAGTGTGGTGTAGTTTAAAACTAGCTCAGAGGTGTTGTTCTGCCTATAACTTTATTCCTGAATCCCCCGGCCAGGATTAAAAACGTGAAGGATGGTGGTGATTGGGAGATATAATGTGCTCCTTACTGCCAAGTTGTCAACATGTTTCGGCTGTGTGTCTGTGCCCCTTGATTGGGGTCACGCCTGCCTTCTTCAGGACTCTGCCGGTCCCAGTGTATTTGTATAACACTCTCACCTCTGGTCAAGATAAGAGGGTGTCAATAACCCTAGTTCCGTTTCCGAGGGATTACTTCAAAGATAACCGTAGAATTTACAAGTTTAGCCCTATTTCATGTTTGAAATGGCGGTGGGCAAGGAGAAACCCCCTTTAGTCACACTTACTCCAAGGGTGGTGCGCCTCTCATCAGTTGCTTCTCTGCTGGCGCTGTGTAGGTCTACATGTGTAATGCCTGCTCTAGCTGTCAAGGTGCATTATTACACTGGCAACACATTTCATGTGTCTCTGAGATAAGGAATCATGAAAAGGAAACTGGGCAAACGGACCTACGAAAGACCCTGTGCTCAATAGTAGAGAAGCCAAAAGACAAGGAAAGAAAGGTACTGCTTTCATAAGATCAAAAATATTTTGAAAGCCCCACACCTGTTCATAGAGGTGGCAATCTCTGGGAGGAACTTCTTGGCACTGCAAGGACTGTAACTATATCTGAATTTCCATGTCACACTACTTTAGATCGTTGGAACTGTTAATTAGTCTAACAATTTAAGAAACATGGGTATGCATGTAGTGATAATGAAAGTTTATTGTGTGCTGAATGTGCCACATACATAGTGGGCAGGCATTGGATGCTTGGCGGCTCTGTTTGTTAAAAGACTGTGATGGTTGGTGGGTTCTGGGCTTGAAACAAGGATAGGTGAATTTAAGGGGCAGCAAGGAAAATGCAAGGGGTACAGAAGTTCCTCTCGTACTGGGCTGGCACATGTTGTGAAAGAAGTTCATTGCTGGTTTCAGAGACAAGCTGGTGTGTTTTTAATCCGTTTTAGACACATATGATATAGCATCTAAATCCTGCACATTTAAGCTACCAAAGGGACTCAAGGATACTTTGGTAATCTCATTGTCATGTTGCGTGCAAACGTCATATTAAGCAATATTTCATCATAATAATCACCATTGAAAGTTTTCTTTTTTTTTTAGATAGATTGTGATGCTACATGGTATGACCCATTTTAAAAGTATTTCCTCCCTCAAGCCCTGCCCCTCATCTTAAGTTGAAGGTGACGGTGCGCTTTCAGTATCGTCATGAGAATCCTACTGTGGATGTATTTAGAGGCACTTGCATTCGTATTCTGGCTCGGAATGAAAAATGCATATTTTTTCAATTCATGAATACCACTAGGAAACACTAAGTTGGTTCTTATAGCTGCTTAGTGGTCAGATTTGGGCCAATCTCTTACTGACTTGGGTGCAAATTGGAAGAATCGTCTGGGCCTGAGAAAGAGTGGGGCATGTTTACAAGCCCCTATCGCCACTACAGCATCACTTTTCCCGATGCTGTGGTGACGATATGGGCTTTGCCCTTATTAACAAGGCAGAGTTAAGCCACTAACCGTGGCTTAACCCGCCTTGTCGATAAGACACCATTCCACGCTACACTTAGCTTGAAAGGGGCGGCAATGGGTGTTGTGGTGGGCGTTCCACAGCAACACCCATTGATTTTGATGCTGCCCCATATTTACAATGGTGGCGTAAATATGGGGCAGTACCAAAATGAAGACAAAAGAAAACCTGGTCTTACCCTGGCGCAACAAGGAGAAATGTTTAATTTCTCCCAGTTTTTGCTGCATTGTGCAGCACACACAGAAAGAACAAAATGCCATTGATTGTTTATGTTCACATAAAAAGCATTTTAAAAAATTATCTTTTGCAAACTTCTATGTGTGCTGCACTAAGCAACCCCAGTGAAGGGACCCATTGGTCCCAACCTTTTAACTACCTGTAACGCCCCGTAATCTAGTATTTAGGGGCATCCCTGAACCTTTCTTCCTCAGACCAAAAGAAACTACAAGAAAAGAAGAAGGACCGAACAGCTGTGCCAAAGCTAACAAGAGGAAGAGCCCACAGACTGGGCCCCAGCCCTACCAGCCTTTATCCACCTCAAATTTGCTCCTGCGAAATCCCTGTGTGTCCTGCAGCCAGCAACCTCGAAAACCCTGGGGGACCTGTCTGCCTTCAACCACAAAGACTGTGTCTCCCTTGAACACCAGATTTGTTCATCTACAACCTTTGGCTTCGGCTGGACACCGAGAACAGAGACGATTTAATGCATGGCAAAGTGGGCTCTGGCCCAGGGCCCCAGCCTTTCAGGGGGCCCCTGATAGAGAAAGGTCTGTTCTACAGATGGTCTTCTCTTGATGACCTTAAATAATTCTTAAACAGATTGCTTTAAATATAATTTACTTAATTTTATGTTTAATGTGGGTGATGTGAGAGTCTCTATTACAGACATTTAGCTCAGAAATGTTGTGTTTATGTTTCATGCAACATCCATAAAAAAGGTTTAGTTTAAATCAAAATGGCACCTCATATATGAGAAACGGGGGGGGGGTCACAGAGATTATTTGCAGTAATATTAATGAGCTGCTGCTGTGTTACAATATTGAAAACCGACACCACTACCCCTGAATAGTAGATGTGAACACATTTAGATTTTGGATAATTGTGCCTGTGCACTGTCAGTATCAAAAGGGCACGTTAGAGCTTTGATTGGATCTTAAGTTCAAAGCTGTTATGAACATGGGCCCCCAAAATACGTGTGGCAGAGGGCCCCCAAAATCCTTAAGATGTCCTTGATCTGTCATCAACTACCAAGGCATGTAGAATTGGCCATAAGGCAATCGATACCAGTATATAATCTATACAACTCTTGGAATTATTCCTACTAAATGTTGGAGCATTCGGGCCATCAGTAGGCAGTCGGCCTTTGCAGGCTCGAAGGCCACGTCCCGAGACCAGTCTTATTAGTTGCGCCACGGCGGATGTACAGGGTACTACTAGGCTACTTTCTAACGTGGGTATATTATTAACCATATCTTCTTCTTCAAAGGTATTTTCGAATCCTGCCACAGGTTCAGATTTACGATTAAAATCACTGCCACGATTACCACTGTCCTTGGGTTAACTGAACATGGGAATTGGTCTAAATGTTCAATAACCACAGATTCCTTACTTGCTAAGCTAGGTCTGCTGTAGATATTTACTATGTACAATTCATTTTTATCTGGTGTTAAAAACTTTACTGAATTTGGAAAAGGGGGGTGGTGATGGACAGAGTTTCTGAATGATGCAGAATACTCTTACCAAGTCAATAGATCATGGTTTTAATCCATCACCGTTTTTTAGCTCACTGCATTATCCCAGCTCAGAACCTGGCTATATGCAAATTAGTCTGTTCCTGTCCCAGTGCATGATGGGAACAGGGCAAACCAAACTACCAAGCCAATTCTTATACTGGGAAGGAAACAAGCTTCCGGGGACCGGTTTCTGGCATCACAGCCTTCTTCGGCCCGGCTTGCTTGAATCCTGATGGTCGAATGAGCAAGGGACTCACGTCTGAGTATACCCTCCCACACATAGTGTGGATAAAACCGAATTTGGAAAAGGGGGGTGGTGATGGACAGAGTTTCTGAATGATGCAGAATACTCTTACCAAGTCAATAGATCATGGTTTTAATCCATCACCGGTTTTTAGCTCACTGCACCATCCCAGCTCAGAACCTGGCTATATGCAAATTAGTCTGTTCCTGTCCCAGTGCATGATGGGAACAGGGCAAACCAAACTACCAAGCCAATTCTTATACTGGGAAGGAAACAAGCTTCCGGGGACCGGTTTCTGGCATCACAGCCTTCTTCGGCCCGGCTTGCTTGAATCCTGATGGTCGAATGAGCAAGGGACTCACGTCTGAGTATACCCTCCCACACATAGTGTGGATAAAACCGAATTTCGAAAAGGGGGGTGGTGATGGACAGAGTTTCTGAATGATGCAGAATACTCTTACCAAGTCAATAGATCATGGTTTTAATCCATCACCGTTTTTTAGCTCACTGCACCATCCCAGCTCAGAACCTGGCTATATGCAAATTAGTCTGTTCCTGTCCCAGTGCATGATGGGAACAGGGCAAACCAAACTACCAAGCCAATTCTTATACTGGGAAGGAAACAAGCTTCCGGGGACCGGTTTCTGGCATCACAGCCTTCTTCGGCCCGGCTTGCTTGAATCCTGATGGTGCAATGAGCAAGGGACTCACGTCTGAGTATACCCTCCCACACATAGTGTGGATAAAACCGAATTTGGAAAAGGGGGGTGGTGATGGACAGAGTTTCTGAATGATGCAGAATACTCTTACCAAGTCAATAGATCATGGTTTTAATCCATCACCGTTTTTTAGCTCACTGCACCATCCCAGCTCAGAACCTGGCTATATGCAAATTAGTCTGTTCCTGTCCCAGTGCATGATGGGAACAGGGCAAACCAAACTACCAAGCCAATTCTTATACTGGGAAGGAAACAAGCTTCCGGGGACCGGAACTTTACTCCCACAATGTCCTGAGTTAGGAATTACACCTGCTTTATGTCAATACCTAGGGTAACTTTTACCCAAATAACAGGACCTCCTGAGAGCCTCCCTCTAACCGAAGGGGTGGCAACAACACTATATATTTTGAATCCTACTTTATGGGGTATTCTCAAAGCCCATGTGTCTTGTAATAAAATTATTTCATTTTGTCCCATATACTCCCGCCACACTACATCCCCTTGATTTCATTTCAACCCCGCAATATTCCAAGAAATCAATCTTATCTCTGTTTGGCATTCATCCCTACCTTGTTGATTATATACTCCTCTATTTTCATATCCTAATCCTGGAGTTTCCTGAGATTCAACAGCAAAATTAGAATTGGAGTTACATGTGGAAATGGTCCTTCCATTATTCTGCAGTAAATTAGTAGCCTCTGTTATTGCCCCATTCTCATCAGGTAGAAGTATAGGCGGTACATCTAGGGTACCATATGTTGAACCCATCTCCCTGTCATTAGGACTACATATTTGGCCCTGGTGACCGATCTTCAAAAATAACCCTCCTGCATCCTCTTATGGAGTGCGGGAGTCAATTCCTACATTCGCCTTGTCAGCAGCAGCTTTTGTATTTTGACCAATAACAAAAGGCATAGATGCCAAGACCTAACCACAGTCCGCAGACACCATTTCTTGTTGTAATATAGGTAGTTGTCAGTCTTGGGCATCCAAGTCGACAATACCTGAAACCTATTTGACATAGGAATTGGAGTAGGCCTGATTACAGGGGGCTCAACTAGTAATTTATAGAAGTATTAGAAATAGGACTAAACTCAATTCAAATTCAAAAGATAGCGAACCATCTGTGGCCTGCGAAAATTAATCACAATGCAGTTGACTTTAATGCACTTAAAGGATTGACCTACCCATCCCACTCTACAAACCATTAAAATCTCCTTTTCATCTGTAGGGTGGAACCTTTTTTGTCTTGTCAGCCAGTTTATAGTTTTATTATGTAGGTCAACCCACACTTCTCTCTAGTCCTCCCTAAGGCAGGAACACCGGCCAAAATTAGAACATAAGGGCATGAAGCTGGGGGTAGGCTCAACACATCTAAATTGGGGTTCAAACAATTATTAATTAAATCAACTCTTGTATTCTTAATTGAAGTACTCAGTGTTGTTCCTAAGTCTAAACTTGCTGTGTGGGTGTCTTGTGTGCCTACACATTTCAAACCATTAAAAACATCCTGCATTCTACCTTCCATACCATTGGGAATACAATTCATCAAATGATTTTCTTTAGCATTTCCATCTTGGATTACAGATAGATTACTATCCACCATTGTTCTTAAATCTTTTCTTTCCCTCCATTCACTTGTTTGCCCACATAATAGCAACGTAAGTTTTTTATAGCAGTATCTACTTGATTCAATTTTTTATTAAATTTTTCCCATAAGAGGGAAAAATTCTTTTCAACCAAATCATGAACGCGGGTTAACACCACTCCTAGTACCGAATCATCTGGAGTGGCATTGGTTTCGGTCATAACATTCACAGTATTAACGTCTCTTGGCACGGAAGTCAATGGGACCTCGTAAGTTTGTGTGCTAACAGACTTACTTACTTTTCAATAAATCAACCTTTACATTATTAACGTTGTTAGTGCAATTAGTCACTTGAGATCCCTTTGGGATCTTAGCCTTTTTTACACCGACCCCCCCCCCCCCGTTTCTGTTTTGCAGGTGTTTCTGCCACCTTCCTTGCAACAGGATTGTTAGGGACTCGTGTCCTAGTAACTCTACAGGGCGCTTCTGGTGCAACAGATATTAAAGAGCTTAAATCTGGCACGGAAGGGGAAGGGGTAAACGGTACATTTGTAGGTGTAACGGGCAGACATATTTGTACTGTATCTCCCGATATAGATGAAGGAATACCCACTGATGATCGTCTCTGAAGAATAGATGGATCCAGGGAAAGACACCGCTCAGTTATTTCTAATTTGTGCGTCAATAATGACTCTGCCCTAACTAAAAATGCATCTAAAGTATCTTCTTCCCCCTTATGTTTATCCATATTGAATTACATTGCAAGTAACCAAGCACAGAAGGAGATTTACAATAAGAATATCACAATACCTTCACACTCTGAATTATTACCCAATCGATGTCCGCAAAAAAGTCCAGATTTTAGAGGGGTGGCAGAGCCCAGCCTCTTCCTGGCTCTGACGGGCGTAGACGGGCCTACTTTAGAAGCGCCTCCTGGTGCTTCTTGATGACGTAGGTGGCCGAGCACCACACAGGGAGCACAGAGAATGCTGGTAGTTGCGGTCCCCCTCCGACCGTTATGGCTCAGGCATCAGGCAGGAGCAGGCAGGAGCGTAGAACAGAAGAGCTGTGGTCTCCTTGGACCAGGAGGAAATAGCAGGTCTGCAATACAGTTCACCCTCTGGCAGAAAGAAAGAGCAGGACCCGCCACTGCAAGAGCCAGCAGCTGCTTTAGAAGCGCCTCCTCGGGCTTCTCGATGGCATAGGAGGCCGAGCGCCACACAGGGGGCACAGGAAATGCTAGTAGTTTCGGTCCCCCTCTGACCGTTATGGCACAGGCGTCAGGCGGGAACTGACAGGAGCAAAGAACAGAAGTGGTGCGGTCTCTTAGGACCGGGAGGTAAGAGCAGGTCTGTAACACAGTTCACCCTCGGGCAAAAAGAAAGAGTGGGACCTTGCTTGAGAAGGAGTGATCCAGAGTCTTTTGTTTGTGGGCTTTGGGTGGCATGAGGAGCATGGTGTTTGAGCTTCTGACATTTCTTGTCTGTCTTGCCATTTTGACCTTAGAGGCGAGGTGGGTTGAATTTCCTGTGTGCAGGACTTTGTGGGTAAGAGACAGGTTGTTCTGAAGCTGCAGTTAGCTTCAATCAGGAGCCATATCTATTCTTTCAATGGGCAAGGAAGATGTGGTAAACATTTTTGATTCCTGTGACCAATCTGGCTGTTGCATTGAGAGTGGTTCTGATGGGCGCAAGGTGGTATTTGGCAGAGCCTGTGATGGTGGCATTCCCGTAGTCCAATCTAGACAGCACCAGCACTTGTGTGGCAGATTTGAGATCTTCCTGCAGTAGGTAGGGTTTGATTTTGTTCAGAAGTTTCAGGTTGTAGAAGGTACTCTTCGCATTATTCTTAATATTATCTTTAATGAACCGTTTGGAGTCCATAGTGATCCCTAGAGATTTGACAGACAGTCAGTGAGAGAGAGAGTGCATTTGAGAGAGTCTATGGAGTTTATCTATTCTAGCATCTGGGTGGGCTTCTCTGTCTTTTGTATGAGTAGAATTTCTGGTTGTTGTAGATGGTTGCGAGATAGCCAGTGTTGGACTTCTTTGAGGGTGGCATTTAATCGGTGAATGTCTTCTAGCGAGGAGATTTCAATGTAGAGCTGGGTGTCATCCAAATATAAATGGAAGGGGATTTTTACTTGGTTGAGGATGGCAGTGAGATGCATTGATGACTCTTTCCAGAAGTAAAAACATCTAGAGACCAAAAAGTGCCTGCAAGATCTAAAGGTCGAGGAGGAGAACATGGTCATGCACTGTTGATTCAAGCAGCTACCATGGGGGAGGATTCCTTAACTCTGAAGTGTCTATAGAGTGTTGCTGTTCCTTTTGTTTGCCTGAAGAAGTGCCTCAGGTGTGCAATTGCACAGGTCATATGTAAAATGTGTAATCAGTTTAGATCATCAAAGTCAGGAGTTAAAGTAAGCATGGGTTCTTCCAAAGAGAAAGAAGTCCATCAGGAGGTGAAGTTACTAGGGCCGAACCCACATTGAGATTGCATTGGGTGGCACCTACTCCACAATTCGACCTAGGGCTTCAGATCACTAAATTCTGATAAAAAAGGATTTGGAAATTGGTTGAGCACTGAGTGACTTGGAATTATGGCACCTAAGGGGAAAAGCAAACAGAAGGGGATAGACGTTACAAAATCGCAAAATGGACCTGAGAATTTAATTCCTGTGGACCTAACCATACAGGCATTAAGAAGAGTATGGAGGGCAAGAAAGACATATTGTACATGATGGAATGAAAAAAACTGAACAGCTACTGCTTAACCACCCAGGAATGGGGAGGCATCAGTTGTGGATCAGTGATGGAAAAAAGGCTTGGCCAAAAGGATTTAGAATGGAGGGAAATGTAATGGGAACTAATAGATAGAAGATTGGAGGCTCACCTGGTATCCAGGCATACCTGCTTAAATCGGCAAGAAATGTTTAGGTGTTCCACCAAGCAAAGGGTTTGGTGTAGTGGGAAGCAGTGACATCTAGTAGCAGATGTGAATCATGTTTGATTGCTGCAAACTTCATTGTCCAGGTTCTCACGGGATGGTTAATTATTAGGATTTTTTTCAATTGTTGCTGATATGGTATGGTCTGGTTTAATGAATAGTAGAGAATGTATTGTTGAGTAATACATTCCACATGCTTCGCTGGCCTTTTCATTGCTGAACTGAACACAATGGTCAATTAGCTGCAAGGAATGAAGCTGAAGGTGGGGTAATCAGAAGGGGCGAATGGGAAGGTGCAGCTGACAGCAAGGAAAGTATAAACAGGCCAAGGAAAAAAAGGACCTGGTGGTAAGGAAAGCCAGAACTAGCAGGAGCTGGAACAAAATATGATGTGAAAAGGAGCTCAGTGGAAAACAGGGTGTAGGAAATAAAGACGGGATAGAGGATTTGAGGTCCAGTCCAGCACATAACAAGAGTAAGGAAACAGGAGGAACAAAGGGAAGAACTGGATATGAAGTTTGAATGGGGGTACAAGCATGTTTTTCAGAATTGAGAACAGCTAAAGCACACATAGCTTCAGTACTGGAGAACAGGGCTATCAGAAACGTCTGTGGAGTCTGAGTCACAAACTTCATATGGGCTCCGGCTTTGGTTTTCCAACAGTAATAGCACCTGATTCAAAATAGAAAAAATGCATGAGGGCACATTGGGAGGCAGCTTTAGTGTACGGAACCAACTGGTTGGCTGGCATTATCTCCCACATCCCACATGCAGGAGGTGGAAGACCGAGGCAACTGTGTCTTTTCACAACAGTATTGTAGCAGTCAGCTCTTCTAGCATGTGGAAGGGGCTATATGAGGGTGGGGAACAGAGGATATTTGTTACCTCCCTAGCCACGGTGACTGGTCAGAGGTCAGGAGTCGTATGCCCCTCTCTGGCCCTTCACCAAAGCACTGTGGGATACATTTTCATTCTTGAACTTTGTGAAAGAATGGGGCAGGGTTTTAAATGTTTCTCCTTAGCCATTGGTCAAAGCTGGGGAGTGAAGAGATTCTATATCTTTCACTGGCCTTTGGTCTCAAAGAGATGCTTGTGGGGGTTCCAATCAATGCCCAACCATGAGAAAAGACCACTGACAGATTTTGCCTTGGAGTTGTGGATAGGTAGGCAATTTAGCTTTCCCCGGTCCTTGAGCAAGGCTGGAAAGAGGGAGAAGGGGACAACTTCCAAAAACATGCTCCTCTTTGTTGTTACTGGGGAGGTTAATAGTGTTTATATAGACCATTGGGTGAAGTTAATGGCACATTTTTTCCCATTTAACACTACTAGACCGAGAATTGTTCTCACTTCTTGAAGGGCTGAGAGGAACTTATGAGGAGATTGCACCCTCCCGTGTTTCAACACTACTAACCACAAAGTACTTCCCTGACTGTGTATCCGGGGAGCCCGGATGTCCGCAATCACTAACTCTAAGATACTGAAGGTGGAATGTCCCTATGTGAAGCTAGGAAAGTTATTCACCCTAGGGTGAGGAACGAGGCAACTCCTTTTGTTTTATATTCCCTCCCACCCCCTAGTGGTGTCATGCTTCATCATCGGGACACCCTGATGCCTAGAAGCCAGGGTGGGCTCGACCGTCTTTCAGGGAGCACTTAGAATATTTTTTGGGGCAGAGGGGGATAAAGATTAAAACTCCTCTGCCAGATCCCGGTTTCCCTTTATTCTTGGATGTGACAGGGATATTAAAAAGGTTATGGAATAGGGTCTTATGGGATATTATGGTCCTAAGACCCTACTACCAACATGTTTCAGTCCACAGGTGCCCCATAAAGGATGTTGGACTTTCTTCAGGGCACAGACTTACACCCCTTGGAAGATTGAATGATTATGGGGATTTCCCTACACTCGAAACAGTAAGGGCAGATAGCAGCTCCTTATAAAATGTTATCACTCCATCTGTAGAACTACATAAAAACAAACATAACCACCATAGTATCATAATTTCACTGTCTGTTTGAATGTGAGCTGTGCGTATGTGCCACAATCCCAGTGAAACAATATATATTCCAATGGTGACACAATCATGACTTACACTCTTAACTTAAGTGCGTATTTTCTTTGAACATACATATCTGTGTTATACCCATGAGGTGACGGTAATTTGTCGCATCCTACCATCTTTCTTTACACTAGTGTGTGTATATAATTAGATAAAACTCTCATGTCAGCCGCTCACATGCTCTCCTGCCATTAAAAATCGCCGTAACATTCACTTAGTCATCACGCTCCTATGTTCTTTCTTACCCCAACGCAGGAGAGGCTCCACTTCATGCAGGACCTCAATAGTGGGGTAGCCCTGTAGTCAGACACTAGGGTGGATGCAATACATAGGTCCCACATTGAATGTTTTGTTTTAAACGTATATGCCATATCAAGTAAATGGCATCGTAATACATGGAAAAGCATGGAATCAACTGGGGGGGGGACACAAAAGGGGGAGAGAAACAAACAGAAGGAACCACACATCAGTTAGCGTCAGGACATCCCGCTGACTTAGCGGTTACATGTCGAATCGTACCTGTATGAAGTTACTTCACTGGGATTACTCACGCCATCAAGGGTCTTGCCTCGTTGTTCAATCTACTCGTTTTGGGTCCCAGTTGCTTGGAGAACCGCTACAAAGGGCAGCCCTGATTTTAAACGTTTCCCTGTGTCTGCGCGAGTGCGCTTGCTTCCGGACTGGCGTGTTAACGTCATTACGTTCTGCCAGGGACTGTCATAAAGGAAAGTCCATCAGTTTGAGGTTGTTCCTCAACCGGGATAGTATGGGTAATGTAGTTTAGACATGTTATTAGTGTACAGGCCATTGGGGAACCTTATTCTACGCCATCCCTAATATCGGTGCACCTCATGGTAGTTTTTAAAAAAACGATTATACCGACACTGGCGTAATGTTTAAAATTTTTGAAACACGCCGCGGGAGTACCATCCGCAGTCTCAGATAACTTAAGGAGTTCTACGGATGTCGGCCATTTTCTCGGAAGCTCCCCACTGAGAGGTTTTTAAGGAGAAATAGTATCTCATTGATGTGTGTCCAAATGTTTGTACACTCACAATCTATAGTATGAGCGTTAGTATCACAATATGTGTTGTAGCTCGGGGTGAGGAGACCTGTATAGTTGGTCGTGGTCTTATCTTGTGCTACTTCTTTGGGCAACAGTGCTAAGAATTCAGAGGAGGTGTTCTGCCTTGATTGATGTCTGCTGGTTTTTCAGCTCATAGGGGTAGAATCTGTAGGAAGCGGGAAAGCGCACCTATTTGGGGCTCTAAGGTCTCTTGTGTTGCGAGTTTTTTTCCGCTTGAACTTATCTATTCTTATTGAGTTGATTCCAAGGGATGGAGACATTCAATCCTGTGACGTGGGTTTTTAGCCTGTACACCCACCTTTGTTTGCGTTCCGATAGGGTTCTTGTGATGTCTCCCTCTCCCTTTACTTTCTCAATCACTGTCCACCACAAATCCGTGTCTGTATGTTTTTTTTCCACATAGTGGGCTGTTAATTTTGTTGCTGTGTTGGTGTGCCTTATGGTACTTCTGTGTTTGCTAATACGAACCTTCACTTTCTTTCCTGTCATCCCCATGTACATGATGTCGCACAGACACCTAATCAAGTAGATTACTTTTTCACTGTTACAATTGGTGTGCGTACGTTGTTACCATGCATGGTGCATACCTAGATCTATTTCCTTAGTATGTGTGGTTAAGGGGCTCACAACACATGAACCACAGGGATAGTGACCAGTAACTGGTTTCTGGTTCCATAATGTTGACTGCTCTTTTGTTTCGGTTTTTCGGAAGTCCGTATGTATCAATGAGTCTCTTATGCTTCTATTCTTTCTAAATGAAAACATAGGTTTATCAAACTCAAATTTGTTGGAAGTCAAGAGACCCCATTTTTTGTTTATGATCCTCTTGATGTCATTAGAGGATGCATTATATGTGGTTATATAGATTAGTTTCTCTTTTTCTTCTTTAGGATTGGACTCCAATTAGGCCTCTCTCAGGGTGTTCCTAGATCACTATTTTTGCTCGTTCAATAATCCTCTTAGGATATGCTCTCTCCTCTAGTTTTTTTGACAATGTGTCTGCTTCCACTTTGTAGTCATTAAGATCAGTGCAGTTTTCTGCGTAAATGCAAAAACTGTCCCACCAGGAGATTCTCCCTGAGGGCTCGTGGGTGGGTGCTTCCGAAGTGCACCAGGCTGTTTTTGTCAGTCGGTTTTGTGTAGAGTGAGCTATATAGTGCCCCCTCTCTGGCATGGATGTTTACATCCAGGAAGGAGACCTGTTTTTCATTGTGGGTCATTGTGAACCTCAAGTGCGGATTGAGTTGATTTAACGAACCAAAGAAATTGTTTAAGGTGGTAACATCGCCTTCCCATATGACCAGAATATTGTCTATATAGTGCAACCACTTTCTGATGTTGTTAGAGTATTAATTGAGGGGCCAGATGTTTTGTTCCTCTGCCTGGCCCACATACAGGCATGCTATACTGGGCACAAACGTGCTGCCTATCGAAGTTCCATGTACTTTTAAGAACTGGTCTTCAAACCTAAAGAAGTTTTCTGTTAGAACGAGGCGCATCAATGTGATCACTTAGCTTACCGGGGCTTCCCACTTCCATTCTTCCTGTTCCAGAAGACTCTGTATGACCCTGATGCTCTCTTCCTGCGGGATATTCGTGCAGAGAGCTTCCACGTCTAGACACACGATGATGTTATGGGCGGGGTCATATGTGATGTCGGTTAAGCAGATGTTTGGTGTCCTGTACGTATGATTTGATATGGGTCACTAGAGGACAGAGGAACCAGTCGGTATATTTCAAAAGGGGTTCCAGAATTGAACCGATTCCGGACACAACCAAACTTCATTTAAAATCAACCTTCTGCCCTCCTACATCGATGATGCCCCCTGAGGTGTTAGCCTTTGAGGAGAGTGCATCTAAAGAAGTTGAAGAATTACCAATGAAGACCGCTACTTTTAACAACCTCAAGAAAAGAGAAAAAGAGGCCCTTAAGTCCCTTAGCCTGCGAAGTGACATCATCATAAAACAAGCGGATAAAGGGGGAGCAATGGTAATACAAAGTTCCACCGCTTACAGAACAGCATGTATGAGTTTGCTGGCAGACACCAAATGCCCAGCAGCTGCACAATACCAAGCCGCTTGCTTTTCCCAACCCTCATTCAGCCTCCTCATCTTATTTACCCAAACCCCTTCCTGTAGCCTGCTTCCTGCATTCATTTTAATTCTTGTTTTTGCTTTTTTATTTGAGGCCTCTTGCTTTTTCCAACAAGCACCACCCACCCCAAACTTTTGCTCTGTGCATTGTTTACTCATCCTGCCTCACATTAATTATTTTTTTGTTATTTTTATGAGGGTCCATCAGCTGTACACTGCTACTTGGCCGCTCTCTTCTCTTCCTTTGAGCGGTAGCCATGTAAAGCATTTTTTTGTCATTTACCACTTCAAAGTGGCTGTTGGTCACCTTGGTTTGGCAAATAATAGTGAAAAAACTAAAAGCAAAATGGCCATCAGTGCGTCATTGTTCATAAGCATGAATGGTGGCCATTTTTGAATAAACTTTCTCCTTTCACAGATGAAACCCATTAAAATATGGCCACCGCACCTGCATGTGCCCAGATGACAGCCATTGAGGGAGAGGTAGGTTATGGTATAAAAAATAATTAGCAAAAACAGTAGATATCACAGGACAGACCAACTGGATTTGCAAATGCTTTATTCTTTTTATCTCATCTGTGGAGAGGAAGAAACAGGTCTTAAGTCCCTCTACTTCAGCAATATGGTTTAGTTGAGCTTTTACTATACAACAGCTTTTTCCTCATTCCTTTTTCAGCAGTCTCCACTCTCATAAAAAAAAGCCACACCTTGTTCTCCATTTATGATGGATGTAGCATGCTATTTATTTACTGGGACAAATTCCTTTCCCTTAATGTACTATTTCATCTATTAAACATGTTTGTGTTCCTTATCAAATTAAAGGGCAATAACATGGCTAGCCAAGTGAAAGTTTTCTGAGGTATCTTGCCAATCAATTAAATGTTTCCAACTCATCATTTGTTTCTGTCTAGTAACATCTAAAAATTGCTCCCATTAAAATGATTTGTTTCAATGTTTTAATGTAACTGATCTTTCTAAGCGGGTAACTGCATATGCATAACCCACAACTAAGGATTTGTCAGAAATGCTTATTAATTTGGGACAGAAGGCAGCCCTACCAACTCAATAAACTCACTCTGATTGGGTCAAAATACAGTTCTGAGAGACTCTCGGATCAACCTCTGGTAACTGTGGCACAAGCAGCAGGCAGTCTTCAGAGAAGTGCACGCTAAGCTCAAGCAGTACCAACAATTTTACAGTTAAGCACACAATGAAACACTAAAAGTCACATACCGCTTTTTTCAAAATAGAGAAATATGTAATGAACAAAAAGACTCCACAGTCGATTAAATGGGCCAAGGGGAACCAGAGTAAGTGTTTAAAGTTTAAAGGCACAAAGGATATAGAAAAAGTTAAGCACTATGGAAAGACAACAGTATGCAGTGAGCTGGAACCTAGGTGCAACTTCAGGCAGACTGCGATGGAAGTAGAGGTTAGCTATAGCAAGGAGGATATCCTGGTAAAAGGTTTTACCTTCAGACTTAGTGCCTTATTTAGAGATATCCAATCTGCCCTTTTAAAAGTTCCTTAGTCTCAATCTGTGGTAAAAGCTTCTTCTGGCCCATCCTGCAGCCCCTACCTCCTCAAGGCAGACTTCGGGTACCTGGTCTTTCCCCAGCCAGGTCTCCTGTGGGTTCTAGTCCTCATTAGTCAGCTGGACCCTCTTGAGTCAGAAGTCCTTCTTTTTTGTGTCCTTGAAGCAGGTAAACAAGAGGCCAAACACTTGAACCTTGGAAAACAGTTCCAGTTTATGTGTGCCAGGAGGATTCAGGGGTCCTTGTGCCCTTGTGTGAGTCCTCTTCTTTCTACAGGAGTTGAGCCAGAAGTGAGAATTCTTCTTCCAGTGCACCCTTCTTCTCCAGAACATTCCAGGACCAGGAATGTTCTGAGTAGGTAGTAGTGGATGTTCCAGATTCATCCTGTGAATAGATTACCCAGTGATTGGAGAAATCACAGTCCCACCACCTCCTTTTCCAGCACTAACTCTTTGCCTTACTGTAAAATTACACATTAGGCCCTGTTTCAAGGTGGCAGGACCCAGCTGCCTCTAGACCTGGCTTTAGCGTCTTGACACCTTCCTAACCTGACAGGGTAAAAACTGGTGTTACCTTCTACTTTCTTTCGCTGGAGAGTAGCTGCCTAGGAGGGACATGGAAGTGAATAGGAGAATCACTCCTTAGCATCTCCATGTCAAATAAGGTCATGCTAAAACTGCCCTTTGTTCTGCTAACTGTTCCTGTCCACTGTCAGCTAGCTTATCCCTGCTAAGTGGTCAGCAGCAAATACCCATTGACCTTTCCTCTTCCTAGTGGCAAGCCAGTGCCCTCTGAGTCAGAGTCAGTAAGTACGTTCCCTTGCCCTGGAGCTATGATAGGCCGCTCATGTTTTAAACCAGAGCCTCCTAACAGGCTTTAGAATCAAATGCAAACATGACGCTATTTCAGCACTTCATATACTTTCCCAGATCCTCCCTCTCGCCTTCCATCCCAACTCTCTCACTCTCCAGTCACTTCCACATTCCTATCATTGCTGGAGACGCTGTTAAATTTCAGCAGCTGCTCAAGCGTTATTGGCAAGGCTCAGCCAAGTAATAAAGAAGAACACTTTGCATTCAGAATTTCAGCAAGGGAGGAAGAAATACCAATTAACTATATATTGTGAACATGACAGCAGAGATTCTTTGGATGTGAATGAGGCAAACGCCACAGGTCTGGATGTGCTTTTATTTTTGAACTCTTAACAGCTTAAAAGTACGAATTCACATTTTTTGTATTTGTTATTTTAATGGGTCATTCTTTTCCATGGTGGGGTTTCAAAGGCCCATAGAAGGCATTATTTAAGAAATGTAGAATTACTTTAATAAACAGATGTGCACCTGTTGTCTTGAGGGGATTGAAACCTATTGTTATATGGCTAGGAGTCTCCGGCAAGTGACCTGGATATGATGGGGCGGTGGGGCTTGGTGGCCTGTGTTGGGGGGGGGGGGGGGGTGGGGGGGGGGGTTAACATGCAGCAGGGTATAATTTGTTAGCTGATTACTACCATGTGTCATGATGTACTGGTGACAGTAGGAAATGACGACTCAGGTCTGACCTGAACCTTGACGTTTTCTGAAATTCTTTGCATCCATACTGCTCTGCGATCAATGTAAACCTGTTGCAAATAAACTGGTCTCTAGTATGTCGAACTATAAGTGGTACTACCGAGCACTATTTACTGAGTGCTGTATTATTGCACAATTCCAAGTATTACATTGAGGAAAGAGAGACAAAGTAGTAATACTTGAGTGGTATATTTACCAATCTTTCAAGCAGCGCAATGCAGCCAGCCACCTTATCTGGATAAGTTATGCAGGGAAGAAACCACCGGGTGTGGTAATACCTGCAAAACGAAGGGGCAGATATACTAATATTTGACACAAGCTGGGTTGCGTGAAAGGGAGAGAGCAGGGCGGTGCCAGAGCTACAAAAATATGGTGCTGCTGCTCTCATTTCCAGTGCTGGTGCACAATAAGGCTGGCTTGCGCCACGCATGCACCATAGTGCAAAAGGGTGTGTGTGATGTCTTGAGTTACATGTTATGTTTTGTTAAGGAAGTGAACCCTTCTAGCACAAACTAGAATGCTCAGACATACATTAAAACGTTTCCTACTTTATATGTGAGCTATACAGTGAGTGTGTTGCAGCGCTACTCTACTCCGGAAATAACTTCTAAAACCTCATCACCTTTCCCTGAAGTTTCAAATCACACATTTATTCATCAGTGAGGCCCATAACACTGCAAATCACTCGTACACACCTTCTCTACTTCATGGCTTGGTGAGACTCAAAGGAGAGCTGCTAGATCATAGCGGAGTGTCTAAATTAAGCTAAATATTTGTTATATATACACCTGCAGTTTAAATCGTTTACCATGGTTTTTCAAAGAGACAATTTATTCAGACACACCACCATTTATTGGTCTATGAATCTGCTAGTAAAAATTAGGCTAAGGACGAACAAGACCAGCTTAATTCCTCATTTATCAAATTTTTATTTAAAGAAAAATCTTCTAGCATGACCTTTATTTATTCACTTATAAATTTGTTTAATGAAAATAGATTTTTAAAAGAAAGGAAGAATTTTAACTCATACATTTATATTTCATTTTTAATTCAAAGCTCAGAAAATAAGCACATTATTATTGAGATTATAGGACGCGAATATTTGCAAAAGATATATTAGTTCCCAAAGTTCCTCTCCCTATTCCCTCTAGCTATTAACCTAATCTAAAGACTCCTTACTCATTCAAGCAAAGTTAAAGTTCAGAAAAGTTCAAAGTCCTCAGGAAAAACTCAGCATTCCGGCAGCATGTCAGGATACACAGATGGAAATTAAAGAAGAGAGAGTTTTTTTCATAAGTCCGAACATACTCTTTTATACCCTTTTTCCCAATTTAATCTATCTACAAAAGTAACTATCAGTATCGTTCAACAGTTCTGATTGGTTAATTCAAGGGGTGGATGAGCATAACCTCATCATCTTATTGTTTAATTTCCGCAAGATCAGCTCAATGAATATTTTCTTTGTCCTCATTATATCCGCTTTCGCTCATGTCCTTTAACTTGTAAGTTTCTGTTTCTTTCCCACGTTTTCTCAGCACGGATGTCCATTTTGTTGTCACTCAGCTGGACTTTCAGGGCACACTGTCCTTGACCCATTCTGTTCATGTACAAGCAGTTCAGACTCATCTGCGGATTCTTTCACTATGCGCATGCATGCTGTAGTTCATTCTCGGAGTCACCGAAACTTCCCTTTTATTACAGGCCTCATGGGCCAGAACGGGAACTATTATAGAAACAAACACAAATAAACATAAATTATTGAATTATAACCCTTGTGTTTACCTCCCCCTTACTAAGGTATCCCTGTTAGTTATTACCTAACAAATAAAGCAACATATATGCGTGATTTATTCACCAGTCTTCATGTTTTTGCCACAAATAAACATACAGAAAGCACATTCAGACCGCTTTTGGTTAGTTCATAGCTGCTGCATTAAATTTGAACATAACAACTTCACTTAGTTAGTTGATTATAGTTTGCAACATGAGCAAATTAGTTTCCCACGTGTACTTGTGTGTTTTCTGTTCTATGTTGATTCATTTTCAAAACCACACAATTAATTCATGTTATTGTATGAGTCAGTAACTTCACGAGGGGTATATATCATTTTGTTTTTCCACCTCGCTCCATCAACTCCCTCCTTTGGTGATTTATCACCAAATATCTCCCAAAATTTAGCAAATTTTATCTTAACATGTTTCAAGTTCTTTCGATTGGTATAGATTATACTCTAGTATCTTTCATCTTTCTGCCGTCTTGATAGAGTTTCTCATGAAACTCTTCCATCTCTATATCACCTTTTTCACATTCTCTTTCTTGCTTTTCTTAAATCACCTTCTTTATTGACCTTTTAACTTTTCTTCTCTTTCTGATCATATAACATAATCTGAATATCAAAATCATTGCTATTATTATTGTTACTGGAATTAATATTTTACCTACAATAGAACTACCTATTTCATGAAACCAATGTTTAACTGCTGAAAAACATCTACCAAGTCGTTCAAGGACACCATCAACCTCTAGTGGTTCAACTTCTTTAGTCAATTCTGTAAGATTTTCAATATATCTTTCAATGTTTTGACTTTTATCTGGAATATAAGTGCAACAGTGTTGTACTTTCAAAATTCCACAAACTCCTCCTTCTTTTGCCAAAATTATATCTAAAGCAAGACAATTTTGCATCTCCATAGCTCTCATAGCAATCATTTCAGGGTATATCATTAAAAATCCACCTGCAGTGTCTGTTGACAAAAGATCTACTATTGTTGATAATTTCCGAATTCTGTTTGCATTAAAAGATATTCCCACTGCGGGTATCAGTGCTCCAAAAACATCACCTATTATTTCTATTACACTCTCTCTTTTTCTACAACTTAAAGGTCTACCTATCTCATGTATCCCATTAGTACTTCTATCTACATGAAAATGTTTTGAAAAAACCAGGCCTACATAACAGGATTCATACCAATGATCAGGTAATTTATGATAAGCTTTGTTCTCGCAAATAAAATAGATTCCAGGAAAAACTGGGTCATTACCACCTTTAAATCCCCAACCCCCTATTATACGATAAGTGTCTTCACATTGACACGCTCCCACAAAGTAATTGTCATGCACAGTATTGTCTCTACGAATACAACATTTTCCTAATGATGGGGTATCTATGCTTATGGCCACATTTTCATTTTGTCCGTTTAATTTTTCATCCTAAGATTCCCAATATTTAGATTTAGCATGTTTCACTTTTTCATTTCTTTATAATACATTCCTCCTTTCTTCAACCGTATCCAAAAAGACTTTTTCTTCATTCCTCATTTTACAAGTCAAATTATGTCTAAAAGCATAATCATGAGTCAATTCTTGAGTTTTTAAGAAAAATTCTCCCATAACTTTTGCAGGTTTAACTCTGATCATTTCATTTATAACTCTCAATAGTGCCAAAATATCATCAGAATTTGAATAATAATACTCTAATTTACCTGTTTTGTAAAATAAACGTGCTATTACACTACATGTAATTCCATATGTAAGTGGAAGATGGTGGTAGGTCACCCCCTCCGAAACTGATGCTGGCAATTTCACACACATGTAACAATCACTGGCATCCATAGTTCTAACATACTCAGATAATAACCTTGATAAAGTGTTCTTTGACAAATTACTGATAGATCTATCCGGATGAATCTCTGGCTTATACACATATACTTTATCCGTTTTTAATTCATTATGTCATCCACTCATAGTCCCATTTGCTTTCAATTTCTCGAAATTCTCTCTAAAGGGAATAATAATAGCTAAAATCAACCAAACTAACATTAATAATCCAGTACATATTAACCACATTCTACACCATTTTCTAAACATAGAACATATTGTAGTTACATTATTAGTAGCCATTTCTTTTAATAGACTTTCACTTTACACTCATAGCGTTTTTTTATACCTATGTTTCAAGTCTTGCTTTTATCTTGCAATTTTAGATCAATTATTTATTTTTCCTTTCTTTGAGTCTCAATGTACTCACTTTCTTTTTTTTAACTTATCAAATTCAAGTTCTATTGGCTGCTGTTTACTTCCTCAATAGGAGGCAAAAACATGTAAGCCCATTCAGGTGATTTATATTTCTGGTTTGGTCTCCCCACTCTTTTTAGCCTTTGAACAACCTCTATTTTCTTTCCCAACAACTCTTTCTGACTTGTTATTTCATTAACTTGATCTTCTGGTTTTCTTGCTTTGTTGACCAGTTTGAATTTCAGTCCATCATTTTCTTTAGGCCAATTATCTCCTTTACGAGCCCTTTTTGTCTTTTTCTCTGTAGTGTTATGTTTCACTCTCCAAGCTCTTTTCCTTGAACTCTTTCTCAATTGAGTTTCATCTCCACTGTCATCAGTTTCACTTTCAGTATTTTCAACAGTGTCATTTATGATGAACTTTAAAATGTCTGTTTCTTTTTCAGAATCTGTTTTCTCTTTACTCTGCAGTTTCACTCTGTTAGGAACATCTCCATAACTGGTACTTGGAATCTCATCCTTGTCGTGAGTTATTTCCTCTTTTCCAGTGTCAGGATTTTGGTTCCTGCTTCCAGAGCTTTCTGACCGTTCTTCAGTATTTTCTTGATTACCAGTTTTATCTCCACTTTGTTCAATGTCCTTACTGGTATCGGTTTTTACCAAATCTTGACATTCAGGTCGATCTTCAAAATTTGGTATTTCAACAGTTTCACCTTCTCCTTCAGATGAAGAACTAGCATCCGATATCTCCAGATGTCGACGTTCTTGTCGAGCTTCAGTATCTGTGTTTCTCTCTGGTTCTTCTTCAGAATCAGAATCAGTTGTGCTTTTACCTTCCTCATTTGGATTTTCAGGTTCGGGCACACGGATGGTGTGACAGGCATGCACCCATCTTTTTACTCCAGCACATTTAACTTTAGTTGTGCTGACCAAAATAACCTGTCTCGGTTTTTGCCAGCGAGGTACCAGGCAATTTCTTCTTCGGTGTACCTTTATTTTGACCCAATCTCCAGGAACTAGATCATGAGCTGGATGTTTCTCTTTCGTGTTGTACTCAGTTCCCACCTGATGGAACACAGAAGTTACCACGTCAGACAGTAATCCAGTATTCATCATTAAAAGTTAACAGTTTATCAACTGGTACAAATGCTTGTCACATCACTCTGCCCATCAAAATCTCATGTGGACTTAATCTAGTCTTTTTGTCAGGTATACTCTTTAAGATCATCAGAACAAGTGGCAATGCGTCCGGCCATTTCAGTCCTGTTGCCAAACACATTTTTGCAATTCTGTTTTTTATTGTTCAATTCACTTGTTCAACTACCCCTGAAGCCTCTGGTCTGTAAGCAGTTTCTGACAAATGTCCAGTGCCTCACAAATCATTTGTAATAGTTCATTCTGAAAGTGGCTTCCACGATCTCTTTCAATTGTTACTGAGAATCCGTATTGTGGTGTGATTTCACGCAACAGTAGTTTTGCAACAGTTACTCCATCATTTCTCCGGGTGGGAAACGCTTCTACCCACCTAGAGAACAAGCAAATAATTACAAGCACGTATCTGAGTCTGTTACATGGTGGCAATTCACTGAAATCCAACTGCATTCATGTGAATGGACCTCCCTCCCGTCTTATGGTTCCCAAGCTCACAACTGTTTTTTTCCTTGGATTGAATTGTTGACATACCAGACATCTCTGGCACAAGCTTTCAGCAATCATCATAAATTTTGGATTATACCATGTCTCTCTGAACATCAGAATCATGGAATCCCTCCCAACATGAGCTTGACCATGGTACTTTCGGGCCATATTTGAATTCATGATATCAGGCATTACTGGTCTTTCATCTTTGTAAACCCAGTGTCAGGATCCCTCCTCCCAGTAAGCTTGACGCAGATTCATCATGTTTTAAAACAAGAAAATGGAGCGCCAGCCAAGGCATCACGTGGTCCCGCTTGTGGAATGCGCGGAATGCTAGGTTGGCAGTCTAGTCTCTTCAAGCGCGTGAATGAGAGTCCAGGTGCAGCGCGCGCTGCTTCGGAACTGCGCACTTCACCAAGGAATTTGGTCACATAGGTCGTGTCAGAGAGAGTTCCAGAAAATTAGGTTAAAAGAAGAAACGTTTCCAGTCAGCGAAGGGTTATCTAAACACTTCGTTGCCTTGATCTTGAGAATCGACGACGAAAGGGTTGCAGAGCGTTTAAGGCAGCTGTCGTCTCACGGAAGAAACCAGAGCTCAGCGGTCGGTGTGTCAGCGAGGAACATACCCAGAGCTGAGAATTCCAGTTAACAATTCACAGAAGGCGGAGAGGAGAAGAGAGAGAGAGACTCGTTTGGAACAGAGAAGAAACTCAGAGCTAAGTGGGAGGTTTTCTGTTATCTGTTCAAAATTCTAGAGACTGTGAAATATTAATTAGCAACGTTACCTATACAAAGAAGTTACGTGGACTCTTAAAAGAAGTAAAGACTTACTCACTAATGTTGTCAACCGTTTGCTGAACCAGTGTTACTTCAAGTATAATCTAGAAAGAGTTAGGGACAGTGTTAGAGAGGAATTCAGTACCAGTAAAAGGAGATAACGAGAAGAAGAAAAGTGAACTTACCTGAAGGAAGTGAATGAGATTAATTCATCTAAATTCAGGAGAAAGCTCCCTGTATAAAGAAGAATTTATAAGGAAAAATATAAGAAGTACGTTAAGATAACACTGGTAGGTAGAGAGAATGGGTGAAATATAATTTAGTACAAGTACAGAGTAATAAGCAGAAAAACTATAAAGATATATTGTTTTACAGAAGTTAAGAGGTAGACCTGTCATCTGGAAATACAGAATAGGCAGACCACTTCAAAACTACACTTCAGTATAGAAGAGCAGCAGGTCGCTACTGATTCAAGGGTAGGTGTTCTGAGAAGGAGTAACAAGGAAGACTGAGTAGTTCATAGGTACAGTGTAATATTGTCTCGTATATGCTTAGTATCCCTAGGGTTCTTTGAGAAGCTGATTGACGAGCTGATTGAAGATTCCAACGGATTCCAGAGGATCAGGATCAGTCTCTTCTGTTTCTCTTTTGTTATTTTATCCAATTTCCCCCTTCCACCTGTCTAATCAGTTAGAGTCATGATATATTTCTGATTCTGATTGGTTGGAAGTGGGAGTCGGGAAGCTAGCATCTTCTGTTCCTGTGCAAGTCATCGAGAGGATTGTGCCGTAAGGCAAGTGGACTCTGACAGAGTGAAGTGCCCACGTTGTAAACTTGCACCCGAACAGAATGGTTGAGGGAATTAATTTGCAGACTCTGGGGGCAGTTTTAGATACAATACAAAAGGAGTTGGTAGCGGTAAAAGAAGAAAACCAAAGATTGAGACAAGAGGTGACGAACTCTAGAAAAGAAACCGCAGAGTTAGCACAGCGAGTTGGGCCATCACATTCAAGTATAAGGGAGACTCCCATAACATCTACAGGGGAAACTAGTAGACTAACCACACAGGTAATACATTCCTTGTCTCCGGTCATACCCCTAGCGGCACCAGAGAGGTTTAATGGGGATCCTCAGAAGGCACAGGTGTTCATCACACAATGTTCCTTGCACTTTATGTGTCGCCCTTCTATCTTCCCTGACGCACAATCTAAAGTGGCATTCATCTTATCGTATTTGAGTGGAGATGCGGCCGCATGGTCGATGCCCTTGGTATCTAGAGATGATCCTCTGCTACAGAATTATGATGAGTTTAAAAAAGAATTTTTGCGAATATTCGACCGAAGAAGAATCTCCCAGGCAGTGGACAATGGGTTGTTGGATCTGAAACAGGGCAATAGAGACTTAGTGGCGTATTTGGCCCAATTTAACAAGTTAATTATGGAGATAGATTGGCCAGAAAGTAAAAGAACAGCAATATTCTATCGTGGCTTACGAGATGAATTAAAGGATGGGCTGGCACAAATACCAAATCGACCCACTGAGATATCAGCCCTAATAGATCTCGTATTAGAATTGGATTTTCGCCAAGGGGAACGGAAGGGTGAAAGAAAACGTGAGTTTCGGAGTACAATACCTCGTTTTGATAGAGCAAGGTTTGAACCAGGTAAAGGTGCAGAAGGATCCAATGGCTCTGAACCAATGCAAATCGGAACGATAAGGGGACCGCTCACTAAGGAAGAAAAAGAGAAAAGACTGGCCAGTAATTTAAGCATGTATTGTGGTTCTAGCGGACATTTTGTGAGAAATTGTCCAAAGAAACCAAAAGGATCCTATAAGCCGAAGGAAAACTAGTTGCACCACCTGTAGAAGGAGTTGTACAGGTGGATGCAAGTCAAGAATCAACTCCACAAGAACACCAATTGGCAAACACCCTCCAGTCGTCTTCCCCACATCTCATATTATCAATGACCATCAAGTTTCGTCAAGAAGTGCGAGAAGACATAACAGTTATGGTTGACTCAGGGGCAACGGGGAACTTTTGTGACCAGAAATTCGCAAACAAGATAGGATTGAGAGCCATAGCCAAAGATAAGAGTGAACCAGTCAGAGCCATTGATGGGACAAATTTATCTTCCGGGCCTATAGTGAGTCACACGGAATTGGTGCAGTTGATTCGAGAGGATGGTCATCGTGAAGACATTCATTTTAATTTGATCGACGCACCTCAGTTTCAGCTGATTCTTGGACTTCCTTGGCTCACTGAGCACAATCCGACCATAGATTGGGCTGCCAGAACCATAGAAATGACTTCAGACTATTGTAGGAACAATTGTTTTGGAAATCAAACGGAAGACCATAAGGAAAATCCGGCTCAAGCCTTATGTTCTGCTGGTGCAACAGTGTGCGTCATCAACACCCAGTCAATACCTCCAGAATATCAAGATTTTGAAGATGTGTTTGATGAGCAAGAAGCGGAACAGTTACCACCGCACCGTGTCTATGATTGTAAAATTGACCTTGAACCAGGGGCGAATATGCCGTGTAGTCGGGTTTATGCTTTAACCGAAAAAGAGCATGATCATTTAAAGGAGTACCTCAACAAGTATTTAGCAAATGGATTTATTCGTCCTTCGCAATCCCCAGTCTCCTCACCTCTGTTCTTTGTACCAAAGAAGGAAGAAGGCGAGTTGAGGACTTGCATTGACTATCGGGCAATCAACCGAATAACCAAGAAAAATAGGTATCCGCTTCCCCTCATTTCTGTCCTGTTAGATCAGGTGAAGGGGGCACGGATATTCACGAAGTTGGATCTAAGAGGGGCTTATCACCTCATCCGAGTAAGAGCTGGGGATGAATGGAAAACGGCGTTTAGAACCCGTTTTGGATTGTTCGAGTACCAGGTAATGCCCTATGGGCTGTGCAATGCCCCGGCAGCTTTTCAGCATTTCATAAACGATGTTCTCAGTGAATAGATAGATCAATGTGCAATAGTGTACATTGACGATATTTTGATCTACTCTGTTGATGCACAGGAACATCGGAATCAAGTACAAAAGATTCTACAGAAGCTGAGAGAAAACAAGTTGTTTGTCAAGTTGGAAAAATGTGCTTTTAACGTTACAGAAGTTGAGTTCCTGGGCTTTGTGATCTTGCAGTCAGGTATTCACATGGACAAGCGGAAAATTCAGGCTGTGCTGGAATGGAAGCCTCCGACTAGTGTAAAAGAAGTGCAAGCATTCATCGGTTTTGCAAACTTCTATCGAAGGTTCATTAGTGAGTTCTCCCGGCGAATCCTTCCTCTCACTAGACTGCTGAGAAAGGGAGTACAATTTGAATGGTCCGAGGAAGCAGAATCAGCATTCAAAGCTTTAAAGGAAGAATTTACTTCAGCTCCAATCCTTCTTCATGCAGACCCATCTGAGCCCGTCTATGTAGAAACGGATGCTTCAGATTTGGCCGTGGGAGATGTACTTTATCAGAGAAATAAGGAAACTGGTCAACTACACCCTGTGGCCTACCGTTCACGGAAATTGACCCCAGCAGAGATCAACTATACAATAACAGAGAAGGAACTGTTAGCTATAAAGGACGCCTTCAAAGAATGGAGACACTACTTAATGGGAGCCCATCATGTAGTCACAGTTTACACTGACCATCGTAATTTGAAATTTTTAAAATCAGCCAGGACCGTAACACCTCGGCTACTTCGTTGGTCATTGTATTTCGCCGACTATGACTTCGTCATTACCTACAGACCAGGAGCTCAGAATGGAAAGGCAGATGCCTTGTCCCGAATAGGTACTGGAGAGGAAAAAGGGAAAATTAAGACTCAAGCAATCATTCCCAATTCTAAAATCATTGGTGCAGTAGATTCGTTGAGTGTAAAAGAACAAATTGTCCAAGTCATGTCGCCTGAGAAAATGCTGGCGTGGGTGCAACAAGGAGAGGGAAGAGAAATCATTGAAGGAATACCTTATCAGACTGAAGCCTTGTACTTACCCACCCTCACACTACAGAGACAAGCTATGAAAGAATGCCATGATCATCTGCTGGCAGGCCACAAGGGAGAACTGAAGACTGTGGACTTAGTTAAACGGAAGTATTGGTGGCCACAAATGAACAAGGACATTGAGCAATATGTAAAGACATGTGAGATTTGTGCGCAGGGAAAATCAGAACGGCAAGCACCTAAGGGTTTCCTACAACCCCTGCCCAATCCCCCTTCTCCCTGGCACACAGTCACCTTAGATTTGATCACTGACCTTCCCACTTGTCAAGGGTTTAATACCATCTTAGTGGTAGTGGATGCATACGCCAAAATGGCGCATTTTGTAGCCTTAAAAGGAACTCCAACCGCTAGGCAGTTAGCAGCTCATTTTAGTGCACAGGTGGTGAGATTACATGGAATTCCAGAGGTCATGATATCGGATCGAGGAACTCAATTTGTGTCTCATTTTTGGAAGGCCTTTATGAAGGGACTTGGGGTTGAGACACGTTTTTCCACCAGTTTTCACCCAGAGACTGATGGACAAACAGAACGAGTGAACCAGGAAGTAGAACAGTATTTAAGGTTATTCACATTGAAGCAGGGTGGAGAATGGTTGGACTATTTATGGACTGCAGAATTTGCTTACAATAACGCAAAGAATGTGTCCACTGGTTATTCACCATTCTATTTAAATTATGGCAAACACCCAAATTCCACAGTGCAGGATGTTCACATCTCAGTCCCGGCAGTTCAGGATTTAGTAACTCACTTACAGCAGGTACATGAAGATGCATCTAAGAATTTAGAGCAGGCCAAAAGCAAGTATAAGAAGTATGCTGATAAAAAGAGGAAAGATTCCCCAGATTTGGAAGTAGGTGATGAGGTTTGGTTAAATACTATGAATCTTCGACTAAGGGGCAGTCGAAAGTTTCAGCCTAGATTCATAGGACCGTATCCCATTGCAGAGCAGATCAATCCAGTAACCTTTAGATTGACCTTACCATCGAGACTAAAAATTCACCCAGTTTTCCATGTCTCCTTATTAAAGAAATCAGTTGAAGGGTTGCGGAAAGAAGGAGTTCCACCCCCAATTCTGTTGGAAACGGGAGTAGAATTTGAGGTCAAGGAAATTTTGGACTCTAAATTTGCTAGAGGAAGACTGTACTAACTAGTAGACTGGAAGGGCTATGGGCCAGAGGAAAGGTCTTGGGAGTTAGAGTCAGATGTTCATGCTCCTAGGTTGGTGCGTCTCTTTCATCAAAGAAATCCTACCAAGCCTAGACTGGGGGAACCCTCCTTGGTGGGGGGTACTGTCAGGATCCCTCCTCCCAGTAAGCTTGACGCAGATTCATCATGTTTTAAAACAAGAAAATGGAGCGCCAGCCAAGGCATCACGTGGTCCCGTTTGTGGAATGCGCGGAATGCTAGGTTGGCAGTCTAGTCTCTTCAGGCGCGTGATTGAGAGTCCAGGTGCAGCGCGCGCTGCTTCGGAACTGCGCACTTCACTAAGGAATTTGGTCACATAGGTCGTGTCAGAGAGAGTTCCAGAAAATTAGGTTAAAAGAAGAAACGTTTCCAGTCAGCGAAGGGTTATCTAAACACTTCGTTGCCTTGATCTTGAGAATCGACGACGAAAGGGTTGCAGAGCGTTTAAGGCAGCTGTCGTCTCATGGAAGAAACCAGAGCTCAGCGGTCGGTGTGTCAGCGAGGAACATACCCAGAGCTGAGAATTCCAGTTAACAATTCACAGAAGGCGGAGAGGAGAAGAGAGAGAGAGACTCGTTTGGAACAGAGAAGAAACTCAGAGCTAAGTGGGAGGTTTTCTGTTATCTGTTCAAAATTCTAGAGACTGTGAAATATTAATTAGCAACGTTACCTATACAAAGAAGTTACGTGGACTCTTAAAAGAAGTAAAGACTTACTCACTAATGTTGTCAACCGTCTGCTGAACCAGTGTTACTTCAAGTATAATCTAGAAAGAGTTAGGGACAGTGTTAGAGAGGAATTCAGTACCAGTAAAAGGAGATAACGAGAAGAAGAAAAGCGAACTTACCTGAAGGAAGTGAATGAGATTAATTCATCTGAATTCAGGAGAAAGCTCCCTGTATAAAGAAGAATTTATAAGGAAAAATATAAGAAGTACGTTAAGATAACACTGGTAGGTAGAGAGAATGGGTGAAATATAATTTAGTACAAGTACAGAGTAATAAGCAGAAAAACTATAAAGATATATTGTTTTACAGAAGTTAAGAGGTAGACCTGTCATCTGGAAATACAGAATAGGCAGACCACTTCAAAACTACACTTCAGTATAGAAGAGCAGCAGGTCGCTACTGATTCAAGGGTAGGTGTTCTGAGAAGGAGTAACAAGGAAGACTGAGTAGTTCATAGGTACAGTGTAATATTCTCTCGTATATGCTTAGTATCCCTAGGGTTCTTTGAGAAGCTGATTGACGAGCTGATTGAAGATTCCAACGGATTCCAGAGGATCAGGACCAGTCTCTTCTGTTTCTCTTTTGTTATTTTATCCAATTTCCCCCTTCCCCCTGTCTAATCAGTTAGAGTCATGATATATTTCTGATTCTGATTGGTTGGAAGTGGGAGTCGGGAAGCTAGCATCTTCTGTTCCTGTGCAAGTCATTGAGAGGATTGCGCCGTAAGGCAAGTGGACTCTGACACCCAGATTTCATCTTCTTCCCTTCGTCTAAACCCTGCTTTAAGCCAAGTGTTTTTCTCTACTTCACTAGCCTCATCCTGCATCTGTCTTACTTCCTGCCAAGTGTCAACTACTATGGTTAGCATTAAAGGACTTGAAACATGTTCTTCTTTTCTGTCCCGATTTATGGATACAAGATTTTTGGCACAGTATTTTGCAATGAAATCAACATACCTATTGTCTACAGTGATGTAGTCATCTCCCTTTTTGTGTGCTGCACATTTCACCACTGCAATTTTATCAGGCAACTGAATAGCATCAATCAACATTTTTACAAATTCAGCAGTTCTAATTGGGGATCCTGCAGAAGTTAAATAACCTCTTTGGGAACACAATTGTCCATAATCATGGACAACCCCGAATCCATACTGGCTGTCAGTCACTATGGTGACTCGTATCTCTTTTCCTAGTTCACATGCTCGAATCAAAGCAATCAATTCCGCTATTTGAGCAGAATGAATTCCTTTCAGACAAGATGCTTCCAGGACATCTGCCACTGTACACACAGCATATGCAGCACTCAAAGCACCCTCCTCTGTTCTCAAGCATGAACCATCAACAAACATCACGTAGTCTGATTCAGGCAATGGCTCATCCCTAATGTCAGGTCTTGGTTTGGTACAATACTCAAGAACATCCAAACATTTGTGATCAACCTTGTTTCTTACCTCAGCTTCCATTGCATCAGGTAACAATGTAGATGGATTTATATTCACACATCGTGAAATTGTCACATTATCTGCACCTAGAATTGTTTTCTCATATTTTGTCATTCTGTTATTTGTAAGGTACTGTGTTTTTGTCCTAGTGAGGAGAATCTCCACATAATGAGGTACATATACCCTCACAGGAAATCCCATCACTATTCCTTCACTCTGTTCCAAACTCACACTTATAGCTGCTACTGCTTTCAGACAGCCTGGCAAGGCTTTTGCAACTGGATCCAAAACAGCGGAGAAATACGCAATTGGCTTCCTCAGTTTTCCATGTCTTTGAATTGATACTGACAATGCACATCCTTCTCGCTCACTGCAATATAGCTCAAACTCTTTTTCATAGTCAGGCATTCCTAACGCTGGGGCTTCACATAAACTTGTTTTTAGCTGTTCAAATGCTTCCATTTCAGTCTTATTTAGTACGATGGGGTCTCTGATGTCTGTTTTAGTCAGTCTCTGTAAGGGTTTTGCTTTTAGTGAAAATCCACTAAACCACTGTCTACAGTAACCCACCATTCCTAAGAACATTCTAACTTGTCTTTGTGTTTTGGTGGTTGCATCCCTTGTATTATTTTGATTCTGTCTGCAGTGACTTGCCTAGTTCCTTTAGCAATCTTATGACCTAAGTATTGCACTTCTTTCTGACAGAATTGTAATTTCAATGAAGACACTTTATGCCCTTCTCCTGCCAAATGGTTCAATAATGCAATAGTATCTGATATACATTCATCTTTGTCTTTGATGCCACTAGCAGGTCATCAATATATTGAACTACTACAGATTCTCCAGGCATGCTCAAACTTTCTAATGACTTCTTTAACAGTTGATTAAAAATAGATGGACTTTTAGTATACCCCTGAGGAATTCGGCACCATGCCAAAATGCGATCTCAGAACCGGAACGCAAATATTGGCTGGCTTTCTGGGTGTAATGGAACCGTAAAGAATGCATTACACAGATCAATCACGGTATACCATTCTGCATCATGTGGAATTTGGTATAGAATCACTGCTGAATTTGGTACAATTGGACAACATGGAACAACGATCTTATTAATCTTTCTAAGATCCTGTACAATTCTAAATGTTCCGTTAGGCTTTTTCAATCCCATTATCGGTGAGTTACAAGGACTGCTTTCTATCTCTCTTAAAACACCTTGTTCAATCATCTTGTTTATTACTGGTGTTATTCCGTCAATCACTTCTGCTGTCATTTTATATTGGGGAATGTTTGGATAACTCACTCCTTCCTTTACAGAACTTTTCACAGGATCTACATCTTTCATCAATCCAATATCTTCTCCTGTAAAATCCCATACGTGTTCTTTTACTGTTTCTTTCAATTCAGCAGGTATTTCTTCTCGATCCATCACAGGAAACAATTAATTCTTTTCTGATTCTATCAATGACATGGTCATTTTATACAGGATATCTTTATCTGGGGTTTGGAGCTCTATGCCATCTGGTGAACAATATATGGCACAGTTCATTTTACATAGAATGTCCCTGCCTAACAGGTTAACGGGACTACTATCACACACCACAAATCGGTGCATATCTTTGAAATTTCCAATTTCTACTTCAACTGGTTTTGTTGAGGAGGTTTTAATCTGTCTATTAGATACACCTACAACTTGAATCTGATCTCCCGAGAGAGGAAGGTTTTGAACTTCCACTGATCTAACAGTAGAACGGGTAGCACCAGTGTCCACTAGGGAAGTTACTTTTACATCATTCACCTCTCCATTCACAAACGGACCAGACTGATCTACCTCAAGAGTGGCTCCAAGCACACACTCTTCTTCCTCTCTCAGGCACCGTCAGAAGCTATCATCTGATTCACTCCCGCCATCCTCTTGTAACCAATACTGAGGACTCACATTCACTCTGGGCGATCGGTTTACCTGTTCGCCTCTGCTGAATCCTATCTCTGCAGATTTACACTGCGTGGTAGTGGCAGTTGTGGCACCTGACTTTGCTGAGTAACTACCTGCTGCTGTTGCGATGATTGTTGTATTACCTCATTCTGCACCTGCGGATTCAATGATGTATTTTTGGGGTTAACTCTTGGTGGACACTTACATTCTTTCTTCCAATGCCCTATCCTGCCGCAATTATGACAAAGATATTTTTTCTTAAGCTCCTCTATGTTCCCTACTAATTTAGGTTTATTGAAATTTCCCTTAATTTTCCCTTGGCTCCCGTCTGTACTCTTGTTTTCCATTTGTGACACTTGATGTTCCGCTACCTTCACTTGTACCCACATGGCTTTCTCTTTGAGCTTTTTCTGCTTAACCTCAATTTCATCACTACAGTATTTTGCATGTCTCAATACCTCGTCTACAGAACATGATCGCCATCACATCAAATTATGCTTAATCATGTCTCCTATTTCTGGTCTTAATCCAAACACAAATCGATATACAAAGTGACTCATATCTTTTTCATTTAGTTCCTCATATCCACTACATTGTTTAAACACTAACAACAGTTTTTCATAAAATGTGTGTACAGATTATTTCAGTTCTTGCAATGTCCTGTCAATTTTTACCCAATCAGTTTTTTTCGGTGGTATTTTAGTTTTCAAAAACACTATTACTTGTTCATATTTCCTCATCACTTCAGGAGAAGGAGCACCTGTCACTTTATCTCGAGAATATTCAGTTTTCGTCCAGTTCACTGTTATTTTGCACTCAGACCACAGCTCTGCTGGTACTACTATGTCAAATAATCCATCTAAATCTTCCCATAGTACCTTTGAAACTTTTACAAATCGAACTACCTGTCGATACCATTCTACTGGTTTTTCTCTCAACCTGAGGAAATCATTAGCTAATGATAATATGTCCTTTCTAGTCCAAGGAACATGTACATATCCTCCTCCCGGTATTTCTCTCATAGGAAATTCATTTATTACTGTTTCCTTTTCTCTCACTGGGGCCGCTAATGTAGATTTATCCCTAGCTTCTTCTTTTTTCTTTGCCCATTTTGCTTTCCATTTATTCGCATCTCCTCATCTTCTTAGTAAAACAATTAGCTCTTTTATATGGGTTAATCTTCCTGCGGTATTCATATTTTCAATGTCCTTTTCTGTAAATTCTACCCTGTACGGTTTCTGTAATGTTTTATTCTTTGCAAGATCTACATCTAATTCACTAGCTAATCCTTCCAAATGGTCATGTATAGATTTTGCTTTCCAAATAATACTCTTACACATGAACATCAGTTCATCGTCCTGATATGTTTTTAGTCTATCTGTTCCGATTGCTCCAAAAATTAATTCTTCCATGGCAGTCTTTAGTCTAGCTTCATCTAATACTTTAGGTTCATGTACTTTTACCTTCAGAGTTTTAAGCCAATCACTTAATTCTTGTTCTTTTGGTCCTACTGGAGTTTGTGTTAAATCTATTTTCTCCACATTCCTTTCGGGTGTCGCAGAATCAGATCCTGCTCCAGTTGGAAACTTGTATGGTAGACTCTGATTAAAAGTCAAGTCAAGCGGTATTATGTTACTTGTTCGCCTAATTTCAGACAAATCTGGATAAACCTTTTCTCTTACTTTTTGCAAACTCTGGTTTAAAGGAATCGTCAAAGTTGGTTCTTTTATTTTCTGATTTTCAAACACTGGAATGACAGGACCTATTGTTACTGGGACTGTTACAGCTTCTATATTTTTAGTAAGTTCCTGTATCTTTTCGGTTAATTCATTTGTAGAACGTATATATTCAGAAGTACCTGGATGTTCTTCAATTTTTCTCTCTGCTCTTGCTACACTTTTTCTGAGTTCATCATTTTGTTAAGGAGCAGTGGTAAGTATAGTTTCTACCACTGGGGTGTTTGAATCATATCTCATTTCTACCCTTTCTGGAATGTCTCTTAAATTTGAAAATTGTATTGGGGTTTCATCAAACCTATCCTCTACTGGTGGAGCATTTGGAGTGGTCCATATAGTACCTGGTTGATATGGTGGTGGTCTCCTATTTAATATCTCCTACAGCACCGTATTCTCTGATTCACCATCTCCATAATTTTTCCATCCTAATTCCACATTATTCTTTTTCTCGGTACATTTCCGCCCTTCTATTTCTCCTGCCAATCTAACCGGATAAATTTCATCACACATATCAGCATTTCTCCATCTTCGCATTCTACTCCCGTGTGTTTCTCCCCATAATCCACGTAATTTACCTCTTGCTCCTCGATGATTTTCCAATCTTTCTCGCTCTATTTCATGCATCTCTCCTTCCCACTCAACTAATCCCTCAAATTGAGTCGGTCTAGGTCTCGGTTCAAGCTTCATCATCTTTTCTCTTAAATTTCGTAAAACTGCCAGATTAAAAGATTCTACTTCTGGAAATGCTAACGCCCAATCATTTTTGGTATATCTAGCCCAATTCTCTAACTAAATGCATGTATGATAGCCATATTTTGTCATCATGTAAGAAGCAGGCGTTTTTGGCGGAGGAAGCAATTTTCCCTCTCTCGTTATTATCGCCTTGTCTTTCTTGAATACATTTTTTAATCTCTTAAACCACGAAGGTTTCTCCTTTTCTTCTCCGTAATAAAACTCAATTTTTTCCTGTCTTTCAAAAAATTGCGCACTCTTCCGCAAACTGCTTTGTAACACCAGCCTATCACAGCAAGGTTCACACTATCGCACCAATTTGAACAAGATACGTTGTCTTAGTGCTTAACCAATTATTTTGCTGTTTTCACTGATGCACCAATCAGCGCTTACTCTGTCATGGTCACGCGGAACAATCCCTGCGCGACACTTTTGACGTCAGCCTTGCTCCGGCTTCTGTAGCTTCGACTGACCCCTCCTTTACAAGGTTTGTCGAGAAGCCATATTTACACTTTTATAAAACTGAATCGGTTAGTAACTACATAAAACAACTCCATTCATCTGTTTCGCTAAACCAAAGTGATAGTTTTCTCAATCGCACATGTATTCTGTATTTCCAGTAGACAGCGCTTACCTCTTCTCTACCACAGAATTTTACACTTGCCAATAAAGTAGCACATCCCTCTACCTTACCCTTCTCTGAAGCTCGGGTTAAGCTCTATTACTCTCTCAGCAGTAAGTTTTAAATCAGGATACACAATGACCCCTGTACTTAAAGGCTAAGATTTTATAGACTGTCCTCGCTATACATTTATCCTTTCACACGTAAAGTCCCTAAACTTGTGACATACGATGATATCACCACCTTTTGAAACAGACTATGCGATGTGCAACTTCACTTGCCACACTTCCTCTGCCTGCAGACAGGGTTACCAGCTTCCCACACTTTCCGGAAGCCTTTTCCAGACTACATATAACATAATACAAACTCAGCAGATGTTAGTCATAATTCTGTACATCAAGTCCTGTATACATCACTTTATACATTATCCTAGCTAATTCTATAGCAACCTATGCTCTGCTACCAAGTTAATCTGTTGCAGCGCTACTCCGGAAATAACTTCTAAAACCTCATCACCTTTCCCTGAAGTTTCAAATCACACATTTATTCATCAGTGGGGCCCATAACACTGCAAATCACTTGTACGCACCTTCTCTACTTCATGGATTGGTGAGACTCAAAGGAGAGCTGCTAGATCATAGCGGAGTGTCTAAATTAAGCTAAATATTTATTATATATACACCTGCAGTTTAAATCGTTTACCATGGTTTTTCAAAGAGACAATTTATTCAGACACACCACCATTTAATGGTCTATGAATCTGCTAGTAAAAAATTAGGCTAAAGACGAACAGGACCAGCTTAATTCCTCATTTATCTAATTTTTATTTAAAGAAAAATCTTCTAGCATGACCTTTATTTATTCACTTATAAATTTGTTTAATGAAAATAGATTTTTAAAAGAAAGAAAGAATTTTAACTCATACATTTATATTTCATTTTTAATTCAAAGCTCAGAAAATAAGCACATAAATATTGAGATTATAGGACGCGAATATTTGGAAAAGACATAATAGTTCCCAAAGTTCCTCTCCCTATTCCCTCTAGCTATTAACCTCATCTGAAGACTCCTTACTTATTCAAGCAAAGTTAAATTTCAGAAAAATTCAAAGTCCTTACGCCTCAGGAAAAACTCAGCAGCATTCCGGCAGCATGTCAGATTACACAGATGGAAATCGAAGAAGAGAGAGCTTTTTTCTTAAGTCCAAACATACTCTTATATACCGTTTTTCCTAACTTAATCTATCTACAAAAGTAACTATCAGTATAGTTCAACAGTTCTGATTGGTTAATTTAAGGGGTGGATGAGCATAACCTCATCATCTTATTGTTTAATTTCCGCAAGATCAGCTCAATGAAAATGTTCTTTGTCCTCATTATATCCGCTTTCGTTCATGTCCTTTAACTTGTAAGTTTCGGTTTCTTTCCCA
Source organism: Lissotriton helveticus (assembly GCF_964261635.1). Lineage (NCBI taxonomy): Eukaryota > Metazoa > Chordata > Amphibia > Caudata > Salamandridae > Lissotriton > Lissotriton helveticus. The sequence goes on from NC_136065.1 coordinate 1,163,120,786, forward strand.
CGTTTTCTCAGCATGGATGTCCATTTTGTTGGCACTCAGCTGGACTTTCGGGGCACGCTGTCCTTGACCCATTCTGTTCATGTACAAGCAATTCAGACTCATCTACAGATTCTTTCACTATGCGCATGCAGAAACGTTAATTTTATTACAGGCCTCATCGGCTACAACGGGAACTATTATAGAAACAAGCACAAATAAATGTACATTTCATTTGTGAGTGTTAAAACTTAATGTCTCCCCCTGACTCCCGCCTTAAACGAAAGCAAGAGCAGTTGAGAAACCTGGAATTAAATAATGCAGTATTGGAGGCTGAGGATGAGGTGACTAAATGTGTGTTATCAGGTACATCGCTTGACCAGGTTCTCATTAACGTGGCAAAAGCAAAAATGGAGGCAGAAGAGGCTGTTGCGAATAAGGCTGCCAAGATTTATCTGGCCAATAGGGAAAGATGTCACGAGTTTAGTGAAACAGTTGGACGCACCTTAGCGGTATGTGCTAGACAAAAGGTGGCCACAGGGGAGGTAAGGGAAATTAAGGATAGGTCAGGAAAATTAATTACAGATCCGCAAGGAATTCGGGAAACATTTAGGCAATTTTACGTAACGTTATATGATGAGCAACAAGGCAAGGATCTCGAGGAAATGAGTGCATACCTACGAGGTATACCGTTGGCAACTTTAGAGGAGCAAGAACGTCTGAGATTGGATACCCCTTTGGAGCCAGAAGAGTTAAAGGCTGCTTTGATGAGTCTCCCATCTGGGAAGGCAGCATGGCCGGAACAAATACCAATAGAATTATTTAAGGTGTTTTGGGATACACTGGGCCAGGACATGATAAGTATGATACAACAAGAACAGGCAGGGGTATCCATACTGGATTCTTGGGCAGGGGCAGACTTCATCATTATTTGAAAGAAGGGGAAGCCGCCAATCAATCCTGGTTCATATAGGCCAATCACTCTAATGAACGCAGACACTAAGGTTTATTCTAAGGCACTGGCAATAAGGTTTGCGAGCATAATAGAAGAACTGGTGAGTGGTAATCAGCATGGCTTCATCCCAGCGAAAGGGTCTACCCACCACATTCGGAAAGAAATCACTTTATTTGATGCCACGGAAGTCGCAGGGGACCCGATGGCGGTAATGTTGTTAGATGCTGAGAAGGCGTTTGATCGGGTCTCCTGGGACTATCTGTGATATGTTTTAATGAGAGCTGGTTTTGCTGAGGGGTTTGTTAGAACAGTACAAGCACTATATCGAGCTCTGGCAGCTTGTATTAGGGTAAATGCAGGATCAACTCGCCCACTACAAATTCAGAGGGGAACAAGGCAAGGGTGCCCGTGCTCTCCACTGCTGTTCTCTATGTATCTGGACCCACTGATTCGCAGAATGGAGATGAATGATAACATTACTCCATTGTCTACGTATAGGGGTCACTGTAAGATACTGGCATATGCCGATGATGTGGCGGTCCTTACACCAAACCCCATGGAGGCTATAGCACATGTGGAGTCGGAGGCTTTGAACTTCGGCATGGTGTCAGGATATTCATTAAACACCTCCAAGACGCAAATAATAAAGAACCAGAAGGTTCTCTGTCTTGACTAGCGGGTGGTGCACTCGGTAGTATACTTAGGGGACATGATTTCCTCCGATCTAGACAACCTGGTGGAAGCAAATATAACCCCTATAATTGCTAAAGTGAGAAAGGATCTGGATAGGCTACAGATTTTACATTTATCTATAGTTGGTCGTACCAACATTGTGAAAATGATGATACTGCCTAAGTTTTTGTATATTTTCAGGGCAGTTCCTCTCTTCTTTAAAATAAATGGTTTAAGATCTTAGAGCATATGATTAATAGATTTGTGTGGGATAAGGGAAAGACTAGAAGGGCATTAAGATTTATGGCTCTCCCAAGGGACAGAGCTCCGGGATCTAATACTATACTACTGGGTAGCAGCCCTTCAGTACATGACGGGTTTGTTAGGTGGAGCAGAGGCAGAAGGGGAGGATGAGTTGGGCACAATAGCAATATATGCTTTGGTTCTGGGGGATGAGGCGGAAAACGTGCTTCTTAAACACTTTGACTCAAGTTATTTTAAGAGGACTCGGTTGAAGACAATTATGGCAGCGCACAACATCTGGAAGGCCTTTATGAAGAGATTTGGCTGAGGAAAATATAACGCATATACGAGAATGATTAACAATCCTACATTTCCCCAAGATATCTTTTCCGATTCAGTCTTTAAAGAGTGGGGAAGACAGGGTATTACAAAGATCGGGGATGTTATGAGTATACAGGGAATGATGCAATTCTCGGAGATCCAGACGAAATATGGATTAGAGTCAAGACAATTTTTTAAATTCCTACAAGTGAGAAGCTTTATAGCAAAGAAAATGGGTGGGCCGGAGGGGTTCGAGAAGAACTCAATCATGGAGATTGTCCAGGGTGGGGCTGATTGCACAATTAAAAGATTTTATTTTGAATTAACAGAAAGTAAGCAGGATGATTTGGAAAAGTGGGGGGATAAATAGGCACTGAAGTTAGGGGTGGGAAAGGACTGTTTTAACTTGTCGTTAGATATGGGACAGAACATCTTGTGTTCGGCAGCTCTCCAGGCGCAGCACTATAAAACGCTGTACCAGTTGTATTAAACACCTGCAAGAATTGCACAATGGGGGGCCCAACTGGAATTAATTGTCCAAGATGTGGAAGTATGGAGGCCGACATTGTGCACATATTTGCGACATGCACTCACCTCCACACAACATTAAAAGATATCGAGATGTTTCTACAAAGATCATTAGGAATACAGATTACTCTAGCCCCTTCAATAATACTGCTGGGACTGAATGATGTTGATAGACAGATGGAAGGTGGATATTTTATCTTTGTAGCAATGGCAGTATTTAGGTTATGCATTGCCTCAGCATGGCTTGACCCACTACCACCGTCATATCATCATTGGCTAGCGAGGTTATTGACGACGTATAATTTGGAGAAGGCAATCTATGCAAGAAAGGGGAAAAACTGAAGGAAACTGGGAAGGCAAATTTGGGAGCCCATAAGTAGATGGATGGAAGAAAACACTGTCTAGATTCCTCTAGTAAGATGAGATTTGGATAGTTTAATTTGGGGTGCTCAGTATATATGTTGTAATATGAATTTGAAACACCTGTGGGAAAGTGTAAAGGTAACATGTGTTACACGATTATTGGGTTTTTTTCTGTTTTGCTTTTGCTGTGCCCTGTGCATATAAATGGGAAAAAATCTCAATTAAAAATGTGTAAAAAACAAACAAACAAACAAATGTAAATTATTGAATTATAACCCTTCTGTTTACCTCCCCCCTTACTAAGGTATCCCTGTTAGTTATTACCTTGCAAATAAAGCAACATATATGCGTGATTTACTCACCAGTCTTCATGGTTTTGCCACAAATAAACATACAGAAAGCACATTCAGGCCGCTTTTGGTTAGTTTATAGCTGCTGCATTAAATTTGAACGTAACAACATCACTTAGTTAGTTGATTATAGTTTGCAACATGTGCAAATTAGTTTCCCACGTGTACTTGTGTGTGTATTCTATTCTATGTTGATTCATTTTTAAAACCACACGATTAATTAATGTTATTGTTATGAGTAAGCAACTTCACAAGGGGTATACAAAATTTTGTTTCTCCACCTCCCTCCATCAAGTGCAACACATATACAAAGTTTGAAAAGTTTAAGAAATAAACCATTTCAATACCAATAGGAAAGGAGCGTGTCCCCTTCTTTCAATGTTATCAATCAATTATTGAATTTCTCAAAGAATGTCCAGTCCACAGGCCATTTTTTCAGTTCCAAAGAATTTTTTTTCCAACTGTATTAAAGAAAGAACATCATATAATATCAGTCATTCAAATTCATCAAATCTTTTCAGACAATTTCATCAAATCTTTTCAGCCTACGCGTTTCGTCCTAACCCGGACTTCATCCGGGCTGAAAAAAAGAAAATATATACACCAATCAATTCCATACAATGTCATTCATTATTATGTTATACATTATACTGATACAAAAGCACTACTCACAAAAATCAATTCAATCCCACAATACTACATAAACTTTTAGATGCCTGCCTATCTCCATTCTAACAAACATACACCCAGGACGGAATTTCAATTAGTCCAACTTTCATTAATAATATACTTAATTAGTAAATCTTTAAAATTATCAAAAGACTCTCTTCATATTCATTGACATTGTTAACCTCAATTTTACATTCTTGTGCATTCAACATGATGATGGCATTCCAATACCCAGGTTATTTACCTAAGAAAAACCTCCATTGCTTCATTGTTTCTCTCCTAAATACCAGGGATATCCCTGGTCTCTTACGTTGCATTATTATAAGCCCTTATTAACTCTTGTTGACTGCTCATTAAGGAAGAGTCAGAAATTCTCCAAAAATGTTATAAATTTACCCAGGGGCCTACAGGGTAATTTTTTTTAATTTAAAGCCTATTTATGCACCTTGCTATAACCCTTAAATAATCTTTGAAAAAAGTACCTTGTTCAATTCTTGTTGGAACTGTATTCATATCAAGTCAAACAAGCATCTTGTTTAAGCTCTCCTATGAATAACCTCTGTGAAAAAAATTCAAACAACATCTGCAATTACCACTTTGATTGTAAAATGTATCCCTTCAACTATTGCTATTTTTTTTAAAACAACATGCCTTTATTTCATGTAATCAATTTCTTATACATTCTTCACGATCAATCAGTATTAGACGTCCTGATTCTCACACTAGCACATTCATAAATACTGTGTTCTGTGTAAAAATATATTTACACCCATATTATACTCTAGTTCCGATCAACTGACAAAAAGCATAGATAATGCTTATTTCCCAATCAGGGTGCTATCTCTTCAATTAACGCTGTCTATATTTAAACTCCCCCTCCAACTGTAAACTATTTTAGTTTATATTTATAGATACACCGTACCTTGTTTCACAACAACAGTTTTTGCTCAGTCCTCACGATCTTCCCTATTCCATATTCTGCAATCCTCTCTTTCACAATCACAAGTGCTGCGTTTTGCATAAAAATATATTTACACCACATCCTTTTATGACAATCTGCTGACAATAGGCATAATTAATGCATTAGTGTCCTAATTAGGGAGGGGTGAAGTTGGTGAAGAGAGAGTCTACTTTAGCGCAGAAAGAGAGAAATCAAGCAAAGGAAAGAGTAGCTTTCATTTCAACATTGAGGGGCCGATTCCTATTCCGGTCGGAAGAGCTCCGAACGATGGTTGGAGCCCGTCCGACCGAACTGGAGCGTGTCGCCCGGATTCCTTTTCAACCGAGCCATTCTGATGGGCTCGGTCGGAAAGGAATCCGACTCGGGTTTCCATATTGCGGACGACAGGCTCGGAGAGCCTGTCCGCCGTTCGGAAATCCCTCAGTACTCCCCCGGCCGCCTCTTTGCGACAGAGGGAGTATGATGGCAGTTTTTCACTGCCTTCTTGTGCCGGTTTTTCCGGCACAAAAAGGCAGTCGGAAACTGTCTTTGGGTGCCTCCAGTAGGGCCCATATGGGTGCGAGGCTGCCGAATGGTGGCCTGGGGGCACCTATGGTGCCCCTCTGTGGATCCCTGCACCCCCTGGCAGGCACCTTAGGGTGCCGGCCACAGGGTGCAGGGATGAACTGCACCCCTGCTTTTCACAATGCAAGCATGCTTTCCGCTCGGAATGCATGCTTGTATTGTGAAGTATACGAGTGCGACCGAACCCTGTTTGGTCGTATCGTACTAGCAGGGCCATAACCGACGACAGCAGGTCGGTCGGTTACGGCTTCTGACCGATTTCGGACGGACCTGAGTCTGTCCGACATTGGAATCGGCCCCATAGTATGCATTAAAATCTAATATATGAGATTTTGAATAAGAATTGGAATGTGTTTAATGGTGTACCAGGACTAATGGATGTAATTTCAGATAAGCCGAAGGTCACTTACAGGAATGTCCTACCATTGGTAGTTTAATCACTAGGAACTATCTGGAACCTCCACGCGTACAGGGAGGAAACTGGCACCCGCTCCACCAAAGGGGTTTTTCACATGTGGTGCCTGTAATATGTGCAACTTAGGTATTAATCACATTAAGGAAATTAGCTACAATACAAAGAAAAAAATACCATATATATTAATTCATTAATTGTAATAGTAGCGGTATGTAATTCAGTGTGAAGGCTTAAAAGATTTGATGAAATTGTCTGAAAAGATTTGATGAAATTGAATGAATTACATTATATGATGTTCTTTCTTTAATACATTTGGAACAAAAATTCTTTGGAACTGAAAAAATGGCCTGTGGACTGGAGTTTCAATAATTGATTGATAACATTGAAAGAAGGGGATACGCTCCTTTCCTATTGGTATTGTTTCATTGAGGATTGTGGCCTGTGAGCGATGGGCCACGGGGAGTTGAGCGTTGCAATTTTAATTGAGAGCAATATTATCCAAGAACAAACGATTTGTGCGCAGGTTTCAAGCCCTCACCACCCTGGGTTAAAAAATAAATGCCCCCTTTTTTCTCCTGCTTCAAAGAACCACATTTTGTGTATGCAAAGCCCTGCCTGCACATGTTAGTGGATAGGGTTCTGCATCAAAAACCATGGGTGGTAACATGGAACTGCCCATGTACCACCCATGGCATGGACCTCGATGCAAAGTAATGCAATGCAGCGCATAGGATACTTTGTCTTTCAATAGGAAATTTTCCACTACTGGAAAGTAAATAACAAGTCAATTTTTACTGGTACAGTGTTGAAAAAACTGGCCCTCAAAATCCACATTTTGGTGCAAAATTCAGTTTTTGCCAAATCATAATTCTCATGGGACTTGTACTGAGCCACTGAGAGTTATGTTATGCATATATTTGTCTTTCTTTGTGCTTCTAAGAAGCTTGAGTATTGAATATTGTGAAGAGCACTATAGAAAAAGCTGTATCGTTATTGTGAGGAGCTTGTTCTCGTCTTATGAATATTCATCAGCTGGGTTTGTGAATGATTTACTCAGGTAAATGCACCAGTTTTTGCTATGTATGCAGATAGGCATATATAGAGGTTCATCAATACCCGCTGAACAAATAGGTAGCTATCTTGCCAAATTGTTGACCTTCAAATCTGGGGCCAAGATGTTCTTAACATCAGAAGGAATTGGCTGTGACAAAGCTAATTGATACGGTGTTGGCTGCCAGCCTTTTCACTTTGTTGATGCCTGTTTTAGCGTGGTTTTTGTATCATGCTGTTATTGGGGGAGCTGCTGGGCCCTCGCCAATATGAACAAAGGCTAAAAGCAAAAATATTTTTGGTATTTAAAAACATACCTTTACATGGTAGTTCTCAGCACTGAAGGAACTTTTTTGTGTGTGGATTTTCTACTTGTGAAAGAGAAGAATGCCATAACTCCCAGTAAAGTTAGCTAATAACTGGAGAAGGCTGACCAAATGCCTTATGAGTTATGCTGTAGTTTATTGAACTGTGAATGACACAACAACAGCCTTCTGCATGCCCATATAAGTAAGTATATTATGTATCTATATATAATGTTAGTAAAATCAAAAGGTCTTGGCTAACACCATACCTAAAAAGGAATCACCCCAATACAGCAAAGAATGCAAACAAGTCACTTATAGTTTGGCGGGCCACAATTGAGGTGGGCATTAACAGCAAATATGACCTCACATGGTGTTGCTCTTCAACATGTACTGAAAGCTGGAAGTGTTGGTAAGTATGCAAATTACTCTTGTACCTATCTACATTTTGTGTACCAACACAGCTGGAGTGACCTTGTGAAAATTATCACTGCATCCATTTTATTGATGCGCTGATTTTTTATGGACCCCATATTATGATAGACAGCTTCTGTGCACTTTGCGACAACAAATGTAATTGGACTTACAGTTAATTTTAAGCACCAAATCTGAAGGGTGAAGAAAACTTTCTCAGTTGGGGCCATAAATAAAGGACAGAACTAGGGTTGGGTAAAGAATTTCACTCTGCCTGCGGAGTTCACAGAGTTGTGCGCAAAAAATCTCTGCAAAGTGATATGAAGCAGTATATTTTTCTCTCGAGCGGTTCGCCAAAGGTAAGATGTCGAGCGCTAATGAGAAAAATCATGTCCTAAACCTCCTCCGGGCGAGATTTCTCAAAGTGGGCAGTCGTGGCAGGTCGCGAGCACTCGCATGGAGAAATTTGCAGCTCGCGTTGAGTAAGCTGCCGATTGAATAGAAAATTCTACTCGATTGGTAGAAATCAACAGTGCCCTATGGTGCGACACGTACTGCTGTTTGCACTGATTTTACAGCATGAGACAAACTCCCTGTGCTAAAAATCGGTGCGAGCAGTGTAACTTAACCCCTCGCATGCTCATGACGAGCTCAGCTCATCATGAGCCACAGTTCTCGTGTGCTCATGACGAGCTGAGCTCGTCATGACCGTTAGAACACTCACATGCGGGGCTAATTCCCCTGCTGTGCTGGGCATTCTAAGGAACGGGCGTGGTCATGACGAGCTCGGCTCGTCATGAGCACACGAGAAACGTGGCTCATGACGAGTTGAGCTTGTCATGAGCCCCGGGGCGTTGTGCTCGCCCCCCTCCCCCCAGCACAGCGGGGGAATCGGCCCGCAGCGAAGGGGTTAACATACCGCGGAGCTTTGTGGAGTTTTTCTGGCACTTCGCTGAGTTCCACAGAGTAAAGGTCCACAAACTCCGCCCGGCCCTAACCAGAACTGAATTTCTTTATATGTGACAAAGGAGATGAACGTAGGGTGCCCCCAGAATCAAGCTCCAGAGTGAGCACTGTCTAAAACAGAAACCTCTGTCTGTTTCAAGCACTTTATTTTGGTGGAAGACCTTAAAAGCAACATAATCAAATCATAGTTTTCAGTCCTGCACATGTAAACAACACATCGAGAATTCAAGTCAAGCAGCATATCAAAAATACATTTATGACGTTTTCACATAGATAACATAGCTTTCACATATAAAACAAGGATAATAAAGTGCTTTGGTAAATGCGTTTGAACAAACAATAATGAACTCACCATAAAAATGTATTCTTTTTCAAGAGCTCTAGGATTCTTCTGTCTTGTTAGTTTGATCTGCCATACCAATAGAACATTTAAGTACAAGGATAAATTTTGTTGTATTTAGAAAAGATAAGTTCAAATCCTTCTAGTCCCCAAACAACAAATTACAACATCATGATTACAAAGATAATAAAGTGCATTATTAAATATATTTGTACTATTACAATAATGAAAGTTCTCCAACAACAATAAATTTGCATTTAAAATATAATAAAGTGCTTTGTTTTTAAAATTCAAAGTAGAACAATAGTTGGATTTTATAATGAAAGCTGTTTTGACTTGAACTAAAGATAGAAGGTTTGATCCCATCTAGGGCAAAACTGTGCAATACAATAATATAAGCCCTAAAACATATAAAATAGAACCATTCCCTCTTCTATTATTACTCTTTCTTGCTAAATTGTCCTTACATTTATCCTGTGAATAAGGTCTAACCACCTGAGAACAGATGGTACAGGTAATTCGATCACAGTAGGCTCAGAGGGACCCGAAAAAGATGAGATCTTAGACCGAATCGGCCAGATACACTCAAGATATTTTGCTAATGAAAATAAGATATATGAGGTGGTATCCAACTTACAGATTATCAATGTAACTCAGTCTAGTTGAGTTCCCAGGGTGCAACAAAGGGGCGCAATTCAGCGCTTAGGCTGCCTGGTGTACTTTGGACAGAAAAATACAAGATGGTCATCCCTTTCTTCGATTTCGCTACACACTGGCCAGTAGTGTCTCAATTCTTTTTGGTGTTTTGGACACTAGCAGAGTCTCATCCGTAAACAATAAAGCTGGTGTTTCTGTCCCCCCTAGGACTGGAGAGTAATTTTCACAGTCCAGGATAAAGTCTACACAACCGTTTATGAAAAGAAGGAATAATGTTGGGTCAACGACACATCCTCGCCGGACCCCCTAGGGGATTTTTATCTGGTAAGTTGTTTCCCCATTAGCTCCCATCTGAGTTGTGCACAGTTGTCAGTATGAAGATGCACTATAATATCCGGTAGGGGAGATGGAAGGACTCTTTCTCTCAGGGTGTACCATAGCCTTTCTCTTGGGACCAAAAGTGAGCTTTAAGTCGACAAATGCCACATAGAGGTTGCTCCTGTTGATATCAGCCACTTTCCATCTTATAAGTTGGAATCTGAAGACTTGATCCATTGTGATCATCTTAGAGCGGAAGCCTGCTTGGAACTGAGAAGGGATCTTCTTTTCTCAATCCACATTAGGAGATGGCCTAAGATTTGCTTGCAAATTATTTCTTAAACTGCATTGATAAGGCTGGGGTTGGATTTAAGGCCCTTCTTGAAAATAGGAATTATCTCTGCTCCTTTCCAGGCAGCGGGGATTTGGACGCCAGTTATGGTGGGGTTGCCAACACAATCTAAATTAGGGGTGTCTTGCGATCCGCAGGGATCTTGTCTGGCCCAGGAGCCCTACCTGCTTTCTGCGAACAAATGACAGAGTTGCTTCAGACAAAGAGCACACACCTCCATTGTTGTCTGATTCATTCACAATTGGAGAATTTATCACTAAAGGGTCTATACCTGAATCTTCGAATTCAAAGATAGTACAAGTGGAAGAACCAGCGGTGTCATCACCATGAAGTGCCTGTAAGTGGGCAACCTTATCCTGATGGAGGACATTATCCTGCTCGTCTTTGCACCATGACTAATCATGCTTCAAAAGGCTGCCTGGTTCCTGGACCGGATATCATCCAGAATATCACCCCAAACAGCAGCATCCCAAGCTACTTTGGTATTCTTTTGGGTTGCTTTATAGTTGTTTGAAACAATGTGAATTTTGTATAAATAGCCACTTATGATGGCTTTGATTAGTAGACACTTGGATGCCTTACAGGCCTTGTTATACCATTATGGGTTAGTAGACGAAGGGTAGTCCTCTTGGGGGGTACGGTGAAAATGTGTATTTTAGTTCCTCAAAGTTTGTAATGAAAGTCCATAACAATGTGAAGAGAGGAAGCAGGCTCCAGCAAATACACATTAAGTAGGGTCCAAGTGATGAAATAGTTGGGCATAAGTGAACTCATTATTGGTAACACACTCCCATCTTTCATTTCACTGATTAATAGTAACAGATAAATCCCCAAAGGGCAATCGTAGCTGTGTACCTGAACGTTCTATATTACCCAGAAGTGGGAAGCAAGGGAAAGTGATCACTTTCAAACAGTTGCATGACTCCCATGTCAATAAGGTTGGACCAAAAGGGTAGGTCCAAAAGTATGTAATCACTTTGACTCTGATAGGTATTCCTTCTAAAGGTAGGATGCCCAGCTAATTCAGAGTCAGTTAGGCCATTACAGGCTCTCAAATGGCAACAGAAAGAAAGATCTATCATTTGCAAAACGACCTTGCTCTGGGAAAATACAAATGGGTCTAGAGGTTGCAAAATGACCCATATTTGGTCTTCTTTGCTGACAATATCCCTTAAAAGAGCTAAGGGTTCAAAAACGTTCATGAAAGTCCCCATTGACTATGACAGTAGCCTCTTTGCCTATATGTAAGATAAATTACCTCCGTAGTTTTAGGACTGGGGACTCAGATGGCTTTGAAGCACTTCAGGTATAAATGTTATGCAAAAACTATTTTTGCCCATTCCAGGATAAAACTACTAATCCAAGTAGGTCTGTAGAATGAATTGTTAGTTGCGTCACATGGCAACCCAGAGAAATTCTAAGCCATATAGCAAGTCCCCCCTGTGGAATACCAGTCAGGGCCCTGCAGGCTGGTACAAAAAGTAATTTATAGCCTTTCTTTTGCGATGGCACTAGTTCCCAAGTTTCTTGGAATAGAATAATATCACCATTATCAATAAAAGCCCTCTAATCTGCATATATTTTTGTCTCCTAAGTCCCGCTATATTCCAAGAGACTAGAGATACATTACTAATTTTCGTTGAGGGTATGGCCTGAGTTCTCTGAGGTGATGTGACAGTCTGCCTGAGAGATAAGAACAGTGGCATTTGTGTGAGTGATGTTCCTGCAACATGGAAAATTATTTTAGCCTTTCGGGGAGTGTCAATGGCTGGATTGTGACACTAGTGCTAGAACCTAGAGAGGGCACCTGTGCAAAAGGGTTTTAGATTTGGCAGCTCTGGTTAGGAAAGGATTCTTTGTTTACTTCAGTCAGTCGAAAAGGGACATTGGAGAAAAGGATTGAGGTCGTACAGCCCTCTGCAAGAAAGGTATATGTGTTTTAAACTGAATCTTTGAGTTGACTGGACGAAATGTTTGAACTTCCAATGATAATAAACTACTTACAATGGAAGGATGTGTAAAGTGTAACTTAACACAGTCTGGCAAGTGGGTTCAGTGGTTGGTAGATAGCTAATTTAATAAAAGCCATAGTATTAGGGACGGATATTCCCCAGTTTAGAGAAATATTTTTCCTTAGTCAGCAGATGGAGAAGTGGCCACAAGAAGCCTTTTTTGCCTTCGCCAATATAGGAGCTACCACACCCAGGAAAAAGAAAATTGAGGGGAAGCGAAGGTAAGAGATGAAAGATTGGGATCTAGCCCATCAGACTTGGACCACTCAGATCTGTGAGCGCAATGCAAGGCTCCGTATTCTTATACATCCCTGCACTCCTCCACTTATGGTAAATCCGAAGCAAAGCGGGCTAAAGTAAATCCATTTCTAGGATGGGCAGGGAAACAGAATGCTATCCAAGTTTGTAGGGGTGTATAGAAAGTGGTTTCGCATCGGGAAAATAATTCTCCTGTGTGGAAAATAAAGAAATGCACAAATGCACCTCTGCACTTCCGTTCCCCAGCGTAGATTGCCCTGCACATACAGTTCCGCACTATAGAAAGAATAACACAAGAAAAGGTCATGTGACTTTCCCAGGAGCGTATCTGGTAAAATGCAAGAGGCACAGTTTTCGGATGTACACCAGTACAAGTTTTGGAATCAAATGTAAACATATGTTCACCTGAATTGTACCTCTTTGCAAGTACTTTGCAGTTTATGTTGAATTGGGCTTATTCAGTGTTATTTTCAGATTAATGTGTAAACCATAAACATTTTATAGTTTGCTCTGTTTTCACTGTCACAGTAAAACATATATTTTTATGTAGTTTCATTACTTTTGCCATCAATATTTGTAGGTGGTAATTGCAGGAACACTTGTTCATATAAGCACATGCTTACAGTATTACAATTTTTTGGGAGAGAAAAGTCCCCTGCATGGTGAGGGACACGCACTCCTGCCCTGAGAGCCCCAGCTACATTAATATCTGGATATTTGGTCACGGGAGAACACAGATCATGCATGTGCGCCTTTACCTAGGCCTGTCCCACAGTAATGCTGTCTGAATAGAATGGGAGGAGTACTTTCTTTACCCGGAGTTAAGTGACACAAGCACAGTGGTGGCACCATACATGCTTTAGTGTTTAACCCCTTCACAGCTGGGCAAATTCCCCTGCTGTGCCGGGGGAGGAGGGGCGCGCACTGCACCCCCGTGCTCATGACGAGCTCAGCTCGTCATGACCACACCCGTTTCTTTAGAACACTCGCACAGCAGGGGAATTTGCCCAGCATGCGAGCGTTCTAACGGTCTCGTCATGAGTACACGAGCACCGTGGCTCATGATGAGCTGAGCTCGTCATGAGACTCGAAGATGTTAAAAGACTCAGTGATGAGAAAAGCCCTTTTATCTGTGTCACTGGAGTGGAGCCTACTGGACCACTCGTGCACGGTTCTGCGGCTGTTCTTAACTCCATGTGGCCTGCATGGATTGTATGTAGCACCGGGTAGAACGTGATACGTGCATGTGCGTGCTGGGTTGCATGTGTGTGCACGAGGAAAAAATGTGATTTTACAGAAAGTTTGGAAATGTCGATGGGGTGGAAGATCTTTTAGCCTTGTAACTGCGAATCTATGGAAAATTTGACTCAAAGATATATAGGACCTTCATTACCTTTTATCTTTTAGGAATAGATTGAAAAGATGGTTGTTTAAACGGAAAGAGTAAACATGAGTCTTTGCATAACATGAAGGCCTATGAGTGCTGCTTTGGATGCCCAGGGCCTCAAGTGGCTCGAGAGGTGAGAACTGTAACCCCCAGTCAGGAGATGTGTATTGCTGACATTCCCGAGGGAAGGGGTGGGAGTCTCATTGATGAGCAGCACCATCTCATCAGGAGAGGGAAGATCACTAACACTACTTTGCTGCTGGAACCAGGTCTGCGGACCAAGGTTTGCTTGGAGGAAGCGAGGCCCAGCGGGGTTCCTGGCAAGTAGGTATCAGGGATCAGAGAGTGAAGCAGCCAGTCCTGGCATGACAGTGTTGTGAGAAAGCCACCTGCTCTCTGGAAGAAGCCAGCAACCCCGGTCGGGGCTAGCGTGAAGTTCCAGGCCACTAATCTCACTGGGGCCATTGTCCCTATCTTTGTAACACTTTGACTTTTACCAAGCAAGTGAGTTCTGCCACAACAGCTTGCATCCTCATTCTAAGAATGCTTAGGAAAAACTTCCCTTCTATTCCACTGCAGTCTCGCTGGTTGGTGGGCTCTGCTTTAATTCTATACAGGTTGGATTACTGCAATGCCCTGTACTTAGGCATTAACTCTTCAGAGTTGAGGAGGTTACAACAATCCAAAATGCAGCAACCCGTTTGATTTTGGCCATACCTAACATCATTTGGCACCACTGAACTGGATAATCTACTCTGGTTGCTGGTAAGGAAAACAACACTATCTAAATCTTAATGCATAGCACATAAAGCTGTGGATGGGACAGGCCCAAAAAACCTTATGGAAAAATTCCAAAGATGCGTCTCAATAAGGGCATTAAGATCAGCTGCCAGAACAAAAATCGATTTTACAGAAAGTTTGGAAATGTCGATGGGGTGGAAGATCTTTTAGCCTTGTAACTGCGAATCTATGGAAAATTTGACTCAAAGATATATAGGACCTTCATTACCTTTTATCTTCTAGGAATAGATTGAAAACATGGTTGTTTAAACGGAAAGAGTAAACATGAGTCTTTGCTGGCAGAGGTAGGTTTTTTTGTGTGCCAGCGCCAAGATGCCTTCGGGTGTTCAAGCACTATATAAACTGTGTTATTTATATGATTATTATTATCATTATATTTCCCCCATGTGCCAGGAAAAGGGGCACCTAAAACAACCAGGGTCATCACCTGTTGCCACTATGACAATGTGGGCCGTCACCTGCTTAAACTAACATTGTGGGCTGTCATCCACAATGTCAATCACAGTCCTGACAACCCATCTTTGTACTACTCTTTTCAGGACAAGGGTGGATGTAAGGGACACAATCAACATCAACAACAGCGGCTCAAATCCCTGATACCTTCCATTATTTATCTTGCTTCAAAACTTCTCTGCCTCCCTGTCATGCCACCATCTTCTGATGAAGGGGCGGTCTACCATTTCTCTACCAAAATAAGGGTTCTTTCTGCCCACATCACCTGAGTATCCCCCTGCACCTGGATTTGTTCTCTAGCTCATATCTCAATCCTGGAGGCAGAAGTTCATGCTCCATTGAACAAAGGAGCTATACAGGTTACGCCTGTAGAGAAAAAAGGTACCAGAATCTACTCCCCTTACTTACTAGTAATGAAGAAGGACAGACATATGTGGTCCATCCTGGACCATCTCTTCTTGCATTTTTTCATTTGACAGGACAAGTTGATGATGCTATCCCTGAGTCAGGTCCTGTTAGTCCTCAATGTAGAGAAAGGCCCGGTGTCCCTGGAATGACAAGATGCCTGTTTACCTCTGTGGACCTTTTTGTGCTGGTCACTGGACAACTCCAGTGCAACATGACTCATCTTCACACTCTGGGCTCCTTGATTAACACCCAGAAGTCCAAGCTTCTACCACCACACATACAGATTTACTTTGGGGTGGTGCTAGATATGACCCTTATGAGGGATTTTCATCGCTTAAATATATTGCAGATATTCAGAATGTGAGTCTGATGTTTCTGACTGAGATTCATATCCCAGTTCTGCAAGTGCTGCAGTTCCTGGGCCTGAGCTCTCCAGCGATGCCTACAAAAGAAATGGTTCCAGCACTAGAGGAGTCTCCCAGCTCAGGTACTGATTTTCAATTCTGTCATCCTGAATATGCACTGCTGGATGTGTACATCCAATCTGTTGAAGGGTCATGCATTCAGATCTCTGCAGTTGCATGGCACCAGCATAGTTATGGATGCCTCCTTACAGGGCTGGAGCCCTCAACTCAGCATGTGAGAGAAACGCCTATAATTAAATGCATTAGAACTGCATGCAGTCCATCTTGTCGTAACAGCCTTCTTCCCTTCCATCCCAAAGAATGTCAGACAAGATTTGTCAGGTAACACCAACACCATCTATTACCGCAACAGATAGGGTGGTGTGGGAATAGATAGCATAGTGGGGGTTCATGCACCATGTGCAATTTCCTGGGAGTGGTATATCTTGCAGGATCCTTAATTGTGAGTCAGTTCTCTTTGGAGAAACATTTGTGAAAATTGACAGAAGCAGGGTTTTTCTGATTTTGTGGGCCATTTTTTCAATGTTAGTCCATATACGTACCTCAGGCAGGTTTCCTGTGGGTTGCCATCAGGTACAATTTTATATTGTTTAATGCATTCCCACCAGTCCCTCTTCGGCTGAACGATGCAGGAAAATTGAGCACAACAGATACTGATCACCCTGCACTGGCAGGGAAGATTTGGTATGCCAATCTGATCTGTTGAAATTCACTAACCAGCCTACTCGTTCTCTCCTGCACAGAGTGGACTTGCTCTTTCAAGATAATGAGCATGTCCTGAACGCTACTTCCCAAAGACAGAGGCCGCATGCTTGTACATTGAACGGTTCCAGCTAGAGTCCTCCTGCTAGCTGTGTGATGTTGTGGACTAATCTAGGCCACCAGGAAACCTACTGCAAAGTCCATTTATGTGGGTTGCTGGAACAAGTTTGTTCAGTTTTGTGAAGTGGAACATTCAAAACCCTTTGAGTCATGCTTTTCCTATGTCCTACACCTCACACAGTCACTTGCCTAGTAGTGCCTTTAGTGGGATTTAAATCTTGTATTAACATTCCCTATAGCATGCCCATTTGAGCTGCTGGAGGGTTGCTTTGTTGTACATCTGGCTTTGAAAATTGTTTTCTTGATGGTAATGATTTCACCCGGAAGGGTCAGTGAGGTTTAGGCTATGTCAGTGCGGCAACCATTTACTTTTTTCTCTTCAGACAAATTGGTTCTTCCTACTTGTCTGTCTTTCTTACAGAAAGTGTTTTATGTCTTTTACATGGACTAATCCCTCACTCGTTCAACCTTCTTCCCTCCTCATCAACCCATCAAATAGAAACCATGATTAACCAGATTAAATTTCAGTTGTGTGGTGTTTTACTTGTATTAACTTGATTGATGTTGTCTATCCATATGTGGTTTGTGATGTGTTGTCCAAATGTAAGATAATGCCTGTTTAATTGTATTTACTATATGAGTAGTGTTAATGTGAATGTCGTGACAGAGTAAGTATATGTGAGAATGAATACATTGAGAATATAGTGAGTTGTGACAGACATCAATTAGCATACTTATGTGAATAGGTTGTTATTTGTGTAGAGATTTCTGTCCTACTCAGGATAAGTCAGATACACAACCTAAATTAACCTGTGCTAACCCTCTGGTAGCTAGGCACTGAGCAGTCAGGCTTAATATTAGAGGCAATGTGTAAAGTATTTGTGCACACTTTATGAATAGAGAATATTTGATGAAAACAAGACCAAAGTGACAAAAATCCAATAACTAGAACTCCAGATATTAATTTTTGAAGATTAAATGTGAAAACAGTGCTTAGAAGCTGTAGCTGTCAAAAGGTTACTTGAGGTTGCGAGGGACCAGTACAAATCCAAAATTCAGGTAGACCGCAATGGAGGGAAGGTCGGCTGCTAAATCGATGTAGGGCCTGCTGAAAAGGTACCTTGTATGGAACAAAGCGTCAATGTCGAGCACCTGATGCGTCAGAATTTTCAAAGCAATTGGGTCAATGCATCAGAGAAAAGCTTAACAGATGGTTTGAAAGAATTGGTGCCATGTTGTCATCGAGCCTTGCAGTCGAACCCATGTTGTTATCGATTGGGCACTGCATCGTGGAGTGATGAGTTCAGCAGCACCAGCAGATTTGCAAGATGTTTTTTGTGACCCTGAGTCTTCAAAAAACAGGAGGCAAGCCAGCAAGCTGTTAGAGAATCTTGGGTTCAAGGATGTAAAGATCAGGTCCAGTCCCTCTCACTCACAGGCAAGACGCAACAGTCCATAGCAGCAGAGCAAGTGACAAAGTGGCAGTCGCTCCTGTAGCACAGCAATCAGAAGGCAGCATACATTCAAAAACATATGATGGGTGACTCTTTCTTTACAGAAATAGTTACAGTGCTGCTTGGGCACGTATATTATAAAATACAATCCTCAGCACAATGGAGGTTTGCTGCTCTTCCAAATTCTACAGGTAATTCTTTTCACTAGTGTTAAAGTGCTCAATATTAACTATGTCTGTGGAAGCCTCAAAGCAGTAACATGGTGATCAGATCTCCAAATAACTATTTTCTTGGATAGTTTAAACTTTGTTCTCAAGACCATGACATTTTTCATAACTTACTTCAAATAATGACTCAGCCTGTTACAAAACATGATAATTTAAAGATTTACAGACCTACCATGAATAATTTTGCTGTGGGATTAAGGACCATGTGTTAGGCTCTGCAACCGACCGCTAAGATGGAGGTAAATGGACCTGTCTCAGCATAGCCCAAGATGCATCTCCAGTGAGACGATAGTAAGTTTAGTTAGGTTGGTAAGGACCGGATGTGGAACTCTCCCATTCTCTTACTCTCTTGCGGTGTAAGCGTCAGGGTCTCAAACAGATTCACAGCAGACAGATTTTGTTACTTTCTTGTTGACTGTGGAGCAGATCATGAGGATGCCATTCCAGAGAAGGACTAGGCAACGGAGAATAATCTCTCCCTATGTGTTTTTTTTACAAGAATAAGGAGTGTTCCACATTGACAGTAAACAAATGCAAAGGTTAATTATGATTTTTCACAAGTAATTACACTAAGCACGGAGAACACAATTTTTGCCACAGGAGGCAAAAATTAGGAACCTTAGAGCACTCTCTGGGGTAAGACAAAGCAGGTGAGTATGCATTTTGGGGACCACGGTTGGAAAAAGGAGGATTTCAACATAGAATTAATTTCGGATGCCATGAGGAGGTCAATCTCTTTTTGTAGTAGAGGTGTTTGAAAGTCTTGGCAAGAAGGGTTGGTGGGCTAGCACAATGACCAAGGGACCTAAGAAGTGGCTCCTGTGAGCCGGCTGCAGATCATTAACGCCCAGGATGCAGCTTCTGAGTAGGTAGAATTCATCACCGGGCATGTTTTAATTTTGACTATAACTAGTGTTCACTCCATGTAATTGTAGAAGGTGATCCGAAACAAAAGAATCCAGGCGGCCAGGGTGGCAAAGTTGGTGTTATAGAGGAGGTAGATTATGTTTGAGGGATGCAACAGGGGACATCGGTCACAGGGCAAAGCAAGAAGGCACTTTCTATGTCCTCTCCATGAGGAACAGGGTGATTGTTATGGGTGGTAGATTTACTTTTTAGCAGGGACTGAGAGATATTATTCTTTGCAGTTATTGCCACTGCATAGAAGGCTAGTTTTGGGAGGTATTCTTCTTTTTTAAACCAAGCCTTTACTAAGAGTGTGCAAGGAGATGTAAAAGAATAACAAGCATTGATCATATTTTAGATGGGAGCATACTGTACATGGCCCCCATGGATCTGTCAAACACATTTTTGCAAAACAAGAAATAATATCACGTTCCATTGCCTATTACCTAATAATATTAATAATAATGAAGATAATGATAATATTATAATAATATTAATACTAATACCAATAGGAATCGTATTAATAATGATAATAATAGTAGTATTACTATTATTAGTAGTAATAATAATAATAATAACAACAATAATAATAAGATGAAATTATCTGCACAGGTTAAAAAAAGCAATGGCTAGAAGTGAGGTTCAGTGAAAAGTTTCCAAAGAATGGCTCTTTATCAAACTTGGCACAACCAATCACTGTCTATTCAAACAGGAGCACAGAGGGAAAAAGAGACAACAGGTCGCCCTCCACTCAAATATCATAAACACACAAAAACCCGGTCTCTAAGGCAAGTCATTTACAAATAGAGAATATGTGTATCACTTCAAATTTCTCAGCAACTACTCCTCTTCTTTATATACGGTAGTTTGCAGCACGTTTTTTTGCCTTTTATTTAAAAGTGAATCGGTAATTAACCAACAATCTTTTGTAAAAGGCACCACAGAGGTTTTGAACATCTTAAACGGTATGCAATTCGATCAGGAACAGGATTTTGTCACCATCGATATAGAATCACTCTACACCACTATCCCCCAGGATGTGACGCTGGTGGCAGCAGCTTGCACACTTGGAGAGCAAGAGTGGTTCTATGACGCTCCCCAATCCTTTGTGATGCAATGCGTCGAACTAGCCCTGACCAGGAACTATTTTAGTTATGAAGACAAACTGTACCTTCAAACAACAGGTACATCAATGGGCGCTACCATGGCGCCTAGTCTGGCATGTATCTATGTTGGACAGTTTGAAGAGCCCGTCGTCTAGCAATACACCAATCCCTTCCAGAGGAACTTACGCCTCTGGAAGAGGTATATAGATGACATGCTCTGCATCTGGTCAGGCACGGAAGATGTTTTGCTGGAATTTCTTAACTGGCTTAACCAGCAGGATCCTAGTTTGAGATTTACATGGTCCTATAGTCAGAACACCACTATATATTTGGACCTAGTTATAGAAGCCAATGAAGAGTTAATTACTACACATGTCCATCAAAAGCCAATTGATAGGAATTCACTACTACTTTATGACTCCTACCATCCAAGAGCATTGAGGGATAACCTCCCAGTAGGACAGTTCCTGCGTTACAGAAGGAACTGTTCATCGACTGAAGCATATATGGAACAATCTCAGGGATTAATAATGAAGTTACAGCAGAGGAATTATCCCACAAGAATAATTAAACAAGCAAAGAAGAGAGCCCTCAGTACTCCACGAAGTGTTCTCTTAGAGAAAAATGTGAAAGTAAAAGATGACTGTGTCCCGTTAGTCATGCCCTTTGACCCGTTAGCAACCAGGATTAAACACTGGTCACTTCTATCAAACAAGGATTTTAAGATGTCACCTCCCAGGTTTGCTTTTAAGAGATCAAGCAATTTGAAGGACAAACTTGTCCATACCCGTGTTCCACCAGTACAGAAAAGTAATGAGACCACCATTCCAAAGGGACATTTCCCTGTGGATCTTGTTCGGTTTGTCCTCTGACTAAAAAAACACAAGCGTAGTTCTATCATCCGGGAAGGAGTGGTTCCTCAATCATTTTAGTAACTATAATACCACAAATGTGGTATACAGATTACTTTGTGAATGGGGCCTTCAATATATAGGGCTCACATCAAGAAAGATCAAGACTAGGACGGAAGAACATCTGAGCACTATAAAGGCGGGGAAATTGACAACCAAACTTGTACAACACTGCCACACAGCAAAACATAAGTTCACCTGGGTGGTTCTTGAGAAAGTAATGGGGAATCCGCTGAATGTTGAAAAGATCCTCTTTTCAAAGGAAGCACAGTGGATTTTTCTAGAAAACAGTGATCAACAGAGGCTTAATGAGCTTATTGAGTGGAACAGGGTTGGCTAATGTGCCCCGTGACATGCATTTTGCATCAGCACACAAATATATTTTTACTTCATTTCCTTCCTTTGTTTTGAACATGAAAGCCTTTGGTATCAGTGATGGTATCCCTGTTGGATGTTGAACTTCTTAGTGTTTTTCCATCCAGACTCTTCTAAGTATTTGGGATCATTTTGGAAATAGATCAAAATTAACTTTATCGACAATTTTGAATAAAGTTTGTATATGAGAAATAGCCAGAGTAAAAGACATGGGGATTAAGATTTTACGGTCTCTCCAATCTTGTTTTGATGTTGAGTTCTACACATTTATTATATATACCTTTCTTTGACGTGTGGGTCATTTCGAGAGCAGTGTCTGTTCACCACAGTGCTCTTCTCTGTCCAAATAAAGAAGGGTTTGTGGACAGTTTTTTAATAGCTAACATCTTAAAGCAATTCTACATTGTTTTTGTATTGACCGCGGACTGCTGATCCTGTATTCGAAGGTCGGCGTGATCGCGTTTGTAATTTTTATTTATGTGTCGCATTTTGATAAATATTTGAAACGGGGTGATACTGTGGGTTAAAAGAACCTTCCCATTCCAAGATGGCGGCCACAAACACTACGTTGGCCACGCTATCATGTGACCTAGACACGAAGAGGTTTTAAACATTCGGCGTGGTGGCATGAAGATGCAGGAGGAGACGTTACGCTACGTGAGGCCCCAGTTGGTAAGAAGTAGTGGGGCCGGGACCGAGTGAGATCCGATGCTCGGAGGTGCTTTGGTATTGACTTTTAGCTTTGTGTTTGATGAGACACAACAGAGCAAAAAATGTTTTTTTTTTAAACGTTGATACCAACCTTGAGAACTAGAGGCTGAAGTAGTGGACATGAGTGCCTTGTAATTGCGGGAAATGGTGACCGCTGATTAATACATTATGTAGCGGTTAATGGTTGAATGCCATAATGTTGTGGAATCGGAATATACTAAGAGGTTGCAAAACAATGAAACCTAGGTCGATGGTCATGATTATGTCAACATATTTAAGATGTTTGGTGCAATTATATGCATTATGCTAAAGTCTTCACAGTTTGGTACATGTTTTTTGAAACTCTTACTCCTTCCTCGGGGCATGGGTTTAGATTGGCACAATGACTGAAGGGTCAATCATATAGGAGGACTCACATGAGGAGTTTGTCCACCATATGTTTACCTCACAAGCTGGTATGAGAGACAGGAGCTTATTAAGGGTAAATAAAATCATTATAATCTTAGAATATGGATTTCGCTTGGGGTGAAGAGTCAAGGTTTTAACACATTGTTTGTTTTTTCTGTACTTTTTCAATTCACAGTCCACTTGAATGGTGTGTCCAACACTGGTGCTGTGACGAAGTGTCTGGCCCTGAAGAATTTGCCAAAAATGTTGTGGCAAAGAAACATGTTGGCATTCGGTACTGGTATGCATGGATAGCAACCTGCCTATTTTTCATTTGACAGGTTACACTTAGGGGCCGATTCCGATTCGGGAAACTAATCCGTACGACGATTTGAATCCGTAGCCCTTTCCGTACGAATCGTCCGAATCCATCCGAATCGCGTAGTACGATCCATAGGAAACAAAAATACGTTCCGAATCTTTGCGAACCGTATGAAAGGCAAGGAAAAATCTGTACGATACGGACCCTCATGGTGAACCGTACGAATCGTAAACATGCTGTACGACCCGACTGGTACGATCCGAACTGGGGAACGAGAACGTGGTTCGTATGGAAAATGTCATTTGAGCAATTCGTACGGAGAACCACACAATCACATATGCACCATACCCCTGCAATCATGGGGTGTACACACCGTACCCCTATGCACCGTACCCCTATGCACAGTACACCTATGCACCGTACCCCTATGCACCGTACCCCTACGCACCGTACACCTATGCACCGTACCCCAATGCACTGTACCCCTATGCACCGTACCCCTATGCACCATACCCCTGAAATCATGGGGTACACTCGCATACCTGCGGGGGGGTTCATTTCGTATGCGATTCGAGTCGAAATCTGCTTTTACGGACGTTTTCAGCTCCCGTAGAAAAAAAGTCGTACGGAGTGTTGACTTGACGAATCGTACTTGCTGGGTCGGAAAAAGCTGCTTCAATCTGTACGGACGTCGCGTACTACGTGTTCCGAATGCGATTCGTACGGATTTTTAAGATGTACGGTCTTTCATACGATTCGTACAGAGATCTGCTTTGAGATCGGATCGTACTTTATCGTATGTACGGGGACGTTTAAGGGTACGATTCATATGGGAAATATGGTCCGTACGGCTATTCGTAGGGGATTTTACAGAATCGGAATCGGCCCCTTAGTGAATAATAAAGTGATTGCGATAAAAGTGTGCCTGCCAATTTTAATCACTTTTTGTCCCAACGTGGAGTGCTTGTCACTTCATTGCACCTACACATTCTATTGCTTTATTCCTTTATTTGGACACTTTTCCTTTGGGACAAAATGACCACCGATGATGATAATAGAGGGCTTATCTGGTGAGTACCTACCAGTTACCCCGTTGGTGGTGCGCCTGTGAGGGGTCATTTTGTCCTTTGTACTTTTTTTCACAGTAATTGGTGCTTTTCTGTTTATTCAGAAAAATATATTTGTGTACTGAAGATATTGAGAAATTGTGTAAGCTATATTTCAGTCACTACCTGCCTTCTCGAGGACTGTCTGTTGAAAAAGGTTTTTTTTAAATAAAAGACAACCAATCACCGCACAATCATTCATTCCAACCCAGCTATTCACCATTGAATAGCTGAAACAATAACACAGCAGACCCAATTCACAAACTTTCAATGCATGCCGTTTCCAGAAAATTATTTCCTAAAAATGAGAGTACTGATACAAAGTGCTACTACCAAAGAAACAGAACACTCCACAAACACATCACTAAAATCATCTGCCCACATGCAACATAACATCTACTACAACAAATCTCATTGCTATCTATACAGAACACCACGGTGCTGACCTGAGAGCACTTCAATATGAAACTGACCAAAAACCGTGTAAAGCCACAGCAATTCTTTAACACTGTGTCCCAATCAAATACCGTCACCTTCCCAGGTATTACGGCAAACAAATCACAAAAATTCAACATTAAGATCAGCTATTCCAAAGAGCTACAAACTAACTATGGCCAACAGCTTATTAGCCCTATTTACTAACTCAAAGTGATTAACAATAAAAGGCACATTAAAATCGGTTGTGACTGCTCTGCTCTCAGCAACACAAGACACATCAAAACCCTTCTACTGTACACAGCCGCGTTAGACTGACAGTGGCATGTACCTTTAACAGATCCTCTAAATGAGGGCAGCAACTGTCTTCTTCAAGCAGGTCTCCATTACTCCACACCTCAAAAAGTACCATCTCCATATACATTGGACCCATCACCGTGCCATAAACCAGCATGTACAGCTATTAACCTGTAACACAAATTCTCCTTGAAGGGCAAGTCATTCAGTTGGCAAATAGTAATTATCTACGCCTATGTGTGGGATCCTTGAACTCTTTTGCAGCGCTTTTCCAACATTTCCAATTTTCTGTGTACTTAACAAAACCAACTCATCTTTAAAGGTCATATATTTCTTCTGTGTTTTATCTTTTAATCAAAACCTACATAATCTTTATATAACTGGTCAGTAGGAAATTCAAAATGGATTTAAAATCACATAACACTGTATTACTGAACACATCGTTTTAATATTCTTCTTTTTTTTAAAGAGAAAAATGAACTTTTTCCATATGCTACACAGATTAATATGAAAATACAGATTAATACAAAAATTATTGTAGATCAAGGAGCTCCTTAAGCCCTTATTGTAGCACAGTAGTGGTTTGCCCCTCAAAATATTTTGCTGGTCTACTGGATGGCGTGGAAGGTAAAGCCATTAATTCTGCAACCTTTCCTATAGCTCTCTGGAGTGGGTGGTAGGGTGGCTTAGATACCCATGATTCAGACGGGTTTACAGGTAATTGCATTTCTCCTCCCCTGTAATGGGAGCTGAAGTGATATTTACACATTACACATGTTGAATAGAATAGCAAATGTGTATTTTCCCCTAGAAAGATTTAGAACAGTAGAAAATGGGCTCAGGGGATATGAATCAAGATAGCAAGAATGCCTGAAGTTGAGTGCAATTTTCATTTATTAATAATGTTGAGTTGAATATGGGTCCATTAAGCATAGAAGCGAAGCCTCGATTGGACCATAATGCGTCTCTATCAACAACGGCTAGAAGCAGTAGATCACTATCACTGTGTCTTGAGATCTAGTGTTGTATCCCCTCGCTTGAAAACAGAGAGGACCACCAGGAATAATACGTATCAGGACAAGTGTTAGAAATCACATGTAAGGTAGGTTTGGAGAAAATAGACCCAACAACATAGAAGCAACAACATTTACCACTGTGGTGGATGGAATAGTCACAACAAATTCATTAAAAACGTGTGGAATTAGCAGTCTCATTTATTTTCAAATAGACTCGTCCAATCTCACAAGAGACTGTGAGCAGGTGTTTAACTTGAAGACATAGCAGCCCAGTGAGCCTTTATGGAGGAATACTTGAAAACCAGCTTGAGGGGAGGATGACAAAAAGGCAACATTGTTCATTCATGGAAGGTTCAAAAAGAGGCGGACAAGACAGTTGCATTAGTAGACGCTGAATCCATCATATTTGAATGTCATGAGTCATGGAAGCGAGACATCTCCTCCAGAAGGGCCCAAAGCCTATAGGTCGAGTGCTGCAAATCATCAGCAAGAAGATACCTGCGTTTGAAACTAGACCGAATAACCAGACTGCATTATAAGCCCTCCTGCTGCCCTGAGGCTATTGAGAACCATTTCTCGCACTAGTACACCAGGGAAAGGAGAGTCTTACAGACCCTCATATCTTTGCGAGGCAACCTCTATGGAAGGGAAAGTACATTCTTTTATTACTGGAATAGGGGGTATCAGACTTGTCACTTTAAACATCTGTATTTAAATAGTTGTAAAAAAGAGCACATATGCAGGTTTATTTGATAGCATCCGTCACCCAGCATATTAGTTTCTGTCTGCTTAATTTCCAATGGGTGTTGTAGAACATTTTGTAAACCTTCTTGACTCTTCAAAAATAGAATCCCATATATTTCCAGCAGCACGTTATCCATGAGGTACAATGTGAAATGAGGAATTACAGAACATATAATTACTTTGATATACTGTCCATGATAGGGAAACCTGTGAGCAAAATATGGGTGTCAGAGAAGCTATGTCGAAAGAGACCTCGTTTTAAAGAATATTGCTTAATATCACTGAAAACTGTAGCTCCTTGTCCATATTGTGGAACAGGCCCATCCAAATTATTTTTGGGGCCTGGGCACAAAACTAGTTGCAGGGCCATGACTCATTGAACTCGTTTTCAATCCTGGCTTCCCAGATTGCCCAGACTATGTGACCCTAGGAAATTCGTTTTCTTCACTCTGCCTCCTTTAACTGGATTATCACATTTGAGAGCACCTTGAAATAATTCAGTTTACTGTGTGCACTGTACAAAAAAACCTCTGTGCTTTATGGTTTAATCAGTGCTTAATTTGTGCCGGAGATTTCCGTTGCTCGGCACTGGCACTTAAGTGTCAACACTAAGTGGCCCATTATGATGTTGGGCGGATTGCCCCCGCCAGGCTGGCGGTAGCCAGCGCCGGCCTGGCGGGGGCAATCCACCCGACATCCTCTCCAGAATTCCCCCCGCCATATTAGAATGGCGGGGGGACCGCGGCGGACGCTGCTTTTCTGCCCCGATCGCCTTGCGGCCGTGGTGGAAAATGTTTAATATGGTGGCAGTGTCTATTAGACACCGCTAGCCATATTAGCATGGACTTTCAGACATGCCGCCACAGAAAGGCATGCGGTCTTCACTCTGGGTGGGCCCCTGCGGGCCCCCAGAGTGAAGTAGGGGTGGGGCTTGCACACGGGGGGTACCTGTGGTACCCCCTTCATTTGCATAAACAAATGAAGGGGGGTACCACAGGTGCAAATGCTAAAAATGCAGGATGTGCCCATGGGACCCCCGCCCTTATGGTGGGCGGTCCCGATTTCCGATAGGATGGCGGGTGGACTAAGTCTCCCCGTCATTCTAATGACCCCCTAAGAGCGCCAGGAAGAGTCTTATTCAAATTGTACTTATTAGCAGTGCTCCACTGCCACTGGGCAATTTACTTTCATACTTCACAAATGAAAAGAAAAATGTGCCCTACTTCAAACACTTACATGAGTTACGATCTCAATTAAAATCAGCATGTCATCACAAAAAATAATGTATTGCTTCATTGTAGTTGCCCTAGCATGCTGATGCACTGTTTTCTTTTCTGCCATCCTAAACAAGAGATCCATTGCAGGAGCAGCTGGAGGAGGCAGGAGCGGGGCTTCAGTGGGACACAAAGAACACTTTGGGCCTCATTTATGAAAGCCTTGCGCCACTGGTGCGTCACTTTTTCCTATGTTAAAAGTAATGCACCGGCGGTGCAAGGCCTTCATAAATAAGGCCCTTTGAGAGGCCAACCAAAGGTATCACTAGACCAATATTCCAGGCGAAGAGCAAGACACTAGAAGTTGGGACATAGAAGCTAAATAACCTCCTAAAAAGCAGGCTTTTGCAAGTGACACTCTCGATAATCAATCATACTTATCATACTTTATACTTTATTGTTTAAGCTAATAAAAACCATAACACTATCCTAACTATGAGATTAAGTTAATTAATCAGCAGTGATGGGAGGAGTCACACACTAAAAAGTACATACAACAGATCATCCTGCAGCACAATCGCTGTAGGCTCAACCTAAAAAATATTGTTTATAAAGTAAGGTTGAGCAGTTAGTTGCTTGTTAAAAGTGTAAACATCAAATAAGTGTTTACCCCAAAAAGCTGATGGTGTGAACACATGTATATTATTAAAAGTGCAGGTCACTGGGGTTCCTTATGTTCAGCAATAATGTATTTGCCCAAAATGCGCATGGTGGAAATTGAAAGGTAAGTTGCGTAATGATAGATGTGGTGCAGAGACAGAATACTGAGTACAAAATATCGAGTTGCACAAATATCAAGTCATTAATATCGTGGGTCAGGAATATCGACAGCAAGAATATCGTGGTCAAGAATTTCGACTTAAGGTAAGAAATATTTTTTTTTTTAAATATGGGTGCAAAAATATAGTTGTTAATTATAATTTTTAGGTCGAGCCAAGCGCAGGGTGCATGTGCTGCTCTATGGGAGGCTTCTTGTGAGCACTCCAAAACTTCTCTGTGTGGGTCTGGCAACTCCCACACATTTGATTGGCCTTCGCGTGTGGCTTTCAATATTGAAAGCACACAATTGGCCAAAGATGGGTGCATGTCCCGCCTTTTCTCTAAACGTTCACACCCACAGCATTTAGGTCTCGGGAGCGAGCAGCAGTGCGCAGTGTGGCAGCTGCATTCCTCCCTCGTCATGGATAATTAAACACAATGCGATCGCTTTCACTTTAGCGGCCATGCTTGTTTTTCTTTCCCGCGTCTTATTCCACTTCCTTGCTTGCCCGTCTCTCCCACGACCTGCTCCCTCCCCTCTTGCATTCTCCTTCCCTGCTCTTTGGGTTTTTTAAACTTCTGCTTAGAAACACTTTTAGAAGTGTTCCGCTCGATAAAACCTGCCCGCTCACAAAGGGAAGCCTTTTATCTGGATAGTATTAATTGAAACATGAGCATTTACTATCGATGTGCGGGCTGTTCTGTAATTGGCAACTGTACTGCAGCTCAGACCTGGTCTGTGACCTCCGGCGCTTACTGCTGTTGCTGGCTCAGAGACAATACCATGTCACTGGCTGTAGTACCATCGGCCAGTAGTAGTAGAACAGCCTTTAATCCAGACGGAGGTGCTTGGCCATTTCGTGTTTCTGTTTTTCCATTGGTGCCGCCCCACCCATGCAGTGTCATTGGCAGTGACCGTCTGGCTGACATGTATTAGCACGATTATGTCAACTACCAAGACAGTGATCGAGTGCAGCACTCGCAGACATGCAGAGGCTTATTTTTCTTTCCTGCGTCTCTTTCCACTTCCTGGCTGGCCCGTCTCTCCCACGACCTCCCCCCCCTGTATTCTTCTTCCCTGCTCTTTGTGTTTTTTAAACTTCTGCTTACAAACACTTTTAGAAGTGTTCTGCTGGATAGAACAGGCCCGCTCACAAAGAGCTATTCCCACTCGCGCCATCCCGCCCTTGTAGTATCACTGACAGTGACTTGGTTGCCGTGGGCATCCTTGCAGATCACTAGTTTATCTTCGGCACCTGACACCAGCCTGACGTCTCTCAGGGCAGTCCCGATGGACACTGGACAGACTTCCACTGTCATGATGCCAGTCTGCACTCAGCACAGGTTGTGGCAGCAGGATATTTTTAATTTTCCTGCCACTTGAGGCCCCCATGTACTGCTGCTGTAAATTATATGATAGTGTCCGCCCTGACCTCGCTCGTGTTGCTGCCCTGTTCCATGTAGGAGGAGGGGCAGGGGGTAAGTGTGTCCATCATGGTGAGATCAGAGTCACACAGCACAGCTCTCAAGACAGCGGAGCCACCACTCCAAGAACTTCTCTTACAATAAAAGACTTCAGTCACATCTACAGCACCTGTCTGCAGTCAGTGCGACTCCCGGACAGACAATTCAGTTGCAGCACGAGGCAGCAGGCTTTATTTTCCCAGCTGTAGCACAGCGTTGTGACTCTTAGACCTGGTAAGTACGTTTAAAACATAAGTGATTATAATCTTCCTGCCCGAATGAGGTCAGAATTGTTTGTGTCTGCTGACAGGCAATTTTGACTCGCCATGTACTAGTGCAGAGGGTTAATATCCTACTGTAAAGAACACGTACCATGTAAGGATGAGCAGTGAGTTACTGCTTTTGTCACAGAGATTCTTTTGGTACTTTCGGGGTGGAGAGTACGGCGCTGTGTATTTAGAACTAGCATGGGTTAAAACCTCTTGCTGCCGAATTACTCGTGTGTCCAGGATTTTTCAGGCAAAGATAAAAATGTCAAGTAACTGGTGAATAATGTTCCTGCTGGAGTGTGCTGCATGGCTAAACAATTATAATGTCCCAAAGGCGAGACCTATTGGCTATGCCAATGCTTGTTATCATTGTTATGTATTTTAGTATATATTTTATATTTATGTGATGTATGTTTTTTTGTATAAGATTTGTTTGTATTTTTAAAATATGTCTTACATTTTTAGAAGTTATTAAAAAAATTTTTTAAATTTAGCTCTTATAGTACCATACCGGGTTGTGGGTTTATAGGGAAATAGGGTGTGAAGTCATTTAATTATATTAAATGTTATATATATTTTTTTTTATTTTTTTGTGTTTTTATGTTCCTTAGCGGGTTACGGGTTTATAGGGGAATAGGGTGGGAAGTAATTTAATTATATTAAATGTATTCATTTTTTTTAATTTTATTTTTGCATTGTTTAGTTCTGTACCGGTTTGTGGGTTTATAGGGGAATAGGGTGGGAAGTAATTTAATAATATTTAATTCATTGATACATTTTTATTTATTATTATTTGTTTAATTGAGATGTTATAGTGTTAAATGTGTACATTAATTTATTATTAATTAATTAATAATTGGTTGTTAATTAATTGTAAATAATTGGTAATTAATTATGGTAATTGTGTAATTAATTTTAGGCATGTGTTGTGTTTGTTGGTGTAAATGAAGGGAAGAAATGTATTTTTAATTTATCAATTATTAATTGCTGTTAATTAAATTACATTAATTAATTTGTAATTAATTCTGGTAATTGTGTGATAAATTATATTTGTGTGTGGTAGTTTTATTGGTGTAAAGGGTGGGAAGGGTGGGAAGTAAATTATTTTTCATTGATGAATTAATAATTAGTTGTTAATTGATTTTAATTAACTAATTGGCAATTAAATATGGTTATTGTGTAATTAATGTAATGTGTGTGTTGTTGTGTTTATAGGAGTAAAGGGTTGGAAGTAATTTGTGTTTAATTAATTAATTTAAAGTTGTTAATGTTAATTATTTGATATTTATTTTTGGTAAATGTTTTTTTGTGTGTTTTGTTTAAATTTTTAAAGGGGTTCAGGGTGGGTAATAAATACAATGTTGTTTAATTATTAGTTGTTAATTGGAATAGTTTTTCTTTAAAAAAGAATAATATATAATTGTGTTTTACTATTTTATAGTTTAATTTAGGTGTGTGTTAATATTAAGATGTTTTTAATTGATTATTAATTACGGTAATTATGGAAGTAAATGTAATTAAAATGTTGAAGTGCTTTGTCACTGGTGTGATGTTATTGGATATGAAATTAAATAAATACATTTATGTTTTAAATAACTTTTGTCTGCTAATATTTGCTACTTTTAAATAATGATTGTTTATAAATATATTTATTAATGTATTTAAATATTATTTGTAGGTTTTTGTTATATGTAATTAATATTATATTATGTGTTCTTTTTATGTTTAATATATTTACATTTATAGTTTTTAAATATAGTTTTTTTATTTTTATGATTTTTTAAATTGTGTAATTTTTTTTACTGTTTAAGAATTAATAGTAATTTTTACCCTTCCACTATCCAACACTTTCCCTACTTTTGCACTCACTGGAGTGGGAATTAAAATGTTTACCCCTCCGCTATCCAACATTAATCCTACTGTTGCATTAAGTGGAGTGGAAATAGTTATTTTTATCCCTCCGCTATCCAAAACTTTCTCTACTGTTCCACTCTTTGGATTGGGAATAGTAATGTTTGCCCCTCCGCTATCCAGCACTTTCCCTACTGTTGCACTTACTGGTGTGGGAATAGTAATTTTTACCCCTCCGCTATCCAACACTTTCCCTACTGTTGCACTCTTTGGAATGGGAATAGTAATGTTTTTTTTCCCTCCAATATCCAACACTTTCCCTGTTGTTGCTATCACTAAAATGGGAATAGTAAATGTAATTATTCCGCTATCCAACACTTTTCCTATTGTTGCACTTATTATATCGGGAAATGTTAGTTTACATTCTTTTCAATAGTTTAATGTTTTAATTTATTATAGAATGTTTTTTTTATTTTAAATTATTGATATATCTGCATCGAGTCGTAACATGGACATTGGTGAATGTGGATAACTATTATAGCAATAACATTACAAATCACGCGCCATGTTGCCAAATATGAATAATGGTGCATTCTGGTTATGGTGGTCCGCAACCAGGACCATGTGACCACTGGGACTTTTAATCACCAAACTAACTATTACCTGTGATCAAGGCGCATGGCGCCGAAACGCGTAGGGAGACAAGAGTTGTTAAAAAGCTGCCACATGATCAGACCAAATAAAGTGTCAGTGTGCAATGATGCCGAAGCTGTGGGCTCTACTTTGTTTTTCTGCCGAAATTATTTCCAGGATTTCCATTCCTGTTTGTGAGCCCGCCCTGCAGCGTTGGTGGCCCCCGGTAAAATGGAACAATGCGAGGAATGTTTATGGAGGGGGCATGACGCGCTCGAATCACGCCAGTCACAGGACTTCCATGAATATTTGGCGTGAACACAGAGAAAAGGAGATGAAGGAGGGGCTCCCTCCTTCGTGGCAGACTTCGTGTTTTTACCTGCACGCACGGATTTTCGAGACTGTGGCAGCTAAGTGCACTTGCTATTGATTTTTCCACTCTGCATCGAGTCGTAACATGGACATTGGTGAATGTGGATAACTATTATAGCAATAACATTACAAATCACGAGCCATGTTGCCAAATATGAATAATGGTGCATTCTGGGTATGGTGGTCCGCAACCAGGACCATGTGACCACTGGGACTTTTAATCACCAAACTAACTCACCTGTGATCAAGGCGCATGGCGCCGAAACGCGTAGGGAGACAAGAGTTGTTAAAAAGCTGCCACATGATCAGACCAAATAAAGTGTCAGTGTGCAAGGATGCCGAAGCTGTGGGCTCTACTTTGTTTTTCTGCCGAAATTATTTCCAGGATTTCCATTCCTGTTTGTGAGCCCGCCCTGCAGCGTTGGTGGCCCCCGGTAAAATGGAACAATGCGAGGAATGTTTATGGAGGGGGCATGACGCGCTCGAATCACGCCAGTCACAGGACTTCCATGAATATTTGGCGTGAACACAGAGAAAGGGAGATGAAGGAGGGGCTCCCTCCTTCGTGGCAGACTTTGTGTTTTTACCTGCACACACGGATTTTCGAGACTGTGGCAGCTAAGTGCACTTGCTATTGATTTTTCCACTCTGCATCGAGTCGTAACATGGACATTGGTGAATGTGGATAACTATTATAGCAATAACATTACAAATCACGAGCCATGTTGCCAAATATGAATAATGGTGCATTCTGGGTATGGTGGTCCGCAACCAGGACCATGTGACCACTGGGACTTTTAATCACCAAACGAACTCACCTGTGATCAAGGCGCATGGCGCCGAAACGCGCAGGGAGACAAGAGTTGTTAAAAAGCTGCCACATGATCAGACCAAATAAAGTGTCAATGTGCAAGGATGCCGAAGCTGTGGGCTCTACTTTGTTTTTCTGCCGAAATTATTTCCAGGATTTCCATTCCTGTTTGTGAACCCGCCCTGCAGCGTTGGTGGCCCCCGGTAAAATGGAACAATGCGAGGAATATATATATATATATATATATATATAATTTTTTATATACTTTTAAAGTTTAAAAATGAGAAAAAGATAATGGTTAATAATTATTTTTAATTAAATATATGTACATGTATAAATTATTATGTTTGTGTGTTTATATTTTTTAATTAAATTGTTTTTATATTTATTTTAAAATGCATATTAAATGTAATATATTTTGTTAAAAATAATATTAGTATTTAATATATTCAATATATATTATTTTATTTTATATATTTTTTTAATCAATAAATTTTACATCTATATTGTTTGCCTCGATTTTTCGGAGTAAATATTTTTGTACTTACCTGTTAAGATATGGGAGTCGATATTTTTGCAGACTATATTTTTTTAATCAATATTTAGAACATCCATGTTTGTGACATCGATATTCTATCAGCGAACCGATAGAGGTAGTGTGTATTTGAATAGACAAATAGATCACAGTTTCAGAAATTAAAATACCAAACACATCATACCTAATTATGAAACATGTAAAGGTTTCAGGCCACCTTTAGGCTCAGACACAGGTCTGAGAGAGACTCGCACTTCTTGTGTTACCATACAGCATCAATAACCGAAATAGGAAGGCACTATTCAGAGTATATGTTGGCAATCCAAATATGGGATCATATTGACACATTAGATAAGTTATCTGACTGTACGTAAAGACCACTGCTCACAGAACTTACCACATGCTTATGCTCCATGCAGGAAAGCTAGGGCTTCTTTGGAAAAGCATGGGTTATAGCAGTCGTATCGGTTTATGGGCTCAGGGCTCAATACTATACCCCAGGTTACAGAGACTGGACAGACTCAAGCATCTTGCATGAAAGATAACCTTCTCAATTTACAGATAAAGGCTCAGACCTGAGACAACATAGGCATCAAATCAGCTATATAAATCTTTATGGATGGGCCGTGTGATGGAACAGTAACTCTCAAGCAATTTAGATCGTACAGGCCCAGCCATTCGAGAGCAGAACTATGCCTCTAGTTAATGAGCTCTAAACGGATAGCAAACCTTTTCCCTGGGTTCATGTACCTGACAGGTTCATGCCTATGACACAAGAGCTATTCTTAAGATCGCAGAGATCCTGCAGGTTACGTTATTTGATAGGTGCTCTTTCTCTTGGGTTAAACAGATTGCACATGCTCGGGCCTTTCCCAGGAAAGCTGTTCCTCAAGTTATAGAAATCTTATAGGCTCAGGTTTTGAACCGCAGCCCTTTTCCTCAATCTACAAAGATGTTACAGTCTTGATCTTACAGACTCGTATCTCAGACAGAAGGACTAGTTATCGGACATAATGGTAATCATGGCTGAGACTTCATATAGAAAATCATCCCTCACCTTACACATACCTTTCAGTCCTAGGCATCTGACAGCAGACCTATCCATCTGGTTGCATCAGTATTAAAGGATCCGATTTCTGGCAGCAAAGCTACCCTTCAGACTACACATAATGTCCATGCTGGGGCCTTTAACAGCAGAGCTATCTCTCATGTTAGACATTTTACAAGCAAGGACTTCTGACAGCAGAACTACCAAACGTGTTAGAACCCTTTTATTTGCCCAGGCTTGTGACTGCAAAGCTGTACCTCAGGCTACTCAAATGGCATAGTGAGCGGCCTATCACAACTGGTTTTATCCTTCAGCTAACAAATCTGCGAAAAAGTATCTATTGGCACACAGATGGAAGCACCAGTCTAGATGGCAAGCCTTTATATGGAATATAAAAGTTGCAAGTCACCAGGCTCCAAGATGCCCTAGGAATAAATGAAAAAACAAAATGAATTTATGCCCCATAAAATGCAAATAACTTTTATATGATGCCTGTGCGTCTGTACTGAAAACATTTTATATTTTGCATTAGGGACATCTCGAATAATACCTTTATGTAATAAGTAAGCTAAGACGAAAGATTTTTATAGTATGTGTTCAGTATACTCAGGCCCCCTGTTCCATATAGGTTACGGCAATGCAGTGCAATTTTCCTTTCACTCACAGAACATGAAGAACACAGGGACCAGCCCTACATCCACACACGTGACATGCATAGCATGAATAACAGCAGGTGTCTGGTTACCTCAAACATGGCTGCCCTGAAACTTTGCGTTCAGATTGCGCCCATACCTTATAGTCACAAGTTCTCAATGTTTTATTTAGGTTTAGCCTTTCCTACTGCGTTAGAAGACGTGTACTGCCGATCGGTGTCATAATACTAGTTATTTGTGCCAAAAGGCAATTCAGTTAGTAGCGAGCGACTTTTGTAAGTGTACGAACTCATATTCGGGCATATCTGTTTATTTGACTTTTCTTTGAGTTTCTTTTGCTAGGAGGTGGCCCCAGGATTTGATCAGCTGAAACAACAGGCTAAAAAAAAAGCTTTAAGGCAAACATGATCAGCAAAATGTCCCAAATGATGTCATCCATCAATGCAGACACTGCAATTTGTCAGCCATTTTCTCATAAATCATGCCGCAGGCCCCACCACCCAGAGGAAGGGCCCTGGGGAGGAGAACCAATATGGCAGACGGCATGGGCCGCCGTCGCGCGACGCTCCCTCTAGTGTGGAGCATCGTTCTCAGACGCTGGGGAAAGGGGAGATGCAGGAGATGGAAATAGGCCTCGCGCTGGAGAGTGTTAGCCTCACTTCATCACCATACCCCCCAGGCCCGGTGACTCCAACATGTGCTTTGCATCCGCAGGTCCAATAATTCCTAAACCCTGAGACAGGTGAAAACATAAATGACATCTGCAAACCTAGATTTATGATGCTTCTTAACTGCAGAACATGCTTTAGGTTTCAATACATACATTTTTGGCGGATTAGCAAGGGGGTCTGGAGCGTGTTTGCCCCTGCCATACCTGTGTCTGCATTAATCACATTATTTTTGTTTCATTTAAATCTGGGAATTCTCTCTTGACTTCTTGTGGACAGAACTTCAAAATAATGGAATCATAGTGGAGCAGCAAGTCATTTTCTTGGTGTTGCATGCCCCAGCCCACCCCTTCACATTTTGCTGGAAATCTCATTAGCGAATATTTATGGGCTGTGAGCAATTCTGGTAGGATTACACCTAATTCAGTCTGTAAGGCTCTAGAGTTACATTTGCTTCCCAGAAGTAGTGTGCTTTACAGGACAGGGATTCAGAGTAAATCAGAGTAAATCGACCACTCGTTTCCATGCTCTCCCTTATTTGAGCTCTGCTTCCCCTCGCACAGTTCCATCCACAGCCGCCTCCTGGAAGTCCATGGTGACCACTTCAGTATCTCTCAGTTTAGTGTGCTTGCCTCACACCGCAGCTTGCCTACTATAACCCAGACGACACAACATTAGGGCTGGATGAGCTGGAACTAAAATTGATTATTGGTCAGGCTGATGCGTCCCAGGCCGTACAGCTCTAAACCAAACGTACAGCCCTTTCAAAAGAACCCGTTTGATGAGAAATCTTTGGTCAGAACTTTCAAACATCTTTGAGACCACTCCCAACTGCATAAAAACGATTGAACAGAAATGGCCTGCTTTTTAATCCCATTATATTTTCTTATAGTTGCTCCAAAAAATATAACAATTTGCTATACATAACTGTCAATGAGATGACAAACAGTTTGTTTCACATCGCTTCTTTGAAAATCAGCATAATAATTTAATCTTTCAATGGCTATTGTCTGAATAAATGGATGAATGGCTCGCTGTGACACAGTATCCAAGCTACACCTTACTGATGAGTCCTAACAAGGCAGACACTGGCCTGTGGTTGCTTGTGTTTTCTTCTAGAGAGAGCAGCTCGGGATAGACTGTTCCCATGAGCAGTATGGTCAGTACTGATTTGAATAAGGTCTAATTTTGTCTTGAGTGGCACAGTGAATGAAAACTAATGCTTTGGAATGAAACCAGAGCAATTACTAGAGGCTTAGACTATTTGCAAGTATTTCTCTCATCATCTTATATGTGCTTGACTTTGCACCCTAATTGGCTAAGGGTATGCTCAGATGTGGGTGCCTTGCTCGCTGTGCCACAGTATCCAAGCTATTTTATTTTATTTTTTATTATTTTATTTCTCAAAATTTCAGTTACCAGTTACAGATTTCAAACACATCCCTACCCCCTCCCCCTCAATCAGCAATCAATTCCCTTCGCAACACACATCCGACCAACCCGTTCCCAATGTTTACACAGCCATTGAGCCAACAACCCACTTCGTAGGGCAGGCGGCGTTTCCTGCACGAATGCGTGCAATGTGACATTCACGCGGAAATCCCAATTAGCTTTAGTATCAGCAGTCATAGCTTCTAGTTCCCAGACCAGAGTTGCATTCAATCTCACAGTGTCAGCGGATCAGCAGTTAGTGTCAAGGACCCTACGACTCCGCTTCAGTCGTGCTGACCCCCGCGTTGCCAGGTAAGTGTGGTATAGTCCCCAGAAGGTCTTGGGTCTACAGGTAGGGGGAAGAAGTTCACTATAGGTTTCAGACTGCGTGCAGCAGTACAACATGTCATGCGCCCATCTCTGCGGTGTCGGTTTGGGTCCCCGCATCCAACAGCATGCCACTACTCTGCGCGCAATCAAAAATCCCATGTCAGCTAGTCTGCGGATTGCCCTCGGCAGCTTTTTAGTGTATCCCAATAACGCTATCATGGGGTCTGGAGGGATGACCACTTCCGTGACCTTACTGACTTCTTCAAAGATTTTGGACCAGAAATCACTGATACCCGGACATAGCCACGCCAGGTGTAAAACATCTGCGTCAGGTGCATGACATCTCTCACAGTCTGCCGTGGCGCGGAGTCCGTACCTGAAAAGCCTAGCCGGTGTATAATATATCCTATTTAGGAACTTAAAGTGTACCAGTCTGTGTCGACCATTTAAGGAAATTTTTTGGGTGTTTGTGCAGCACTAAGTCCAAGTGTCATCATCCAGTACAGTCTGTAAGTCTGACTGCCAGGCTAATCGTGCTTTGGTGTATGTGTGTTCCCTAAGCGATTGTGATATGTTGTACAGGTGAGATATCAGCTTCTGTGGTGAGCTCGTTTTTACTACATGGATAAGTTCTTTTACCTCAGGTGGTTCCGCCATGTCGCCCCCTAAGAGGTCCGAAAGAGCATTCTCACGCAATGGGGACAGCCATCTCGCCCAGTCAAGAGGCATGACAGGGGAGTACAGCAGTGCTCCATTCTGCTTCTGCAGGAGGTCATGCCACGCATGAGCAGTGGCAGTCAATGAGTCAAGGTTCCCTGTTCTGCGGTCTGGAGGTTAAAAAATGTATGTGGCAGGGACAGGGAGCTGGCAAAAAGGGTTTCCATTTTAACGTGTGGAATGTCTCGCGCCCCATGTACCCAGGTGTGTAAATGTATGGCCTGCACCACTCGATAGTATAGTTCCAGGTCCGGCGCACCGAGACCCCCCATCTTGTACGGCAGAGTAAGTAGAGACCACCGCGCCCGAGGTTGGCCTTCCGCCCAGGCAAGTTTCGTCATCACCTGCTGCAGCCGTGTGAAAAATATCTTAGGTAGCACCATCGGTATATTCATAAATAAAAATAGAAATCTGGGGAGGACAACCATTTTCATTATGGCAATCCGTCCTAATAGCGAAAGCGGGAGCCTGCACCAGGCAGTGACATCATCCTCCAGCCGACTGAAGGCCGTGCCATAGTTCGCCCTGAATATGGTCTCTGGGTCCGTGTGTAGTTGGATACCCAGATATCTAACTGGTTCCGTGGTCCAAGTGAGCGGGTATTCCATGTCTATGGGTTGTGTGATAGGGGTCAGGGGAAAGCCAGTGACTTTGACCAATTGACTCGGAGTCCTGACAGTGCGCCAAATCGCACCACTTCCCTCAGAACCGGGGTTAGGTTGATCTCAGGGTCACAAACGTATAGTAAGGTGTCATCAGCGTACATGGACACTACTATCTTGTAGGTCGGAAAGCATATGCCCTCATTACTATGGTATTCCCTCAGTGCGCACGCTAAGGGTTCTGCTACGAGCGCGTACAGGAGGGGGGGGAGAGTGGGCAACCCTGCCTCGTCCCTCTAGTGATCATGAAGGAGTCCATGACCAAGTCATTGATTCGGACGCGTGCTCGAGGTCGATGGTACAGTGGCCCTATCATCTGTAGAAAGGGCTGTCCAAGTCCCGTACGCCACAAAACCACCCTCATGAACGGCCACTCAACCGAATCGAAAGCTTTCTCCATGTCCAGGAAAATCGCTACGGCTTTCCTGTCTGGGCGGACGTGCTGCATCGTTCCATACACCGTCCGGATATTATAGGTGAGGTTCCTACTCGGAATGAAACCAGCTTGCTCCGGGGCTACCAATCCAGGAGCCAACAGAGCCAGCCGGGTGGCCAAAACCTTGGCGAATAGTTTGGCATCTACATTTAGCAAGGATATGGGCCTATAAGAGCTACAGGCCTCCCTAGGTTTACCTGGCTTGGGTACCGTGACAATCAGGGCTTCTTTCATGGACTCCGGCATGTTGCCCTCAGTGCATATCTCGTCGAAGAGAGTGGACAAATGGGGAAGCAGCTGTTCCTGAAATGCTTTATAGAAGCCCGTCGTTAAACCATCTGCTCCCGGAGCGCCTCCAGACCACATGCTCGCCAGCCCGTCAGTGATTTCCTCTTTGTCAATTGGGCACATAAGGAACTCCCTGTCTGTATTCTGTAGCGCAGGGAGCTCGATATGGCCCAGGTAATCCTCAATGTCCTCTTCAAGGTCCCCACCCCCGGTTGTGTATAATTTCTCATAATAGGC
This sequence comes from Lissotriton helveticus, assembly GCF_964261635.1. Lineage (NCBI taxonomy): Eukaryota > Metazoa > Chordata > Amphibia > Caudata > Salamandridae > Lissotriton > Lissotriton helveticus. The sequence continues at coordinate 1,163,162,206 of NC_136065.1, forward strand.
CTTGAATGCATTAGCTATGTCTAGCGGATCCGTGAGTGTGTCCCCAGTGTCTGAGGTTAATTCAGTTATGTGTTGTCGCTTCCTCTCTCCCCTTAGGACTCTAGCCAACAGCGCGCTAGGTCGCTCACGTTCCCCGTATACTCTAGCTGTGGCGTACTTTCCCATATGCTTGACCTCCCTATCGGCTTCGTCATGGAATTCTTCCAACAGTCTTTTAATTTCTTCAGCCACCTCCCCCTCAGCACCCTCAGCTTGTTGTTTCTCCAGGACGCCTAGTCGTTTCTCAATGTCTGTCGGTTGGGTCCGGATGGCCTTTAGTACACCTGAGTGTTTAGAAATCACCACCCCTCGTATATATACCTTAAAGGCCTCCCAGACCATGTGGAAACTATCCACCGATCCTATGTTGGTGTCAAAAAATACTTCAATAGCTTCAACAACTTCCCCTCTGAAGACGGGGTCCAATAACGAATAGGGTGGGAACCGCCAAGTGTATGGTGGGATGGTCGTGCCCCTAGTCCTTAGCCCCAGGAGGACAGGCGAGTGATCTGAGAGTGTCCTAGGGAGTACTCTACACTCACTTATCAGGTCTAACTTCAGTGTAGGGACTAGCCAGTAGTCAATCCTGGTGTGTATGTTATGGTATGCCGAGTAGTGGGTGTAGCCCCCTTGTGTGGGATTGCGGGCTCGCCAGGCATCGTCTAATCCCAGGCACGTCATTTCAGCCCGTAGTTCGACTGCAGCCGCTGCTGGTCTACGAGGAGCCCCCGCTGATCTATCCAGGGCGGGATCAAGGGTTAGGTTCATATCTCCCCCCCACAGTATATCACTTGCATCATACCTTTGGATTTTGCTCGCCAGAGTTTGATAAAACTCCGGAGAATCAAAAATCGGACCATATGTGTTAATGATCACCAGTGACATGCCCAGCCCAAGACACCTAGTTATGACATATCTGCCTTCCGAGTCAGCTTCCAGGGTGTGCTGTGTCAGTTTAGACTTTGGGTTTACCCACGTCATGACCCCTCTAGCGTGTGTAGTGAACCCTGCCACCGCTATGTTACCCTCTAAGCCTCTGCAGTGTAACATCGCACTATTCACGGGAAGATGAGTCTCCTGAATTAGGGCCAGATCCACATGATGACGCTGCAGATAACTAAGTACTTTACGGACCTTCCTGTGATCATTTAGACCTCGCACATTCCATGTGAGCGCTCTAAGTGTAACTGTATTCACGCTTCCTATGCGGCCTGCCATGGCGTCAGTAGCGCAGTAAGATCTTGTGTCTCGGGTGCATAAAGCAAGTGTGCTGGTAGTAAGGTGCCTCTACGACAAATGTAGGCTGAGGTATAAGACTTCGTGTCAAAATCATTCATCATGGAGGTTGGTGTGTTTGCTTCGGAACCTAAACATTTCCCCGTCCAAAGAGTCCCCCCCTCCCCCTCCCACAGCAGACCAACCCCAACTCGGCCTTGCATGTCATAATACCACCCCTCAAACAATCCCCATCCCTCAAAACTGTCCCCAATTGGAACCATTAGTGCTAACAGCGCTGGGGCAGAGGTAGCTTGTGAAGCAAAGAACAACACTGCACCAGAGTGCACCTCATTTTCGCCCCAGCACCGCCACCCTTCTTGTAGCAGGTAACAGCAGTCCAGCACATCTCACAGTGCGCTCTCAAGAACCCCCCCTCAACGTAACTGTCCTTTTTTCCAACAATCGTCCTGGCGAACATGCAACTATGCGGCCATGGGGTGTAGAGTCACTGCCGCTCTCGGTACAGTTAAGGCATAAATCAGTGGACTAACGAGTAAGCAATAGAAAGGTCTCACCCAGTGGCAGTTCACAGGAGCCTCTATAGTCCCCAGCAGTTCTCACAGAGCAGCATCGGGCCGCTAGTAGAGTCCCAGGCAAAGTGGCTTCCAGACACTACCGCAGTACCGTCAGCGGAAAAAAGCCGGCTCTCGGTACAGGTGGGTCACTCTTGTTCATCTAGATGGCTGCTTTGTTCCTGGACCTCATCCGTCCTCCCATGGCCAGGTCTGTGTTCCTTAGCCCACACTTTCAACGATTTTTGGAGCTCCCTGGGGTCTGTGAAGAAATGCGAGTGTCCTTGTCTGTTGATTCGTAGCTTGGCGGGGTAGAGCATGGCGTAGTCTAGCCCTAAGTCTCGAAGCTGCTTCTTGTACGGGGCTTTCGCTGTGAAATCCGGGTAGATAGATATCTCAGAGCATCCGTACTGAAGCTTCCCTTTCTCTCTGGCTACCCTCAGCGCCGTGTCTCTGTCCCGGTAGTTCAAAAGTTTGGCAATGATGGGCCTTAGAGGGGCCCCTGTGCGCGGTCTAGGGCCCAAAGTGCGGTGCGCTCTTTCGACGATGAACATCGGTGAGAAGATGTCGTCTCCCAGTAGGGTAGTTAAAAGTTTCTCCACAAAGAGTTCCATTTTGCCTGTTTGCATCGTCTCCGCAATCCCCGTGATGCATATGTTGGAGCGTCTCGAGCGGGCCTCCAAATCTTCTGATTTATCTTGGATGACCTGGAGTAGCCTCCCCATCTGCTTTCGATCCGCATCAAGTTCTGTCTGCGCTTCTTCCACTTCTGTTAGACGCCGTTCGGACATATCAAGCCGTTCCGCGTGCTTGTCCACCCGTTCAAACATGCGATCCATGCGGTACGTGAGGGCATCGAGTTTCGTGCCTATGGACGTCATGCTGTCCTGCAGGCCCTTCTCCATGGTCACCAGCAGATCTTTAATGCTTTCATACATGGAGCCCTCCTGCCCCTGTTTCGGCGGCATCGGGTCTGGTTCTTGAGATGACGGAGTCCGCGACCGCCGCTGGTCAAATGCAAGTTTTGTCTGAGTTTTGTCGCCTTTTCCCATGATGGGCCGCAAGGCTGCCGGAGTGGCGAGCGCCACGGCACGTGGTCTGGGGCTGTCCGCGGCGCAGTCCGCACTTCGAATCTCATCGCAAAAACCGGATTCCTGGGCTCACAGGCCGTCGTGTCGCGTCTCTGTTTGTGGCGCGGGAGGTAGCGCGCGTTTACTTCACCCGTCGCCCCCTGTCGCCTCCGGTCGTTGGCAGACGTAACTGCGCCACACCAAGCAGCAGGCCCAAAGTGTGGGTAACCGCGCTCTCCCCTTGTAAGCAGCTCTGCTTGTCCATTCGTGCGAGTTTGGGCGTCGGTGGGGCACCACCGACGGTCGCCGCTCCGTATACCCCGAGGGTGGGGGAGACGTGCGGTCACTTGCCGCTGAGCAGCCGCGAGGGGCAATCGAAGTTTCTCCGTGGGCCGTTGAGTGGTAACACACAAGCGCTGGAGCGTCGGATCTCAGCTGGCACTCCTACCTCCGTATGCCTTGCAAGGGTGCTGGTGTCTGCTCCAGGAGGCGCAGGTCTCGGGGGGTCACGTCAGTCCTCCGAGTTCGCCGGGACCGCCGCGTCTGCTGCAGCCGCACATCGGTGCACGCACTCGGGGGCGCAGGCTAGGCCAGGTCGCTGCTTCACGGCCCAGTCCGTCCAGGCGCCCGCTCACCCGGGAGCTCCGAGTAGATGGATGTGCCCCGCTATTGCCGCACACCTCCGATGGCAACAGTCATAGGGGGTCTCGAGGCACCTCTGTTGCTGCTCAGATCTCGCTGTTTGTAGGATTAATGAACAGGATCGTCGGCGACGGTGCGGAGCTGTGCTTTCAGGCGTCCACCATCGTTGCCGGCTAGCTCCGCCCCCCCCCAGTATCCAAGCTATACCTCACTAGAGCCAAAACAGGTCTAGGGTTGGTTGTGTCCTCTTCTGGAGGAGGCCTTGATTGGCAGTTCAAGATTAAATGATCCTATGAAGAGCAGGGTAAGTACAGATTTGCAATAAAGTAGGCCTATTACTACAGGTGAAAAGTGGGAGGAAAAAGATGGATTGTGATGCTACCAAGAGCAATGGCCAGAGTTTTAGGCTATTTGCAAGTATTCCTCCCATCACTTTTTGTATGCTTAATGCTATGCCCTAAGGGGTAGGAGGTATGCAGAGATGTGGGTACCTTGATTCCATTGCCTCGGGGCCCAAACCTTCACTGGCAAGGTTAATACCGGTCTGGGCTTGCTTGTGTTCCCTTCTGGAGAAAGCCATGCTTGATAGTTCGGGATGAACTTCTCCCATGAGTAGCAGAGTCAGTACTGATATGGATAAGATGTCGCAACGGGCAAAAACCAATGGATTGGAATGCTACCCAGAGCAACTGCAAATGGTTTGGACTATTTGCAAGCACTCCTTCCATCACATTAAGGGGCTCATTAGGATGGCGGACGGACTTGCGTCCGTCCGCCACCCTAGAGGAGGAGGGACCGTCCGCAGGGGCAGCGGCGGTCCCTCCGTGCTAATTAGGATGTGACCGCCACCCTGGCGGTCACATCCTGTATTTTTATCATTGCGACGGGTGCTGCTTGAAGCAGCACCCGCCGCAATGTTAAAAAAGTAAGTTGTGCATTTGCATGCACAAAGCGGCAGGCACCTCGCGGTGCCTGCCGCTTTGTGCAGGCAAATGCAGGGGGGTACCAAAGGTACCCCCCATGTGCACCCCCCACCCCCCTTCACCCCTGGGGGCCCGCAACAGGCCCCCAAACACAAATCCGTATGCCTTTACACGGCGGAAATGCCGCCGTGTAAAGGCATCTTTCCGCTGTCATCCTAATATGGCTGGCGGTGTCTGATAGACACCGCCAGCCATGTTAATGCTTTTCCGCCGCGGGCGCAATCGGCCCCTTAGTGTGCATTATATTATTATCAAATGTTCCAAAGGACTCACATTTTATAACTCAGCAACTGAGGCAGAGAGTTAGGGGAGGTGTAAATTATCATGCACAAGACAATAAAGGGTGGTCAGGTGACCTGGGATTTTAAATCAGGACTATGGAGATAATTTAGAGGCGTTCAGGGTTGCAGTTGAAACCATTACTGTGTCATGAACAACATTAAACATCAATGACCCATTTTCTGAGTCTCTATTGCCCATGTGAACAGGGTTATGACGCAGTACATTGACCAGTGACGTCACTCATTGAAGTCAGCATATGACTATCTATTCACTTTTGCATCCTATTAATTCCCCAGCATCTGATAGAATTGGCAAAATTATATGATTGGTTGAATGCTGGAAGGGTTCCTCTTCCTAGGCAGTCATCTTGTTTTTATAGAAGTTCTTATTTAGCTTAGCCTCTATTGTTTAACATCTGGCATTTCACAGGTTGTAGCCCATCCTTTGTAATCAACTTCATATTATCAATGTTATCAGCCTCCACATCCCTTTCCTCACCCAAGTCCTTACCTTATTGGAGGATGCTAGAGAGCTGGCAAGCCACATGGCCACACCGCCGTTAGGCTCCTAAAGTCCGGGCATATATCTGCCACAATCCTGCCACAGACAACCCCATCGTGTCTCAGAAACATGCTGTCTGGCATGCGGACACCTTTGAGGCACAAATACTACTGTTCCTGAGCGAAGGAGGCTGGTTTTGCTACATTGTCTGCCCCTGATCCTGCCTGTCTCCACTAAAACTGATTGACACAGAATGCCTGCCCATATGATTGAATCACTCTACATTGTATGAATATGTAAAAATCAATAAAAAATAAACATAAAAAAAATATCAATAATGATGGTCATCGTGCCTGGCCCAAAAGGCGAGGATTAGCTGCCTAGGTGGGTTGGCAGGGTGTCCCACTGCCTGGGGGGAGCTTGATACACTTGAGGGTTCCCCCCTCCTATGGCCACGGTGTCCCACCGTCTGGAGGCGGCGGCGGCCAAGGGGTCCATGCGGTGAGGCCAGGACCGTGCTGTGTGAGGCCTTGGATGGTGGGACCTGGCCGATCTGCCCACCTGATCTTCTGTGTGGCCATTGGCGGCAGCTGCTGGACCTCCTGTGTGCCTAGGGCATCCTCCACTGACACCCAGGCAGAGGGGTCCAGGGCGATTTCTTGCCTTGGGGACTCGGGTGCTGATGGGCCCATTGACATGGAGGCCTGCATCAAGGTGGGGCACGCAGCGGAATTAGATCTGCGGCTGCACGGCATGGGTCTTTGGTGACACCAGCGGCCGTTCAGCAGGATTTTGGAGATCCCTTGTGGCGCCAGTGGCCAGGGGGAGTTGTGCAGTAGCCCTGCCCCATAAAGTTGAAAATTATGTAAGGCTGTGACACGCCTGAGCTGTGGGGGTCTTCGGGGCCTCAGCCATCTATTAACTTGCCAGATGAGCAGTATCTGACTAAGCGGGGGTGCTGCACCATAGCTGACAGAGAAGGTCGTCCGTTAATTTATAATAGCTTTGAGTTCTTGGCCCCCGCTGTCATCTGGTGCTGTTGCACTCTGAGAAGCAGGCTAATTGGTGGGCCTAGAGAGGGTCACCCTGGCTGGATTTGGGTGAAGATGGTGCCTCTCCCGTGTGGCCGGATTAGAGTGAGGGTTCGAGACACCCTAGCACTGTGTACTGTGCACTCTCCTGTCTGCTGACCTTTGTGATCGGGGACAGCGGTGGGAGATTTTCAACTGGTGATCCGTTGTCTTAGGTGAACTGCCTAGTTCACTTAAGTCTGCTAATGCCTCGCCGGTTGTATCATGGGGGAGAGGTGGGACTGGGCACAGGAAGCAATCTGATCCCTCTACTCTCGTGCAGCTATTACCCCAGCTGATATTTCACCAGGGAGGGATAAACTAGAACCTCACATAGTTGCTGACTCAGCCGCTCTGCTGGGATGTACATTCAACACCATAGTGTATAGTGCCATTGGATTTCTTACCTTCCCAACATGAAGAAGTCTGATGGGCGATCGACTAATCTCTAATTCGAAGCCCGCAGATCCTGCTGGGCAGTGGTTAATTTGTAAAAAATAAGTGCCGGGGCTCTCTTAAGGAGGGAGCTTGCACCAGCCCATTTCTCCTGTTAGCTTTTCCTAAAACAGAACCAACTACTAACCATGAAAGTGGAGAGTGATTGTGGCGTAATGGCCAGAGCTGCAGAATTTGGAGCTGGGGAACTAGATTTGAGTCTCAGGGTGATTCTGGGCAAATCACTTAATCTCCCTGTAAATAAGTGTGTCCTTAACTAGTGCTCATGAAATGCACCGGTGTTGATGATTAAGTGCCAATGCTGAGCACCGGAAATCACAGGCTCAAATAAGCACTGCTCCCGGTCCCCAGGATGAAGTGCGGAACATGGAGGTGCAGAAGACCCAACTATGCACGAACCTACAGAGGAAGTAGACGTGAAGACTTTTCTCCTCACCATGAAACACAGCCTCACCGCCATTGAATCCAAAATGAACAACATGTGCGCCAGGATGGACTCCATCACACACAAGTTAGAAAAACAAGATGGCCGCATTGCTGAAATGTAACAAAGAATCTTGGCTCTTGAGGACCCTGTCTCCAGTATAGGTAAGCAGATGCTCAATATGGAGAAAGTACTTAAAATAATCTCTTCACAAAATGAAGACCTAGAAGTGAGGTCTCACAGAAATAACACACGCATTATGGACATCCTGGAGTTTGCCAATACAGCTATGATGGAGACCTTTGAGGTGCGCTTTCTCACCACACTCTTTGGAGCTGAGTCTTTTTCAAGTTGCTAATAGTTGAAGGGGACCACCATTCACTGATGGCTCGTCCTCCGCTCGGCGCCCCGCCAAGGCCGATAATTGCTAGAATACTAAACTATCCCAACAGAGACACAGCTCTGCTCTTGGCATGGGTGAAACGCACTTTGCAATACAAAGGTAACACTATCCCTGTTTACCTACACTTCACTCTTGCGGTACAAGAGGCTTGCAAGAAATTACTACCTATTAGGCAGAAATTGCACAGTGCCAACCCAAAATCACTTATGCAATGCTCTACCCAGCCTGCCTTCAGGTCTCCTATCATGGTAAGGGTCACATTTTTGCAAGTCCTCAATAGGCAAGTGACTTCCTATGTCGTGCCTCTGCAGGTGTTTCCTCGACGGGTGGTGCGGCTGTTCCATCCAGGAATGCATCACCATTGTTGGAAACTGCCAACTCTTTGTTACTGAAGACAACATGAATCCACCTTCAACATCTCGACATTTCTATTACCTGTGTCGCCTCAAGATACCATGTTTGTTACTTCACTGCACCAAACCAAACCACTGAGTGCTAACCACTGGCAGTTAATGATGACTCTTGTACTTTCATTGTGTAGATTTCCTTATTTGATCACTGAATCTTCAGACTGTCATGACGATGGGGTACATGAGGTGTCCAATTGTCTCCCTGGATGCCCTCGTTCACTTGAGGAAGACTGCCCGATTCTCTGGTTGATCCTCTACAGGTTACGCCTAAAGCTCTTGCTGGGTTTTTCCTTGTTCTCCTTTCCTGCATTACCCTTAGCCCTTCTCTCTTCTTCCTGTCCGCAGTTACCCCTCACTTTGCTATTCTAAATTCTCCACCTAAACTGTCCATCTTTCCTTAAAACCCCACTTGCTTCACCTTTCTTTCCCCCCTCTTCTGCATTTCGACCCTTTCCTCTAATCCCATATCTCGCCTCTCACATTCCCTTCCCATTGTTGGTTCATAAGTGCACATTTGAGTTTTTTCAATTGTACAAGTATGATGGCAGGCCTTGCTGATTCTGTACGCATTGAGGTGGTTAGGGAGGGTATTGCATTCCTGTTTGGATTGGGCTGCCATCATGGGTGGCGGGAGGAATGGGAAAAATTCTCTCAGCTGTTTGATTTGTGCACACCCAACTATGCATGTATTCCAGACTTAGCACCCCAGCTACTTATGTGACAGCATGTCTTGATTGCCACACCTGCACCCAGGGCCGGTCCTATTATTTGCGAGGCCCTGGGCTAAAAGGGAACGTGCGAGGCCCCCTCTAATTTAGATAAGTGGCCCCTTGCAAGGAGACCATTCAGAGACACTATGGGGGGCCCATTGTCCAGCATGTTTGCGCCCCCACAGTTTTAACTTTTACTCCACAAGCATTTCTCACACCTTCTGTCCGATAGGTGTGAGAATTGATTGTGGTCTAAAAGTTAAAACTATGGGGGCGCCAAAATGCTGGACAATGGGCCCCCCACAGTGTCTGTGAATGGTCTTGCAATTGAGGGAGCGTCTCCTTCCCTATGCCTCCAGACAGACACCATCCCTGAGAGGCCCTAGGGAGGGGGGCCCCTCCAATGGGCCTTAATTGCAGGAGACACCTTTTTTTTAAATAGATCGCCAGGGAAACAACACAACACACCACCAGTGCGTGGCCCCATGCTGGTGGGCTGAGTCCGAGGCCCTGTGCAGCCGCCCACGCTGCCCATGCCTAGCGCCGGCCCTGCCTGCACCCAAAAAAACACACCAAGACACTCAACTCTGAAATAGTGCAAAACACTGACACACAGGCTGGATACAATTACTTAATATGGAACATTAGAGGCTTGGGCAACCCGTGGAAGCTGAGACATATTCTTGCCTATCTGGATAGGTATAACAATCATATTGCTTTTCTACAGCAGTCACACTTAAGGGAATCCTTGCGTACCACATTTGCTGCTTGCTGGGCCTCACACAGACAGTATTCCACCTACTCCAGGTATGCGCAAGAAACTGTTACCCTTTTTCAAGCAGGTACACTGTACGGCCCACAAGGTTCCCTCAATAATCCTCAGGGAATGCTTTACATTAATGTGGGGAAGGCTCGCCGCAGTGTCCGTCACCATAGTTAACTGTTATGGACCAAACCCATATGACGCCTTTTTTTTTACAGGCTGTGGGGGCTCCACACACGTGCTCTGGGGAGGAGACTTTAATGTCTCGCTGAAAGCAGCTCTTGAATCCTCTGCCGCCAGCTCTTACCATAGCACCGCTGCCCGCCACATTCAGGGCATAATGGATGAGAACGGCAAGCTGGATGTGTGGTGCCCCAGCCAATCTACAGTTAGTGAGGGCACCTTTTACTCTGGTGTACATAACAGTCGGTCTAGGCTAGACTACAGTATTCTTATGGCTTCTCTAGGCTATCTCCCATGTTGTTATTAGACTGTCCATTCCACGAGGAACTGAGGCAGGACATTGTGGATTGTTTTGACAGAAATAAGGACTCTGTCCCCGACTATGGCACAATCTGGGAGGCCTTCAAGGTCACGGTGACGGGCAGGTGCATGGCCAAGGGAGGGGATGTTTTGTGCTCTCTTAGAGACCACTTGAAAGGGTTGGATAGAGATATTAAAACCCTGGAGGCACATTACAGCAAGTCTGAGGACCCGAGATATAGGGTAAAATCAGGAATTCCTTGTCAGGCTTTCAGGAAACTGTGGATAGAGAGTGTTTGTACTGTGGCAAATATGCCAGGACGTGAGCATTTGGTGAGGGAGAACTGCTGAGACATACTTTGGTGTCAAGACACGCAAACCTTGCTGCACTAAAGATATACTAGAGATTAGAGATGTACAGTATTCAAGGACACACCTGACATACTAAGGGTTATCGCCTACTTTTATAGTAATCTCTGTACATTCAGGGGTACCCTGGGTGTGGACATTAAAGCTTTCCTTGAAGATGGAGCACTGGGTTGGCTGAGTGATACACGCAGAACATTTTAGACGAGATTCGAGAGGCAAATATGCAGATGTAGTCAGGAAGAGCCCCAGGACCTGGTGGTCTGCCTGCCGACTTTTATAAAACATACACTGGTACGCTAATACCTGCCCTGCAATCCGTGTATCAAGAGGTGAACACCTTTGGCGTACTCCCACCCTCCATGAGGGAAGCTATGATCATCACTCTCCTTAAACCCAGTAAACCGTTGGACAATTGTGAATATTACCACCCACTATCTCTCATTAACTATGATGCCAAAATAGTCACAACATTTTCAGCTAATCACTTAAAGCTCCTCATGACATTCCATGTTCATCTGGACGATTCAGGTTTTAACCCTGGATGAGCAACCTCGCACAACTTGCGCACTCTATTCACGCTCTTACAGGACATAGATCCAGATCTAGTGGCAGTAGCAGTGTTCCTTGATGCCACCAAAGTGTTTAGTCACTAGAGTGGGAATACTTAGCAATTGTTCTGAAGCGTATGGGCCTTCCATCTTCCTTCTTGTCAAGACTAGCTCTCCTTTATTCGCAGGCAGTCGCCAAGGTAAAGATCAATGGTACTAGCTCAAACCTGTTTTTTATCTCCTGGGGCACCAGGCAGGGGTGTCCCCTTTCAATGCTGTTTTTAGCACTGGTGGTGGAGTTGCTGGCTACCAAGATTCAGCTTCATCACTATGACTATGCCCTCAGAAATCCCACTAGACATCTACTTGTGTCCTTGTATGCAGACAACATTACACTATACTGAAGAAACCCTCAGGAAACCTTAAATAGGGTACTGTGTGAATTTTTACTATTTGGGGGGCTGTCAGGCATACATATTAGCTGGGAAAAATCCACTGAATTCCCCATTACACCGTCCACAATAAAGTTCACTGCTGACTATCCATTGAAATGGTGCGATTCTGAACTTTGCTATTTGGGGATAGTGGTGACCACGGACCGGGATGACCTAATCCAAGCGTACTATGGCACAGCCCACTCTAATCTCACAGAGAGCATTATTAGGTGGATTTCATAGCCCATCTCCTTGGCGGGTTGTTTTCTTGCTAATGAAGATGGTCGTCCTTCCGAAATGTATCTATTTATTTTCCGAGATGACATTTCTTTAATGCATTAAAATCTCAGATGACACTGCTGGCCTGGGTGGGTAAGCAACTGCATCTCCAATGGAACACCCTCATGCAGCCTTTTCCAGGGAAGGATTTGAGGCACCAGACATGGAGCTTTACTTTTAATGTGCTCAGGTGCACTATGATGCACATTGGTACAAACTCACTCTCTCCGTACCCCATCTGGCCATAGAACAGAGATACATGGCCCCGTTCCTTCATTCTCTTACCTGGGTACACAGGAGGCCTCGGCCCCATCACTAGATTCCATAGTTGGCTGCACAACGGCAGCATGGAATAAAGTAGCTAAGAACCTTCTAAGCTGCTGCTCTACTCTGCTGATTCCATTGTCTTACCATCCCTATTTCCAAGCGACACGCGAAGCAGCTTGTAGATGCATGCTCCTTAAAGTGAGGGTGGGGCGATCTATATCCAGATGGGTAATTTGTTTCCCATGAGTGAGGCCCTATTTGCAGACAAAGAGCCCACCCCTTTGGATACATTCCTTTTATAGGTTTGCGGCATAATGTAAAGGCAGCAACCCCTGACTTTCAGCAGGAACCCCCAATACTTGACACCCTACACACGCTGCTCATGACCACAGATGTGAGACACTTGGTCTCCCATCTATACCGTTCAGCTCAGCTGGAGACACCCTGTCCTGTGGAGCAGGCTGGTGCTGGATGGGATTAGGAGCTCGGGTCGCCACTGAAGGATGGCCAATGGACATATTATTGTCAGCAGTCTGGCCGCATAGTCTTGAGTACCGCCATCTCATTATCCATTTCAAACTTTAACATAGAATTTACTATATGCCGACATGGGTGCACCACTACTGTTCAGATGATAGGTGTACTAGATGCGGCGAGACGGGCGAACTTACTCCACCTAGCCTCCACATGTGGCCCAATGTAAGATTACTGGAGAGAAATCTCTGAAGCACTAGCTGCATGCTGCGCCAGACTATTACCCTGACTCCACTGCTAGCTTTGCTAGGACACACTGAAGAAATAGAAGCCAGTTTCAGGAAATATGTGGCACTTGGCCTTCTATTATATAAGCGCCGGATTGCCTGCAGATGGGGAAGGGGACGAGCTCCAAAATTTAAGGACTTGCTACAAGACTATATATTTTAAAGACCAGTTGACCACTTATGCCGAACTTTTACCTCCCAGACTTATTTACCCAACTTAAATGGATGTTAAGAAGATTTGCACTCTAGTTGTAATTGTTATTAATTTTCGATGTCCGTATATGACACCTACTTTGAAAATCCAATAAAGAAATTTTCCACAAAAAAAGTCCTTACCTTATTGAGGTGTGTCCACTTCCTAAGCCTACACTCCACTGCCTAAGCTAAAATAATCCCCCACTCCACCCTTCTCAACCCTCCTCTCGCTAGTAGTAATAAAAGGACCACCCACCCATACTGAGCAAGAGAGAGAGAGGAGCCTGGAGCTTTTGACAAAGAGTACTTACAGCGTGCCTATGTAGGATGGCTGGTTTATGGTTTGCTAGTAAACTCCAAGGGGAAGGTTCACTAAAGAAGGCCATCTTGCATGGGGCTGTGTCCTCATTCTGGGACTAGAGGGTGGATGGAACATCCAGGTTCTGGAGATAGCCCGATTGGAGCATTGTGAGAGGCGTCCCAATGAAGCCCAGGTTGGGCATGACCTCTCTTGAGCTGCAGTGTCCTCAGGATGGTGTTGTTCCCAAGCAGACAGCCTGCTGTTCACCATTCACGATTCTCCACAACCATGGAGCACACTGTGGGAATCTGGAACACAGATAATCAGGATGGGTTCCTTCACTGAGGTAAATCTCTGACGGAGGGTGAGTTGGAGTCTGGGACTCTTCACACAGGGTAACCAGCCCAACTGCTTGAAAGAAAATAAGGTAGGCTGCTTTAGACACTGACAATTGTTAATCACTGCAGCATGAGGGCTTTCGTTGCAGCAACACTTGAGGCTCCTCTGCCATTTCACTGTGGCCATCAAGGTTGCAGGTAGGCATGGGATGCCTTAGGGTGCTTTGATTTTATGCATCAAAGGTATTTAATTGAGTGTCATAAACCTCCCGCGTGAGAGACCAGGGTTCAGGTTCCTTTGATTTCTCGTGGTGTAAGGATGAAAGTCCTCTATTCCAGTTTACTCTTCTGGCCTGCGCTGTGATTTAGCCCCAGTGAACTCAACACTCTGTGAGTTCCTTGCAGCTGTTCCGTGTTTACTTGATGTTGTGTAATAAAGTACCACATACTTGTGTCCAGGGAGTGCACCCAAAGCGTTTTGCCAGCTGCATTAAAGGGTCACTACTGTTCTCTCAAACAAGGCTATGAGGAAACTGATAGTTTGTGGTAAATGATTCTTGATTCTGTGGTGCTTGCTTTATTGCTGTACCCTTACAAAGAGAAGGCATACCAGGCTTCTATTGTAAAATTCATTCAGTAGCCAAACACTTCTAACTTGTTTCTCCTTTGTGTGTGCTGTGTGGTGCGTGTGGCATGATATCCATGTGTAAAGTAGTTAGATGAACATGTGAAGCATACATTGCATCTTATACAGGATCCAATATTTCTACAAAACTGCTGATAATCCCTATGATTGGCTTTGCTGGATATGCATATGATAATCTTCATATGGCTGTAGATTGTGCCTGGACCACTTGCACACCCTGACCTCATCAGGACATCTGCCGTCTATCATCCCCGGAGCTTACCTATCCCTCTGCACTGTGGGTCACATAGCAACAGACAGAACTGGCCTGGAGTGTCTGGTCTGCCTCTCAGAGTCTATTATCCATTCCCATTGTTGCATGCACCATCTCCTGCATGCAAAAGTCTGGGGGAAATGCTAGCAAAGGTGTATTCTGCCTAGATTGGAGGAAAGTCTGAATTATAACGAAAGCTTTCTCAAGTTTTCCTGGCATCCTGAAACTGAGCTCAACTTGGGAAAATATTGGCCATTGGTAATATTCTGCCTGTATTCATGAAGAAATTGTTCTGCATTAGCACAAAGTGGTGGGTGCTAGGGACATGTCTCTACTGGAAGCTGTCTCCCTCAAGATCAGAATCAAGCCTATGCCTCTGATAAAAGCCCTGGTTTGCTTCAGAATAACAGGAAGCTGTGCAAGTGGGTCAACGGACTGCGGGAGGTGGAGGACTACCAGTGCTTCAACGTGCCCTACACCATCTCCAACTTTATGGAAGCCTTTATTGCCACACTTTAGGTCATAGGCTAGTGTATTAAACTTTAGGTCTTAGGCTAATGCACAATTGGCTGATGCTGGGCACCATGATTGTGGAAACTCTTGGACCAATCCCTCTAGATCTTACCATTCCAGAGAAATCACAGGTCGAAGTTGTGTCTGGAACAGTCTAAATCCAAGTTCTTCATTACGGATTGGGAACTCGTTAATTCAATATATTCTCCGAGCCACCTAAAAGTCCTAACATCTAAAGATTTTGACTGCACCTAGCCATTTTCAACATAATAACCATTACACTTCGGCCCCCCCCTTAAGATCTGGGCTTTCGAAAGTACATCCAATCACAGCAATAGTATGTCTCTATTAAGAACATTGACTCTGATACCAAAGAGGGCCCTGATTCACTCTTGAATACTGACGACAGGACGCCCAATGGTCCTGTTAACTGGACTCTTGAAGAACATTGACTTTGTATCTTTTGACCAGTTTATGTTAACTATTCAGTGACTCTTTCTCCAGATGGGTGAAAGTCCCCAATCACCTCTGCGAGATACATGGCTTGATATAGAGTTCTAGAACTTGGCAAATAGAGTACAGATCATAGCACAGGTGGAGAACCGGGCCTTATGGGCCTAGCGGTGCAGGGCACGCCTGATATCTCCGGGTTCACCTGCCTTATCAGACAGAGACACGAGACACTCTGTTAAGCGTAGAAAATCAGGTTTATTCGCTGCAGCTAAGCACAGTGGTCCTAGAAGTACACAAATGGTAAGTTCTCAGGAGACTGCCACTTTATTCCGTGGCGCACAGACTTTTATACCATACATATTTACAATGCCCACTCCCAAAACATACAGAACTGACAAATGAGAAAAGTTCGAAAACAAGCTATTGAGTATCTTATATACGCCCTTCCTTCAGACCCCGTGTTCTCCCCTCCCCTCAAGTTAATCAATGCTAGTGCATGTAATTCAATTTGCAGGTGGCAGGACGTATTTGCGAGCCTCAAAGGACAGTTGTGTAACAAGAGAATACACAAAAAGAATAGTGAAGGCCAGTTAAATAGGATAAGATAAAGGAAGAATGGTGAGACCCACACAGCTAACTAAGACAAGGATCAATCAGTCTAGACATGGATTAATTAACTCGGCCAGTTCCTGACATCGGTTTCTTAAACAAGGACAAAAGGGTTATTCTTTAACAGGAGAGGCGAGCAGCTGAAAAGGCAAAAACATCATGTTCGCCATGTCGCCTGAGTGAGGGCAACACAAAATGGCGGCTGTTACAAAATGGCGGCTGACTACGAAGTCAAGTAGAAAATCACGGAACCTCAGACCATCCTTTTGCCATTACTCAGGCAAAACACACAAAGAACTCACGCTAGTCTGAGTCAATGTCAATGGTCATGAGGTTATTAAGCTGTTGCTGCAACATCATGTTTTCTATTTGCTGTGACATAGGCTTTGGGACACACAAGGTGGCACAAAGACCACAGATAGCGGGACCACATTGCAAACAGAGACAGCAAGAGAAAATGATGGCTATAATCATCCCGAGGAAAGTTAACACTTTCCATCCCCATGTGGACAGTAGTCCCCAAAACCATCCCATCACAGACCAATTTCCTGAGTCCTGATGAATAGACTCGGAAATGACATGTAGCTTAGAAATGGCTTGATATACTGTAGGAGCATTATCCGGAATGTAAATGCAGCAACTAGACCCAATCAATTTACAAACTCCTCCTCTATCAGCAATTTCTAACACCATTCTGTTTTGTAAAGTCATAAGACGATCTGCCTGAAGTTCAGCCGTCAAATTACTCAAGGCTCCGGAAGTCACATTTATCGCAGCCTCAACAACACGAACCAACTGTCTAATGTTTCTGCTATTGACCATTGGGCCCCAAAAGGGAAGTAACCCTTTAATGAAGTCTCCTCCCTCTTGTCCAGCTGTGTCTCCAGAATCAATAACCCCTCTACCATATCTTTTCCTGTGGTGTCCTGAAGGAGCAGTGTATGTAGGGGGAGTAGGAAAGCTATATAGCATGTTCCTGAAAAATAGGCAGGAAGCCATGTGTAGGCCCTATCATGACAAACGAAATATGTACCTTGAGGTGGTACTAACGGAGAAGAAATCAAGGGGGAATAGACATAGGTATGGGAACAAACACTCTTTTCCTGTTTATTTTTATTATTCTGACCAGTTATTTGCAAACACAGGGTGCCTTCATGATGTACAGTCCAAATTGGTAGGGATCTTCTTTCTTTGGCCCTGTCAGTGAGGCTAGTAATGTAGCGAGTCACATTCCAACCATCATATGCCCGTTTCTCATCCACGGGAATCTTACTAATGTCGGCAATTTTGGCCATAGTCACTATTCCTTTAATCAAAGGACTATGACTATAGTCTGATCCACCAGTATAGATATCACCAGGAGGATATCGGAGTTGGTTCTGATATGCATTGGAAAACATAGCCAAATAAGCCCACGCGGAACCTTCATACGAAAACGGGAGAACCAAATATGGCATCCCTTTCTCAGCGTTATGGGGCAAAAGCCCACAAACCCAACAATCAGTAGTATTAAGTACCAGTTGATGCTAATGTAACAACTGAGTGAAAGAATTGTTAAAATATTTTGGTCTCCTAACTTGTTCGTGGTCTGGGAGTGTGTAGAACTTATGCGGGGAGTCTTTAGAGCAAAAGAGCAAAGAAACAGAAGTCGGAACAGGTGCTTGCTGCATAGTGTGGACAATCCAACCCACAAAAGCTAATAAAATACATAAACATACTATAATACATAGTGCTACGCCACATCGACTAAATAACAATTTCTTGTATTTGTTTCTTTTCACAATCATAACATCATTCCCTTCCATCTTAGTATCTACTACTCTAAAGGCGTTGCTCACGATAATCTTCCTAGATCACTTGGCTGTGATTATTAGCCGTCCTATGACACTGCAAGTCCTGTTGACCTAGTCACTATTCAGGTCACAGCCTAAGACTCCTACCTTGACCCTGCAACTTGATGGATAGTGGAAACGAAATGTCTTTTTTTTAAAAAAAAAAGTAATCAAAGGACAAAGGAAAAAAGTATTCAATTAATGTTCAATTGTCTTTGGACACCCTAGATCTTAGGTTGTACCGGGTCTTGCCAGGTACCGTTTGGTCCTTAAACAGAGTCTCTGGGTTAATGGTGTCCAGCCTTAGATGTGGTGGTACAGCTTCTTGTAGCACATCATCATCTTCTTTTTCAGAGTTTGTCCAGTCCAGGCGTGCTCTACTAAAAGGTACAAATCGGGGTACTTTCTCACATTCGTTATCGCCAATGCCTTCTTGAACCCACTGATCATAAGGTAAAGGCAAGGGTAGCCTCTTACAATGAACGCCGTGGACCCAGTTTTCGGCGACCTTCACAGCTGTACGTGTTGTTAAAAGGACTTGTCGCGGTGGCCCCCAACGAGGTTCCAGATTCTTCCTCCTCTGAAAATTCTTTAGGCAGACATAATCTCCAGGTCGGATGGAATGACCTGGATCTGAGGAAGCCTCCGGTAAAGCGTTTTGGACCTGTTGATGAATAACACGTAATTTAGTGGTGAGGTCATGCAAATAGTCAACCAACAAGGGATACGGAATATCCGAGTACTTTTTTGGTCGCGGGACTCCCCAAACATTGGCTGGGCTTCCAAAAACGACCTCATAAGGACTAAGTCCTAAACGAGAGTGCACAGTTGTTATCGTAGAGAGAAGTGCCAAAGGTAAAGCGTCAGGCCAAGCGAGGCCCGTGCTGGCCTGAATCTTAGCTAATTTGAGCTTGAGAGTGCCATTATAGCACTCTACCACACCAGCTGACTGAGGATGGTTTGCCGCATGGAATTTCTGTCTAATGCCAAGACCCACACACACCTTCTGCATAATTTGACCCACAAATTCACTTCCATTGTCACTCCAGACAATGCACGGCAAGCCAAACCTTGGGAAGAATTCCTTCAAAAGGACTTTGGCAGTGGACAAGGCAGTATTATCCTTTAGGGGGTGCGCCTCTATCCATCTGGAAAAGGCACAGACCACCACAAGGACATACTTGAGGTTGTTGGAACGTTCCATATGAATGTAATCTATTTGTAAAACCTCAAAAGGATACGTAGGGGGAGAAAAATGTCCTGCCGGAGTTGGGGTTCCCTTTCCTGGATTATGCATTAAACAAACAATACAATGCTTCACTACATTTTCCGCACATTTAGGAATACCTTCATTCTGCCATACTGGAGCCAGAAGCTTACATATTCCTTTCACACTGATATGAGCTGGACCATGCGCCATAGTAACTACAGGTAGTACATAGGCATCTGGTAACAACCATCTTTGGTGTTCCGACAATTCCGTCCAACATCCTATCTCATCCAACATTCCTGTACTTTCTCTCCACTTACTCAATTCCTTCTCAGTCGCTTCTGCTTGAATCATTTTCACACTTTCCACTGTGTCTTCACACATACCTCCTTCTCTAACCCAATTTGCAGGGCCTGCAACATACATATGGCTCTTAACGTTTCTCGCTGTTTCCTTCGCTACTTCGTCTGCGAATGTATTCCCTCGACCTATATCATCAGTGATCTTCTTATGCGCATTGCACTTTACAATTGCTATTTGGGTAGGCAAAGTAAGTGAATTAGGAAGGTCAGTAACCAACTGACCATGCTGTATTTTAGTCCCATGGGAAGTAAAGAATCCTCTTTCCTTCCACAAGCGACCAAAACTATGAGCCACGCCAAAGGCGTATTGGCTATCGGTGTAAACCGTCACTCTCTTTCCCTTCGCTAACACACACGCTCTTGTCAGCGCAATCAATTCCGCTGCTTGTGCTGAATTATGTGTAATACGTGCAGTTTCCACTACTGTATGCAAAGTGGTAACAGCATAGGCTGCAGTCGTATCACCATTAGGAAGCTTAAAACACGAACCATCTACCCATAGGATCCCATCCGGGTCCACAAGTGGTTATCTTTTAGATCTATTCTGCCTTTACTTTCCTCCTCTGTTCGGAGAAGACAATCATGCTGATTTTGTATACCCTCCTCTTCTGGAGTAGGTAACAACGTTGCTGGATTCAAAACATTACATCGTTTGATGTGTATGTGGCTTGCTAAAAGTGTCAACTCATACCCAGACAAACGAGCACTCGTCAGATGTTGCGTTTTCGTTCTATTCAAAAGAGTATCTACTGCATGTGGTACCATAACAACAAGAGTGTGATCTAATACCAATCCAGCAGATTGACGAATAGAGATCGCCGCTGCTGCTGTTGCTCTGAGACAACTAGGCAATGCCTTGGCTACTGGATCCAAAGTAGCCGAAAAATAGGCACATGGCCTTTGTTTGTCTCCAAATTGTTGTGTTAAAACAGACAATGCACAACCTTCTCGTTCATGCACGTAGAGTGTAAAAGGCTTACTATAATCTGGAGTACCCAACACAGGAGCTGAACACAAAGCAGTACGTAGATCAGAAAAACTCTTCTGACATTCGTCAGTCCAACGAAGAGGTTGGGGTGTGTCTTTCAAAGTAAGTGCCAACAAAGGTTTAGCTAGTAGAGAAAAATTTGGGATCCACTGTCTGCAATAGGAGGTAATACCCAAAAAGGCACTCACTTCCTTTTGCGTGGATGGCACAGACATTCGTGAAATTGCATGAATACATTCTGGAGTCAATCGCCTTCCCTCCTTCGACAAGAGATGACCTAAATAGGTAACCTCTTGTCGACAATATTGTAACTTAGAGGGTGACACCTTATGATGTAAATCAGGCAAGTGGCGCAAAAGCAAAATAGTCGCATCTTTACAGACATCTTCCGAATCAGCAGCCACCAATACATCATCCACGTACTGGATTAAAGTAGCACCGGAGGGCAAAGAGAAGAAATCCAATTGTGATTTCAAAGCTTGGCTATAAATGGAGGGACTCTCACAGTAGCCTTGAGGTGCACGTTTAAATCTAAAGCTTCGGCCTCTGAGAGAGAAACCAAAGAGATCTCTACTTTCCTTAGCAATAGGAATACTAAAGAAAGCATTCTTAAGATCGATAACTGAGAACCAAGCAGCCAAAGCAGGTACCATTGTGAGCAAAGCAGTAATATTTGGGACAACAGGAAACTGAGGGACAACAATTTTGTTGACCTCTTGAAGATCAATCACAAAACGATACACAGATGGCTTAGAAGGATCGGTACGTTTAAGAACAGGCAAAACAGGACTGTTGCAAACGTTTCCTCTTGTTTCTTCAATGACACCTTTCTGAACTAAATCATGCACAATAGCCAACAGAGCTCTTTCACCATCGCTAGAAATCTTGTATTGAGGAATACGTGGCAACTGAACATTTGGCTTGACAGTAATCACGTAAGGTGGAATTCTGAGCAAACCAACATCATTTGGACCCGTGGCCCAAAGCGTAGCAGGAAGTGAACGCAATTCAAGTGGTAGTTGATCTTTAGACAGATACATAGGAGAAATCAAGTTATCTCCCAACGTAAGATGTACACCAGAGGGGGAACAATACAACGTTGCATGAAGACGTTTCAATAAATCCAAGCCCTACAAATTCTCACCGCAACCAGTCGTTAAAATGAGCGGGGCTTCCAAGTCGTAAGGACCAATAGAAATGGGTAAGGGACATGAAACTGGGTTGCTAACTGGGGCGCCAGAGAATCCTACAGAGACATTCGTTAAGCCAGACAAAGGTGCCCCAGGGAGTTTGGAGTGAATAATAGAACTTCTCATTGCACCAGTATCCAAAAGAAACGGCTCTGAAACACCCAATGCAACAACGTTAACATAAGGCCCATCCTGATCCACTGGAACTGATACCACTCCCTTGCTTTGTCTACGGCTGTCCTAGCTAGTGGAAAAGTCAGAATTGTCATACTCGATGCAATAATCGTCATTGTAATACCGTGCGGACTGAGAATTCTGCTGATCAAAATAATTCATAGTATTCTTTGGGGGTAAGGAAGGCTGTCCTTGAGACGGCACAGCACGTCCTCTACCCCTGGGTGCTGATTGAAAACCACCACGGCCTCGTGGCCCTGATAGTCCATCATTACGTTGCAATAAAACCGGACAACTATTCTTGAAATTACCTTCCTCATTACAATAGGCATATTGATTAGGACCTAACAAAGCTCATGGAACAAACGATGTAGGTTTCTCTAACAATCTCTGAAACTGTGGAGGCTGTTGCAATTGAATCTGAGCAGAACGAGGGGGATAAGCTTCTTGCAAAAGAACCTTCGTTTTCAATTCTTTAGTCTTTTTCTCTGCTTTTTCTTTTTCTTCCTTATCCCTATTCTCATAATATTGAGCAGTGGCTAATATCTGGGCAGATGAAGAAACGGCCCACAAACTCTCAGAATCTTTCAATTTATGCGATAGTTCGGGAAGTAAATTAAACACAAATGTATCCACAAATAATTGCTGTCCACCCTCCGTACTCAGATCTTGACCACTATGGTCGATGAATGTTTCCTCGAAACGAGTAAAGAAATCAGAGACACTCTCATCTTTCTTCTGTTTACACACAGCTAACTTGTCCCAATTAACTCAAAGGGCAGGCATCATCGTTTTCATTAAAGCTATTATTCTACCAGGCAATTCAGTGATCAAAGCATCGGGTTTAGCACCACCTACTTGTAGCGCATCTGCAGCAGCTAAAGCAATCCAAGTACCACCCAAAGCTTGATCATGATCCTCTTTACGAATCCGAGCCCATATTGCTGGAGGGACTACATTACCCATCAGTAAATCAATATCTGCCAAATTCATAACACACGCATCAACGGTCTGGGACAACTCCTTATAATACCCAGCAGGATTCTTACGAGGGTCCGGTAGAGACTGTTTAAGCGCTAGAACTTCAGATCTTTTCCAAAGGTCATGTACCCATATACGCTGGAAATGAGCAGGGACACCTGGAACATTACCTACTTGCGCAACCGCTTCTCTCCATATAGGGGGAACTTCTCCCATAGGATAATGTTTCACTTTATGCCTTACCGCAGGATCCGGTTCAAGAGAAGCTTGAGAGAAAAAGGAAGACCTAAAAGTGATAAGTGTTCGAACAGCATCCTCGACATCGGGACCCACAATAAGACCCTTATCGAAGGTAGCCTGTATATCAGATAAACCCTGAGGAGGTAAACCCAAACCCATATCACCCCATCCTTTAATCAGGGTATTACACATAACATTAAAAACATATCTCTGCGTAGGCGCATTCCACTGGTGGAAAGTATCCAAGATATCATGAACATTATACAGTGGAGCACTCATGATCCAATTGCGGGCGAGAGAATCTAACCTGATTCGTTCATCAGTATCTGGAATTTGACTACGGGATTGTCTTCGGGACGAAGCAGGAGTCAAATTAAGAGACCCGAAGAAAGGTGACAAGAGACCGGAAACGGTATCAATTAATCGTTGACAAGCTGTAGGAGAATCAGACAGTAAAACTGGAGACATTGTGTTAAGCACAGCAGGAGAAGAACTATCAATAGTAAAAGAAACTGGCGGTGAAGGAGACTGAGGTACAGAAGGTGGTGGCAAAGGAAGCGGAGGCTGAATTACTGGAAGAGGCAATTGCGGGGGAAATGGAATAACTGGTTGAACAATAGGTTGCTGAACAATAGGTTGTAATGGAGGTGCATTAGCACCTAATACATAAGGTGGAGGTAATCGCAACAGCTGAGACATGAAAGGATCTTCATCAAGATCTTTACTTTTTATGGGAGGAGTCAACACTGGATAACATCTATCTATTGCCATGCGGTGCTTCCGTTCCGAAACGTCAATCATTTGATCAACTTCATTATTTTTAAACTGTTGAGCAGCCTGTAGGATCGTCATATCCTGTGCTTTCTTATCCTTTTTCGCTTGTTTAATTTCTTTCTGTTTGGCTTCTTTAGGCCAGAGGCAGAAAGAGTCAAACATTGCCGGCCGGGCTTTTCTTTTAAACAAAATCGATTCTAAATTGTCTAATATGTCAGGCTCAAAGCTACCATTTTGTGGCCACTGCAGAACACCATCTTTCTTTGTATATCGAATCCATGTGTCATTAAAAATAATAGGACCAAGCCCATGTTTGGAATAGAGCTCGTAAGTGGGAGTTCCAACCGGAGGAATTGGACAAGAGTCCTCGAGCTGGGAATCCCTGTTACAACTAAAACAACAAAATGTCCTAAACTTACTAAGTCCAGGCATTTCGTAACGAACTGGACTATTCTCAAACTTCAAGGGGCTTAAGACAATTATTACAGCACAAACGTACTTACCCCTCGGCTTCGACTAATGCATTTGTCGAATAAAAAACAAAACAAAAAGAGTGGGAGCTACCCACGTATACTTAACTAAGTATTTTCTCACGCCAACAGGTGTTCGTCTAACGTCTTGCGATACCAATCATCACCAGAGGGCCAAGGCAGGGTGACAGTCAGGGCAGCAGTCGTCTGCAGCCGTCGGAAAAGAGTAGCCGCGCTGAAAAAGACCTTCGGTCCACTTTCGACATACAGGGGTCGCTTGGCGTGGTTCGCGAATCCTCCAGAACTTTCTTGCGAAGCTCCTCACGATCTTCGGGATGAACCCATACCACTGAAGTCGCCCCACGTAGGGACGCCAATTGGAGAACCGGGCCTTATGGGCCTAGCGGCGCAGGGCACGCCTGATATCTCCGGGTTCACCTGCCTTATCAGACAGACACGAGACACTCTGTTAAGCGTAGAAAATCAGGCTTATTAGCTGCAGCTAAGCACAGTGGTCCTAGAAGTACACAAATGGTAAGTTCTCAGGAGACTGACACTTTATTCCGTGGCGCACAGACTTTTATACCATACATATTTACAATGTCCACTCCCAAAACATACAGAACTGACAAATGAGAAAAGTTAGAAAACAAGCTATCGAGTATCTTGTATACGCCCTTCCTTCAGACCCCGTGTTCTTCCCTCCCCTCAAGTTAATCAATGCTAGTGCATGTAATTCAATTTGCAGGTGGCAGGACGTATTTGCGAGCCTCAAAGGACAGTTGTGAAACAAGAGAATACACAAAAAGAATAGTGAAGGACAGTTAAATAGGATAAGATAAAGGAAGAATGGTGAGACCCACACAGCTAACTAAGACAAGGATCAATCAGTGTAGACATGGATTAACTAACTCGGTCAGTTCCTGACATCGGTTTCTTGAACAAGGACAAAGGGGTTATTCTTTAACAGGAGAGGCGAGCAGCTGAAAAGGCAAAAACATCATGTTCGCCATGTCGCCTGAGTGAGGGCAACACAAAATGGCGGCTGTTACAAAATGGCGGCTGACTACGAAGCAAAGTAGAAAATCACGGAACCTCACAGGGAATAGTTACATTATGTTGGCCCTTACCTGTCGGGGTTCTTCAGAGTACATAGTACAACACCAAAAAAATGCATGGCCCAAAGTTTTAAAATTCAAGTCCCATCCCCTTAAAACAAAACTGACTAAACCACTCCAACTTATTTGAGTACAAAACTATGTAAATCCTAAAATGCTAATTGCATTCAGATTTCAGGTGCAAAAGGTGCTTGTGTAGACTACCTTTTTGTGATGTGTCTAATTTAACTGCCCAAATGTCCTATGTGTATATAAATAAATAAATATTCTTTCATAAATATTTTATAATGTTTTTTAGTTCATTGTTCTTTTATAGAGAGCCCATTCAAGAAATGATTAGAGTGCCTTCTACCTCTCGGTTGTCAGAACTCACAATATAGACACTTATGCACTCCTTATCTGAGATGTTTGAGCAATCTAGGAGGAGAAACGGCAGGGAGACATGCTCAGGTCCCCTTCACTGATGTATCTATTTACATCTTTGAACATTCTCTTCCTATTCTGCAACCCTTTCGTTGGGGACCTCTTCAGAACATGTAGAAGGGCATCTTCATCCAAACCCAGAGCATAAAATTAAACATAAAAGAAAGTCAGAAGTATCAACTGCCCAGAACACCTTCCTACAAATCTGAAACCACCCCTAGAGGAAAAACAGTCTATTCCAATGCTAAGATATTTCACCAATTTCAACACCAGACCTTGGCCAGACTCCTTCGAACCCGTCCACTAGGGATCTTTGCTCTAGGAATAAAGAACACATGGGTGTCATCCAAGGCCCTCTTTAAGGCCCACCATTATTCATTGCTAATAGTAGAATTAGACTTGTTCCATTTCCTCTTTTTGTGTTGGTGGCATCAGGAGATAAGGAAATCATTAGCTGCATTTAGCTGAGTATGCAGAAATCAGTGAAGACATTTGCTTACCACCAGCAAGTTCTCCCACCTGGTGGATGTTGATTATAATGTTTTTGAATTACAAATAGGCGAGTGTTTGCTACCAGTGATCGCATCACCAATGCTTGCATTTCAGGGCATGTGTTTTTGGATTTGTTACTATATTCAGAAGAAAGTAGTAGGTGTTACCAAATATATATGAATATCCCTATACATTCATTTGCATGTACTTCCAAAGAGTTCATGATTATATAAGATCACATAAACATGAGGCCTGGAGCTCAAAATGGCTTCCTATCTGACCTTGACTGGACAAGCTTCAGCAAGCTATTCTGTACACCCTTACAGGTCACCTTGCTTGTCTTGACTACATGATATGCAAATGTTACACAGTGCAGAGCCTGCCTTTCTGGTCTGCCCATATCTGGCTGTTTTGCATGGTGCAGACATTGCACATCCATGTCAGCCAT
The DNA here is from genome assembly GCF_964261635.1 of Lissotriton helveticus. Taxonomy (NCBI): domain Eukaryota; kingdom Metazoa; phylum Chordata; class Amphibia; order Caudata; family Salamandridae; genus Lissotriton; species Lissotriton helveticus. The sequence continues at coordinate 1,163,188,900 of NC_136065.1, forward strand.
ATTTGGCTTGGTGCCTTATTGTAGTTCAGCTGAAATGGCACTTCATACAGTATATAAGACCTAGAAACTTGTCACTCTGGGAAGAAGCGGTCTGAGAGCCCCTAAGGTGGCAGATCTGACTTCTTCCTTGCTGATTAGCAATGATGCATGCTTTTGGTACCAATAAATAAACTTCACTCTGTTTCTGAGCAACCTGCTGTGTCTGGTGAGTTTCATTCATTGGTATGCTCCTGGGAGGGTGCCAGTATTTCCCCATCAGAATGGTGTCAAAAGTGGGACATATTGGAGGACTGTGATGTCACCAGTTGATAAGTGAGATGTAAGTTAAATAACTAACTTGCGTTGCTGCAAGTGACCATTCAGTCTTTCAAATATGTATTTAACTCATAGTATTAATAAAAAGGGACATTGACTGGCATTTAAAATAGACAGGGGACTGTAGAGAATATTTTTAAAAATATTCTCTATATCAATAAACTAATTGGTATGATACACTGCAGGAGAGCCTGGGTTAAAGAATAATGTATGTGCACCTACACATATAAGAAGTAGTGAAGCAGGTGACTGATAAGTAACTAAGTTACTTTATGTCAATAAATATTGACAAATGGCTAGACTCTTTGGGAGTTTTATCAAATCCATTTCAGGAGAGCTCTGCTAGGAGGGGGTATTAATTTTAACCACAAAAAGAAACACTCCCAGAATATAGGGAGTGGAGCTTCTAATTTGCTGGTTGCACCGGAACACAGTGAATAATTTTGAAATATGCATAGTTATGTCATGGATGAATCACTGCATTTGAATAGGTTTTTGATCTTCAGTACTGAATATCTATGTTTCATGATTTATATAAAAAAAAAGTAGGTGCATTAGTGCTTGAGAGAGAGAAATAAATTGCCCTAACACTTTTTCCTTTGCAGGAGATATTTTGAATGTATCTTTCAGGGTAAGCACACATTGTAAGTACAAAGCAGACATGACAAGACAGGATCTCAGATGAAAATAATGGTAAGCGCACTAGAAAGCTGTTTAAAAAACCGTCAGGAGAGAAACATTCAAATGAAGGTAAGAATATGAAGTAAAGTAATATGGACAGTGAAGCAAGTACAAAGTTGGGTTGGAATGCCCTTTTGAGTCTGTGCAAACATAGTGACTTGCGTGTTTAAGAGTTTGCACCAATTCGTCTAAAATATTCTCATAATGAGAGGGGTTGGAAATGTACTCTTGACAGTGGCAGACATAAAAGTTCTTCCAGTGTTAGGAAAAAGTGGTTGGAGGAAAAGTGAACTTGGAAACATTTTGATTTTCACATGAGCAAATCTACACATGCAGATTTGCTCATGGAAAAATGCAGTTCACAAATATTTTCTAGGAGTACTATTTCTTGGCCTATATATGCAAGGATAAACACCATGCATGCACTTTTTGAGACTTTGTTTAATAAGTGGGCTTTTAATTAGGCCTGGCGTTAGCCATGACTTTTTGTGTATATTAAAAGTATGCCATCACTCTCTCTCTCAGCTGGCATCACTGTGAGTGACTGTATTCTGCTCTTGCACAAGGAGCATATAGACCCACAAAGTAGTTTTGTACAGTGCACAGAATTCCTGTTGCAATGAGTACTTTTTGAGACCAAAAACGATTTTTGCTTTTGCCAATGCTTGTTAGAATGGTGGGATGCCAATAGCTCCAACACTGATATGGGTTTAGAAAAACCATGCTTAGAAAAAGTCATGCATTGAAAATAAATAAATAAATAAAAAGACCTCCAATTTCAGACCTACTGGCTTTGACAATGCTTATTAATATAGTTTTTTATAAATGTATTTAGACTAGTTAAACTGATTTTCCAATATAAGTATTTTGGGAAATACTTGCATACATCCTCATGTTACTAGGAGCATTATACATAGCCTCACTGGAATAACCTTCAGTAGAATAAGAAGATTTTGGCAGCAGCTGTTGGCCCAGGACGTGACAGAAAGGGCAGTGCAGGGCCTGGGGTCAAGCTTTAATAGATTTGTGAAGGGAGGGGTGTTTAGGAGCACGGAGCAAGATAGTGCGGAGGAGAATATTAGCTGATGCAAACATATAGATATATTTTTCCCCACAATATCCCTCCTTTTTGATAGCAATATCAATACCATTGTTGTATTGTATATCTATGGCAGTTAATTGAAGTGTTTCTTTGCGTGCTTTCTCTACATACTGTTGTGTTTGGAGATATTTGTAGGCTAGCTACCGCTCTGTAGGAGGTAGAATTCTAAGTACGGAGATTGGGTGGGTGCTTTTGCTGCACCATTGCTTTGCCATGGAAAAAGGCAATAAATAGAAAAAAGTAGGCCTCACGGAGAAACGAATTTGTGTGTTTCTACAAAACTAGGACATAACAAATATAAAAAATAGACATTGATGTGGAATAGATTTGACTATCCTTAGATACATGATATTACATATTAAAAGGCATTCACATGAATTGGTGGCTGCTTAGGGTGGCTGCGCAGAGGATGAACTGCTGTAAAATAAAAAATGCTAATAGATTTAGACTGCCAGCACTGTTGAAAATTATTCTGTGCAAAGTATATCAAAGTATATATCCAGATTTGTAATGTGCACATTAAAATGTATCTCCAAATGGTAAAACTATGTTGTTGCACCACATGAAAAGTGTGGATATTAAGTTATCTAACAACACCAATATTACAGTCTCTTAGTGACAAACTTAAAATGTAATATGGCCTAATGGCTGCAGTGTCAAATACAAAGGCTTTCAAAAGAAATGCAAAGAGTAGCTCTGGAGACCTGAATTACATTGCAAGCCTTTTTGCAATCTTTTGCTTTCATGCACAAGAATACTGGGAGAAAATTATGGTATTCTGAAAACTGAGATGTTTTGAGCCACTTTTTGGGGTGCTGGAGGGGCGAGGTGCTCAAGAATAAAACAATAATAAAGATCCTACCTTAAAAGCGTGCTGGCACGGAGCAGAAATATTTTTCAGCCATGCTTCACGACAGTTACTTGAACAGTGATGGCCACATGTGGAAAGCCTTGGGACAGCCAGCTGCTAATAGATTAAAAGGTCGAGTTCCACATTTAGAAGACTAACAGGGCTCAAGAACAAGGTTTGTCTTTGACATTTTGACCTCCGAAATTTTTTAAAGAGGAGATGGCAGCACAGGGAGAGAAAATGAGAAGTTTGCTCTAAAGAAGACTCTAAAGAAGAACTATTTGCACTCATGCTAAGGGAAATGCTGCTTAAATATGCTATTTACTTCCTCAGAGTTTGTTTATGCCCAGCTTCTACATATAGGGGGTTAGTGTTTACAGAAGTGAAAACTATTTCAGGTTTCCAACTTTCAAAATGGGCGAAGGAGGGTTAGCTCCTGTACAAGTTAAGGGTAAGAAAAAAAGAGGTTTCTCTCTCCTTTTCTGAATTTCTTTTGAGCCTGTCTAAACTGTCTATGAAATAGCTATGAGACATTTAATTGGCTATTCAGTAATACTGTTTTAAGAAGTATTAGCATTAATAAAATGAATACATATATGTATATGCTATGTTACTGCCCATCCTGTCTGATGTTTTAATGAGAGGATGAGTAGTCTACATTGCTTTATTAGCTAGTCTGTGTCAATAAGCTGACCGTGCTTATTAGAGCTGATGTTGCATAGTTTGGCACATGAAAAGTAGAACGCAGGAAAAAGCCCATGTGTTCCTTAGCAAAACATAAGTGCATGGTCCTAAGCAGGTGCTTTTATTAAGAGAAATAATTTTAGAAGTGTCTGCAGTCCTGTACAAGTAATGTAAAGCCTGTCCATGCAGGGAGTTTTGAGCATTTTGTATCTGAGGTTAAGCCACTGTGACAGTATGTGATTTCTACATTACACTATGAAAGCTTGTAATGTTGAAGAGTAGTTTAAACAACTTAAATTACTTTATATTAATTAAATATCCTGATTCTACCATTGTAGGTTACAACACTACAGGTGAATGTAAATTTTGCTCTAATGATGTTTAAATGTATAATGTGCCTAGGGACATTAGGGTCCAAATTAAGTCTCAATTTATGGTAATGATATTAGGGATATCACATTAGCCTTCCTGGAACCACATTGGACACCAAAGATCTGTTTAGGTACCATTAGCTAAAGGGTAAATTGCATTGTTTTAGTAGCAGATGGGGATATAACCGTTTTTTGAGAAACATTATCAAGGGGTGCAGCGTAAATACAAAAGAGTAGATAAGAGTATGGTATCAGTTTTATTGTTGCACAGTGTATCACGATGAAGATATCAGACATGCCCAAGGAGAATATCATGGTTCCACTAAAGTGGAAGGTGTTTCCACTAATGTGGGAGATAAAGGGATACATTTCACAACTTTAATATAAATAAATATAATTTTGCAACAGTATATATATATTTTTTTTAATAAATGGAATTTATTCACAAATGCCTAATGATAGGTTAGAACAGGGCAAGTACTGCTTACAGCTTCAGTAAGGATTCTCTGTTGTATACAACCTCTGTAGTGCATGTATGGATGTGTTGAGAGATGATGAATGATGCTGTTAGACTGCAGTTTGTTACATTTGAAAAGGAAATGGATGGTGAAAAAATGCAGTCCCCATAAAGTGATTACCTTGAACTTGTGGTCCCCTTAGAGCCTGTTGTGCCTGACACCAGTACAATATTATTATTTATACCCGTAGAGGCAGAGTATTTTTCTCTCCTCGGTGGGTTTTAGCATTAAAGTCCATCCACTGGGTGGACAAATCTTTGCTATCATACTGAGATACCAAATCCACTACGTTCACTGTGAGTCCCAATGTCAATGCGCAGGCAGTAAAGAGAGACTTGGGCCACCTATGCCTGGAAGGCGGTAGATTGTCTTGCAGTAAGCTGATAAGCTCCTTGTGACATCTCCATCACTTGAGGCCTGTGAAAGACTGTGACAAAAGACACTGTAGCTCTGCTGAACTACCTCCAGGAGAGAAGAGAAGCCTCATTGTCAAAATGCCAGTGCTGCCAAAATGAGATGACTTACCTGGGTTTTGAGATATTCCAAGGTACCCGCAGCATATCACCTGACAGAATTAAATTCAGGGCATTCAGCTCCTGCCCACCAAGAAAGGAATGATGTCCTTCCTGGGGATAATGAACTACTGCCACCAATGGATAATGAATGCAGATGCTATGACTGTTACAAAATGAACTTGCAAACTGTTTCAAGAAATTGAAAGAGACATTGTGTACTGCAACTTCATGGGGACTGCTGGACTGCCTGACTACAAACTGCCTTTCCATCTCTGTTTCAGAGCAAAATAACATTGCAAATTAAGTGATGCTGCCAATGATGTGCTGACACAGCTGGAAAAGAAAGGCCTGTGGGACACAACTATGTGACTTTGCTTTCTGCAGTGACTAGGGGTCAGCAGCTGTGATGGTGGAGAGGATGGCTCTCATTGTGTTGGACTATACCTGTATTGTCTAGGTGTCATATTTGGTGCAGTGGTTGCTGTCTGGATCGACACAACATTTTTCTGCTAGCAGGCACACAGGTTATAATAGCACCATGTAAAATGCCCACCTGTTAATTTGTCAAAAGTATTACCTGTAATAGGTTATTCTGATTAGATCCATTCTCTTAGAAACAGATAAGACCCCCAAGTAAGTCGGTGTTGAGATTGTAGAAAAGGGCACCACGCCAAGATTAGACACCATTAAAAAAGGTAAACTATAGGAGCGGTACACTGATGGTTACTCCAGCAGACTGATAGACACTGATTTCCTGATAGACACTGATTTCAGAGCAGGGTATGCCATAGCAATAGCTGAGGTGCAGCTCTGCCACTTGGAACATCTACCCAATAAGATGAGCTGTTTGCTGTGGCAAAAGCATGAATACTAGTCACGGTTACAACTGTTAACATTTAAACTGACTCACATTAAGCTTTGCAGTTCTTATTTGTAGCCAGCTGTGGAAGTATCACAGATTCATAACAGAAACAGGGCGCCTTATTAAAAATGGTCCTTTATTAAGGATCTTGTGAAAGGAAATACTATTGTACACCAGGATAGCGGTAATAAAATGTGAAGCATACACAGGAGCTAATACTAAGTTTGCCAAAGATGATGCCATTGCTGAAACAGCATTAAATGAAAGCATGTTACAGCCAGTGCAGATGGGACTAATGAACAAACATTCCAAAAATACAGCTCATTCAGAGACAATTGTTGTAAGCTAATGTAAAGGAAGCACAATAGTCTGCAACAACAGATGAACATAGAGGGAGGATTGATGATGGATGTGAGCTGAATAATGAAGAGAGTATGGGCCTACCAGGATGAGATAGATGCCTGTGTCCCCACGCAGTATGTTACTTTCCCTTACAAGACTGGAGCAGGGACCCTCTGATATTGCACAAGGGAGGATGAATGTGCAGATGCAAGTTGCTTCCCAGTGAAAGGGAACCTCTGATATTGCACAAGGGAGGATGAATGCGCAGATGCATGTTGCTTCCCAGTGAAGGGATTTAAATATTTGCTGGTGTGGGTAGATATGTTTTCAAAATGAATGGAGGTGTATCCAACAGGGAGGAATAATGCAGCAACTGGGGCGCAGTACTTCAGTAAAGCTATCTCTCCAAGGTTAGGACCCACTAGGGCATAAATAGCGATAAAAGGGGATCACTTAGTGACTACATTTATGCTGAAGAGGTTATATCTGGGAATAAAGTATAACATGCATACCCCATACCACCATCCAACTTGAGGCCAGGAGGAGTAAATTAACTCCAAAATAAAAATAAAAATAAAGAAATAAATTATTGGTAAAAGCAACTGATGGAACATTCCTGAAAGGGCCTGGTGCTCTGAATTTAGGACTGCCTGCAATGTGGCAAGGACTTCTAAAGTGATTATGGATACATGGTCATTGCGAGAAAAATAAAAGCTGTTTTTTTTAGTTCTAGGTAGACTGGACCACAGACGGTGAACAAACGCCATGAATGGATTGAGGGGAGAAGATGCAAGGCAGTGCCCCAACGCCTGAGAGGACGGTACCAGAAAGAGATGACCATCTGTCACCAGAGGACCTGAGCAACACAGCAGTCAAGAAGAGGACAGACCAGACCATTTCCACGATCCATGAGGGCCCATCATAAAGTGTCAGAGGGACACAACATCTACATCTACTGATGCTGTTGAGTGAAGTACACATGATGGTCTGCACCTGCACCTGCAGAAAAATAGACTGAAGAGGACAACGCAGGGCAGGTCTGTGACACTGCCCCTGAACAAGACGACTACGGACCAGGAGGAGAAGCAGATGACCGCTTACTGCGTGCCTTTAAACTACTAACTAACTAACAAAAGGTGCCCAGGAACTGAGTCAGAAGTGTCACTGTAGCACTATGCATTGCACAGAGACAATATTTGTTGGACACTTACTGCTGGTATCACAACAGCCTGCTGATATAATATTGATATCTTTAAGCTGTATCAATGTGACAATATATGCATTTTATGCAAAGACTGTGTAATGCCATCCAAAGATATGTAACTAATGACATATATATATATTTTGGTTTTACACTAATGTTGGATAAGTATATCCAAAAGGGGGGATTGTTACAAAATATATATGAATATCCATATACATTCATTTGCATGTACCTCCAAAGAGTTCATGATTATATAAGATCACATAAACATGAGGCCTGGAGCTCAAAATGGCTTCCTATCTGACCTTGACTGGACAAGCTTCAGCAAGCTATTCTGTACACCCTTACAGGTCACCTTGCTTGTCTTGACTACATGATATGCAAATGTTACACAGTGCAGAGCCTGCCTTTCTGGTCTGCCCATATCTGGCTGTTTTGCATGGTGCAGACATTGCACATCCATGTCAGCCATATTTGGCTTGGTGCCTTATTGTAGTTCAGCTGAAATGGCACTTCATACAGTATATAAGACCTAGAAACTTGTCACTCTGGGAAGAAGCGGTCTGAGAGCCCCTAAGGTGGCAGATCTGACTTCGTCCTTGCTGATTAGCAATGATGCATGCTTTTGGTACCAATAAATAAACTTCACACTGTTTCTGAGCAACCTGCTGTGTCTGGTGAGTTTCATTCATTGGTATGCTCCTGCGAGGGTGCCAGTATTTCCCCATCAGAAGGTGGCTTTGGAGGTGTCTGAAATGATACTTTTGGTACATCAAGTAAAGTACGACTCCAGAGCATACGGGTGCATACCAAGGCTCATGATTAAAATAGCTCCTGGGGGAGCCTAGCAATCAAGGGGGAGGGAGCACAGTGATAACAAGCCAGCACCAGTTTTCCTATTGCATCCTGATAGATGCAGTTCATCGTGTTTTTGAATTGCTCACAAGTAGAACAGTGTTGGTCAGCAGTTTTGGAGCCACCAGTGCTTGCATTTGTGGGCACAGGTTTTTGGGCTCTCTTGTCTGTCTGCCAGGCAAAGTATCACCTACTGACCACCTCTGCTGTCGACAGATGGGGTGAGAGCTACAGAGGGTATGAGGGGTAGACTAGACACAATAAGGCTAGACAGGCTGGACTGGGACTGACTCTCCTCTGATGCCTACATAAAATCCTTTTTGAAGGTATCTACTCGATGTTAAGGAGCCTGGGTGGTGCACCTTTTCGCAAGTCACTCAAACAACATTCTTTTGGTATTTATCTCCTGTTTCGTAGAACCCCAGACATGAGTAAATTGGGGAGAGGATGTGGCCTTACGCCAGAGCTGCCAACTTTGGAGCTGGGGAACGAGGTTCTAGTCTCGGTTTCCGCTCAACATCCTGTGATTTTGGGCAAGTCACTTAATTTCCCCATGCCAACAAAAATGAACGTGTGCTTGTGTAACGTAACTGGTGCTCATGCAAAGCACTCCAGTACCTTCGAGTCGAGTTCGCACTGTATAAATCTGAAAGAAAAAAAAAATGTTGTGTGGATGCCTTTAAATCCCCTTGATTAGATGTAATTCTAAATTTATTTTGTATTGTTCAGATAGTTAGTACAGATTCAGCGCGGGTTAAATGGTAGTGCAGCTTGTGCCGCTGGTGAGTTAATTTCCTCTATTGTGCCATCTAGCAGTCGTTTTAAAATTGATTTTTTATGCTCATTCGCCGTCCCTTATGGAGACTAGCCTTCTAAAATCTTTCATACTGCTGGATGTCACCCTTAGCCTGCACTGAATCTAAACGGAAAGCTCTGTAGGGATCAGTCCTGTTATGTGGGCCAGCGTCCCTGATTCAAAGTTCCAGAAGAGTGTCACCAAATACTCTTGTGACGACTCGTTTCAGCTCTTTCATTAGAAAGGAGAGGGTAAACCAGAGACTTCAAGGCAAGGCACGTTCTTCAATTTCTGCAATACAGATTTGCGCCAGGGTTGGCAATTGTCTTTTTGAGAGTTATGTGGGTTTCCATTAGGCCATGTTAAGGTATGTTAAGTTATGTTAGGTTTAATATTCTTACAGAGCACACAATCCCCCAAAGGTCTCTTGAGAGCCACTAGAAGACCATTGGATGGTACAATGACATAAAGATATTTGAGTGGTAATTTGTTTTAAGAGCAATAGAGAGGCCTCAAATGTACAGAGGTCGTGGTGACAGTTGTTGGAGTTTGCTTCTATTGGATAAGCAGTAGATCACACACCCCATCACGGGTCCTGCCACTGGTTTTGGTGTATTTCCAGAGCCTTCTTGTTGGCCATTGGATGAAGTTCCCTTATTAACTTCCAGTACCTGAAATTTTTCTTTTGCTACCCTCACTTGATCCAGGGTGCTGCAGAGGTAGGAGCTAAGCTGACGAGAACATCTTTCTTAATAGTCTTCTTGGAGTTGGTAGACCTACGGTTGGGCCCCTTTTTCTCCAGAAGGCGCAATCTTGTTATCAGAAGGGGCAAAGGGTCATTTTACATTCTTTCTTTCGAGATGAGGGCTCAGAGGATTAATTTAGGAAATAACATTTTGATCATAAAAGATCAGTGAATGTGTACCTTTGGATGTTCCTCTCTCTAGAGAAAAAATAATCTTAATGTTGGCAGAGTCCTGAAAGGTATGAAGGGCGTTATCAGCACATGTTAAAGGCCCTCGTTACAAGAGGACCAATCAATAGTATTCTATTTGTCGCACCTGATGATATCCCTCTCAGCTGAGTCGGTCAGAATTGATCAGGTGTGATAAATACCAGCCAATTACGTATTTTTGAGGCATACGTGCTGATTGCGGTGCTTACTGCTCCATAAACTGTTAGTTCCAATAAGTATAGGAGCTTTGATTCACAAAGACCCTACTGCACTTGGGGTGGACGCTCTGCAATCTCTTAATTTGTGGTTAGAGGTGGCACAACACCGGTAAGCTCTGCTATGCCGAGGCCCGCAGAGTTTTTTATGCCGAGTTCCGCTCTCCAACGGAGCGGGCAAAAGTCTGCGAACTCCGCCAGCAGAGCGGAGTTTGCCACTCACCCCTTCTTGTGGTGGTATCCCTGCTATGGGAAACTGCAGTGAGGATATCCGCCACAACAGTGGAGCCTCGCCCCAAGTGTGGAGGCTCTTTGTTTAACAGGGCCAGGGTGTTTTTACACAATCAATATCGGCAGGTTTAAGCTTCTGATATTTATCACAAAACCTACAAGCGCAATATGTGCAGTAAGAGGAGTTATCGTGTATACCGCAATCACCTGAGCCACTTGCAACCAGTGCCTAGGAAAGAATATGGCTCGACAGGCACATTCATGGACACTTAAAACCTGACTGGAGCCTCTCTGAGTCTCTGCGAGGGGCCTGGCAAATGATGGGTAACTGGATGCAGGCTACAGGTGCCAACAATATGTTTCCTGTCTGCATTTATTGTTCAAATCAGAAAGCTATAGAACATTGTGCTTCTTGTGGATGGCTTTTTATGCTGTCTTTTGTGATTTCCAGGACAATAGTTGAGCAGATAGACAACATGAGAAGTTAAAAAACAGATTGAAATTTCCTTAATACCTGCATATGTTAACTAATATTTGTATTATAATGGTTATATTTACCAGTGGGTTTAAAGTTTCACTATATTTGGCTGCTAACTTTGCTAAAATGCAACAGGCAGCAAAGTATAGTTGCATGTTTTTCAGTTAAATAAATGCTAATATATACATTTTTAGAACTCCATTTAGTCTTAAAACACAAAATAAATATGGATAAATACCAATAAGATGGGCAAAAAATAAATATGGATAAATACTGACGGAAATGTTAAAAAATAAATACCATAAAACCAGAAGCCCCAATGTTGATAATTTTAATGAGTGCCAACATTTTCATAGTCCAGTGCACGCATGGTTTGCAAAGGAATCGAAGATACACACAGAGGGTTAGAAAAATAGATGCACACGGGTTGCCATAAATATGCATGTATACATTACGCCTGCACTGTTAATGGATGCGGAAGGGAATGAATTTTGTAAACATCCAAAAAACTGCAAACTACAACCATGCTGCAACCCGCGCTTTGTATCGTGCCTTTCAGTGGCCACACAGAGAGATTCTCCCCCCCACCCCCCAACTATCCTCTTTGTGCCCTGATGCAACAGTGATTGTCGTGTTCACGGCCTGATACCTGAGCATACATAAAGTATGCCAACCGACTACGTATTTTAGTTTTGTCAAATGTTGCGTCATTGAATTGCATCTTTAACCAAAATGCACATCCTTAGGGTTTGTCTCGTGTAACTTACCGTTTGCTTTTGTAATTTGTTCACTTGTAATTTTCTCCTCATGTATCATTACTGTTCCTATTGTGAAGCGCTCTGACACCTTCGGGTAAAGTCCGCTCTATATAAAAACGCATAAATAAATAAATACATTTACTAAGGGTTGTATAAGCGTGCCTGTGGCGCACTTTTACACCGCGCCATAGGCGTTTATAATGGTAAGTAGATGAAATGTGTTGCCCTAGTCAACACCCACATTAAACCCCAGTCCCTTAACTCTCTATCCAATATGGCGAATATTGGCGGGCTGTGTTTTGAGGAACGTGAACAAAACTTCGGCTGAGAGGGATATGGCAGAATACCCCGACGCTCCCTCCCTTGCTGTGGTTTCAAGATGTGTAGGCTCCTCTCAGCTGGCGCGCGGGATGAAAGGTCATAGGTCGATGACTTGTTGATTCACCAAGGTATGATCAACTCACATTAGCCGGGCACAGGGGAACCCCTGACAGCCTCAATATGGTGAGGAATGAGGTCAATTATTTGTGACACGAGCAGCCATTGTGAGAGTGTAATTCTGTCAGTGCATGACAAGGCGTTATTAGCAGCCCTGACAGGCCGCGTGAACCGGGAGCAGCTGGGAGGGAGGAAAGGCTCGGTGACGGGCCCGCCAAGGCAGCATTCCTCCAGCCTTTGCCGGCGAGTCCACCGCATCTGTGTGATTAGATCCATGCCCCGGGTCAGTCTTACTCGGCACAGAGCTGCGCATGGGCCTCAGTGCTCTACCAGACTGGCCGGGCTGCCTGCCGTCTTTGGCTGATTGGGGGTGGGGGGGGCTACTTGTATTCATTTATTTGGATTTTTAGGGAGTCAGGTGCAACTCTGACGTTTTGAATAATATTAGGCGTTTTAGAATAGTGCACGACACCACGACACCACACATGTAATTTTAATGACCTTAAAATCATGCTCGCGGGGCACAAGATGAGCGATCACAGAGACGTACAAATGTCATGGAACATCAAAAAGGACGGAATACGAACTATGAGATAACGGACTGGCGAACAATCTCAAGAATACGGACTACCGCTCCCCCCCCCCCGCCCTCCCCCCCCTCTTCCTTCTTTCCTCCTTTCTCCTCTTTAGCCTATTTTCTTCTTTCTTCTTCCACTCATGTATAAGCCTCGTCCATGTATGTAAATTTATATTTTTTTATATACAATAAAGAATTTCGGAAAGAAAAAAAAAATATATATATGAGCATGGTCTACAGTTGTCCTGTAGAGCGTAACGCACGCAGACTACCTTCAAATGTGCAAAACATATTATCCCAGGGTGGTAGAAGAGAGCACTGCTGTGTGCAGTACAAGTACTGCTCTGAATAAGAGGGGCAGTATGAGTTATCTTCTTGTGCCATGAGAGCTTCCTGTAGCCTCATCAAGTGTCAAGAGCAGCTCTGGACCAGCTGACCTCAACACAGAGAGACATCTGGATGTCAAGTTCTCGTGTGGTCTGAGTGAATGGTCCAACTGAAAGCCAAATGTTTCTCACTCATGGTGAGTGATGTTTGAGGTCTCTTTCAGGTATATGGTTACAGCCCAGACTCTAAGGGCCTCATTTATGAAAAGTGACGCATTGCTGCGTGAAAGCAGCGATGCGTCACTTCTCAGTGCGCCCTCCTTGTGACATGATTGATGCGACATGGTTACTGTATGACACATCATGTCGCAAGGAGTTACAGATACATCAGTATTTCTGACGTATCTGAATGGCGCAAAAGTGACGCATTGCTGGAGTGTGTCACAAAAGTGACGCAACTCCAGCAATGTGCCCTTTCACATGGGGCAAGCCCCATGTGAAAGGGCTTGCGCCAGTCTTACGCTTGCTGTGAGGCAGGCGTAAGATATTTACGCATTTATGTCCTAGAAGTGGCGCAGTGAAATCTTATAGATTTCACTGCGTCACTTCTATGACCCTTTCTTGCGCCAGAACGCCCCCTGCAAACATTATACCTGGTGCAACAAGGCACATTTTTACGCTGCTGATGCATCACAAAAAGTGATGCACCAGTGGCCTCATAAATGAGGCCCTTATGTACATGCCAACTAGTGGCGCAGCAGGGGGGTGGTCCGCCCTGGGTGGCACAAGTTTTGGCGCGGCAGCTTCCCCCTTACCTGCGGCCTTCGTGAGGTGGCAAATGCAGGAATCGCCAGCAACCCCCCTTGCATATGGCTACCACGGGGCAGCATACACAGGGACCACCACAGGCGGGCAAAGGTCTAGCTACACCACTGCTGCCAACTCACACGGTGCCACTGTGTGTCAACGATTTCAGCTCCCTTTACAAGGTCACGTGGTGAGGAATCCAAAATCACATTGTGACAGGCAAACCGATCTGAAAACCACTGAAAACACTGGAATTCCAGCTCATTTTCCAAGGCTGGAAGCAGCCGATGTCCTTTAAAAGGTTGGAAAACACCCCAGGATATCAGCGACATCCTTAATGTCACTTTTTTGTTTGATTGGTTTTTTAGGTGGGGGAGGGGGTGGTGGTATGGTGAGGGGCAGAGTGCCTCTTAGATAGCCATTGACACCTGGTCTGCCCCCTCCAAGGCCTCTCCTCCACCTCACACAGTAAATCTATTTTGGAAGTTGGGAGGTATGCTTTAATGTAATGGTCACACGCTGTGATGTGGGCCATCTTCAGGAAGGGTGTAATTATTAGCGCTACTGGTCTTTTTAGTAGTTCACTCGTTTTGGTAACTAGTTGTCAGTGTTCTGTTACTGATTTGTTTATTTTAAGGCTGCCAGCTTCCTCACAACCTTAATGAATTTTGGAGCGCGCGTAGATTGTATGGTTGCTCCCTTTCTCCCTTGCAACAAGTGATTTTTGAGACCATTTGTTAGAATCTGACCCTTCTTTGTGGGCAATGTGCTTAATGTACCAATAACCTTGAACCAGTGGACAGTAATTACAGCAGACACCCATAAAGCCAGGTGACTAAAATCCAGAGGACAAGTGAAGATTCAGAATTGTGGAGATTGAGGAAAAAGGTGGGTTTTGAACACCTTCCTAAAGTGAAGATGATTGCCGGTGTTTCGTAGGTCGGACGAAAAAGCGTTCCACATCTTTTCACCAATGAACCCCTGAAAATGTTCTGATTATTTACCAGTAATCTTCATAATCCCTCTTAACGTCAGAAGAGAAAACCTGCAAGTAGGATTCACAACAGCAAAGAGGATGCTTCATTCCTTGATACCTAACACCGCAGGAAAAACTACTGACCAACCAAGAGTCCTAGCGGAAGTGCCACGGCAGTGGGGTAACAAAGGCCCCGGCAGTGCAGGGGTGGCCAGAGCTCAATGGGCTCTTTCAGCACAGTACGAGGCCCCCTAAGCACAGTACCCTGGCCTGAGAGCTCCTGCGTGAGTCTGGAGGGGAGCCCCCCATGAACTTTGCAGGGTGCCCCCTGAAGTTTGGTTGTGCCACTGTGCCATGGATGAGGCCCCAGGAACTGAAAAGAGGAAAGGTGCAAAAAATGAACCGGGGTAAAATAGCTTTGACTTGAAGCAGTGAACACTGCCAATAAGTAATTGGGTCATCAGAGCAAGACCTTGCTCAGACAGCTCCCTGGTCAAAAAGAAATTTGGCGCCCTTCCTGCAGCTCGTGAATAAAATAAGGTAGCTGGGGGGTCCTTTTTCTGTTTACAGGTCATAAACACATCAAAGCAGTAACTGACCTCGGAGCACAAACTTCTGGCCATCTCCCCCAAATATTCGAATCCACTCACAGTGTATCTCGATCACACTAGAGGCAAGTTGTTGGTGGTGCGAACGGTGCTGTTGGTGTGTGTCAGCAGGGGGCTGTGAAACAGCACCTACAGCAAGTAAAAAGGATTAAAAGCATTGGAGTCAAGTAATAGGGACGCTGCTATCTGTAGGACTTTAATGCAGACAGTGACGTGCACCCCTCTAAAAATTGACACACTGGGCCCAGCTCACCCACGTCAAAAGCCAACCCTGCAGGTCATTGCCACTTGTCCATTGTCCTCTTCCCAGCCATTAAATGAGGTTGTCCCAAGTTTGAAACCGGACTGGAGGCACCACTAAAATGACAGAACACATTTGCGCTGAGCAGAGGCACTAAGGGGCAGATTTATGATGCCATTGCGCCTCCTTGCGCCGCAATTGCGTCACGTAATGTGACGCAACGGCGGCGCAAACAATGCGCCCTATTTACAACGTGACGCATCTAGGAGATGCGTCACGTTGGAAACCCCTGCGCCATAAGGAGGCGTTCCTGCGCAGGGGGTACGTTCCTGCGCAGGAACGCCTCCTAAAAGTGGCTGAGTGAAATCTATGAGATTTCACTCAGCCACTTTCTACGTCAATTCCTTACGCCTGCTTGAAGCAGGCGTAAGGGTGACGCACAATGCATTGAATAGGTGGCTCCTGTGCATTGCAGGAGTCATGCCGCACTTGCGACATGACTCCTGCAATGCGCCGCCCGTACGCCGAGAGATGCGTCACGCATCCTCACTTCCTTGCACCATGGTGCTCCGCATCATAAATGCGGCGCACCATGGGTGGCGGAGCAGTGGCGCACTGTGGCGCATGTTAACTGGCGCATCCCTGGGGATGCGCCAGTTAACATAAATCTGCCCCTAAAGGTGTAGAGCAGAACAAGTAGACTGGCTACTATACTAGAATAATTCATTAGGGACACCACAACACACAGTCAAAAAACAAAAATCTCGAAGGGAGTGGAGCAGCCCAAACACCGGTCTTAAAGCCAGCAAAGGGGCACGCCAAGAGCCACCTCTTGGCAGATCAGTCTCCACCCTCCATGCAGAAATCCCAGGGCACCAATTGGGAAGCTTAAAAAAGAGAAAAGTGCCTAAGAGATTAGCCAGAAAGGCACATCAAATACCATCCCATAACACAAGTTAGTGGACACTGGCAAACACAAGGAAGAGAGGAGAAGGTTGTTGTGAAGACTAGAGAGTGAGTGAAACTCCCTAGCTCCACAGAAGACGGAGTGGGTGTACATTGCTAGTGTCAAGAACAGGCACAGAAAGTGTATTACCCCCAGGTCCCTCCTGTTCTCGTCCCATTCCTTAACATAGTGGAGATCACTAGCTCCGCGACAGAAAAAAAGAACAGGAGCATGCCGGGATACCTAACCCACTCCCTCCCGCTGGGAGTGCATAAGCTGTACCAACCCAGCATGCAGCCTGTTCTTTTTTTCTGTCTTCCGACAGCTTACCTGTGTGTTTCTTCCGTGAATGTCTCGTTGGGCTGCTGGGCTGTCCTCGGCATCGTGTTCCGCGTCTCCTGGCCTGCCGGGCTTGCTGGGAGTCGCGTTGCTGGGCGCCCGGCCCTTTGCGGCTGGGGCGCCGCTCCTCCGGATTTCTTCTGGTTTACAGCGCGCGTCGTCCTAAGGCTTGGCCGGACTGGAAGACGCGGTTTTTGGGGTTCCAGGGGCTAAGCTGGGCGATGCTTCTGGTCCCCCTACCTGGCTTGTTGGGGTGCTGCTGGCCTTCTTTCCTCACTGTTGCCCTTGCTGTTCATGGTGTCAGTGCAGGGGCGGGCCCTGCTGAGGATCGGTGTCGGACCGGTGGCTGCAGTCCTCTTCCCCACCCGCCGCTGTTGTCCTGGAGGGCGCCTGGGCTGGCTCTTGGGGGCAGGGCGCTTGTGGTGTGTCCTTCCTGCCCCTGTAGTGAGTACCGCAGAGCGGTTCCGCTTTTCTTCCCAGTTGCCTTGCACTTACATGTTCCTCTGGCTTTGTGTTTTATGCTTTGTTGGATGGGTCTAGCTGTGCTCAGTGGGGCTGCCTCGGCGGTCTTGACTGGGAGTCCTGCTCGGCCACTTCGGTGGTTTTTCTCGCCTTGTTTACTGCTGGCACTCTCAACTTCCTTGTAGGATTGTTGGTTTGTTGCTGGTGCTCTTGGGGTTGGAGTCCTCTGGTCTCTCCATATGCTGGTTGATTCCTGTTGGGACCTTTTTTCCATGCTGGCTTGTGGCGCTCCCTGTCCCTACCTGCTGGGTTGGGGCTTTGCGTAGCTTTTTGCGCTGTGTCTCTTCCTTGCTTCCCAGTGCTGCAAAAAGCTTCTTCCTCAGGATTTGGATTCCCAGGCCTCCATGTCTTTCCGCTTGCTCGGCGCTTGTTGCTGGTTGGCGTCTGGGTGAAGCGGCTGGGGGACGGTCTATGTCTGGTGGTGTTGGCCCGTCGCCCTGGTGCGTGGCGCGTTGCAGGTTTCTTCTTCCCTGTGCTGTGCTCTTCTGCTTTGCTGGCCTGCGGCCTTGGCTCCCTGTTTTCCTCTGCTTGGGGTGTGCCAGTGCTTGTGGGTCCTGTGGGCTTCCGCCCATTCCCCTGTGCCCGCTTCTGCTCTTGTGGGCTTTTCATTTTTGGGCGGGGTTCGGCCTGGCTCGTTCCTATGGCCTCTGGGCTTCTTAGTCTGCTTATTTCTGTTCCCCCTGGACTTGGTTGCCTGTTTCCCAGCTTCTTCAGCCTCCTGCCTGTTCGCATTGTTGGTTCCTGCCTGTTCTTGTGGGTTCGGGCCTGGTGCGTACCTGTCTGGGTGCCTGCCAGTGGCTCCTGGTGCTGGGTGCTCCTTGCATCCTTCCGGGGGTGTTGGCTTGGCCTGTGCTCGGGGTGCCTTGTTTCTTTCCGCCCCCCGGTGCTTGGCCAGTGCTCTGGGCTTCGCTGTGTGGGTTTCCCGGCCCTGTGGCCTTTTTCTCCCTGCTGGCACCTGGTGGTGCCTGCGTGTGATGGCTGGGCCCTTGCGTTTGCTCCTCTCCTCTCCTCCAGCGAGCCCTCCTGCCCGGGCTGGTGGGCCCCTTCCCCCGGCGGATCCTTGTTCTGCCCCGTCGGAGGGTGCTGTGCATCTGCTCTTGAGCTTGGCTCCTGCCTGGGTTTGGCTGGGTCGCTCCTTGCGTCCTGCGTTGGGGTCCTTGGTGCTTCCGGACTCCCTGTTTCTTGGGTTCCGTTGTTTTTTCCGGGGGAGGGGGGCTGTTCTGCCCTTCCTCTGTCCTGGTGGGCCTTGGTTGGCTGTTGGTCCTGGGCTGTCCTGGTGGGGCCCCTGGTGGGCTTCATGGCTATGGTTGCAGCTTGCCGCTTGCCTGGTGCTGTGTTGTGTTGCACTTGGTTGGCTGGTGGGGTTCGGTTTCCTGTTGTGGTTTCCTTTTTCCCTCTTGTGGCTCTTTTTGTGGCTTGGTGCGCTTTGGGGTCCTTTACCTTTCACTGCTGCTTCCTTTGCCGCCTGTGGTGGCTGGGTGTTGTGGGTCTTTCTTGGCTTCTGCCTAGTTGGCTCCTTGGTTCCTTTGGTGCGCTACTTATGTGCCCCTGCCTGTCTCAGGGTTTGGGCTGCCCTGTGCCCCTCTTTCCTGATTTGTGGGTGCCGTTCCCGGTATCCTCCTCCCCGTGCCTTCTCTTGCTCTTGGCTGGTGGGTTTGTTGGTGGGTTTGCCGGTTGTGGTCTTATGTCGGACTCCCCTGGTGTGTGGGACGCTTGCTGCTTCCCCGCCCCCCTTTTTTCGGCCTTGCCTGGGCCCTGATGTTGTGGTGTTCCCCTTGTGGGCCTGTCCTTGGGCTTGTGCGTTTCCCCCTACTGTGCGGACTGCTTTCGGCCTGTCGTGTCTCTGGCCGTTGACTCTACTGGGTTTGTTCTTCCCCTTTTGGGTCTGTTCCCGCGCCCCAGGGGTTGTGCGCCTTTTGGTCTCTTCTGGCTCCTCTCCTTTGGTTTGGGGTTGCCTGGGGTGTTCCAGGGTTCTATGGGGCCTCGGCTCTACCTCTGTTGGGTTTGTTCCCTTGCGGTGCATGTGTTTGGCCTCCGTTTGCAGGGTCCCTGCCTAAGACCCTGCCTGGGTCCTTCCCTGGCTGCTCGTTTTCTGGTGCTTTTGGGCCTCTTTTGTGGCCTCTTTGTGTCCGGTGGTTCTGGCCCTGTTCGTCTGGGTATTGGGTTGGGCCTGTGTCCTTTCCTGTGCGGCTCCTTTGCGCCTGGATGGTGCGCTGGGCACTTTGTGTGGTTGGCGGGTGTGGCTTGCCGGTCTCCCTCTCTGTCTTCCTGCTGCTTCTCCTATCTTAATTGTGTGGCAGTGGCGGGCTTTGGTGCCATTCCCTGGGCGCCTCCTTGATTGGGGGTTTTTGGGGTTGGGTCGGTTGGCCCTTTGCCTCTCCTTTCGGGTTCTGCCGGCGCCTTGTTGGGGTCCTCCTGGGTGGCTGGCCTGTCGGTTGTCCGGTTGGCTTCTTGGGTCTTTCTGGGCCGCCTGCGTTGTTGGGCTCTTGCCTTTCTTGGGGTTCACCTTGGCTGGTTCCCTGGTGTCCTCCTGGCCTGTGGGTCGGCTCTTGGTTGCTGGCAGTTCCTCCTTCCCGTTTCTGGGGTTGGTTTGCCGGGTTCCGTGTTCGGCCCTTGATTTTTCTCTCTTGGCTGTGCCCTGGCCGAATGTGGATTCTGCTTTGGGTGGCACTTTTTGCTCTCCCTGGCCTGGATTGGCCGGGTTCCTGGATTTGTTTCCCTGTGTCTCCCGCTTTTGGTTGCCTCTGGCCTGGCAGCTGGCTGGTTCTTGTGCCCCGGGGTTTCTTCTCCCGGTGTGGCGGACTTAGCTGCGGCCGTCCGGTGTCTCTGCTGGGCTTGGCTGCTTGTCTTTCCTGCCTTTGGCCTGGGCCTTCTGTGGGTTTTCTGTGCCTCTGGTTCCCTATTGCCACGGCTGTCGACTGTTGGTGGGGGGGCCCTTGCCTGGGTTCCTTGGCCCCTTTCTTCCTGGTTGTTGCTCTGGGTCGGTGCCTGTTTCCTTGTCTTGTACCTCCCTCTTCCGTCTTGGTGGCTCTGCTGGTGGCTTCCCCTGGTGTGTTGGGGTTGGTCCTATGGTTGGTCGCGTTCGTTGTTCTCTTGCTTTGGCGTGCCTCTTCGGTCTTGTCTTCCTTCCCCTCGCCTTTTGGTGTGGTAGTTTGTGGGTTGCTCGGGCTGTGGTTCGCTTTCTTCCCTGCTTTGGGGGGGGGGGGTTAGCTTTCTGTCTTGCCCCTGCTGGATTCCTTCCTGGGCCTGGGCGGTGTCCTCCTGTGCAGCCTCCTCTCGTGTGCTCATGGGTGTTGGGCTGGGTTGGCCTGTTTTGTCCCTGTTGGGGTGGCTGCTTGGTGGTGCCTGGGGCTGTCAGTTTATCCCTTGGTGGTTTTTCTCCCTGGTCTTTTGCTCTTCCCGGCTGGGTTACTCCGTTGGGGCGCTTCCGCTTCTCTGGGGCTCCCTTCCCCTGGTTGTTCTGGGGGTTCTTTCTGCCCCACTGGGTGTTCCCTTGGGGCTTGGCTCTGGGTGCTGGGCCTTCTTCGGGCTTGCCCTGGGGGTTATTGTGCTCATTTACGGTCCTTTCTGGGTCATCCCCTGCTTGTTTTTGGGGTCTTGGCTCTGTAGGTTGGTTGGGGGCGTGGCTGGTTGTGCTCCTACCTGCGTGTTCTTGTTGGCTCCCTTCTGCTTCGGTTGGGTGCCGTTTTGTTTCTCGGTCTGATGCCTCTGGCGTTGGTGGGTGTCCGGAAGTCCGGGTTGGTTGCTTTGGTATTCTCCACTATGTTTAGGAATGGGACGAGGACAGGAGTGACCTGGGGTAATGTCCTATTACTTACCGGTAATCTTCATTACTCCTGGTCCCGTTGTCCTTGTCCCATTCCTAACAGCCGTCCCTCCATCCCTGGCGGCTGGCCTTCCTGTTGTTGGCTTGGTATTTTCAGGCTGCATGCTGGGTTGGTACCGCTTATGTACACCCAGCGGGAGGGAGTGGGTTAGGTATCCCAGCATGCTCCTATTCTTTTTTTCTGTCGCGGAGATAGTGATCTCCACTATGTTTAGGAATGGGACGAGGACAACGGGACCAGGAGTAACGAAGATTACCGGTAAGTAATAGGACATCAACCCCGTCAGACACCAGGAAAGGAGAAATAAAACTCTGAGTTTAATGAGGGGCTGGAGGAGAGTTGGTGGAGGGGAAGGGTGTGAGATTAAATCCAGAGACAGGCCCCGATAGCTGGCTAAATCAAGGCCTGATGAGAGCCAGACACCTAATGCATCTGCAACCTACATTGTACAAGCAAGCTGAACTGTATCAGCAATGCAAAAAGAAGGAAAATAAGCATCAAATCGGCGATGAACTTGGTACCAGAGCAGGCAGCAAACACAACACAGCATCCCTGAAGTACCAACTAGCAAGACAGACATAGGAATCCAGAAAGCCCTTGAACACCAGAGGACGACTAGTTGAAGCCAGATTGCAACAAAGGGATCTATGTGATAGCCCCAGGAAAAGCCAGCATTCCTGAAAGGCATGGAATCAGTAATCGAACAGAGAGGTACCCAACCACTACCATAGTATGGGTACAGGTGGAAAGAAGATAAGTGGAAACACGGACCAAAGACAATCCTTGACCATGTCGAGGAGCCCCAATAAAAGTCCTCAAGCCATGTAGGTGTCCAAGTGAGGAGGTACACTCAGGCCAAAGCCCATGAATTGCTGGCACTGGGCAGTTCCAAATACGTAAGTTATGATTTAGTATGACCTTGTAACAAGCGATATGTGGGTAGCAACATCCATCAAGTCAAAAAAAGTATCCTTGAGCATATGCAAGCAATTGATAAGTATTTTATTGCTAGACATTTCGAAGAAGCACACTTCAGTAATAGAAGAAAACGTAGGTACTATGCCATTGAAGACGTTCCCCGGGATTTCTGGGTAACAGCACATGGTCAGCGACTAGCTGCCGCCTCCCCCCCAATCCGGCACCCAATACCCAGGAACGTGGACACGAGACGTCTTTACTTTTTGGAAGGCGGGCGCTAGTCGCCCGGCCGTATTTATTAAAGTATGAAATTAAAAAAGGTTTTAATTGCATAATCAACAATGTATACAAAAATTCAGCAGGACATTTAGGTACATAATTCTTAGCAACAAGTTTGAGAGCCTGACTTTAACAAAACTCTAATACATGTTGTTTCCTAACTTAGACTAAACATCCTCATCTAGAATTTTTGTACATTTCTGGCCATATGGCAGGGTCACTACCGGTGTCAGGTCCTACAAGCTGCGCCTCCCCTCTGGATGCGCGCATGCGCAGTGTTACCCCGGGAATTGCCCGGTCTACGCCCTGAACTCCATTTACCCACTAAAGGAGGGCCCTTACTCTGCGCCGGTGGCGTCATGAGTCCACGCGCGCGGGGTGGCTACCAGCCTAAGGAAAGCGTGAACTACTCCTACCCGCGCTCCTTTGCTTTGCAGCATCTATTACCTTGCCCCTGGAGTTCTGGGAGTGGCCCGCAGGCCCCTCCCCCTGGGCGGGAACCTCCATAGGATGATGCCCGCCCCCTCAGACCTCAAATATGTGCTCACCGATAATGACCTTACCGCATGCCCCATACCTAATAAATACGACGACCTATGGGAAAAATTCTAAAGGACAGCTACACTGACTAATAAAGAACAGTATCAACGTATAGCTAAAAAAGGGGAAAAAAGGCCTAAAGACACATGGCATCAAATACAATTCACTTCACACATGTTTCGCTAAATAACAGTATCAACGTATAGCTACAAAGGGAAAAAAGGCCTAAAGACACATGGCATCAAATACAGTTCACTTCACACATGTTTCACTAAGAAGGGGAAAAATTCCTACGCAAACGCATCACAAAAATACCCCAACAGATCCATCTCTACTGTGGACTGTACCTTTGAAACTTACCATTCAACCTGACCTAAAACTGCTACAAGACTTTGTTCCAAGGGATGGTGGGTGGGAAAACAAAGAAGCCCCGCACGCGGGGCACAACGTACAGCGAGGGAGCGTCCAGGGACAAGGGGGTCTCCTGGGCGCTCCCCACCTCTTATTCCCGAGGGGCCGGTCGGCCCCTCCCAACGCCCGCCCCCCCTGACCCGGACCCACTAAATTGGATCCGGGTCAGGAAGGCCGCCAGTCAATCGGCGGTGGGCCGCACCCCCAGGGCACGCCCCCACCGCCGAATGACCACCAGGGAAAAGGAGGGGCGACGGTCGCCGTGCCGCCATGCGTGCGGGGGGGCCGAGGGCCCCCCCTTTTCACATGGTCAGCGACTAGCTGCCGCCTCCCCCCCAATCCGGCACCCAATACCCAGGAACGTGGACACGAGACGTCTTTACTTTTTGGAAGGCGGGCGCTAGTCGCCCGGCCGTATTTATTAAAGTATGAAATTAAAAAAGGTTTTAATTGCATAATCAACAATGTATACAAAAATTCAGCAGGACATTTAGGTACATAATTCTTAGCAACAAGTTTGAGAGCCTGACTTTAACAAAACTCTAATACATGTTGTTTCCTAACTTAGGCTAAACATCCTCATCTAGAATTTTTGTACATTTCTGGCCATATGGCAGGGTCACTACCGGTGTCAGGTCCTACAAGCTGCGCCTCCCCTCTGGATGCGCGCATGCGCAGTGTTACCCCGGGAATTGCCCGGTCTACGCCCTGAACTCCATTTACCCACTAAAGGAGGGCCCTTACTCTGCGCCGGTGGCGTCATGAGTCCACGCGCGCGGGGTGGCTACCAGCCTAAGGAAAGCGTGAACTACTCCTACCCGCGCTCCTTTGCTTTGCAGCATCTATTACCTTGCCCCTGGAGTTCTGGGAGTGGCCCGCAGGCCCCTCCCCCTGGGCGGGAACCTCCATAGGATGATGCCCGCCCCCTCAGACCTCAAATATGTGCTCACCGATAATGACCTTACCGCCACAGGCCAGCATTGTTAACCGACGATCTGGCCTCCCCCTGCCTAGACCTATCCTAGCAAGTTCTCACTCTATCAAAATCTTTCAACTAGGCCCTGATATTATCAGATCACAAGACCCTTCCTTCCTCCGACAAATGGACTCCCCTCACCAGGTAGAATTATGCACCTCAAATACACCCATAGTGGATCGTCTGCATCCGAGGGGGGGCTTGAACTAATTTTTATTTTTACTGTGTGTTGATCCTCTCTATCGAGTGATTCAACGCCCTGACCGAGTCCGCCCCTCGCCCCTGCCACCACGGGATAGGTTGAGACCCTACTACTGTGCCACCCGAGCAAGTCCTGAAGACCCACCCACAGTGGAGATGAACCCATCAATGAGTATTAACCTCCCAAGTTTGGCCAAGTCAGTTCCCCCTAGGTGAAGTATCACCACTGACGGGGGGTCGGGCTGCTGAGCTAAGAGTCCCTGAAAGAAGTTACTGAACTGACCAAGGCACAGTCCCCCAAACCAACTCTTCAACTCTTCCCTGTCCCGCGTCCAGCCTGTTGCTTGCGCTGGCACATTGTAGCACCTCCCCTTCAGGTGATGAGTTCCTCCCCTGCGTCACAGGTTGGAGAAACTGCCGGAACCAGAAAAAGATCAAGAAAACCTGGGTGACAATTCCCACTTCCACCTTAGGGAATGGGTACCACTTACACCTGCCAGCAACACTTGGGCCCTTGGTGTCCTCTTTCTCGACGTATGCTTTCCTTTTGACGTCCACCAGCTGCTGATGTTGCGATGTGGAGCACCCCTCCAATATCCGCCCTGGACCCGGCCGTGACTGACGCCAGCATCCCCTGAGCTGTCCACCTGTTGCAGCTGTTGTGATGTGGAGCACTCCAGATGTCCCCCATGGACCCGGCCATACATAAGTGGAAAAGATAAACACAAACCATTAGTGTTTCTGGCGATAACTGCTGTACACGCGCTAATCTTACATTAGCATCACTTACTAGCTAAGTAAGTTTTTAGATAACCTTCGCGCCAGATGACTACTTAATCGTATTTAGTAAAGTGACAGCTTGTGCCACTTGCGAACATCCACGTTATGGCTGCCTACGGGTGCCTGGTGGAAAGCCCTTCATGTAAGCTTAGACCTGTGGTCCTTAATGAATGCGATAGCCCAACCATTGTTACTTCAGGACCATACACAGTGTGGAATGCCATAGAATCGTACTGTATCTTTAGGTAATGTTCCTGACTTCACACCCCACGTTGATCCACACATGATTGCATTCCACGTACTCAGATGCTAGGCTTTATGCCACTTGCTGACATTTACATTTAGGGCTATCTAAGGGTGTCTGGTAATATGACCTACATGAAAGCGTCGACCTGTGGTCCCCCGTGAATGTAATGGCCCGTCTATTGTTACCTCAGGACAATCCACATTGTGAAATGCCGTGCCAACTATTGTATATTTAGGTAATGTTTCTGGCTTCTTAACGAAAGCTGACCCACCCGTCTGTATTCAATGCCCTCCGATACCCGGCTTTAGCTGAGATGAACCCCAGGTGCACTCCCCACCTTACTCTCCGTTGCGAGTGGTCAGCCGCCTCAATTTGTGACACCCGTAGCGCATTTAAACTTCTTGCTACCGTGTGGTGCCTATTAACATAACCCTGGCTAAGAATAAGCCTGTAGGCTCCAATGAAAGCCATAGCTCCCCCTGTAAGCTGGCCCAAGGGCCCTGTTCGCTCGCCACTTTGGCTTCTGGTAAACATCATCCTAGCCAACCGGACATGGCCGGACGCATCCCCTGAACCATGTGATGTTGCCACTAGGCTCTTGGGCACTTTATAGGTGTGACATAAGGGTGTGTAGCATTATCAGGACCCCCCGGTAGTCTTACTACTGGCTCCATGCCCTGTGTTAGAATAAGTTTACCGACTGTAATTTCTTGCCTATAGCCTCGTAAAGGAACTAAAGGAATGTGTTTAAAACAAATACATATATTGTTATCCACCTGTTCCCTTCTCCTTTATTCATCCATGCCAATATAGACTGGTAAAGCCAGCTGCTCTACTTTCCTTCAAGACTTAGCCTGGAGGCTGCCCGCAATACAGCTACCACTAGGATGGCTGTCCAATAAAGTTGGCTTTAACCTATCCTCAATGAAGAGTCGTTTGGACTGGTGCAATGTCCCCCCCTAGGATAATGAACAGCACCTCAGATGTAGATTAACCTTTGCATCGTGACCCATTGCATCTTTTTTGGCATTGACCGTTCTTATCCGAGGTAGTTAGCTACGTCTGGTATTCCACTAATACCACACAGTGGAAACATAACATGCGGTAACTCACAAGCCCACTAAAGGAAACCCTTCACTGTAGTTTTTGGAAGCAGCATCATTGAACATTCAGTTTTACCAAATCAGTGCTGCTCGTAATTCCCTGCAATGATTGCGAAGCCAGGCTTCTGGGAGCAACAATAGTTGATGCCACCAGTATATCCAGGATAAGGACAACGCTGACCTACTCTTACTGTTACAGGTGCAAAGACTGACCCATTTCACCTAGCCCAACAGAAGCCCCGAGCGCGGGGCACCACGTTTTGGCGAGGGAGCGTCCAGGGACAAGAGGGTCTCCTGGGCGCTCCCTATCTCTTTATTCCCGAGGGGCCAGGTGGCCCCTCCTATAGCCCGCCCCCCTTGACCCGGACCCACTTCCCAGGATCCGGGTCAAGGAGGCCGCCAGCCAATCGGCGGTGGGCCGCGCCCCCCAGGGCACGCCCCCACCGCCGAATGGCGACCAAGGAGACAGTGGGGGCGACGGTCGCCGCGCCGCCATGCGTGCGGGGGGGCCGAGTGTCCCCCCTTTTCAATTGCTACCTCTTACATTGTGTTGGTTCCGGTCATGGCCTACGTAACGTTTGTTCTTGTGTTTGGGTGTCCACCATCTATTGTATACCTTTGCTTGTACTTGTACGTTTTTGTAACTTGCACTCATGTTACCTGTCCTCCTGTAGTGCACTGTCTGCTACCTCTTTTCCTGTTTGATCCGGGTCAAATTTTTCACGGGGGCCGTCAGCCAGCCACTAATGAAAGTAATTGGCAATACGTGCGCCCTTTTGAAGCGGATGTAAAACTTCCCCAGGCAATAAGAATGCTCTTTTGAAGCTTATGAAAAAACTTCCCCAGGCATAGGAATCGGAGCCAAATGGAAGCAGTGGGTTAGCCATACTTTCTGAAGTTATAATCCTAACATTTGTGGGCCGTTGAGGTATGCACGGTCTTATGATCGATATGGGTTCTCGTGCACTACCACGTTTACCCACCTTTTAAGCAGGCTATGGCAAACGACTTTAACAACTATAAGTGCATCGATTTTGAAAAGTTTGCGCCCATATTCCAAACGAAGGTGGGTGCTAAAACAGGTTCTGCTGGGTACCCATTGTGTTCTGGAGTCATCTTAAATAAATTTAAACAGTACTCCGGTAAACCGCAGCGTAGAACTCCAGATATATTCTGCACAGCCCAACCTTCAGCGAGCGCAATTCGTAAATGCCGTGCGTGTCTATTAATAGTAACACATCGCAACAGCTCCTAAGCATTACGCCCTTCCGGTTGTATCTTGCTCCACCCGTGCGCCCACAGTAAAGCCCTCAATAAGTGTCAAAAAACCCTTTCTTCTCGTCACAAAATACTGTTCCTTCAGTAAAACAACTCTGAAATGCCACATCCTCATACCAAGCAGATCAATACATGAAAACCTGGTTCCCGGATAATGTGTAACGAGTAAAACCACATAGCACTTACATAACGTTCAATCGTATTGCCCCGAAAGAGGACGGGGCACGGTATGGTGTCCCGACCGAACATTCTGAAAACCATTTTCTGTGTAAAGTGAACCATTCAGTTAGTTTAAGCTCGGCCATCGCATAGCGGAGGATTCGCGGTCATCCCTTGGTGGCGCACTTCCCACGTGACAGCAAGACTGATGTTATTTACTAAATTAGAAACATTTCTCTTATAACAAGTAAAAAGCAATAATTGGTCAGGAATTTGATATCCCGTGGAGAGAACAGTGATGCTGCACTCATGCAATCTTCCTCGGTAATGCAGCAGTAGGATGGTAACAATAACCACCATACCGAGCATGATAAATAGTCTGGGGCGTCCCTTAAGCACACCCCTGTACTATGCCGACCCTTTCACATTGCCGCAAGCAGTTCGAAGGCCTTGCGCCGTAGCACTTGCCGGGGTATGTACCAAATGCTAATCATTTGTGGCTACGCTCTTAATAGCCGCCTTGCGTCCCACTATTTCCTATGCTCGACAAGTAGATGCCCGCCAAGAACATGCTGCGCCAATGGGGGACTTTGAACCTTATTGATAAGCGGAATTGGCTGTGTGGCCCCCGCCATCGATACTGACGTCATTGGCTCCCGTGCGCCTTCAACACGACAGGCGTCAGCCCCCTCGGGGGACATGAACCCCCAATCCTTACGCAACACAGTGTACATGGGGCCAAAGACCCGAGAAAGACTGAATCCTCCAGTAGTTACTGACCAAGAAAGCATGCCATCGCCATGACTTTTTATCTATTACACAAATATACAACCGATGCTAAAATATAGACAGGTTTGAAGCCAGCTCAGACCGCCACATACGTTCGTTGTCTTGGGCTCCCCCACCAACAGCGCTCCGGAAGTGCCCTGCGCGATATAGCGTTGCCAAAATATGTGCCTCCTAGACAATGAGAGCAAAGGACGCCATTTCAATGTGGCAATATATAACACTCCTACGGTAAAATCCTGAGATTATTATGTGTAAACAGCCAGGTAACGTACATAATTATTAACAGCTAAGTGGCTGTGTCGAGCAAAACCAACAAGCCCAGAGTAATCACCTGATTTAGGCAGAAACATGTCTGGCTAAAATGAATCACAGGCGCTGATTCAAACACAAAGCCCTCGACGAATTAAAACCCTGCCACAGTCTTACATGCAGCAATGAGGCGACATGGATACTTTTATCATCTGATTCCGCAGAGGATAAGTGTGCATGCAAACACACCCGAGACAAGATCAACGTGGCCCATTTCACACAATCCTGAAAATGCATCCACCTTCAAGACATTGCACCAGCACTCTCGGTCGACGAAGCACCCCCTGACTAGACATTCAAACAGACGCTAGCAGAGCTGAGTGGCTGCAGCCCCACGTGTTCGACCAATCACCATCACCCAGTTCCGTGATGCTAGCTGTCGAGTCTGCAGCACAACAATAGCGCATAGACGCTCCGCACTGAACGATCGCGGCGTCACTGAGGCGGGAGTTGGACATATGGCCTCTCGGTTCCGCGGGAGAGAAACACACACTAAGTCTGCGCCTTCAGCTTTCACCAGGCCACCCAGTTCAGAAGTGGACAGAATGACAGACTTGCCCAGCCCTCCATCATGTATCCCATAACCTGCTGCAGAAGTCCATGAGAGTGGGAACGCGGCCACACAATTAAACAGTGCTCCGGCGCTGGACATCAACTCAAAATAAACAGCGCTCCGGCGGCGATGCCAGGCATTGAGCCCGTGGCCCTAAGCATTCACATCACGCGCCCCACGAGCCAAAGCACACCGAGCCATCCTGCCGCCCACCCACAGCATCATCACAGACCCGCACAGAGTAAACATAGGCTCCGAGGCTCACCATTCAGCCCCAGTGTCCGCATCACGGGCTCCACCGCCGAGATCCTGTCGGAGCTGTCCGTCCAGTCCCATTCCGGCGCCATACTCCTCGCCGAGGCCTCACTCCGATGCTCCGACTCCTCCCCGGCACCCTCCTCGACCAGCTAGCCCGCCAAGGGAAAGAGCGCCGACCCTGCTCCTCGATCGACCTCCACTGACGTCCTGGGCCAATCCGGCGGCCTGGAGAGGGGAAAGAACAAAAAATCACTAAAACAAAGAAGCCCCGCACGCGGGGCACAACGTACAGCGAGGGAGCGTCCAGGGACAAGGGGGTCTCCTGGGCGCTCCCCACCTCTTATTCCCGAGGGGCCGGTCGGCCCCTCCCAACGCCCGCCCCCCCTGACCCGGACCCACTAAATTGGATCCGGGTCAGGAAGGCCGCCAGTCAATCGGCGGTGGGCCGCACCCCCAGGGCACGCCCCCACCGCCGAATGACCACCAGGGAAAAGGAGGGGCGACGGTCGCCGCGCCGCCATGCGTGCGGGGGGGCCGAGGGCCCCCCCTTTTCATGTGGCATGGTTTTGATACCTAGAAGAAAAGAGTCACAATAATTTATAGACGTGAAAACCAAATGTCCTGTGGTTTGGGATGCAAATGATGAGCTTAATGTACATTTAAGAGAATTAAGCTGATTTGCATTCCCAGATCTACCTAGTTCTCAACCTTCAGATAGTTTAACACTTTTTTTTAAACTTGATTTATGTTTTCTTTTTATTCACAGGAGTTGGAGGAAGGGAATCTTATGTCTGCATTACAGATCGCTCAGAGGGTGGTGAAGCCTTTTGGTCAGATCCCCATCCCCGTTTTCTCCTGGATCACAGTACACTTGGAATACCGGAAAAACAATCAAAGATAAGACAGTGGCGTTTTAGGGTTTAGATGACTAGTTGCACGTTGTATTGGGGGACTGAGTGCCTATGTCTGTTCTAGGACGTGCCCACTTGGGTGGAATATGTGAGGTTCTGCATGGAAGCAAATCATAGATGTCCATTTTTCTCTAGCTAATGCATGATATCTGCACATTTGAGATTTGATTGGGAGATTGACTATGGAACCCAATTCCAGTATTAGCATTTGTTCATAGGGTGGAATAGCGAAAAGTATAACATTCGCCAAATGGAGGACAATTTCTTGTCTGGTCTCCATACAATAGAATGGAGCATACCGCACCATGATGAACGGACAACTCTCTTTACTGATTTGTTTACAAAATGCATGGACCATCAAAAAGTTTCCAGATAGGTCACAATTGTTTAGTCTGCAGTCAACATGTATTGGTTCCTTCCTGATTACACAATAAGTATTTGGTGTGTCAAATATGTGCATCACATTATGTACATAAGAACTTTTGCAAAACTCTATCAGGCACATTGTATAATACGGTTTGTTGACTGCAAAATACCTGTTCCAAGATGGCGGTTAATATGATCAATGTTTCAGTTTTTTATGTTTGTACACATAATTTAAATTGGAAGTGTCGTTATGCCATTCATGTGATCAAGGCCGTTTCGTAGCTAAAACGTGTCATCTGTTTTTTGATGTGAATAAACACATGTAGCAATATTGCCCGAGTGAGCGCCGTTCTTTAAAACGTTTGTGGTTTGGAATATTGGGCTGGCATGTCCCTTCACCTTAGTGCTATAGCCCCTTTTATACTCCTAATTTCCTTTTACCTCTACCCACCCCTAAACCCTAAATGTATTCTCGCCTCACGTTACCTCTACCCTTCTCCTTAGCCCTAAAATTACCCTTACATCCCTTTATCTTTACTCATCCGAAACCTTGAAATCATGCTTTACCTCTACCCACCACTCAACCCTAAAATCACCTTTCCCTCCCTTTACCTCTACTCAAACTTTTTCTCCATTTCTTTTTAAATAACATAAAAATTATGGGGCATATTATCAAGGGGCTTTATCTCCGCTTTTTTGGCTTTAAAAGCCAAGAAAGCGGAGATAAAATTATCTCCCTATTACCAAGCTGTCGCTAACACCAGTTAGCGACAGCTAATAGGAGATAGTGACCATCTTGGGCCCCGCTTTGCATGTCAGTGATATTTATCACTAATGACATGCAAAGTGGGCGTGCCAAGATGTTAGCGACTGAAAACAGTCGCTAACATCGCTATCTCCTATTACCAACTTTTGGAGATATTCGCGCTAAGCGCGAATATCTCCTAAAGCTAACACTTGCCCAGGAGCAGTTCTTAGCCATGTTATCCAATGGAGGTGGATAACATGGCTAAGAGCATTTGCTCGATAATGCATGAATATCGCTGACTTTTCAGCGATATTCATGCATTGCGGCCGTTTTTTATCGCATTTGCGATAAACCTTGCTAATAGCAAGGTTTATCTGCGATAAAAATCGCCGATTTGCGGCGATAATTTTTGTCTCTAAACAAGTTAGAGACAAAAATGATCTCCATTGGTTGGTAATATGCCCCATACTTACCTGCGTGGTAAAGTACAGCGTGGTAAAGGATGTGTTGTAAAGGTAAAAACAATACTTTGTACTTACATGCGTGATAAAGGTAATGCATGGAAAGACTGTGTTACGAAGTCTGTTTCCCATCTGAAAGCACCAGATAGTAACTCTCGCCTTCTGCGGTTTCTCTCGCTGTTCTGTTTAAATCTTTAATCCAGCTTCATGATTATAGCGTGTAATGATTTTGATGGAAAACTGTTGAAAGGTTTCCATCCTCTTCTCCCCATTTTCTCATCTACCTTTTACATCCAGATGTAGTGTTCTAGTTTATACGAAGTGGTACGCCCCACTTGTTGCCAGGACAGTTTTATATAACTACTTAAAATACAATGAGTGACTATTGTTCCCGTGACCCAGCTATAACAGGGCTGAAAGGTGGGGACAGCTGATTGATGACTGATCGAGAGTTTGTATGGGACAGGGAAGCAGAGGTCAGAGAACAATAGATAGATGGATGGAGGGTTCCAACAAGAGATGAGATTAAGAGCACGTTGTTATCAAGAAAAAGGGCAGAAATAGAGACAGGAAGGCAGGAACAGGAAGGAAACAAGAGGAAAAGGAAAAGGAAAAGACAGCTGGTAAAGGAGAGCAAGAGAATCGACGAGAAAGGGGTACAACAAAAAATAGGAGCGACCCCTCATCATCGAGCAAAAGAGGGCTGCAGAGGGATGAATGTGAATGACAGAGAAATGGGGACGAGACAGAGGGAGATAAGTTAAGAAAAGAGATGGGGAATAAGGCAATACATGGATGAAGAATGACCTTGCTAGGGGAGATCAAAAAAAGGAACAATGAGAAAAAAAAAGTCACGGAGAGAGGGAAGTGGAGTACATGAAGGTCAAAGAGGTTTCTCTCGGTCAGAGTTCAGAGTGAGCCTTTGAACTATCACTCTGCAGCCGGCACTTGCAGTTCCACAGATCTGTCCCTTAAGACTGAGCCGAGGCTGCCTGCCACATAAAGGACATCTTTTGTCAGAAACTCAGCTTATCAAACCAGGATTTCAAACAGGTGGAAGGTGCTGAACTCCCCTTACAGTTCATGTCAGATCCTTCTGAAATAGCCTGCAATATCTTCGTCTACCCACCCTGCAAAAAAAGGAACATATAACATGAGACTACTGTTCCTTTGAATCAAGTGTGCTGCCCCTTGTGTCATTTGAGCATCCCAGAAAGTCATGCCACCTGCGAGATGCCCCTTAGGCACTGTATACAAATCACAGCATGAAGGCACGTTGGACTTTACGGCTGGGAGGACTAGTAGGGTCACATAGACTTTCCTCTCCCTCCCTCCTCATACTGGAATGACTCTCTCTGGTTGACTGGGGCTGACGGACAACGGCAGGTGAGCAGAAAATGCTTAGGTGAAGCATGAATATCTGTAAATATGCAGGGCACGAAGCCAAGTCAACAAAAAGAAAATGGCGCAGAGGGTTGCCGTAGTCAATATCTCAGGGCTAACCAGTATCAGGTCTCAGACACCACTAAAGTTGCATTTAGGGCTTTCATTCAGAGATGGGTTACTATTGAGAGATGTGCGTGCCAACCCAAAGCAACAATAACGAGACAGGCTTTCGTTTGTGATTGCCTCTGACATAGTTGACAATATCTTCAGATAGATGCTGTCTGTCAATTGCTCCAGGCTTTTTAATTTACCGAGTCAAAACCTAGGAAAGAAAATTGAATTCCTTTGCAGTGCCAATTATCACTTGAGTGCCACCGTCAGATTTCCGTGCAACATCACATGCAAAGTCTACCTTCAAGGCGGGGTGACAACTTACTTTTGAAACATCAGGAAAGGGGCTGTCCTATGATGTTAACACGCATGGGCCCTTCCCCTAAAACTTAGAATAAGCGGGCAGCCTACTGAAACCATACATATAAAAAGCATGTGGCATAGCCAGTAGGTCTCGCCTTTGGGACCTTATAAGTGTTTAGCCATGCAACAGTTGATATTGTTGCATCAAGGATATTGTGCTGGATAACTGAACACTTATAAGGTCACAAAGGCGAGACCTATTGGCTATGCCAATGCTTGTTCAAAGTGCACCGAGATGGTGAAGTGCTGTGCAAAGTCGTGCATGAAAAAAACACTGCATTGGAAAAACGTATATTTATCACCTGTCAATTAGCTGACATTTGGGCAGCTGTGTCAAGATCAATAAGCCATTGTTTGCCACTTCTGGACTTCTACATAGCCTGCTGTTTTCCTTTTAAACCGAGGTACAATAGACATTTTTGTGTAACTTAATAATTAACTGTTCTAACCCAAATGTACCTGCTCTCTTATGTAGTGCAAACAGCACCTTAACGTGCACATGCAGGGAGCTGCCATCAAAGTCCACTTGTGATTCCTTCGGCTCTGAACCCTAAGTGTGCTAGACTAATCGTGTATCACAGTTCTGTCTCTACCTGCGAGCAGGTTTCCTTGCTCATTACTTCAAATGCTATAATAAACAAGCTTTCAGTAGGCTTCACTGTGCTCTGTGTGGTGGCACAAGCTCTGTGCAGGAGAACCGAGGTATTGGAACCCTGCTTGGCTCTTAAGGGTTTTTATTACATTTGTTCTATTCTACAGAGACACCATGAGTTGTATCCAAAGCGAATAGCTGCTAGTGTGTTAATCAGCAGAAAGTAGTTTCATTTCTCAATCTGCTCTGTTACAGAAATTGGGATATTTGTGCGCAAATGAGGCAGGTTTCGGTCAAGCCAATGTTTTTTGCCACATGATGTCTTTCATTCCGTTTTTCACCTTTCATTTCTTTCACTCCAATGCGTGTGTGTCTAGAGCTACATCTGCATGTATGTGTTTTTCTTTTTACCCAGTGTAACCGACAAGTGAAAGTGTCACAGCTGCAATAAACTATGTTTTCTCATTGGGGATTATCAAAAGTTAGTCTTTCTAGCAAGTTATTCCACCCATACCGTCTTTAAAAAGTCTAGTTTATTTAAATGCCTATTTTATTTAGTTTTTATATAGTGTGATTGTAGTCTAGAAATACTACAAATTGCTTTACAGGTGTAGTACACATTTTGACAATTTTATTGGGGGATGTCATGCCACGGAGATAATATTTTGAGAGTCATAGGAATGAAAACCACATTAAGTTAAAGGCACGGGCAACGGGCAGAAAACCACAGACCTAGCCGGGGCACAGTCTGCATGGAAAAGTGAGAAATATACCACAGTCTCAGAGGAGAGAACTCCTCATGCTGGTAGAAAGCAAATTGTGCTGCAGTTTGTCACGTGGTGTGTTCTGGTATCCTATAATATGTTGGAGAGTAAAGAAAGGCTGATATTCATGGGGTAGAGAGACAAAATATCGAAATTAAAATATCGATATACAATAATATCGATGTTTTAATTTCAATGGGTATAGAATATCGGTGTGCAATAATATCGATAGACAGAATATCAATATTAAGGTATGTATGTTAGTAATATCGAAATTTTGTTTAGTGTTATGTATTTTATGTTGTTTATATGTTTGTTAAACATGTTTTTTAATGTATGTTTAGAATTAGTATGAGAGCGGGTTGTGGGTTTATAGGGGAATAGGGTGGGAAGTATTTTAATTATAATTAATTGATTAATATGTTTTAAAAATATTTTTGATTAATACATAATTATTAATTATTAATTAATTGGTAATTAATCATGATTAATTAGTGAATTAAAAACGAATTAGAGTTAATGTAGTAATGGTTATTACTTGTTGTTATTGTTAATTAATAATTAATTGGTAATTAATTATTATTAATTAGAGTTAATGTACTAATATTTTTAATTTTTTGTTATTGCTAATTAATAATTAATTGGTAATTAATTATTATTAAGTGATTAAATGACAATTACATTTTTTATGTGATTTATTTATGTGTAGTGGGTTGTGTGTTTATAGGGGAATAGGGTGTGACATAATTAAATTAAATTAATTAAAGAGATTGTATTTATTTGTTGGTATTTATTGTCAATTAATTGTTAATTAATTAATTGGTTATTAGTTTTTTAAAATTATTTCATAATATTAATTATTAATAATGTATTAATAAATATTGTTTATTCTTGTAAATATCTTGTTAATTAATTGGTAATTAATTATTACTTGGTAATT
The DNA here is from genome assembly GCF_964261635.1 of Lissotriton helveticus. Classification (NCBI taxonomy): domain Eukaryota; kingdom Metazoa; phylum Chordata; class Amphibia; order Caudata; family Salamandridae; genus Lissotriton; species Lissotriton helveticus. Next base: position 1,163,225,682 of record NC_136065.1, read on the forward strand.
AATATGTGTTAATTAGCTAATTTAGAATTACATAAATTTAATATTAATTGTTATTAATTTATTAATTGATATTTATATTAATTGTAGTTTTTTGTATGTGTAGTGTGTTGTGTGTTAAAGGGGGAGTAGTGTAGGAAGTAATTTTTACCCCATGCTATCCAACGCTTTCCCTACTGTTGTACCCTCTGGAGTGGGAATAGTAATTTTTACCCCTACGCTATCCAACGCTTTCCCTACTGTTGCACCCTTTGGAGTGGGAATAGTAATTTTTACCCCTACGCTATCCAATGCTTTCCCTACTATTGCACCCTCTGGAGTGGGAACAGTAATTTTTACCCCTACGCTATCCAACGCTTTCCCTACTGTTGCACCCTGTGGAGTGGGAATAGTAATTTTTACCCCTACGCTATCCAACGCTTTCCCTACTGTTGCACTCTCTGGAGTGGGTATAGTAATTTTCACCCCTACGTTATCCAACGCTTTCCCTACTGTTGCACCCTCTGGAGTGGGAATAGTCATTTTTACCCCTACGCTATCCAACGCTTTCCCTACTGTTGCACCCTTTGGAGTGGGAATAGTAATTTTTACCCCTACACTATCCAACGCTTTCCCTACTGTTGCAGCCTTTGGAGTGGGAATAGTAATTTTTACCCCTACGCTATCCAACGCTTTCCCTACTGTTACACCCTTTGGAGTGGGAATAGTAATGTTTACCCCTACGCTATCCAATGCTTTCCCTACTGTTGCACTCTCTGGAGTGGGAATAGTAATTTTTACCCCTATGCTATCCAACGCTTTCCCTACTGTTGCACTCTCTGGAGTGGGAATAGTAATTTTTACCCCTACGCTATCCCACGCTTTCCCTACTGTTGCACCCTCTGGAGTGGGAATAGTAATTTTTACCCCTACGCTATCCAACGCTTTCCCTACTGTTGCACCCTTTGAAGTGGGAATAGTAAATTTTTACCCCTACGCTATCCAACGCTTTCCCTACTGTTGCACTCTCTGGAGTGGGAATAGTAATTGTTACCCCTACGCTATCTAACGCTTTCCCTACTGTTGCACCCTTTGGAGTGGGAATAGTCATTTTTACCCCTACGCTATCCAACGCTTTCCCTACTGTTGCACTCTCTGGAATGGGAATAGTAATGTTTACCCCTATGCTATCCAACGCGTTCCCTACTGTTGCACTCTCTGGAGTGGGAATAGTAATTTTTACCCCTAGGCTATCCAACGCTTTCCCTACTGTTGCACCCTCTTGAGTGGGAATAGTAATTTTTACCCCTAGGCTATCCAACGCTTTCCCTACTGTTGCACTCTCTGGAGTGGGAATAGTAATTTTTACCCCTACGCTATCCAACGCTTTCCCTACTGTTGCACTCTCTGGAGAGGGAATAGTAATTTTCACCAGACCTAAAATACAGATCTCAGAAGCCAACTGTTTTATTACCAGATCTATTCGAAGTGCTATTAATCACTTTAGATAAAGGTGAGCGGGGGGACAGAGAGCCGAGTGCAAGAAAGTGGCACATATGTGATGCTCCGGTACTCCGGCATTCTGGGGCGACATGGAGCTCTTAATTCACCACGAGGTCGCGAGTCACCCCGGTCCAGACGCTCCTCTCCACTATCAGAACAGGACCAAGGCACTGTGCCTTGCTGTGATTTGGCATTTTTGCAGACATTAGTACCCATGCTGCATGCCCCTGACTCTGGATGATGAAAAAGCTAACAATC